>NC_031980.2:33818510-34485176 GCF_001858045.2 Oreochromis niloticus | reverse complement strand
GTACATTTCATAACAACACTTTAATGAGGTCTTAATTGCACATTCCCCTGTGTTAGTTATAAATTTTACAAGCCAAAAGATGCACAAAACCACAGACAAAAACAGCCATCTAGAAAAATAAACAACCAATTTATATATATATATATATATATATGAATGTGTGTGTGTGTGTGTGTGTAATTTTGCAAGATTATATTATGGAAGAAAAATTTACAAATCCACTAAAGGTTACTAAAAGCTATAACCTGCAAAAGATTGTACGCATCTTATTTTTTCACTTTTTTTCTAAACAATAATTATTAAAAAAGTGTAGAATATCAACAAGCCCATTTCTTTCCATGACAATGAAATAAGTGTTGTTGTACCAATCTCTTAAACTTTACTACAGCTAACGTGTCTGGCTTGAGAGGCTTTTACTCTTCTTCATACAGCTAAGCTTCTTTTAAATACCAACGTTAGATTAAGCCTCCTTTGTTCGGTTGAAGACAACACATCGGTACAACACATCTGAAAGATCTGTATCCGAACAGAAAGGAGCTGTTATCATGCTGAGTCGATAAGAAAACACAAATGTAGAAATATTTGATCACGTCTTCAAAGAGAGGCCAAAGCATAAGAGTTTTTTCTGCTTTTTTTGCCTGTTCGTATCTTCAACTACAAATTCAAAGACTGGGAAAAAGTAAGAAACTAGGATACTTTTTCATTTTTTAATAAAACTCAAATTAATCTCATTTTACTTCTTGCAGATCATGCCCAACTGTTAATGGTCAGTAGGAGGCCGCAGGCTGGTAAAGACGGCCGACGTGGGAGGAGAGGTGGGAAGGGAAGCAGCACAGAGGAATCGGGCGAGACCACAGAAGAGGGGAGAGCTTTGGAAGGTTAGAGCAGCCTCTGTCAGTAACACAGGCCCCAGCCATGGCTGAGTGGGAAGTGCTGATGGACCAGAGCATGCTCCTGTTATCAAGAAAAAAGGCCAGAGAGGGGACAAGCTCAGACAGCCAGGCGATGAGTGAACCTCTGCTAGAATTAAATAAATAAATAAAGTGAGGGAATAAAGAAAGCAGAAGAAAGGAAGAGGCGGCTGCTTGCAATCCAACATCAAACAGAATCCGGGCTGAGGAGACCTGTTGTGTTGTGTGAGGGAGAGAAAGGAATAAGAATGAAGGAGAGACTATGAAACCCAGGGAGATATTTGAGATGGAAAATATCACAGTTTTTTAATAGGACACACTGAGACCAGACAAGGGTAAATGTCGATACAGCAGAACAGAGACAATTGTTGTTGTTGTACTCAACATAGCTGCTTTCTAGGTCCATGCTCAGCTTTGATTTGATTTGATTTGATTTGATATACCTTTATTAGTCCCACAAGGGGTAATTTCATGTTAAGGCTGCCGACCTATTGCACGCAATGGCGGCGCCATCTTACCCTCCGACCATACATACATTACACAAAAACATCACATGGGGAAGACAGGTCAGAGAGGTATAACATGGAAAATGCACCACATGAGGAAAGATAAGGAGAAAAAATAACTCCCCCCAGACTGAGCTCCAACAGGGAGATCAGTTTGAGAACAGAAAAAAACACCTCTGCACATAGCACATGAAAAAACTCTTAATACACCAAAGAAACACATGACAAGCAACAGTGGTCGGTGAAGGGTGAGAGACAGCCAATGTAGACAGTACATCCGGGCCTGCAGCCTATGCGCTGGTCTCCTTGATCCACCGTCAGCATCGGAGGGGAATAAGCGTCAAAGGCGTTTGGAGGGGGGAGGGGGGATGAGTGTATATCTGCATGTGTATATATGTCTGTGTGCGTGTGTGTGTATGTGTCCAGAGTTCAGCTGAGACAGTGTCCTTCGCCCTGCCAGGCTAAGTAAACAGTCTTCCAGCCAACCCAGGTGGCCTTGATAGAATGGGAAGAACAGTCTCAACACAGTCGTTATCAGGGTGTTGTTGTTCAGCTCCAGCCTTGAGACCGCAGCTGGCGCCGAAGGGGTCTCCGCATGAAGTGATGGTGGTTTTAACTTTAGTGCGAACAACTCATATGAATTTAAAGCTGTTCTAACAGTCCGACACTGGTCTCTCAATCTCCCGTTGGAGAGCCGTGAGCTTTCTATGATGTTATCCAAACTTACGCTCCGTGATGTTGTCATTCTTGTGCTCAAAGAGCAGGTTCTGAGAACTCACGACCGCAGTGAGCTTCTCCAAGATGTGATCCAATTTGCGCTCAGAGGTGTTATTCCGAGCGAGCCCCTCCAGATGTAATCCAGTTTGTACTCAGAGGTCTTGTTCTGAGTATTCACGGCAGCCATAAGCTTCTCCAAGATCTTATCCGTGCTGTACTCAATGAGCCCATTTTGAAAACTCACGCCTCATTCCATCATTTTAATCCCAGCGGGCAGCCTTGTGGGGGTTTGAACAGCCGGTTCCGCTTCCTTAATTCTTCGATAAGTCAGGGCCAAGCCAGCTCTGATCAGCAAGAACCCTGTTACCATGGTTCCGAATTGGTAGATATCTTCAGCACTCAGGCTCACCCGAGCCCAGACTTCTCGTTGAGAAGGGGTGTCAATTGCATTCAGAGACCAGTTGATCAAATCCATAATTCCTCTTTTAGGTTTTAGAGAACAGACTGTGAGAGAGTGTTCCAGGGAAAAGTAATACAAAAAAACACAAGACTAGACAAGGACACAAGAGGCTAAGCAGGGAAGCTAAGGGAGAGGAGAGGAGGAGAGGAGAAAAGTGCGACCGCCTTCGTCAAGAGCTCGAGAGAGAAAAAAAAAAAGCTTTTGGCAGCAGAGAGAGCAATAAGCTTCCTACATCAACTCTAGAGCCTTATGTACATATGTCTCCATCCCCCGGGCCACGGACCGATACCAGTCCGTGAGTCGTTTGGTACCGGGAAGCAAGAGTTGAGGCTTGGGTGTGATACTCATGGTCTTCAGGGTTTGTAGCGTTATTTTTCTAAATCTTTTTTATCGATAACTTGGTTTCCCTGGGTCTTTTCCTGTGTGCTATGAATAAATCTTCTTTTTTTTGTTTTATACTGGTTTTATTTTGTTGTATTTATCCGCAACACCTTAAAGGCCGGTCTGTGAAAATATTGTCGGACATAAACCGGTCCATGGTGCAAAAAAGGTTGGGGACCGCTGTCTTGGGGATGAACAGTAGCGGAGCTTTTGTTAGAAACAATGCGCGAAGAAAGTCAATAACTCAGTAGCAAGGTTTCCCAGGAGGGAGAGATGGGAGGATAGTTGTGACAGAGAGGAAAAAAATGTCCGTATTAGGAAATGTTTAACAAGTCTGCATCTCAAACAACACTAATTTGTGCACGTTTTCATGAATATGAGAGGGAAAAAATGTCATCCTGCTCGTCATCCAAGAAAAGCGTGAAGCAAGTGTAAAACGTTCTCCGCGCATGCCGACAGTAACAGATGGATACAAAAGAATACACAACATAAACAATACCTGTGAAGATGTGACAGTTGAAAGCAAAAGCTATTAAATGTTGGACCACACCTGAAGATAAGCTAAAGACTGCGTACTGTGTTCTACCATCTGGTGCAGATTTTAGTATTTGGCTGTCAGGAGGAAGTGTGTTTACTCTTTGTATGCCTTACAAATGGGTAAAAAATACACCAGACAAAACACTGAATGATTGGTCACCAAAGACTAGAAATTCTGGTACCAGGCCACCTGTTAAATTCTACCAAAATGCCCAAATTTGCATGTTCAAGAACAAAACAACATGGTTTGCAATTTAATGACCTTTGCCTGAAAAACAAAGCAAAAACAAAAAATAGATAGATGGATAGATTTAGTTAAAACTATATATTTTATGTTAGAGGACAAATGGTAGCACTGGTAAAGATTAGACTCTTTACACATCACACACAGGATTTTATCTGTCAATTACCTGAAGAAGTCGGAACAGATCCATCCAAGTGATCCAAAAACTAAAACAAATGGGTTTCCATTAAACGCCAGTTTTTGTTTTAGAATTTTCTGTACTAAGGACACAGTTTGTTCTAGTAACAAAATGTTATGTCTCAGTGCTAACTGAGTACCAACTGTTTGCAAGGCTAACAAATCAGCTTTGAGGATGTACTGTAGAAATGTTGTAATTTGTGTGCGGCTGGTAAAATCAACAAAGCCAGTCTACAGAAATTAAAGCATCTGCACAAGCAGTGCCAGCATATGGGGAAGTGTCATGTGTGGGCTGATGACTGACTCAGAGATGCACAGCCGTTGTTGAGAAAACAAAGTGAGAAGTGGAGAGGGAGAGGGAAGCGCGAGTTAATTATACACAGGAACAGTTTGAAAGAGAAACAAAGAATTGCATTCAGTTTGGGAATTTCTTGTCAAGCACTGAAATATCTTCAGGTGTTCACTAAATATTTTTAGCCCTGACCACCTTTTTAGCTTATCGTCTGGAAAACTGAATTAGAAAGAAAAAGTGTCACGGGTCATCTATGACCACCCTGGAGTGCTATTCCTGCCACTATCACCAGGGCGGCATCTGTGTTCCTGTGGTTCCTGACCTCCGCCCACGCACACACTTGCAGCTCATCAGCTGTTGATGAGGCCCTATGGGATTTAAGGCCCAGTTGGAGTACTGTTCCTTGCTGGAGCGTTAACCCACCTGTGTTAGTGTGTCTGGCTTACCTGTGAATTTCCTGTGCTTCCCCCCTGTGCTCTATTCACACCTATTTCTCTGTCTCTTCATTTAGACCCATGTTCCCTGGACCCGACCCGAATGAGTGTGAGTAAGTGTGATCGCGGTGTTGGAGTGAGCAGATAAAGGCGAAGAAGAGTTCGAGTGCCCCAACCTTTCCCATCACTGTATATATGTACATTATTTCACTGGTGTGTAAATAAACCCGTTTGACTGCACTATTGGAGTCCTGCTCGTGAGTTCAGCCTCAGCATTCTTGACAAAAAGTATGCGAGACCCTAAATTACAGTTCACACAACCTACCCATTCACCTGAAGCTCTTGTTAGACACACACCTGTAATACTGCTGGCTTCATTAAAGTGACAGCATGCACTCATTTTGACATTTGAGTATATTATATTCCAGCAGTCCCCAACCTTTTTTCCGTCATGGACCGGTTTATGTCCGACAATATTATCAAAGACCGGCCTTTAAGGCGTTGCAGATAAATAGAACAAAATAAAACCAGTATCGGTAGCAAAAAAAAAGAAGATGTATTCATAACACACAGGAAATGACCCAGGGAAACAGAGTTAACAATAAAAACCCTGAAAACCATAAATTTCATACTCAAGCCTCAACTCTCACAGCCTGGTACCTAACGACTCAACGACCGGTACCGGTCCGTGGCCCGGGGGTTGGGGACCGCTGTATAATTCACTCACACAATTATGCCCCGGCCCATTTTCAGCATCTGTGTTAGAAACTCAGCAGCCAGACTTCTAACCCATTCAAAGAGACAAAATCACATGTCTGCAGCTACCCATTTTAAAGGTTTATTAATTACTTTCAAACCCTTAAACTAGCTGGGTTGTACCTAGACTATAGACTTAGTCACATGTTATGAAAAGAGCCACTGTTTGCACTCCTCAGGTCAAACTTCAGGTCCTACCTGTTTCTATAGCCCGCCTCACGCCAAAAGGAAATCAGTGTTCCACAGCTGCGAAACTCTTTACAAGGAAAATTAATGTAGGAAAACTCAGTATCTATGGTTTAAATCATTCTGCTTTTGTTTATATAGTAAAATACTTCTCATTCCCTCAATGTTATTTCTTTATTTTTGCACTTATGTAGTTCACTGTAAGTATATTCACAATGTTTATCCAGGTTTTGCATCGTGTTATTTTACCTTTGTGTATTTTTATGATTTTTTAAATGTGATCTCTTTATTGTGTTCTCTAAAGCACATTGTAACTATGTTTTGAAGACTGCTATACAAATAAAGGTTTATAGTTATTATGATTGCATCTCCAGGTGTGGCGTCATTTATTGAAATGAAGTCATCACTGTTGTGCCACATAGTAGATTGCAGTACACAGATGTGGAGATGTTTTGGGTCCAATGTTGTAAAACCCAACCCAACTCAATCCAACTATAATTACATTTATTACTGGTAATTATTGTTAATCTGACCTGCAAACACGTCATTGTAGTTAAGAATTTACCGTATTCGGTAAAATCATAAATACAACAAAAACAAGAAAACACAAATAATTTAGAAGTATTTAAAGCTAAAAAATTATTAAATTCACTGAACTGAATGTAGGAATACTCGACTTCACTGAGAAGTTAGAAATTAATCAAGCAGAACATTCAGTCATTAAAATGTTTTTTTTCCCCTGTTCAGGAATGCAATAACTGTAATTTGGCAATCACAAAAAAACCAACAGTCTGTGCATACTGATGGATTAACCATCACAAAAACAACAAAAAAGATTTTAGTAATTACCGACGCTGTTAGTTTTGGGCAGCGGTGGCATAAATCTTACACTGGGTGCTGGTTTCTTACATTTGTTAAGCACCGCAGCTGCAAAGCGTCGTGCAGTTTTGGTATCAGTGTGCACCTTTGGCCTCTAATGGCATGCAAATTGTGTCTTTTTTGTTTTCAGTGATGTTTATGGAGCAAAGCTGGAGAGAAATGGTGGAAAAAACCTGATGTTCCGACTTTGATCTGTGTCCTGTTAACCTGGCACGGGGAGCATGTGGGGAGCATGACAGGCCAAGCGTCTCACAGCTGGCAACCCAATTGGTTTGTTTTTTCTTGACAGCTGTTTCGGGCATTCTCCAAATTAATCCTATTTTTTTAATGAGATAAGCAACTCACAAATATGCAGCAGAGAAATTCAGAGACAAAAGGAATCATACAGCAATCGTACATGTGCCTATTAATTATTAAGACTATCATGTACTGTAGTTCAGACTTGTTCTGGCTTGAAAGTGAATGAAAATGTTACTAAATCAGATCTAGAATGATTTCTGTTGAGACTTTTGCCGAACAACTGATCAGTTTGTAGAGCAGCCTTGGCTAAATGGTGGACTCTAAAACTGACTGTTCACTGGTTATGGCTCCACAAATACAGACAGTAACATAAAATCACACAAATTTGCTCGCACATAAAAAGCACACAGAAGTTCACGAAAGTAAAATGTTACCAAAAAATCCCTTTCACAATAAAGCTGATGTTCCTTCAGCTAGCATATCAAACTCATGGCCACACTGCACCACATTTGCTTCACTGTTGTATATTTGTTAGTTTCTTAATCACTGTAACACAACATATGACAACAGCAACATTACTCATCAATATAAAAAATACACACTAAAAACCCTTATGAGAAATGTCAGCTAGGTTTTTATTACTAGCTTAAATTTGCAAATTAAACAATGGGCTTTTCTCACTTTTCTCATTTAATCTAACTTGTGCGTCCTCACTTGCCCTCAGGGTGCCATCTTGGAGGATGTCTCATTTTTTTTTTAAATGCATATAAAATGCATATAGAGGAAGAAACTCACACTGGAAGAGCTGGGATTGACGGTGTCATCTCTTGCACCTCCTCGTGTTTTAAAAGAGGTCCAACACAGATGGAATTTACAAGCAAGCTTTCCTTTACAATTTGTATTCGTCGTTTAAGGCGACCGTATTTGTAGATTTTTGCAACATGACAAGATGCCAATTCCAGTAAAACTACACCACTGCACAGTTCAGCTTATCTAATATCACCAAATTCAAATGCAGGAAACAATTTACAGATATGCTATGCAGCTGTGCCATAATATGTATTTTTTAATTACTAATAAGGGCTCTGAATCCAGGATGTCTCGTGTTGTCACGTTGCTGAGCTCTCATTACTACCAAGCTTTTGTCCGTTTTCTGTTTAAACAAGAAAAAGATATCACAAACTTTAATTTATAACATCTCTTTGTGATAGGACGGGTACATGTCAGACAATCACAACTAAACAGTTTGCATTTTTGTCATTCATATTTCATCTTTTATACCTAATATGGGAAATGTTCTACATAAACAGGATAAAGTTTAAACTTTCCTGGCAGCCTTTGGGTGAAAACTGACAATGGTGGGTCTGCTTAGTGTTCCAGCTCCCACCTCCCAAGATTCATCTGTAAACACACACTCACACATTCATACTTAAAGAACCTTTGCATACATGTGCACACAAAAACATCCTGCTTAAATGCATCAGAAACCACCCACACTTAAAACCCCGCCTGTCTCGCTTTTCGTCTGTCTGTCTCTCTTCTCAGTTTTCCTGTCTCTCGCTCTCTTTCTCATGCTTCACCCGGGACGTCCGGATGAGCCTCTCTAACTTCTCAATACAGAAATGTCCCCCTCTTTTCTCCTCTTTTCATCTCTGTTTGCCTGCTGCAGTAGGGTTGGGAGCTGACAGGCAATAAAAAGAGCAGCCTGTTTTTAGTCCCCCACCCCAAAATAAAAAAAAGGGGGGGACTGATCCATTATGTGTTGAGTGGTTTGTTTTTCCTCCTTTCTATGTGCTTTGCTCCAGATTTTGGCCTCTTTTAATGTGGTCTTAATAAGAGAGAGGGAATGATTTAACAGATTCATTACCCCAAGCTGCCGGTCGCAGCTTGGCTGTCCATCCAAAATCCTTTTTCTTTTTTTTCCGCACACACAGCAGCAGGATGTCGAAGTCTGTAAAAGTCTATAAAAACCCAAACAAAGATATAGTGTTCGTGAGTTTTTTTATGGCTAGTCAAGTCAACATGCTCATTCAATTAGAAAGATTAATTTTCTCCAGCACGTAGCTGGCAGCCTTGATTTGCGGCGTTGACTCAGACGAGCGCAGGCCAGAGATGGCAGTGGCGTGAGATGGGAAAGAAGACATACAATCCACTCTGCAGAAAACTCAGCTACATCCTTAAAGTGTTTATTGGAAGAAAAAAAAGTTTTTTGATGTTTACGATTTTGCAAGAGAGACGGAGAGAAAAACTGAAACACAAACACAATACATGCTCCTATATAGGGAAAAGTGGCAATCACTGCAAGCGAAAGGTGTGCCATATTTGATTATTTTTATGTCATTCACTGCAGCCTTTATAAATATTTATTTTCACCATATTGGTCTCATAAATAATTCAGGTAGAAAACTGGCTCTCAGGGGCTGCGGTTCTTGTTATTGTTACTCTTTTGTTTGCTGCTATGAGTCGCTTCTGGGGCGCTAAGCTACAACCGTCTTTTTTTTAATTCTAACAGTCCACACTTGTTCAGAGGAAACCACTGTAGGCCTTTTGTTTACTCGTGATGAGTCTGTGGTCATCAGAGATAGCAGTCTGCGTGTTTGCAGACTGCAGAGAAATCAGTCAGTCCAGGAAATGTGCCGTGTGAGTTAGCGCATGCTAACATTTAATCCTATGGTTTGCACTAATCACACAAACACACAATAAATATGCTTAATATCTATTTTTTCTGAATTTGAACCATATACCTATCAAGTAAAAATAACTACAGCCCACTAGTATTGATACTGGTGCACACAATGTGAATCAATATTTATCAGTATTCACTTTCTTAGCTTAGCGCAACTCGTGCTATAGATCTGGTGATTCAGTAACCATAAACATCTGCTGAAATGGTGTGCCAGTTAAGTGAAAACGAAAGAAAGTGGAAACCATATGTGTACAAAAATGTCATTACAATCCATCTGATGGTTATTGAGGTTTTTCTGTTTGGACAAAAGCAGCAGACCAGATGACAAACTGACAGACTCCATCATCCAGCAAAGCTAAACATCCATTACTTATTTACTTTTTTTCAACTTTTTTTTTAGATTTTACTTAGCGTCTCATCATAATGGACTTGAATCAGAGGGGCAAACATGGGAAAGGTCCCACACTGCAAAATCATTAATGACCTATTTATCACAGAGGTTAAAAGTTCCCAAAACACCAAATTGCACTCTAGTTGTGGGCAGGTTTCTATCGGCAGCTCAAGCGCGGCTTATGAGTTTAACCTGCCTGCTGTGGCAAGGGACAATTGCACAGATAAGGGATGCAACAGATACACAAAATCAGTAAAAAGCTGTTTAAGGAAAACCTCGATCAGATTAAGGTTAAGACTTAAGAGTTTCCCCCCTGCCTGCTGTCCTTAGCCTCTTACGGCTCAGAATGCAGGTGGTGGGGAGACAGCAGAGGGCTGCCAGGTCAGCAGTCAGCACTCACGGGTAAACAAATGCAGGAGTAGGAGGAGGAAAAGAGACAGAGTGCTGATGGGGAAAGAAGTGAAAGACGGTAAGTTGTGAGAATTCAAGAGTCAGAAAAGGGCAACAGAGGTGAGAAACAGTGGGAGAGAAGATGGAGGGTAAATACAATTAGGAGAGGAGGGAGGCAGAATGAATCGGCATCTGTTTATCGGAGATTGAGATCTTTGAAGAATATTGAAGTGTGAGTCTGTGGCGTGTCAGGGGGATGCATGTCGGTGTGTTTACCTGCACTCAGGCTGAATGAGTGCAGGAGGGAAATTTTAAATAAAGGGGGAAATGCGCTGTGAGCGAAATAGGTGTATAATGGGTAGGTGCACAGGTGCGCTAAGATGAGGAAAAATATTGGAAAAACATCCATGACTCTTTAAGTTTCGGTTTATGCCCGTGGTACTTGTGCAAACCATCAACCTGCCATAGATTGCAGATGAAAGTTAGCCTGTATGGCAAAATCCTGAACATTAAGCTTTGCATTGGTTGGATGTTTAGAGTTGATGCTGCAGACAGAAAAAATGACTTGACTCACTGCACAGCTGGAAAAAAAACAGCGAAGGCAGCATATAGGGAAAAAATATCACAGTATTACAATTACAGACAGGCTTGATCATTTTTTGTTTTTCTTCAAGACTATGTAACCTTTTCGAGAAAGTAAATCCAAAAGATCCTGTGATTCCTGCCCTTTTGTGTGTATAATATGTTTGCCTAGCCTTGGGCAAACTTGGAGGGAACTTGGGTTTTACTCAATTCTAACTGCACAAATAGGCTCAGCATCACCTGTAAGTGATATCCTCCTACATGCACGATAGTGGTGGCTGACATCTTCTGCTCCCTGAAGTTTTGTGCACACTAAAAGTTGGTGTGACATGTCAAGGCAGTTTGTGCACAAGCTGGAAGGCAAAAAAAAATGTATTGCTTTCACTTGAATAGATACATTCATGTTTAAAAAAAAGATTTAGAGAAAGAAATGTCATCCATTATTGGGCATATCCACAAGGCTGCACTTTAGAGTAGATATTAACAAAATTAAGGGAAAAGCTCAAATAATCTAGTCAACACATTTTCTGTTACTACATTATAAAGGATATCTTATACTTAGCTATAGTTCGAAAGCTATTATGTAGGGGATTTGTTGTCTTGGTAATCAAGAAAATGGACCTTTAGAAGAAGCAATGATAGCTGCAATCCTGTGTGAGTCAGACTTGGTTCTTTGTCGCCCCCTGAGCCACGGGGCGACCGTGAGCCACGGGGCCGACCGTGGCTCAGGGGGTTGGGAAGCGCACCTGTAACCGGAAGGTCGCCGGTTCGATCCCCGGCCTTTCTGTCCTGGTCGTTGTGTCCTTGGGCAAGACACTTTACCCTACCGCCTACTGGTGTTGGCCAGAGGGGCCGATGGTGCGATATGGCAGCCTCGCCTCTGTCAGTCTGCCCCAGGGCAGCTGTGGCTACAACCGTAGCTTGCCTCCACCAGTGTATGAATGTGAGCGTGAATGAATAATGGCATTGTAAAGCGCTTTGGGTGCCTTGAAAAGCGCTATATAAATCCAATCCATTATTATTATTATTATTTGTTTTAAATTCAGAAATAAATCACCTTTTCACAATTTAAAAGTGAAAAAATACCAATTTAACATACGAATTAGTACTTATAAGTAGAGATGGACCGATCCGATATTAAGTATCGGTATCGGTCCGATACTGACGTAAATTACTGGATCGGATATCGGAGAGAAATAAAAAATGTAATCCGATCCATTAAATATCAAAAAAGCACCTCACAAAACTTGCGACACGGCGTAACTGGGCTCATAACCGTAGCATGTCAGAGCATTATGTGTCGCGTGATAGAGCGGCTGTGTGTATTTGTAGCCTCGCTAGCAAACCAGCATTTCATCTCCGAGGAAGTTATCCCAGAGAGAAGTAAAGCAAGTGTGTAAGTTCATCTCTGAATGTTTGTAAAGCGTTCCCACGTTAAGCTTAACAACCGATGCCTCTTCTCTCTCCCCCTCCTGCTGCTACTTCAATCATGAAACTGATCAATGATCAGCTGATCGGCTTTTCTGTCGGGAGCAGTGTTGGTCAAGTTACTTGAAAAAAGTAATCAGTAACTAATTACTGATTACTTCCCCCCAAAAGTAATCCCGTTACTTTACTGATTACTTATTTCCAAAAGTAATTAATTACTTAGTTACTTAGTTACTTTTTAAAAACACGATTTACAACCTGAATAGGTGATAAAGCGATAGATCTTTCAGCCCAATTCTACTTTTTCTGCATAATCCATCATACAAAATGTAATCAAATGGAAAAGTCTCTTTTTAAAACTTGTTTTATTAGTTTTAATCTTTTAACTTTATGCATCAAGCAAAAATTTAATTATATGCAACATTCTCTGACTGGAAGAAATTTGTTTAACATTTAAACCTATTTTCTGCACATTCCAGCACATAAAATAAAATATGTTTTTGTGTTTACACTCACTCTTTCAAATAGATGCAAGTAAAACACAGCAGAAAATAAATAAAATCAAAGACTAGCGGTCCTGTTGCTCTATTTTCACCTATAAAGCAGGAGTGGGTTAGGCGGAGGTTTACCCTGGTGCAGGTGTGCCGCAGCGGTCAGTGGAAGAATCCGCGAGTTTCTGTGTGAATTTCACTTTACGTCATAGCGCACTCGGTGCTTGCCTGGAAGTTTAGGGGTTTAAAAAGAAGTTTTCTTCCCACACAGTGAACAGTGGACACTAATATTTTTGTCACTTTTTATGGAATCAAACTCAAAATAAGGTCAGTACTTCCACGTTTTAAACCCTGCACACTCATACTCTCTCCCACACTCGATATATTATCCATTGTTGATCTGCAGACAGCTGTTGTCATGAACGTTGCACTCGCTTACGTCACTGTCATGACACATTCTCGCAAAAAATCACGGTTTTAGTAACGCAGTAACGCAGTGTTCCTACGTGAAAGTAACGGTAATCTAATTACTGTTTTTGCAACAGTAATCCCTTACATTACTCGTTACTTGAAAAAAGTAATCAGATTACAGTAAACGCGTTACTGCCCATCTCTGGTCGGGAGTCCGTCTCTCTTCTTTGTTTTTGGCCCACTTTTTGGCCCCAGAAAGAGGAAACCAGCGGCTGAACAACAGCAGCACGTTTAAGCTTGATAAGCTGTTAGAATTTATTTAATATTACTTTTGTTGGGTAGATAACCCGGAATGGGAGGACTGTAAGGTGTTGATTCGGGTTTGCAGCCACCACTCCCCGGAGTGTCGGCCAGAACACTACTCTAGGCCCGGATGGATATTCAGGAAGGAGACAATGCGGACACCAAGGATGGTTTAAACGCTTGTATTGCCTTCACACGGTCAGAGGTAACAGGCTTGTCAGAGGAGCAGGTGTTACATACAGGTTTAGGTGCGCAGGTTGGAGTGTGGGGGGTGCATCAGTGTGAATATGAGCGTGTGTGTGTATGTGTGGTCTCTATAAACCCACCGAGCTAACCCAGCACACAGTTATCCCCAATCACACGGCAGGAGAGCTAGCCTAGCTTAGCTTAGCTTCGCTTAGCACTCGCTAGCGACATAGACAGAAGCATAGTCATTTCCCCTCTAACTTCGATTACAGTCACAAACGCATCTTATCCCCACACCCTCACACATCACAGACTTACGTTGCTCAGTAACGCACACTTCTCACGAAATGACCACTTCTCCGCCGGTAATCGGGAGCGGAAACGCTCATATATCTCACCCACGTATCTCCCTGCCCGAGTCCTCTCTCATACAAAGCGGTGGGGTGACCTCTACTGGCCACTCTAAGAAACTACAGGTGAACAACTGAACAGAATAAAACTCACAACTACGGGGCCTTTTGAACAGCCGCCCCCAAATGTATGAAGTACATTTGCTCACAACAAAAGGCAACTTCTCTAATAAAGTCACAGTGATTGTCCTTTGTCTTCGTCCGGGAAGGCAGGCAGTACCACCAGCCTCGCCACAGGTCGGGTGAAGGTCCTGTCTTTCACCTTGACGTCAGCAGACCTGATGTGCCCGTCGGGACTGGGGTGGACCTTGGAGATGCGACCCACGAGCCAGGAAGCGCGAGGCAGCTGAGGATCTACGATCTTCACCACCGAACCTTCTGTGACGTCCGCGGGGGATGACCGCCATTTCGGGTGAAGCTGCAGGCTCGGAAGGTACAGCCGGATGAATCGAGACCAGAAGTGGTCAGCCAGCACTTGGGAGTGTTTCCACCTCCGGCGACTCAGGAGCTCTTCTTTAGGGTAAGCCACTTGAGGAAGCGTCCCATCAGGCCGCCCCATCAGAAAGCAGTTGGGGGTCACTGGATCAGGATCACTGATGTCGGACGGGACATAACCTAGTGGTTTGGAGTTCAAGATGCCCTCCACCTCCACAAGGACCGTGCGGAGGACCTCCTCTTGTAGGGGTTGGGATCCTACTGTAGTGTAGAGCGCCGTCTTGACAGATCTAATCTCCCGCTCCCACACTCCCCCAAAATGAGGAGCCGCTGGTGGATTGAAGTGGAAGACGATCTTCTGGGGAGCCAGGAGCTTCTGCAGGTCAGAGGTCATGGCTGCAAAAGCTGCTTGGAGTTCCCTTTCTCCCCCACGGAAGTTGGTCCCCTGGTCTGAGTACAGCTCAGCTGGGGTCCCTCTCCTGGCAACGAACCGACGGAGTGCCATTAGGAAGGCATCTGTATCGATGGAGGTTAGGACATCAAGGTGGACTGCTCTGATAGTAAGGCACTTAAAGATGATGCCCCACCTCTTCTCCACACGGCGCCCGATTTTGACCTCAAAGGGTCCAAAACAGTCCACGCCTGTCGAATAAAAGGCGGGTTTGTAAAGGCGGAGGCGCGCAACTGGCAGGTCAGCCATCTTGGGAACAGCTGGTCGGGCTTTCCATCTGCGACACTCAAGACAGGTCCTCTGGAAATGCCTAACCGCTTCCTGGCCTCGCAGGATCCAATGAGTGCGCCGAATCTCCGCGAAGACCCTCTCTGGCCCTGGATGACGCAGACGGCTGTCGACATCCTGGATGAGCAAGCGGGTGACTGGATGTGTCGGATCCAAAACTAAGGGGTGCGAGTTGGTAAAGGCAAGATCTTCAGAGTGGCGAAGACGTCCACCTACACGGATAACCTCATCTTCAGGGTCAAACTCGGGGGATAGTGCAAGGAGACGACTGCTGCGGCTGATAGCTTTCCCCTTCTTAAGGAGTCGATACTCCTCAGGAAAACTCTCCTGTTGAGCTTCTCTCAGGACGTGCATCTCCGCTTGAATATAGTCCTGAGCTGATGAAGTTCCACCGCCTTTGGCCGCCCCATGCAGCTGCGTAATAGCAGCTTCCAGCAGCTGCGCCCAGGTGTCATATCCGCTGAAGTTCGAGGTGGCGGGGTCAAAGGTGGTAGAAACTCCACAAAAGGTCTCTTTACGGAGCTCAGATGGGCCCGGCGGCTCAGCCAGGGTGCCGCTCGGCTCTGAAGGCCACTGTTCTGGACTTAGGAGCAGGAAAGGAGGCCCTTGACTCCATCTGTTGGGTCTGGCCAGTTCCGAAAGGGTCTTCCCACGGGTTATATCATCCGCAGGGTTCTGGGCTGAATCCACATAGCGCCAGGTGTGCGACTGAGTTACTTCCTGGATCTCAGCCACGCGGGTGCCGACAAAGACCTTGAAGTGGCATGACTCGGACCTCAACCAGGTGAGAACAGTTGTGGAGTCGGACCACAGCACTATTCTCTTTATGTCCAGAGTGAGCTCATTTCTAAGGAGACGGGAGAGATGCGCTCCGGAGAGGGCACCACACAGCTCGAGTCTGGGCATGGAGAGAATGCGTTTAGGGGCAACACGGGAGCGAGCCATCAGGAAGGCCAGATGTGAGCGGCCATCACCTGTCACTGTTCTCATGTAGGCCACTGCGCCATAAGCCTGCTCTGACGCATCACAGAAGATGTGAATCTCTCTCTCACTGACTGACTCCGTGATGTGCTTTGGGAGATAAGGGCGAGGAAGCAGGACTTGTGCAAGGAATGGCAACTCCTCTTCCCAGGTTTCCCACTGCTGCAGCAGTTCTGGCGGAAGCTGCGGGTCATCCCACCCCCTCTGCTGATCCCAAAGGCGCCTCACCAGCATCTTGGCTCGGGTGGTGTACGGTAGGATAAAGCCAAGTGGGTCGTACTGGCTTGCGAGAACCTTATAAATGTTCCGCATAGTGGGGGCGCCATAACTGACTTTGCGGTGTTTGTAACCCAAGGTGTCCGTGGGGAAGTGCCAGCTAAGGCCCAGGGTTGGCTCAGAGGTGTCTGATTTTTCTTGAGTGAGCCAAAGTTCTGCACTGGTGGATCTGAGGTCTTCAGGTAGGTGGCCAATGGTGCTGGGTTCATTACTGGCCCACTGGCGAAGAACAAATCCAGCAGAAGACAGGAGGGCTCTTAGCCTGTCCACTAGGTCCCGGGCTTCTCCAGGGGTTGGCACACTCTGGAGAAGGTTATCAACATAGAAGCACTGTCCCACAGAGTGACGTAGCGGATCATCTCCTTCAGTGTGGTCCCTGGTGTGGCGCTGCAGAGCGAAGGTTGCACAGCATGGGCTGCAGGTTGTACCGAATGGGAGGACCTGCCATTCATAAACGGCCACAGGTGCCTCAGGGTGCAGATCCCGCCACACAAACCGCAGGAGGGGACGGTCCTCGGGAAGAAGGCGAATCTGGTGGAACATACCTTTAATGTCACCACTAACGGCTACGGCATGCTCTCGAAAGCGAAGGAGGACACCAAGGAGCGATGCGCTCAGGGTAGGCCCAGGTAGAAGATGTTCGTTGAGGGCCTGACCCTGAGCGATGCGCTCAGGGTAGGCCCAGGTAGAAGATGTTCGTTGAGGGCCTGACCTTGGAACTGGAACGAACAGTTAAACACAAGGCGATCTTTGCCATTATGGCTAACAAGGTGGTGAGGGATATACCATGACTCATCTGCTTGAGCAACCTCGGAGGGGGACACCTTAACCACCAAACCGGCCTGGACCAACTTCTCTACCTCCGCCCTGTAGATCTTAGCTCGTTCTGGGTCTTTCTGGAGCCTTCTCTCCACACTTCTCAAACTAGGAATAACTGCGTTAGGGCTAGCTTTAAGGCGTGGCATGTTCTGGCGGCGGAGGAGGGGGGTGGCATAGCGTTGGATGCCCTCGACTTCTACACGGACCGTCTTCTGCTCTAGCAGGCTAACTGCATAATTGTCTTCTCTCGAACGGGTAACCACCTTGCCTTCCGGCACTGGGACGACATCTACCTGCCATAACTTCTCTACATGTTTGAGTAGCTCACTCACCTGGGGAGGAATGGTGGTCGTGAAGAGGCACTGTTGTGGCAGCGAGGATGAACCGATAAGACTGGAGGGACCCTGTAGTGTCCACCCTAACCTGGTGCGCATAGCAGCAGGACCACCCGGTGGACCAAGACGGACAGCTTCAGTTGGAGTGATGAGCTGTGGATGGTCACTGCCAATGAGAAGGAGAGGTTTGACCTTCTTGAAGGACTGGAGAGGCAGGCCTCTGAGGTGTCTGTACTTCCGCTGCAAGGACTCCACAGCGTAGCTGTGCTCTGCTAGGTCGATGCGGGTGGTGGTGAAGGCATTATGGACCTTATACTGCTGCTTAGGTTTGCCACCAGGGGAGATCTCGAAGGAGACACACGACCCATGTAAAGTCTGCACATCTTGCCTTATAGTGCGCAACGGAAGTGTCTCTGGGGTGCCTTGAAGGTCAAGCTTCTGGGCAGCGGCGGGTAGCAGCATAGTCCTCTCTGACCCATCATCCAAAACCGCGTGAGTGCTCAGAGTCTTGCCATTATGGTGAAGGATGACTGGGACAACCTTTAACAGGACTTGGCCGCTTTCTATATGACGATCGAGGTACAGGACGCCCGTAGGATTCTCACCTTCTCGTGGGGGAACAGACGCTGGGCCAGGGGTCTTTAAGGGCTTAGAATTCACGTCGTGAAGGACCTGCAGATGGCGACCCTGGCACAGGCTGCAGGGTTTCTTGAGGGTGCACTGGGCTGCCTGATGGGAACGAGCGCAACGCCAGCACCTCTTGTTGGTCTTTATCCAGTCTGTGAGCTGTTCGCGACTCAGCTTAACGACCTCTGGACACTGACTCAGGTGATGGGCACGGTTATCGCAAAAGGCACAGTAGGGCTGCTGCCTAGCTTTGTTTGGAGTGGTACCTAGTGACCTGGGTGAGGTCTCTGCACCGTGAAGAACCGCAACAGGGCGCCTACTTGGTCTGACGTCAGGCTTCTCTCTGGTGATCGTTGGAGTGGGCAAGCTGTCATAGTCCTGACACCAGGATTCGTACTTCAACCAGGCAGCCAGGTCGTCCAGGGTGTAAGCCTGACCAGAATGGTTGTACATGCACCGACGGAAATCAGCTCTTTGCTCTGAAGGAAGCTTACTAAGGAGTCGAGCCACATGGGAGCCACACTGGAGTTCGACCTCCCCATCAGGGCCTAAAGTCTTCAGCATGCCCACGAGCGACTGGATGTGGAGAGAGAATCGCTCGAATGCGGCTGCATCCCCTCGGCGGATGTCAGGTGAGTCCATGACAGCAGCAATTCTTCTCAGGGCAAGCTGGTGGGGCTGCCCAAGCCTGTCGTTGAGAGCCTTCATGGTGTCACTGAAGGGCGTGGCAGAATGGAGGTAAGCGTCTGCTATCAACTTTGCTTCCTCCAGGTGTAGGTGATCTAACAAGACTTGGTACCTGAAGAGCTCTGAACTCTCCAGGGGCAGTAAGTTCTCTAGCGCCATCTTCAGACGAGCGAATTCCCCAGGATCACGACGTGTGAGCTTGGGAATGCTCGGACGAGGCCCCCTGTAGGTCATATCCGGGGCCGCTGCTAAGCCGGAGGGTCTATGCATCTGGGAGGCTGAGAAAGGAGTGGATGGGGACGGAGTCGGAGTCGGAGCTGGCAGTGGTTGCAATGGAGGGGGGTGTGCTCTTGGAGGCGGCGCTGGAGGGTGGGTGGGCCTCGGCTGAGGCGAAGTGAACCTCGGCTTAGATTCAGGTGGGGGATGATCTGGCCCTCCTGTGCAGTCATAGACTCCCTCTTCAGAGCCTGGAGCTCTTTCATCATCGTGTCGATGCGGTCTGTGACTGGGCTCTGACTGGAGACAGGTTCCTCCTTGAACACAACCGGAGGAGGTGGCGGAGGCCAGTCCTCTTCCTCCTCAGCAGGGGGCGGCTGGAGATGAACAGCAGGGGCTCTGGGCGGTGGACTGAGCTGCAGACTCTCTGCACGGTCCAGCAGCTGCAGCAAACTAGCATGAATGGCCTGGAAATCAGCTAGCCCGGCTCTCATCTGGTCATGGGACTGCTGAAACAGGAACCTCTCACGTTGCATATCTGCTAACTCTGCCCTCAATGGGGTGACATGGCCGTGTGGGCGGTCATCAGGGGTGTCAGACGGAGGATGGTGGGGAGAACGGGTGTCGCCTCCTGTCTCACTTTCTTCCTGGTAACCTGCACCAAGCCCGGGGAAGTCAGACTCATAAGCTTCATAGCGGAGGGGACGACGTACGTTACGCCGCGGGCGCGCACCAAGGGCTGAGAAGTTCTGAATATCATCCATCTTGTTAGGGTAGAAGCAGCTTACATCCGGCTCGAAGGACCACTAATGTTGGGTAGATAACCCGGAATGGGAGGACTGTAAGGTGTTGATTCGGGTTTGCAGCCACCACTCCCCGGAGTGTCGGCCAGAACACTACTCTAGGCCCGGATGGATATTCAGGAAGGAGACAATGCGGACACCAAGGATGGTTTAAACACTTGTATTGCCTTCACACGGTCAGAGGTAACAGGCTTGTCAGAGGAGCAGGTGTTACATACAGGTTTAGGTGCGCAGGTTGGAGTGTGGGGGGTGCATCAGTGTGAATATGAGCGTGTGTGTGTATGTGTGGTCTCTATAAACCCACCGAGCTAACCCAGCACACAGTTATCCCCAATCACACGGCAGGAGAGCTAGCCTAGCTTAGCTTAGCTTCGCTTAGCACTCGCTAGCGACATAGACAGAAGCATAGTCATTTCCCCTCTAACTTCGATTACAGTCACAAACGCATCTTATCCCCACACCCTCACACATCACAGACTTACGTTGCTCAGTAACGCACACTTCTCACGAAATGACCACTTCTCCGCCGGTAATCGGGAGCGGAAACGCTCATATATCTCACCCACGTATCTCCCTGCCCGAGTCCTCTCTCATACAAAGCGGTGGGGTGACCTCTACTGGCCACTCTAAGAAACTACAGGTGAACAACTGAACAGAATAAAACTCACAACTACGGGGCCTTTTGAACAACTTTCTAGACCAGGATCCTTGTAGCTGACGGCTGGTAACTGTGCAGGGGCGGATCTAGCAAAGTTTAGCCAGGGGGGGCGATAGGGCATGAACAGGGAAAGGGGGGCACAAAGACATACTTTTCTTTCTTATTCTCATTTAAAATGTCTAGCTTTTAATAAATAATTATCCGAATCTTACACCCAAAGCTTTAATCTGATGTAAAATGTGTAGAAGTCCATTACTATATATATAGTAACTGTTAAGTCTAATATACCCTAGTAAGCTATAGTACTTTTTCCTTTGGGAAGGTACCATCTGTGCAGTCTGCAATTCTGTTGAAGAAAGATGTTGAATCTATTTAATTATTCTTGAAAAATAATTTAATTCTGTGCATTTTTTTCACACTGCATCAAATTAAAGTTCATTACGTCGATTAAGCATCACGAGGGTGGGGGGTGGTTCCCTATTTTTTTTTTGCTGGGAGTTTGCAACCCTGTTAGTTAGGTTGCTTAATATTTCTGCTAAGTACTCTTTAAAATACCAGAATAGGAAGGATGGAGCAGGTTTAAGTTTATTAGATTGATCAGTGTTGCTGAACTATGAAATATTTTGGGCGCAGTGTATTTTTTACATACAGGTATAACAGAATAGCTTTAGTGTTGTTGTTTATTTAAACCTGAGTATGAACTTATACAAAATGCAGCAATATATTAAAAAACAGTTTTATTGATTAAAAAACACACTATATCGGATTCATATCGGTATCGGCAGATATCCAAATTTATGATATCGGTATCAGTATCGGACATAAAAAAGTGGTATCGTGCCATCTCTACTTATAAGTACTTAGTACTTACAGGACAGAAGAAAAATTGTGCTTCGGGACACAGATGTAAGAGTAAATTCATACCCAGAAACGTGAATCGATAGATTGGAGGTCATGACTATTTCTTGGTTGTACATTTCTACTGGTGAAAACATCCTATTTCCACTGGCCTGCCATCTGTTGGCCCCTTTATCGGCACCATAAAGCCTGGAGCCTCTAGGTAAGAAGGTGCGGTGTTCACCTGTCAGTCAGTGTCAAAAGTAGCCTGGAGAGGCTCGTGTCTTCAATTTTCCCAGAGGAACCTCGCTGACCTGCTCCGTCACTCAGCGCTGAAATGCTGACTGCATGCAGCGTAATTTTATCCCTCCCCTTGAAATACTGAAACATACATCAGATACAGATGCCTTAAAGAGGAAAGAGGACATTTTTATGTCAATTATCATCGGGATTCATTCTTTCAATATATATGTGTGTGCATGTATATGTTTAATCTGCTTTAAATCATTTTTTAGGCCTGATACTTCTTCTTTGTCCTCTACTTGTACCATTTACTAAAGATTTTTTAAGGACATGCTTGGTGGCATCTGTTGCTGATGCCACCAACTAATGTTTTTGTGACGGGCTGCTAGTAACAAAGTATCTATAAACATACAATTTAAAAGTGGTTCTTTGCACAGTTGCCTGTTTTGTGTAGCCACAACACGGGTTCATCCCTTGAGTTGGGTGTTTGTTTGTTTTAATGCTTGAACGAGTCATAATTCAGTGCTCACGAGCCAAATTCCTGTGAAAATGGTCGGGTGTAAAAACTGAAAATGAGTAAAAATTGCAAGGAATTCTGGCTTTTTAGAAGCAAGGTTTAAAGAAATGAGGGGTAGCTCCAGATTTCTGCACAGCACACAACTGTATGTGTGTCTGTGTGTGTATCACCTGAATCGCTGACATTTTGACTGTAAACATCTAGTAGCTCCTCCACAGATGAACCACCAAAGCCCCAGTGTCGATGTATTTTGTGCTGTCAAAGACCTGCACTGGTAGAGAATAATCAATAGAATGAACAAAGCTCCTGCTGTGAGGGCTTCTTACCACAAGGAAGAAGAATCTGTGTTCTTTAATGTCTGTGAGGTCTAGAAAGCCAGACCACCTAGAGCCTGACCCACACAGCATGCAGACAACTTTAATCTTTTACTACTACCGAGACATAAAGATAGAATCAATCTGGACTCTAAAATGGAGTGTTCAGGACAGAAGATTTAAGGTGTTTTATCCTCCCTGCTGAGGTTCAGAGTTAAATGTCTGTTTCCTTGATCTCCCTAAAGTGCTTTATAGACCCCTTTTTTTATTGCTTCCACAAATTGTTTCCCATAGGTTAGCCGGTCAGAGATGTTCATGCATAAAACTGTCCCCTCGTCATCTTTATTCATTGGCTGTCTCGCTATTTGGTTGCTTTGTGGAGGCTTTAAATGCCTCTTCAAAGAAGTCGTGTTTTCTTTCAACGAAAACGGTTCTAACTGATGCGTTGAGATGCAGTGGCAATTGAAGGTTCAAAGACACAAGCTTTTCACACACACAAAAAAGTCACGAAAATCTGAGATTGGAATGTGAAGTAAAAACATTCCTCTTTGACCTGACAAATAACACTGCACCATCATTCAGCGAGACACTCGGGACCTATACACAATGGCTTTTCTTTTCTTTTTACCTGTATTATTTAAAAAATGGAAACATTTTCATCACTTTGTAAAGAAAAGAATTGTTTAACCTGTTCAAAAAATGTCCTATTGTGCCGTGTTCTTTTGATGGGTTCACCCTTCTGCTCCAGCAGAAAAACCAAAGAGGGAATATAAAATACATTTTCTTTTCTTTTCAAATCAATAGCGAACAAAAATCAGAAAGTTTTAAATCACAGTTATTAATTAATTAAATTCAAATGCATGTATACAACAATTACAAGAGTATAGCATCTGTTTGGTCTGGACAAAAAATCATGTTGAAGAGTTTAAGGTGAGAAGCCTGAGCACTTTCTAAGTGAAGAGCTAAAGCCATTTCCTGAGAAGAAAGCTTCAAGACCTGACTTGGGATTTTTGGGGTTTGTTTTGGGGGGTTTTCCACAGTTTGTTAGGTTTTTAACTCGGGGATATACTCCACAGAGATCTCACAGATCTCATACAGCTGTCAAACTGCTGTCTCCTGGCCATATTTATTCTGGTGTAATTACTAAAGCCAGATGACAAGTTGCTGACAGATGGTGGATAGATGGGCTGTGCCCTTGAGTTTGGACTGCGCCCACATGGCCGCTTCATCAAAAACATAATAATACAGTAGGTGGATGTTGCAGAGTCACACATACGAGTTCCAAACCCAAGGACACAGGAGCGTCTGGAGGTCTGTTCTGAAATTGGATGGTAATTACACATTAAACGCGGAAGAAAAATGCAACTTTAAATGTTCACACCGTTTTTCCTCCCCGGGAGGAACATACTGCCGTAAGTGCCATAAATATATTGGCACATAAGTATTTTTGACAGCAAGTTCCCTCTTCTGGGAGCACTTCAGTTAATGCCTGTTGGGCGAGAAAAAGGAGGACTTTTCAAATGTTGCTGCCATCAATCCACAGCATAGTTTTCATCTGAGAGAAGAAATGGTGGGGGGGAGCCATAACGTTATGTCATCTGTCAATAAAATACTTTCTTGCTCCCAGAGCAACCATGCAGCGCCATCCGGTTTTCAGCAGATTGAAATGTGTATCGTCTTTCCCATAATTCAAAAAGTATGTGGTGGCGAACACGTCACTTCAGCTATGTTTAACGGAGACAGAGGATAACAACCAATAGCACAGGCACACACAGCAGCGTTTGCTGTCTGGTGAGAAAAAGAAAAGCTCATTTGCAGGTCCTCATTGCAATCGTGTAGTCGGGCTTGCCTTGCATTAGGCCACAGTTACCCACCTTGGGTTCACTGCAGGAACTAGGCCATAAACCCTTCATAATTCTGTCAGTGCCGTATTATTTCAGCTGCTACGGCCACTCGCAGCAGAGCCAGGAGGACAGTTGATGTTGGCGTTCAAGAACAACGAAAGAGTGCATTAAAAAAATCGCAAAGTGTGGTGCCAAACAACTTCACCAGCTCATCACCATCTGTTTTGCCCTTGCATAACTCAGATTGTCCAGCATGGAAACTTAAGGCTTTTTAACATGCGGTTGCCTAGCTGCGACAGTTTTGCGATGTCACAACCAAAAACAAAATGTGCTCTTGCGCTTTTCGCAGCTGCCAAGACTTTGTTGACAGCCATGGAGGAACATAGCACAAATCCAAACACGGCAACTGGGCAATTTCGTAGATTTAGTCACCAGAGTCACCTGACAATAATGCTCCCACATTGTCTTTCACACTGATTTCCAGACGCTCTAAATACAATTTAAGAGGATGGAAAAAAATATATATATATAAATTGCTTTTGGTATTATGAGCACCTAATGGAGAATATACGCCTCTGTCAAGCATAGCAGCATCAAGCCTATAATCTGTGATTTGTTGCGTTATACAGATAAAGACTGAATCGGCCGTTTGATTATATTACCCCCTGGAAGTCGAGGAGATGAATTTTTTACGAGTGCACATTAGTTTGCCTTTTATTTATTTGCAGGCAAGCACGACAAAAATATTTACTGGCGGCCTTTTCATCTCCAGCCTTTTTTCACCAACAGCTGAATAATAGTTGGTTTGATTGGTATTAAAGATTGAGGATTTTGTAGCTGTTTACAGAGAAACACAATTATAATGTCAGAGCAACACTGAGTTTGAAAATTTAGAGATAGTTAGCACAGGACATGCAGTCATTCAGTCTGTGTGAATGTGTGTGTTTGTGTGTGTGTGTGTGTGTGGGACAGGCCACGTACCCGTCATCCTGTCTCCAGAAGGATTTAATCTAGTCCCTCAGGCCTTGCGCTCAAAGGCAGTGACTGACAACTGGCAGAGGGTGTGAGAGATATGCATGACTCAGTGTACTGTAAGTCTGCAAGCGTGTGTGTGTGTGTGTGTGTGTGTGTGTGTGTGTGTGTGTGTGGTGATTCGGCATAGCTCTGAATGCTGTTTGATTTACTGTGTCTGTTGCATCGATATGTGCATTTGCAGAGTATGAATGAGCATTCAGCCATACATGACCATGATTTAAATGTGTACTTGCATGATGAGTGGTTAACACCCAGCTGCAGTGGGCCTGCATAACCATATTAATCTAGAGTGCAAGTCGCCCTTGTTGAATGCCTTGTATGCTTTACAGCTCGCACTGAGATGCCAGGCAAATGAGCTCATGTAGAATTACTGTTTCTCACACGGAGTGAAATGTTCATTTTCAATTTGAGGAAGGTTAGGGACAGTTTTGAGAAATTGGCAACACTTACAAGTCATTAATAAAATAGTAGAAATGAAAAAACAAAAAACAGTAATAATGGAAGTTAATAAACCAGTAACCCCCAGTACATAACAGCCTATAATCATGTGACCACCATTCCATACTTACTGTAGGCTGTGTGATGACAACTGAGCAATCTCCATAACAGATAGCCCATCTGCAGTTAGACCGTGAAATGCTTTTTGACAGCTCTGGAAAAAGCCAGCATGTGAACTGTGATTTCAGATTATTTCTGTGAACACTGCTTTAATTTGCCTAGGATATTATTTTACTGTAAGTTTCTGTAACTTAATTTGCTGATTTATTTGAAAAAAACCTAATGTAGCACTTCAGGAGAATGTATTTGCTATTTCTTCAAAATCTGATGTGAGATTGATCTACAAGCATGGCTGCCGCACGTTGTAATCAAATGTTTATATATTTCAAATGAAAACCTGCTGGATACGCTTGTCACTTGAAGGCTGAATAAAGATTTGCTTTTCATATAAAGGCCTTGCTGTTAATTATAACAGTGTACAGCTGCAGGTTACTGTTGGCTACAAGAGCGTTATCAAGCTTTGAGGCTGTGAATGGTTGCACTGTATGAACAGTAGTCTCATATGTCAATCTTCAGGGGGACTACTGTTGCAGCGCTAAGCCTTGTCATTGTTACAGTTGCTACTGTTGGATAGGGGACACACTTATACTGCTGGGAGCTGCTGTATGTGTGTACGCTTGTGCGTGTCTCTTTCTACCTTATGCCTGTGTGCATACCAGTGTGTCCTCGGTCATCTGTGTGCTTTCCATTGTGAGACTGTGTAAGTGTGTGTATTTTGGCATAAGATTAGATACTGTGCCGATGACAACAGGACCACAGTTTGGTGCCAAGACACACAGTGCCCCCTAATTCCTCCGTAATCCAGCCTGTCTCCAGGCAGGTGATCCCTGTGTGTCTTAGTGTGAGTGCATCCGTACATTCCCAGTGGCACTCTGGTGACAACAGCAAACTGTGGCTACTTACTTAATGCTTTGGAAACTCATTTTCCCATCAGTCTGTCACTCTTCCCAGTAACCAGCAGGCAAAGCCTGTCATAGCCCTGGTTAATCCTTATCATACCCTTTGTCTTTCACAGAGGATCATTAGGGCTATTAAATATCAAAACAAGGCCACTTTGGTACTACCATCAGTCAATCTGTCAGCTTTTAGTGTATTACAAGGGCAGCAGTGCTATGTAGACTTGTAAACGTCTTACTAACTATAACTTTGTTTGGGTAATTAGGCACTTTTTAGATAAAGTGTGATGTTTCCATTGATGAAATGTCTTTGTCCTTGCAGTTTTTGACCAGCTGACCTTAAAATTAGGTTTATCACAAATTAATAATGGTCACGTCTAATGGAAGACATGCATTAAGCCTTTTTTAAACATACCACTGTGTCAAATAAACGGTATAATGTTATTGATCGTCACTAAAAATCACTTCTGAGTACATCCTAAATGAGTACATTCTGACTCCACCACCGGTGTGGCTTGTCGTCTGCCAGTTGGATGATCCGTGGATTGATCCCCAGCTCCTCCAGTCTATGTGTCAAAGTGTCCTTGGACAAGATATTGAAACCTGAGTTGCCCCGACGCATCTATGGGAGTGTGCATGTAAATGTTAGCATAGGCACAGATAAAAGTACATGTATGAATGAATGAATCACTTTTACTTTAAAGATCACAAAAATTGCTCTTTTAAACTATATGTGATTAAAATTTCTACACGCAGTTTCATCATCTCTTTATCAGTATGTCTTTCTCCTCCTTCTCTTCATCTGCCTCCTCCACCACTGCTCTCTCCATCCTTACTTCCACCTCATCCTCTTCCTCCTCACCTCAAGCCTCATCTGATGACCTAAAGTCAGAGCTCTAACATATGAAAACCAGCAAAAACTAAATCAACAGAAGACTTATTGTCAGCAGATTGGATATGTGATTCTCCCATCTCTGGACAGCTCCCTGAATGGCCCAGGGGAAGAAGCAGTTTGTCAGTCTGGAGCTGTGGGACCTGATTGACCTGAGGTGCCGTACAGAGTGCAGAAGGTCAAACGGGTGGTGGGCAGGCTGCAAGAGGTCACCTATGATGGCACTGGTTTTCCTGAGATAGGAGGATCAGGCGATGGTCTCCAGGGGTGGCAGAGGGCAGCCAATGATTTTTTGGGTGGTGTTAATTACCCTCTTTGCAGCCTTCTTGTTCTCAATAGTGGCCCCTGTGTACCAAACACCCAGGCAGTAGGAGAGCACTGAGGAGTGGCAGAAGGCCAGCAGCAGCTTCTGGGTGTTGGTTGTTGGTGTTGTGGGTTCAGGTGAGATAGGCTGAGACATGGGTGCCCAGAAACCTGAAGGTGGAGACAGATTCCACCCGTTCTTCATTTATAAGGAGAGGGGAGTGAAACTATGTGTGCCTCCTTAAATCCATTATGGGCTCTTTTGTTTTAAGGACGTTCAGCTTTAGGTTATTTTCAGAGCACCAGTGAGACAAATTCTCTACTTCCGCTCTGTACGATAATTACAGATGAATGGCAGCCAGAGTCGTTTGTCCTACAGCGGCCACCGTAGCTAGTATTATGCACTTGAATTAGGAGGGGATATTAAACAAAATTCAGCTGACTGCAGTCTACTGACAGTCACATTACTAGGCTTATTTGACCGACTGTCGAAACCCAATACATTTTCAGTTTTGAGTTTGCTTCATATTTTGTGTTCACACTCATAGGCGGTATTTTTTCTTCTGAATTTCAAAAAGAAAACAAATAAGCATATTTTCCAATATGCTGCAGCACTAATAAATCAAATTAAAACTGACTAACACTCAGTATCACTGTTGCATCAAGCAGAATGTGCAGCATTACCTGAGGTTTCTCCCTTTCCAAAACAAGTCCAGATGTGGATTGGAGAAGCTGTGATTCATGAATGTATTGGGCGAAATACATGCGCTAGAACATGTGTTCATACTCCAGCAAGCTCACACACACATCTGTTCATTTTGCTCTCGTAGAAATGCCCAGGACACCAACAATATCTTTCCACCCACAGACTTTAACATGCCCACTGCATTTGTCAGTCAGCCAGTCAACTCTACCAGGTGTCAATCACCATGCTTGCTGACCAGCCATCACTGTGTGCAGTCAGAATGAATACTGGCCCCCCTGCTGCACTCCAGCCTGAACTCCTCACCCTAACCATAATGCTCTTGGCCTCCCTCCAGCCTCCCTTCGCCCTCCCAGCTTTTACCTTTCGCTCTCTATTCACAACACCAGCATTTATGGACTCCCAGGTCCATCACTCAGGGTACTTTATGTACCCGCACCCCCCGCTCTTAATGCCCCCACCGTACAGCATCCCCTCATCCTTGTGTAGGCTCTTATCCAACTATTCCTGGTATTTAGCCTGAGTGACAGTGTTTAATAACATGTTCAAGAATAAAAGGGCATTATTAAAAGGGTGAAGGGGGAGGGGGCTGCTAAAAGGCCAGTTTGTAGGACGGCCAGGTGAGCAAGCGTGTTTGCACGATGGGCACTCATTCGACGGTGCACATGGGTCATCCTCGTAGCATCGTGTGCTGGCTTGGATTGTGGCTGACTAGAAGGTACTAGAGCTTGTTCAATAATTAGACAGCAATTATCTCAACACCCCCTTCCACCCCCCACCCCAGTGTGTTTTGTTTGACAAGTCAACATTGATAATGCATGGAGTAATAAGCACGCTCCAAGTGCAATTTGGTGTGTAATTCTACGTGAAGTTAGCATTAACTGAACATCACAAAAGGCATTACCGGCATGTCTAGGAATGTGTGGTGCACGACCGATCGTGGCCAATGATAAGGCACCATCTGTTACCCATGAGTGTAACTGTGAGCTGTCCACATACACAAATGCAAATGCACACCAGTCACTTTCAAAGCCCTTCTTTTTCTCTGTTATTATAACATCTTTGGGCACCAGGCGCTACCCTTTCTTCTTCTCTTCGGTTTCTACTGGGGATTACTGGAAGTAATGGGGGTGAAGGGATGGCTATAAACTCCCGACTCCGCTCTTTCTCTTTCGTTGAATTTAGAGACGCAGGGCCTCATAACAGCAGTTCTCCTCACCTCCATGCAGTTATAATTTGATTGGATGTGCTAGCAGGGAAGAGGGAGAGACTTACATTGGGGGGGGTGTAGAAGTGACAAGAAAAACAGAAAGATCAGGTTATACCATTATTTCCTTCATGGTCCCTCAACCAGTCCCTGGTTGTTGTACTTGGAAGAGACTCAGAGTGCGAGAGGACTGCCATGGGGTACGTGACGAAAAGGAAAGGTGACTCCGGCTAAGCAAAATGGCTACAGGATTGTATTTCAACCGAAAGCTTTTAAAAAGTGGCATTGCAATTACTCTTACAAGACTATGGTTTAATTAAAGAGCAAGTGAAATGAACGTCGGTCAAAACAAATGAAAACGATACATTTCCACAAGTCCCCTTTTTCCTACTTGTCTGCCATGGAGTGGGGAAAATGTCCATTCAAATTAAAGTTAAAGACTCGTACTTTTCGGTTATCTGATAGTGGGCTAGAATTAAAAGCTGGCCAAATCAGTTGGGGCGAGTCACTGTTGCAAATAACCATATAGCTCATAGCTCTTTAGATTGCAGATATTAGGAGCAAAATATAACATGAAAACAAAAGTTGTTTTCTTCAGCGAGGGTGTTTCTACATGCAATGACGAGGTAGATATAGTGGTGCACTGGGCAGCAGTCACCATCTCAAAGTCCATATTGAATCACTGACAGAGCCTACTGTTGTCAGTTGGTTTTCTCTCTCTCTTCAACCCTTTTCAAATGGTTGGAAAAAAATCACAAGACATTACAACAAAAAATCTGACAAAACATCGAAACGCTACAGTTTGGAATACATTTAATGGAACAAAAGATCTCTATCTGACTTTGAACAAGAAGAAATCTTTTGTCTGTTTTCTGTCTTTAGTTTTTGGATGCGTGGGTTCCCCATCCTGTTTGTCCAAAAAGTCTTCTGCTCCTTAGATTTTTACATCTGTCTTGAAGCATACGTCAACCCATCTCAGCCCTTCCCAGTTCAACTGTAAATCACTTTCAAGTCCTCTCCCATTACTTGGAGCTTCACATTCTGTTCCCCAGGGTGGTGGCTGCCACCACCTACTGACAGAGGAACGATAAGTAAACGGAGGCGGAGCAACAGGAAACTGACTGAAAACTGCGTTAGGAGAAGCACCAGTGGGAAACGGCAGCAAAGCTGCAGGAAAGCAGTAAGAGGTCTCCACATTGGTAGGAAGATGCCTGGAGAATACTAGCAGGGGGTATAATGAGCGAAATCTGAGATGAGATAGTTAACAAGAAAGTTGTCAGGTCTACTCATCCAACTAACTCGAGAGCTCTGCAGAATGAATAAGTATTGCGCTCTGCTCTCACGAATGAATGCTAAGTTATTTATGAGTGCTATCAGCCAGCATGAACTGCAACAGTGCTAGAACTTTTCATGGCCTGCAAAGTCTTTGATATAATTTAGACTCTCTTTTTGCCTCAGTATTTTTTTAGTTTTAAATTGTTGTCAGGTTTTCTATTTTCTAATGAGTTTTTTTTTTTTTTGACATTTTGTATTTAATTCAGTTCAGTTTCAGTTAGTTTCCACAGCAGCCTTGCCCATTTCAGTTTATTTATTCTTTTTCTTTGGGGGGGGGATTTTTAGTTTTTAGTCTTTTTAGTGTATGGAGGGAATATGTGAGAGCTAACGTTTAGGAAAACAAGTATTACAATAACAAAACATAATTTTTTGAAAGCAGTTAATTCTCAGTCTTGTAGACATCTGGAGTCTCAACAAACACATTAATCAAAGCCTTTGCAGGCAAGATGTGATAAAACTGTATCAACCTAACAAAAACTTCCACGTAAAGAAATAAAATGTCTACTATATTTTAATTTTAGTTTAGTTTTCCCAAGTTCATTTCAGTTGGTTTTAATGTCTTTCAAGATGGTAGTTTTTATTTTTATTTAGATTAATTAAAATGTTTTTTTCACATCCAGTTTAGTTTTTAGTTTAGTTTTAGTTAACTATAATGACCTTTATTATTTATGGCAGCAATGGGATATGCTTACATTAAAACAATACAAAGGCAAGCACACGTTGATTATGTTACGGGCCTCTCCATATAGTATTATATCACAAATTTACTAAAACTTCACTGAAAACCTTTCACTATTATCCCTTAGATATCAGTGTAGCACTCTCCTCAACCAACCAGTCATGGACCAAGCACTGGAAATCAGAACTAGTGCAAATAACCTATGGACTTGCCCTGGATTTGCTGCTACTTTCATGCTACTTTGGTATAATATCACAGCTGTGTGTCCAGTCCTCAGCCCTGCACTCACCTCCACAGGCCCCTTATGATAAACAAACATGGATTCCTGGTGAACTTGTCAGGTTAAATAAGGGGTTAACCAAAGAGGGGTGGGCAGAAGCTGTCAGACTATTGGCAGGAAACCCCTTGTGGCTTGCTCATATCCAATGGCAGGGTCCCAGGAGTTTGCCGTGTGCTGTCGTGAGCATGCTATCGCTCCACTAGCTTAATGGTCACAAATCATCCTTTAGCCACTGACAACATGCTAGGTAAGTGTTTTGTGGGTCAAGGACGTCCCTCAGGGAAGACAGATGCGTTACGTGAGCATACACATGTCCCCATGTTCTGTTCTTTTTCCCCTCTTCATTCTCGTTTCCTTGCTACTGCCATCACTTCTGCGCAACATTGCAGTCCACCCCAGCCCCCAGCCACTGCCCTCCACTGTCTGCCAGCTCATGCCGAGGCGATAAAGTCGAAACAAACTGCAGTGCCTTGCCAAAGCAAATTCGGTGGCACAAAGTCGTCCTTCATTTCACAAAAACACACCGAAAACATGAGGCGCACTGACAGAGCGCATTAGTGCCAACAAGTACGAGTGTGTGTGCCTGAATTTTATGTTTATATTTTGTGTGAGAGTCTGTGTATGCGGGTTTCTATGTCTGGGGGCTATGAATGCAGGAAATATGGCAGACCCCCCGCTCCCTAATCCCCATGTCCACCCCGCCTCCGTTAACCACAGCTTTCCCTCCACGCCGGTTGGTTTCTTCCCGTCACACTGCAGCTATCTCAGCTGTCCTGTTTCTTCACTGTCAAGGTGCTAACAAACCATGAAAGGTGTCAATATGGAGGTCCTCTGATCAGAGTTTGGCTTGCACATGAAAGCTCCCATACGTGTGTGCTTGGAACTCGCGCTGGCCCCTAGCGCTGTGCGTGATGGCAGGCCTATGACTCTGTGAGGGGAAACTGACGGTTAGCCAAACAGCTTGACACACTCAGGTTCTCACCGACCCACTCTCTGTGCAGATGTAAGCAATACATCGACTCCAGCCAGCACAGCGCCGATCCAAACCTGTAAATCTGATACCAATTAGTGGGGGTCTAATCATGTGCCTCGTAGTCCTGGCTTTTGTTAGGATACGAAATAAAACGATGGAAGAAAAGTACAGGAGAGAGCCAAAACTGAGATGCAAAAAAAAGAATCTCCTGCATAAAGTGAACAGAGAAAAGAGGGGCCAAGGAATTGTTTAGAGAAGTGATCTGGCAGCAAAAAGGCTTCAATAGTCTTAATTTAATCTGTGAGGGAAATGTTCCCTGGCCTTCACGTCTAGGAATGAGTAGGTATATCACGGTGGACACATCTGAAATGTGGGGCACTTTGTGTTTGCTGCACTGCTGGCGGCATGTTAGCATGATTAACCACACCCAAAATCTCACCAAACGCTCGTGTAAGCGCCGGCCGACTCATGCAAACACGCACTAAGAGACAGAGGCTCGCAGCCTCTCACACGCATACAGATGCATCATTGTCATTGTTCTCTTCTTGCAGGTGGAGCGTTGGCATTTAACCAGTCAGCAATGCCCCGCTGAGCTCCCAGCAGATTTGCAGTTCATCAGAGGGTCATATCTCTCTCACTCTCTGCTCTATTCATTCATTACTCTGCTCTTAACAGCAGCTTCTGCTAAACTGAGGTAATATACTGCCCCCTAGTGGAAGCTGTCTGTCATATTTAAAAAAAAAAATAGCATCAGTTTGCCCTGCAAATCTTTCAGCTAATTTGAACCAATAACCTCTCTGTGAACTCGATGTCACTCAGAGTTCACAGTGTCTGCTTTAGCTAAGCTTCTTTTTTATTCCCTGATAACAAAGCTTAAACACATGCCCAGTACTCTAAATGAGACGAGAGCTTCTGTTTGTTAGCTTGAAGCATCCTATCCAGTTGGTGGTGACGTCAGCGGACAGTGTTTTCAGGCTCCCAGGCTTAGCTGAAGGTTTGAAGCTCAGAGAAAAATAAAAGCTATTTTATCTATGTGAGGAAAATCTAAGGGAGTAATTGTTTCCTTATCTATTTTGTAACCTCAGTAGTCGTTCTCAGTGTCCTTTCTCATTTCCATCAACAGTACAGGTGAAATGTTGTTTTTTTCATAATCATCAAGAGACATTTACTGTTTCTTTACTCCTTTAACATAAAAATAAAAAGTTATATTAGAGGAAAATATGACTGCTTTTGTCCAGTCAAGATAAATGTCTACATACTCTCTACATGTGAACCGCTACCAGTAAATTCATGATAGATTATAATAAACTAAATAAATGAATGTTCATATATTCATGTCAAGTGGGGACAGGGAGAGTAGACCCATGCGCAAGCCTTTGTTTAGGGACTGTAATTACTGCTTAATTCTTAACAGCATTACTTTTATTCATATAAACACAGTCCATGACATTAAAAAATCTATTTACTTAAATTTAATTTATGGATTATTATTTGGGAAAACAGTTTGCTTCAAAAATATTGTTGAATACAAAGCTAGAAGTACATTTTACATTATTTTATTACAATATGAAGTTGAATATTGACTTATGGATGTAAAATGTAAATGGGATATAATGTAAAAATTTAACATCATGATTTTATTTAATGTTCGCTGGAAAGTTTGCCATAACGAGCACATGGATTCTTGAGCTACGAGCAAAAGTGTGTTTTGACAGCGACATGTATTTTTGACCATCATAATCTAATTTGAAGAAATATCCTCAAAGTGTCCCTGAAACACTAAATGAAATGGAAATGAAATGGACAAAGAAATATAGCCTAAAGCCTCCGATCACGGATTTTACCAGCGCTAAAGTTTAAGAAGTAAACTGTATAAAATATACAACAGAGACTCAACAAAAATGCAGAAAAGAAAAATAATCCCAACTTGAAAATATCTGGTGGTAAATTAGCTTCTATTTTTTTTAACTTCCTAAAGGCTGACCGTGTCAAAGTGCAGCTGTCAGCTTGTAAAATGTAACAGAAAGAAGACTGAAAGCAGTCTGAAGAAGTATACTTTAGGGAATACACGACTTTCTACTGAAGGTCATGAATTATTTTGTCACTTTTTACAGAGAAATTTCTCCTTTTAAATCTTCCTTGAAACTTTAATTAACAAGTCTAGACATCAGTTTGATTTGTGGGTCTTAGTCAGCATAAATTTTAAATTTGTGTTTTTCATGCCTGCAGTGAAACAAGCAAAGCGGTCTTATTCAAATAAGTGTTTTTAGAGTTATTACATTTGGAGATTTTATCTGTTGTCTATGCTTTTTTTCTTCTTTTTTTGCCTTTATTATTTATTAGAAAGTGCTTTTTTAAACCATGGGGAGGCTTTATTTTGAAAGAGCATTTGTTATTCATGTTTTATCATTTCATTTTAAAAGGGAGTAATTTAACAGAAATTGCAATTGTGTTGCCTGCTGCCCTTAAATTAAATAAACAAATATATTGAACATAAACAAAAAAGAATAATGATTCAAACTAAACACTTTGGTACAAATAAAATTAAAGCAAAGTCACAAGAAAACAGAAGTCTGTTGATGTTTTAAATCGCCACACTGCAATGTTACTCTTTTTTTTTATTATTGTTGTGACGCTTGAGCTGAGCCAGAAAACAAAATTTTCATTTTTATTATCACTGAATTTGCAGGAAAATGTATTTTTGGAATATAATTTGCTGTGTCCAGCCTCCTGGTATCACTTCTGCTCTGTGGAACATCAGCCCGGGCTGTTTGTCAATGTTGATTATTGTTTTCTTTCTCTTGACATATCCACATGACCGCCAGCAAGATGGACTTGATGAAGGGGAATGGAGGGAAGATGCTGATGAGCATGCTCAGTACATGCATATAATGCAGTGGAGGGGCACGCACTGGAAAAAAAAAACAACAAAAAAATGGGCCATTGCCTCTCGGCGGCCTCCTTGACAGCATGTTCACTTAAGAACTAGCCTGCTTTTGTATACACTTGTAAGTTAATGAGACCAAATCCTTTGTTTAGCCCACAGTGGATACACAGCTATGATTGTTTTTAAATAGATCCCCACCCCCACCCCCCGTCCCTTATACGTCTGTTGGCTTATACCCTCCAGTACATCAAGTCTAGGCAGTCCGCCTTCCACGTCTGTGCTACTGAAACATCATACAACAGTGTCAAAGTTGTCATCTATTCTGGGCTGTAAGAGCCTGTTAGGGAAGCTGTCTCTGCTTGTCTTGAGGGACTGACAAACAGATTTGGCATAACTGCCCCCCTTAGCCATCTTTGTACATACTGAGAAACAGAATATACATCAAGGCACAACAGCGCGGTGAATGTGCTGCGAAACCAAGCCAACTCACTTGGTCGTTTGTGATGCTGCACATAAGCAGGAGTTTGTCAGATCTTGTGTTGATCTGTGTTATGTGCTGAAAAAAGTAAGAGACAGCCAGAAGCTCAAGAGCCCAGCGAGCAGAATGGGAGAGGTCAGGAAAAGGTTGCACAGGCTCTGCTGACTTTTACTGTGAGTCTGAAGGCCCGGAGGAGTTCCTCAGTGGACATCCAGATGTAACTGGGGCACACAGTCATGCATTAGAGGCACAGTGAGCCCAGCTTTATGGGGGTTTGTGTGTGTGTGTTTGTGTGTGTCCTGAGTTGCCACTTTCACCTTGGTCCTGCTGCCCACTGATCCCAGACCTAAATGCTGGCATCCATTTTTATTCATTTTGGCATGTAAGGTTTTAGCTCCATGTGTTTTACATTTAAGGCTATGCAGCATCAGTTCAATCAGGGAAATTACTGTTATTTAATAATTTGCTTTGGCTGTTATGAATTTCTTTATGTGTATAAATGGTCAGGTGTCATGAAAAATGCACTGCAAGTTGGAGCTTGAACAGTTTGATGTTAAAAAATTAAAATAATGATATGATGTACAAGAAGAAATTTTAGTTTCATTCACATTAAATCCAAGTTACAGTATGTTCTCTTCCTTTAGGAATATTAGACCATAACTACTTATACTGTCATTTTTTTTCTTTTAAACCTTGATATTAACTCAAATTCATTCTTTGTGCTTTTAATGTTAAAACCATTAAACTTTGTGTGATATTAAACAAAAAAATCACTTGATCCAGTGTCCACTCGCTGCCTACTTACTTTCAAAGCCATTAAAAAAAGAAGTGTATGCTTAGAAATCTTGCTAATTCTAATGTCTAATATGCTATTTTATTTAAAGAGTGCTATTATTTTTTTATATGTAAATAACTGGATACTAGATCAGTAATTTAAATATTTGCAATTTAATTATACAGAAAGGATAGAAGATATAATGTTCAAAAGTACACATGCCCATTGTTTCTTATAGTTGTAAATAGGTTTTTTTAAATATTCAAAACTCATCAAAATAAACCAGAAACTTGTAACTTTGTTACAGCTTCTCGAGAAGAAGTAATAATGACCAAACCTTACTGTGTTTCTGCGTGCAGTATTTTATTCTGCTCTCAGGAGCAGATAACCAAAGCAGTTCCTGAAGCCAACACAAGTCATTTCAGTTTTAACATTTTTAATTCTGATCATTTTAATATGTAATTTTTTTCTATTTTACAGTCTTAACATACAGTAGAGTTGTAGTTATATCAAATTAAACTGTATTTTTTTGCAAAAAAAAAATTATTAAAATTATTTTGCATTAATTTAATATATAACCAATTTATCCTGTCAGTAAAAAGATATCATCAGTTTCAGAGATGTGCTGCTCCATTTAGCTGATGAAGACACAACTGAATCTAAATATTTCCAAGAAGTAAGAGTTGCTCTACAAAAGAAATATATTTTCCCCAACATTATTACTTTTAATTCCACTTCTGACACTGCATGTAGTTAAACTGTAGTTTCAATAACACAGATACCAAACGCTACACACGGGAAAAAATGTTTTTGTAAAAATTCCATCTAACGCTTTGGTAGACTGACAAACAGAGGGGGAGTTTAAAGCACAGATGTTTTTTTTAATAACTTTGAATTCTCATATGGTGCAACACAACCTCACCCTTCCTTAAGCCCAAGGCCAATAAGACAGCTGGGAAGAGACTGTGCAGCTGATAGCAGTAAAATCATATTTAGAGAGTCTTTTGACAACAGCCACATGGCAAACAAGTAAGTAATTCACACAGTGGTAAAAACATGTCTGACTCAACTGAAAACCCTCACGGTTCATAGCTAGCTAGTCTGTTAGCCGCGATGCACTGTAGCCGCTAACTTATTTTAGCACTTAAACAGGCTGCGACTACAGCTACATTTTTCTTTTTTTTCCCAAGAAGCTTAGTGATGTATACTTTAAATTGAGCTTTTTGTATTGTAATTAGATGTAAATTGCAAGTGCAACTCCCACTAAGAGCTAAAAGATTTAAAAAGCAATAGAATAGATGTACCACACATATTAACTCTCCAACTTTATTTTGGGAATAATCTTTAGTTTTAACCATTCTTGTATTTATTCACCGTATTTATGTGACGACATATCAGCCACAATTTTTAACCTAACAGTAATTCCTAAATATATCAATGAATAGCCCATCCATCTTCCCACTGTTAGAGCAGAGTCAGTTTGGAGACTGCTGGGACACATAACTCCTTCTAAATGGATAAAAGATCAATTATTTAAATATGGAAATATATCTGTTTAAACATCTACAAGATATCCAGAAATTCCACCTACATTAACCTGCCTGTATAAATAAATAAATCCTTCAGTTAAAAAGACACAAAACTGAGATTTTCCTGTTTAGAAGCAAAGATGCATGTTTGCAACTTGTGTGTGTGATCAGGGGCGGATCTAGAGAAATTTTCTTAGGGTGGCATGAGGAGAAACCAAATGGGGTGGCAAAATCAAAGCCTTTTTTTCCCCAAACACATATGCAGGTGGTTACATATGGTTAAAATGATTCAAATGCAGTAAGTATACACGTTTTTCATATAAATATAGTCTATAACTTTATTGTTTGTAGCCCACATAATTACACACTTTAGTTACATAAAACATGTGAGTTTTGATGTTATGTACTGTATAGCCTGTATAATAAATTAATATGTAGCCCAATAAGTATAAAATCCAGAAAGCTACACAACATGGGGCAGTTCATTTACAAACACAAGTCTAACTTAAGTTTCACACTGTTTTTGTTAGAAAACAGTCACATTGTTACAGCTTAAATTATACAAAATGTCAGAAATCTGCACTGTCATGAACAAAAATTTAAACCTAATTTTTCATGATTTGTTGGATTAACCCACTGAGGTCTGAAATACAACCGGACATTTTTGACTCCTTTTGAGTTTACGTTTGTATTTCATCCTCAAATTGTTTCATTTTATTTTTTCCTCCTTGCCTTGTTTGGTATCATTCTTTTAAGCTCAACTGAATTTAGTTGTTTTTTCACTGACATACTGCATTAGTACTACTATTACTATTAATAGTACTATTACTGATCTGAAATCACACAAAGAACTTAAAATGCTAGTAGTATTTTTTACAGTAAAAAAACCCCCCACAGACATGTTGAGTAAATTTTTATAACTTGAAATGAAAATATAAATTGTACATTTTGTAAACATATACAACTATTTATCTAAAAATGCAGCCAATACACCCGCCGGTTTTTTTTCATTTTGTACAACCATTTAAAAATATTACTAAAACCAAAATGAGAGAACAATCAGGTGTTGCAATAAGATGCCCCACAAATTATGTGTCACAGTAAAAAAAAAAAAAAAAAAAAAAAAAAGTTCACCAAAAGACAGAGGAGAACAGCACAGGGATAAACCTGCAGGCCTGACAACAGCAGGTGTATCACTCCGCTGGTTTTCTACTTAGTGACAGTGTTTACGTTGCAAATGTGCCTTAGTGACATTCATTAGTGCCCTCACTGACACACAAAACAAAACGACTACACAACAGAACAACTACACAAGACAACACAACACACTAAGTATACACTCCACACTAAACGTCACAAATCTCCCACATCTAAAAACTCTCTCTCTCGCTCGCTCGCTCTGTCTCGCTGCCGTTACCGTCACTCCCAAAACTCTCCCCTCTTCCTAAACAACCAAATCCTACATGTTGACTTTTTTTGAATTCGACATGATACATTTTCGATAGGAAAGAGGTGGCTTTTTTTCCCTTTCTTTACTGTTTTCGTGCTGTCCTTAGAAAACGCTTAAAATACACACACACACATAAAAAACGTGACAACAGTATTTAGAAAAAAGCGTGGCTTATATATATTATCATAACTCTGGATTTACTGGCCTGTAATTAAAATGTATATACTTTGAAGTGCGAACTTTCAATCTGGGCTGAAACAGAGACTCAGCGTGGCTGACACAGCAGCTTGTTGCTGTGTCAGCTTAACATAGTCATGTGATTTGGAGGTGCAGCGTGTCCGTGGACCACAGAGGGTTAATAACACTCACCTTGCTTCCATTTCCAGAGTGTAACATCCAACCACCTGTGTAAAATCCGAAATTCCCATGGTGTTGTTCAAAATGTGCTCTGGCACAATCATAAGCATCGCTTGCTACTGAAAACAAGAAAAAAGCTGGTCCTGCTATGGGCTGAACCATTTGTTAATGGTGGAGGGGGGGACACTATGCAATATATTCAGTTTTAGCATTTATATTCACTGCTGACTGTAACTACGCTCGAACCGTTAATGCTATTTTAATAAACAACACTGTCATATGCAAAACTGGGGTGGCAAGGGATCATTTTAGGGTGGCACTTGCCACCCCATGCCACCCTTCTAGATCCACCCCTGTGTGTGATATATATGTGTGCAATGATGGATGAGGACCTTAGTTTCACTATATATATATATTACAGCTGCGATTATATCAGCCTTTCGGGTATCTCAGAAATACAGCTAAACTGAGAGATTATGCACCCCGGCAAGATCTGCAGAAGCTCATTTATGTCTTTATTTCTTGCAGAGCTGACTATTCCAATGCTCCTTTTATTGGCCTTCCTAAAACACTATTAGACAATTAAAGTTAATTAAAAATGCTACTGCTACAATGTTAGAAAAAACAGTAAAATAGAGAATATTTCTGTTTGTTTCTCAACCATTAAATTAATTGGACCCTAAATATAAAAATCAGAGATGTGTAAAGGATCCAGTATGTCTGCACCATCTGGTCACTAGTAGTGCACAGATGTAAATACCATAGCTGGAACGTAAATACATGAGGTGAGATCGTCATCAGCCCGAGCTATTTTTAAAAAGAAGATAAAAACACCTTTATTCACGATTGCTTTTATGGTAGCTGTACCATCATTAATTTGTTGTTATGTTGTTATGTCGCCATTGTTGTAATTTGTTTTTTTATTGTTGTTGCTGTTATTAGGACTTTTATTACCACTGGTGTTATTTCTGCCCTTTTTATTCCTTCTTTTATGTTTGGTTTTAATTTGATCTTGTAAAGCACCTTGAATCACTCTAGCTTTTATCAGTAATATCAATAATTATAATAACAAACACAGGATAATCTTTACATAACAGATGTCACACTCAAAATGTTAGTCTCGTTTGGATTTCACTGAAGAGTGTAAAAAAATTGGAAAATTAAAATTACACAAAGTGGAAAAAAGCTATAACACCATGTCACGCACATATTATATATATATATATATATATATATATATATATATATATATATATATATATATATATATATTTTATTATTTTTTACCCATTGTTAATTCAGTTACACAAACAAATCAAGAAAGCAGGAACCTTCCAAAGATGTTAAAAAACTTTGACATGGTGGAAGAAGATTTGGATTGCAAAGGACAGACAATGCAGAGATGCAGCACATGAATCACACATCAGGGGCCAAACAGTGGAGTGAAAGTTGGGAAAACAATGTGAATCACAAAAGCAGTGTTGTGACAGTTCGGGAGGAAAGCATCAATGACCTCACAGATCAGCCAACTAAATGAGACTTTATGTCAAAGTCTCTCTAAATCCCTACTTGTTTGTGTCTCAAACCACTGCACTCAGTTTCTGGGGCAAAATCATTATGGACCATGAAAACTGGAGAAAAAGATTAAGTTGGGAATCAAGTTTCAGGAATTATTAAATTCAGGAGGGGTAGAGGCATTTGTCCATGTCTGATGTTGAAGAGAGGTTATTGAGAGGCCACAGCCGTGTGGTGTTATACCGTGCGATTGTGTGGCATTTGTCTTGGCACCGCTCTGATGTGACTCTGCTGTCTTGGCACCACATGAGAGCAACACTCTGGCTTTAATTGTTTTTGATTTGATCGGACATTAATTGGCTTTACAGTGAAGTCGACATGTAAATCTAGTAGGACTGACTGCTCTTTGACATCAGCCGTGTCACAGATATGCCCGTCACCATCACACCTCAGCATAGCGGTATGAAGGCGGACGAAAGCTGTGAGTGGACAGTCGAGAAAAAAACAAGGGAGGGGGGTGAAAAGGAGAGAAAAAAGGAGGGAGTCCCATGGCTAGGTCAGGAGTTCAGAGCTGGAGTTTGTCACCTGCTCTCCCTGGCATGCAATCCTGCTCAGGAAAAGCTCTACCGTCCCCTACAAACCCCCAAATCTGTCTCCAACTACCCTCCACTAATTGGATTTAATGAGCGATTTAACAGCGCAGCACTGCCCAATCAAATCAAACTGCTACTGTCTACCGTGCTTAATCCTGGGTCACTCCTTTGTCAAGCTTGTTTCCAAGACCCTCCTTTCTGCTGCCTCCTGCCTCACACATTCTCTCTCTCTCTCCCCGTCCTGTCTCTTTCTCTTAACACCCACCCAGTCTAACATGGAAAAGGCTGAGAAACCCCCCTTGTTAAAAACCAGCTCCAACAAAGATCTCACAAGACTTGGTTGCATTTTGAAAGTGATGTGCTTGACAGTTTGCTCTTCAGCTCAGGGTGCGATCACACCTGCAGGTCAAAAACGAATCTGATCTCTGGCCTTGCAACTGCAGTTTAGGGCTTTGGGCATGTCCACACTAATACGTTTTCGTTTGAAAACGCATCTTTTTCTCTCCATTTTGGCCTCCCGTCCACACTGAGACGGCGTTTTCGGTCAAGAAAAACCCAGTTTTTTGAAAACGCTCTCCAAAGCAGATACATTTGAAAACGCCATTTTTGCGTCACAGTATGGACAGCGAACTCGGAGCCTTTTCGAAAACGATGACACATTTTAGTCATGTGATGCAGTCATGTGACCAATTAAACTAAGATAGCGGAGGGCATTATACAGCAGTTGTTTTGTCTGCCCTCAATTTTGACAGCCCTTTTAAAGATTAATATCAATTTGTACATGCTTCAGATAGCTTTTCTTCAAATTCTTTAATTCTCACTCGCTTTTGCAACTTTGTACCTTTGTGTTACTCGCAGCAACAACTCCACCTCATTTTTAGACAATTTAAAGAACTCGGTGCTTTTCCTCGACATTTTGCCGCGACGTTTCAAAGATCCAGAAAGTAAATAAACGGCAGACGGAAATGAGGCAGGTCGAATCATCTTGCGTTTCACGCATGCGCAGTACTGGAACGTAAGCGTTTTCGGCCGTTTCAATGTGGACGCACAACTCTTTGAAAACGCCTGAAAATGATAGTGCGGACGCGGAGCGCTTTCAGACGAAAACGCCGTTTTCAAATTTATCCGGGCAAGTGTGGACGTAGCCAAAGTTATCTTTGATCAGCTCTGTACTATTTTGTGAGCGCTTTTTAAAAATTGCTTAATATGAGCAGTAATCCAGACTTTGTTTCTTTTGGTTTCATGGGTAATAAACGGACACCTTAAACATTTTTTATATGAGTTTGCAATCCCTCTATTTATTTACTTCTATCACGTTAACTGAAAACTTAAACTGACACAAATCCACAAAATCCTCTCCAAAAACATAGTTTTCCTATAAGAATATTTACAATATGTTGACCAGTGAAACTCACTGTAAAGAGGTTTAACTGCACATTCCAGCAGTATGTCCTAAATTTTTGCCCCCTTCATATTTGCCATCCAGTAGACCACACTGGTGTCTTTGCTGGGCCCATTCTGGCCCTCGGGCTCTATATTTGACACCTCTGATTAAAGTAGAAGCGTCCATGCGTTGCAGATAAGACAATAGCAGCCTCCGTGAAAGCAGAGGTTCATTTAGGATAGATTTGTCACTGCAGCTGCAAAGCTGCTTCTCAACTTAAATGGCCAAAAGCAGCTTAATCATTGGGTCAAAGGGGAAAGGGCCACGAGCTAAGCAATGCAGGCTTCTGCAGAGGCTGGTATGGGTTTCAACATGTTATTATTTTCTTAAAGCATCCCCATCACAACACACAGAATACCACAATGTAACCTCCTTCGAATGTATATTGTTTAATGTGCCTTGACTGTTTAAACTGCCACTGGCACTGGTGCGTTTCTGTATACAGAAAAAATGATGTGCAAATGCATCTGGATATGCAAACAAGTAATAATTTCAGGCTCATTTATGAGAAATTCTTCAAAGGCTATTCAGCTGAAAAGCATATAATAGGCCATTATCCATGGGCCAGAAATGAACAAATAAGAAAAGTTCATGCTAAAGTTCAAATCTGACCAGGCTCTGAATGAAATAATTATTTGACATGCTATATACAAATATGTTAAATGAAATGAAGGATGATGATAATGTTGCTTGAGAACTGGGTTCATCAGAATTTGCAAGTATGTTAAAGGTCAAAGCACAAGTCTGTTTTGCCTTGGAGACTTGAGCAAACTAATTTATGTAGAAAAGCAAACAAGGCATGTATTTCTCTGTGTATTTATACTCTATATGTATGTCCCCATCTTTAAATTATGCACCATTTCATGCTCTGTAGCATAAATCTACACTGCCTTTTCTGTGAAATCATAATCTGAGTGGGTGTTCTACAGTAAACAGTGCCTTTACAGTAGACCGTCGCAGGGGCACAGAATGTCACACCAATACATGCTTTATTGCTGGAGTCTGTATTGTCACTGATACTCAAGTGCACTGAAACAGAAAGATATTTATAGGCACATATCTGTTCTACCTGAAATCTAAAGGTTTCAAGCCAGTTTTATCTCTATACAATCACTGTGTTTTTTATTTTAGTCGTTTTTTTTGCTCTTCATCCTTTTTCCTGGCTCCAGTTCTCATCCACCCTCCTCAAAGTTTGCTCAATTCCCTCTAGGTTCAATGGCAGGGCACTGGGTCATGGTACTCGCTGGATTTTCACACTGTTCTCTCTACTGAACACCACATCAAGTTAATCAGGGTTAACAATTGTGGCGGTGCCTTGCTGAGCAGGGCTCCCATCGGCTTAGCGTGGCCTGGCTCTGGAGATACAGATGGGCTAGTAATCTCTCTCCTCTCAAGGCAGAGGGGACACATGAGGGCGGAGGTAGCTGGACGGCTGAGTGCGGATGTGGGCTAGCCGCGGTCGGAACAAAATTAAGACAGTGACACGTGTTAGATAAAGTCGGAGATAAAAATTATGTGAGTTTAATATATGAAAATATCTCCTGAAAGCAGGTGCGTAAAATCTGAGTAATGGAGCTACTGAACAGATAACGATCTCTATAATGTAAGCTAGCTTTCTAAATTTGAAATAAAACAAAATATTTCTGAACATAATAGGCAAAAACATTTTGTTCTCTCTCTGTTAGGCAGCTCCTTTTGTCCCCAAGGTATTTCATCTCTGTGCACTGGTGCTTTGCCAGAAAAACAACTTTAAAGGTCCATTTACCAATGTCTCCCTTCAACAAATAAGCTAATTTATATTCCTCCAGAATAGAGCTGTCAACAAAATAAATTTTAAACTAAAATTTGCATGCGAGAACTTGAAATTCAATGACATGCATCCTGGAAATAAAAGTGAGGAGGACAGCGCTTCAGTGGCAAAGCGACATTAACATTCTTTTCATAGAGTGTGAAAACTTGCCACTCTCAAACGGTGCAAAATGTAACATAAGTATTCTTAATCCCGCGTGTGCTACTTTATTCTCATCAGCCACATAGGTCAAGACTAGTGGGATGTCAGAGGTCAAAAAAGACCAAATCCAAAGTGTATGATGCTTTAAGATCAAAGAGAGAGGGGAGAATAAAAATCTCAGAACTGAGGATGACTGAAGCGTGACCTATTTGGCAAAACAGAACTCTCTGTGCAATAGCAGCTGGCTCCCTTGCACAACACATCCCTGGGTGCCCCTGCTATAGGCTACGCAGACTTAATTATTCATTCGCTCAGAAGGAGCATTACACAACCCTGCATCCCTGATAGAACCAATGGGGAAGAAAAAGTCTGCCTGTCAGACGGCCCCGGGTGACAGATCTGGAGTTAAATCTTCTCCAGGAGTTCAATTTCAGACAGCAACTAAACACAACTCTACTCCTCGCATAACCTTTTGAACTAAAGAAGCGACTCTAAAGCCCAGCTCCGGCATGAGATTTTATGCGCATTTTACCCTTTGTTATGGAAGACTCTTGTCACAGCCCATCCTTTTTACCCACAACTTGAGCCCTTTCAAGCCGCTCACTTTTTTCCATAAACTGTCTTGCGTTTGCAACGTCGCACCTCTTCGGAAGGACACATGTATTATTAAAACAGGATTCAAGTGCTATCCCTGCAGGGACACTCAGAGACTTTCACAGGTTTCTGTCAGTGCCATCATTTTGATTTAACTCTGGCTCGAACTTTTTTTTTTTGCACAAACATTAGGAATCTGTGACACCAGTGCACAAAGTAAATATTTCATGCGCTTGGCAATTCAAAGGCTAAGTTTAAGCTTTAAAGCACTTCTCTTCATTTATTACCCATGTCACCTCGCTTCATGAAAGTCTTAAAATCTCGTCGAAGGTATTATTCTTGAAAGTCGTGTAAAGTGCAAGTGAAACGACAAGAAAAAGAAAATGTGGCGAGAAAGTGGATGGTGATACGGCGGTAATGCTTTGTCCGCTCTCACACATGTAAAATATGTATGCCAGGGTCCCGCAAGGCCCCCAGAGTCACAGAGCATCATCCCTACACCATCCTCACTCGGTTTGTGGATGTCGATTAGTGATCAAGCCTGGGGAATTGTACTGAGAACAACAACAAAAAAGAACAACACAAACAAAGTCCTACTAAACTCTACATGCCCTCGTTGCCCCAGTCGAGAAAATACAGTTCACCAAAAGTTCATGTGTCCATTATCATCGGTGAATTTGGTTATATGTCTGCGACTGGTAGTGAAAGAGGAGGAGCGGGCAAGCCAAATTTACCCCGACAATTGTTGATACGACACACGACGTGTTCTACACTTCTGACCCTGATATGCAGGGTCGTTGCTCGGTCAGTGTGCCGCTGCAGGCTAACTGTGTTTGGGGATTGTGTGTGTGATGAGTGGAGTTGGAAAAAAAAAAAAAAGGATAACCCCAAAATATCTCTGTTACTGGCGCTGTGTCGTAACATTTCCGAGCCAGCCCCGCCCAACATCAAAATGGGTTCAACTAGAGTTCACAACACGTGGCCACACCTCCTCGCCATCGCGTCATCAAGCGGAAGGCATGTCGTCATGAGCAAGGCCTCACCTACACGCTTGTTTCTTGGTTGTTCTTGTGCCGAGGTCACAGCGGCCCCCAGTGGGGTGACATTCGCTTCATATCAACAGTAGCTTGTAAAACGTCCTGATTTAGAGCAAGATTTGTCTTGAATGGACCAACAAAGAAGGCCTGCTATTAGTTTACAACAAAATGAATTTGTTTGCAGTAATTTTAAATAATTATTAAAAAATAAATTAATAAATAAATACAAATATTTCATAAACTGCAAAATTCTACAGAAATATGGAGGCAACAAAAGAGTTGTGAAATATGTATTACAGTTTTCTCACTGAAACACACACACTCAAATTATAATACCAAAAATATGGTCAGGGAGATGAATAATATCACCTTTTTATTATCAGTTAATGTACATTTCTAAATCTGAGCCTTCATTATAGGCGCAGATTTAGGAATGACAAGGAAATAGGGTACATGTCATATATATTTTACATTATTTTTTAAACTATGTTACAAAACTATATGAATAATTTTTTATTTAACAATTAAAAAATTAAATGTACTGGTAAAATTATTTTATAGTGTATTAAATGTACAAGAAAATAAATGGTATGAAGAAAGTAGAATTTTAATGTACTATTTATTTTGTATTACATGACCTTCTAATTTCGTTTCTTTTTATTTATTTTTGTTTCATTCTGACTTATTTTTGCATATGTGTATTCAATATTATTTTTGTTTTGTATATGTTTTTATCTTCGTAATGGCATGCCTTCTTGACCAGGTCACTTATCAAAAATAAATTTTAATCTCAAGAGATTTTCTGATTAAATAAGGCTAAATAAATAAATAAAATTAATAAAGTTTTAAAAATGTAAAAAAAAAAAAATAATAATTTCATATGAACGGCACTATTTTAGCAGTAATATTATTCTTTTATTAGTAGACTCATTGTTCTAAAACAAGCTGAATTAAAAATACATATAAAATTATATTTTACAAAGTATTATTTAATATAAAAATCAATTTCTAAAACAATCAATCAAGTAATACTCAGTACATTTATTACAGAATAATGTAGTTTTACCAACCTCCCAGATTTTTTGTAACAGTGCTTCAAATTAGAAATCAACTCAAGCATTTTCCACTAAACCATTAATTTTGGATACTAACACTCAGTTGGGTTCATTGCTTCATTGCCTCCAAATGATGATGATGGTGATGTAACCTAATAAAATCCAGTGAAACTGTTTAATTAAAAAATAGAGATTAAACTGCAAGATACTATTTTTAAAAACTTTCTTTTTTGACTTTTAAACGATAGAAAATAAATAACCTTGATAAAATACTGTTATTGCAATTAATATGCATTTTAAATAACAGAAATCTAAATATGTAAATAAACATTCATGTTTTTCTATTTTCTTGTCATATATGTATATAGTAAACATAAGTAATGTATTATTACACCAGTACTTTTGCTCTACTCTCAAAATGACTGTGTGACCATACCCAAACTCATCACTTATTAGGAGAATTATAAAGCTCACATAATGAGGTTCATCTTTTTTATTCAAAGACAAGGATACAAAGAAGGCCATGTACATTCTGCGAGGCAACAAAACAAAATAAATAAATAATGAAAAATAAATATGAAATAAAGAAGACTCGGTTTATAACATCACTTTGGTGTGTTTAGTGTAAAATGTGAAGAAATTATTACAAAAAACATAAATGTAAAGCCTGCAAAAAGTGTAGTGCCTGATTTAGCACGGCCTTGTACCTAAAGCAACTCTAACAGTGCTGATGTTCATTTAAAAAAAAAAAACAAACAAACAAAAAAAAACTTCTAACAGTGGACTCAACTCCTTGTGATCACATACCAGTCATGCAGTAATAAGAATGAAATATTTCAGAACAAAGACTAAGAGCGCCCACCAGTGTTGAAAATATATATGAAATCAGCATCACGATATTAGCAATGTGTACTTCGTAGTGCTTTCCAAAGAAAAAAAGATTCTTTGTATTAGTTGTTTTAAGTATTTCTGATTCCTTTAGTGTTTAATTATTGTCACACTTACTGTGACATTTAAAAAACATATCAGCAATGTGTTTAAGCGCTTGTTAAATTAATAAATACAATATGGGAGGAATGTAAAACAGTGTCATCAATGCAAAGTTGAACATTTCATTTGATCAACTGTAATGAAATTATTGTAAATTTGAAGAAAGCCTAGAAATAAAGAAAAAAATCCATCTGCTATTTCAGACAAAAAGGCCTGCCTTTAAAATGCTCTGCACTGTACTGTTTTGCCATTAATAACATTATTATTTTCTATCACAACAGAAGGTCAATAGGTCAAGCTATAATTCAGTTTCAGTAGATAATATTTAGACAGTGATATTTTGTCAGTTATAATTTTTTACAACAGATTTGAGATGAAATTGAAGTCTTTAAAGCTTTTATGTCTTTGAGTAATTACAGCGATGTTCATTTACAGTCCCCTGTCTTCAGAGGCACAACGTAATTGTAAAAATTATTGTAATCATAATTGAAATAAAAATCATCATTTTAGATTTTGGCCTTTCTACTCTTGAAGCCGATAAAGTCTACCCTTGTGAAGTCTTCCAGTTACAGACTAGCCAGAGCACTAATACCGCTAATGTCTTCTGTGGCTCACCAGTATGTTTATTTTCATATATGCATCATACTGTTGATTTCGCAAATCCTAATGTTGCTGTTATCTCTGCAACAGATTTGTTTTTGCAGCCTATCCAACTTTCATCTCTGTTGATTCCAAGTTCACATGCATAGTTCAAAATCTTTTAACTGTTTAACTAATGCAAAAAATAATGAAAGAATAGTTTACACCTGTCCATGAAAAAGGTCGATTGAGCAAATTACCTTTAGTCCCCTGGAAAAAACAAAAAGGGGGCAAAAGCTTAAGAAGCTGTCATTCCTAAACGCTAAAAACACCCTCAAAAAATTCAGGGAGTCAGCAAATTAATCCCACAATGGTCAAAAAACTTGAATAATGCAAATCATGTCATTGCTTAATATATATTCATATATGGTCCTCTGATGCAAATGTAAAACATTAGGAATATTCATCAAATTAACAGTTAGCATGATGTTTTATGTGCTGAAGCACAAGTATGATGTTGGTACAAACCTCTTTATCCAACTCTTGCATGAACAGCAGAACTGTTTATTTCCATAGGAAATATAGTGAACTAAATAGCATCAGATCAGCCTCTGCACAGACAAATCCAACCCTTATAGAATAAGTTTTGTGCTTCTGGTGCGTGATACTACTCTACATGATGGTCATGATGCAGAAAGTGAGACTGATGAGGGACAGAAAGTACAGATCGCGAAGCTCCCACTGTTCTTAAAAAAAGAGAGAGAGAGACAGAAGAAGACAGTATGTAAGACTTTTGTTTACTTTCTAGACATCTAAAATGTAATATTGTGAGTATATTACTATACTCACAATAACTTACTATACTACCATAAATAAAACTGAATTCAAATGAATCGCATCAAGACATACATTATGGTTGTAAATAAAACTGTACCTCCTTCAACCACTTTTCCTCTAACAGCCACTTGCTAATTAAAGTTTTCCGAATTGTCCATTTGCTCCTGTGCAGCAGGTTCCACCAATCGACTGTATGAGTAGACCAGCATCATCTGCAATGGACAAAAAACGTTTTTTAAAGAAACGTTTATTCTCATTTTGAAGTGGAAGGTCGCTGAGAGAAAGAGAAAGATTGTCTGTTAGTTGGTGTCGTTATCATTTAGCAGTTGCTAAGCTGAGTTCAATTTTCAGTTCAATTCAATTTTATTTATACAACGCCAAATCACAAAAACAGTCGCCTCAAGTGTCTTTATATTGTAAGTTAAAGACCCTACAATAATACATACAGAGAAAAACCCAACAATCATATGACCCCCTATGAGCAAGCACTTTGGCGACAGCGGGAATAAAAAACTCCCTTTTAACAGGAAGAAACCTCCAGCAGAACCAGGCTCAGGGAGGAGCAGCCATATGCTGAGACCGGCTGGGGTGAGAGAAGGAAGACAGGATAGAAGACATGCTGTGGAGGAGAGCCAGAGATGAATCACGAGTATGATTTAATGCACAGAGGTTGATTAACACATAGTGAGTGAGAAAGGTGACAGAAGAAGAAGGAATACTCAATGCATCATGGGAATCCCCCAGCAGCATATTGCAGCATAACTAAGGGAGGATTCAGGGTCACCTGATCCAGCCCTAACTATATGCTTTATTAAAAGGAAAGTTTGAAGCCTAATCTTAAAAGAAGAGATAGTGTCTGTTTCCTGAATCCAAACTGGAGTTTTACAGACGTGATTTGAAGCGGAAATGTTTAATTTGGGTTCATTTGGTAGTATCTGTAAAAGTTTAAATATTTTTAAGAACTGAACGTTTGATGCTGTGATAACTGAGAAACTACATCGGATGTGTCAGGGAGGTAGAACTCCATGTTTTTCACAGAGAAAATAATGAAAGAAAGGTCTGTGAAGAACTGATGGAGTAAATTTGGTTGTTTTTGCCTTGTTTTGTCTTGTTTGCTTCTAAACATTTGGGTTTCATAACGAGTGAGCCTGTACTTCATTAAAAGGATATTGTTGTGCTTGCTTGTTACCTAATCCAGTTGCTGCTGGCTAGACATGTCAACGTGCATCTCCTTTTCTTAACTTAAAACCTATTTTTAGGTTTTTATTTGTTCTAAACAGATACTCACTGATGAGAAACATCACTTTTTGACATAAAACAGAAATGTACGTTTGTACACTTTGTGAGTCCCAATTTTAGAAACTGGTTAATTTTATACACATCAGTGCAAAAACAAAGGGTTGTGTAAACAAGGAATGTGATGATTAATCATGTTCTCAAGCAAGTAGCATTATTCATTCCTAATAAATGAAAAGTAGAGAGAAGTATTTAGGCAAAGTAAAGCAACACAAAAGCACAAATGTGTATTATGTATTATTTGTATTATTTTTATTTGTATTATTTTCTTTAGGAAAAGAAGAGAAGCACATAACCTAAACCTTCCCAAATGTACTATTTACACTGTATAAAGAAAATTTCAAAAGCAAAAATATTGCAAATGAGTTTTCACGTTTTCATCGTTTTATTTTTTCAGGTTTTGCCCTCGATATAAATACAATTCCTCTCAGCCAACAGTTTACACTTAACCTCTGACAGGATGTCTTATGTTTTTGTCATTGTAATTGTTGCCTACCGTTAGCAGGACCAGCAGTACCGTCATCATCCCCATCATGACATACATGTTCTCGGTAAGGCCTCCAGCCCACAGTGGGCCCAGAATGGTGGCTAGACCCCCCACTGAACGACGTATTCCCTGACTGAAACCTGCAAAATACCCCACACAGCACAAAACACTTTAAAGGGCTTACTTATATGGTTATTATAAGGCCTTAAAATATGCAGTCAGTTTCACAGATATACTAATTTTTTCCCCCGAAACAACCCCAGAACCCTGTCGTGCCTTTGCTTGTCTAGTAGATGGTGCAGTTTCTCACCTTGTGTTTTCTCAGCTGTAATTTTGGAAAACAGAGAAACCTGCGCAACGGACACAAACGGCAAACCCAAAATCTGCAGAAATACCCCAATGATGAACTCTGTCAGCTGCCATGCAAAGCCACCTAGAGAAAACACAAAACGCCAAAGGAAGGAAAAAGGTGAATAATATATATAACACATTTCGAGGATGGATTTCAGGAAAGCTTTTTTGAGGATTAAATATTATGTATGTGTAAAAAGAAAGCATTACTTTGACTGTGTCTCAGTGAGAGATCAAGGATCTAGTTCTATATATGAAAATGCTACGTCCAGATGAACACCATTCATTAGAGTTAGATGCTAAAGCAAAATAAACAATCAAAAAAATAATAATTTCAAGTTGCGTCTAACCTAGCGGCTTAGCCAAGAAGATGAGGCACCAGACACAGGAGATGTTGCACATGCACAGACCAATGGCAAGGATGACCCGTTCTGTCACATGGCGGCTCAGCCAGCGCACAAACAGGAAGCCGGCGATCACCACTACACCACCAAGAAAGTACATCACGCTGTTCTCCAGCTCCCCAAAGTTGAAATATTTCTGCGTCAGAGGTGTCACCATGGTCTGAGGACACAGCCCGTTAAATCCTTTAGTCTCATCATGTTTGTTGGCAAGATAAAACTTAGTTTGCATGCTCTCACAGGGTTTAAAATGATTAAAAATCAAGAAAAGATATATTGAAAACAGATCATTTAATTTGTATGTGAGTTTCAATCTGCACCTCCAGCGCTGTCTGATTGAAAAAGGTGACAAACTGGGCAGCCAGCAGCACAATCACCTCTTCTCTCAGGAACTCTGATACAAAGAAACAGAAACATGTAGACAAAACATGAAAACACAGGGAAGAGACATTGGTCAACAGCAAAGTCAGATGGAAAGGGGACAAAAATCTATTTCATAACCAGGAAGTTCAGAAACAGCAACAAACAAACAAACAAACAAACAAACTGTGCTACTTCACTTGTAAGAGATATATTTTGCACATTCCAAGACTGATGAAACTAAGACACTTTGGAGCAAGAAGGCAATCCAATCTGTTTAAGAAGAGGATTGAAGAAGAGATGAACAAACAGGCAAGGCAACCAGCAATAATCATGTGAATGACTGACCTCGAGATATGCTGAAATTCTTAAAGACACCTGAAGACTCTGCTGGTGAAACAGGAGAGTCAGGTGAAGGATTTTGATTCAGCGTAGTGTTCCTGGGTGGACTGGAAGCCATGACAGAGCCGTAGGACCCCATCAGCTCCTGAGACACTATTAGGGGCTTTCCCTCTTCATTGCTCTCTTCTTCGTCTTCCACAAGGCTTTTCTCATTCTCTTCCTCTTGGTTCTTTCGCGTCATACTATCCCTGGCTTTCCTCTTCTCAACAGGTGGTAGGTCCACAGTCAGGAAAACAACCACGAATTGAAGGAGAATCCACAGCAGACACATAAACAGCTGCAAGGAATGGATGAACAAGGTCACGCTCTCCACAGATGGAGGCAAAAACTGCATCAAAAATGTAAAACACCTTCTTATAATGCATACTGACATGTTTTAAATCTTACCCCGGGCGCAGTGTATTTATTGATTACAAAAGGACCCAGGTGGAAATCACACAACCTCAGAAAGATGTTAAATGCTGGACCTGTGTTAAACAAAGGATACTGCATGAATATTAACCTCCTAAAACCATTAAGATTTATAATAATTAAACAATCTTTAATGTTTGTCACAAGAAAGCAAACAAGCTCTGACCAATCACAAGTCCAGCCTGCCGACACGCCATGAAAGCAGCAAATACAGTGGCACGGTCCTCTGGGGCCGTGCTTCTGGTTAAGAAGCCAAAGATGGACGAGCTAACGCCTGCACCGATGCCTGGGAAACAAACAAACCAACTAAAAACCAAAAACATCAACTTGGGCTACTCTTTCCAGGTAAAACTATTTTTTTTACAGTGGGGGGAAAAAAAGAAATCATGTTTCATTGTTTTATTAACAGTCAAGTGTCGGGAGTGATTGTGTTAACAGCTGCAAGTTTTAAATGTTAAAAGCATAATTAATTAGAAAAAAAAGTGTTTTGTTTTTTTCACTTATGTTGGGACAGGTGAACTGTATTTGGCTTATTGAGTAACCAGAACTTTGAGTGTTTCAGGCTCAAACTGGCCAAGAAAATAATTTTTTGAAGATGAAGATAAAACAGCGAAAACCAATAAACCAGAAAACAAGTTTCTACTCTGACAAACAGACACCTTTACACGTCTTCAACTTATCTTAACAGCTCTATTAAGTGACTCTCACGAATGTCTTGGTGATGTTAAGTGAGAGATTTGTACGGGATAAAGGAATGCTATCACTTTTTGCAGTACAAGCCGTACCATTGAATGTTCATTTATTGGAGCCACTTGGAGCCAATTTCCTCCTACAATGGGACAATGACCCACAACATAGCTCCAAATAAGAACTGTGAACATGAACTATTTAAACAAGAAGGAAACAGTTGGCATTCTTGAAATTTCTCCAGATTACCCCAACAAAGTGACAGCAATTATGCAACTATTATGTCCAACCTCGACAAAGTCTTAACAATGTCTTATATCCAGTTCGTAACCCACTCAATGACTGCAAACGCTGCAGTATATTTCACCAAACATACCTTAAGACTCAATTTAAAGTAGCTTGTAAACAGATGGTTGAACTTTGAAACATTAGTGACCTACAAATTAAGGATTTATGAGTGTCAATGGAAACCATCACAAAGGCAGGGACTATATTTTGCAGTAAATAATGTATCCCAGTATTTTCTAATTACTGAAGTACTTTCAGTCTAAAACTTTTATATTAAAGTTTTTTAATTTGTTTTAAACTAACACACTTTTCAGTATTAATAACATATTTGTAGTCATTAAATCCACAAAATGATTCTCAATTCTACGTTTACTTATTATAGACTCACCTGCTACCAGTCTGCTTGACAGCAGAAGCCACTTTGAGTATCCCATCAAGTACATGAAATTACCTGTAAAAAAGATAAAAACTAAATATGGAATCAACTTAAATAATTGTCATAAGATTTGAATAAAAAACTATGTTTGGTTTCTTGTACAAAAGAAGTACCCAGCATAACTGGGGTTCAAACGTGAATCCTGTTTGAAGGATTGCTGAGTGTTAGAAAATATGCAAGACCTGTGGACTCACCAACTATCTCAAAGATGTTGGCAAACAATATGATCTTCTTTGTTGATCGGGTTCTGTCGGACCAGTGGCCAAACAGTGGTCCAGACAGTAGGCCACTCAGACTGAATGCTGACAGGACCAATCCCAGAAAGTAAGGTGCTGCATCCAGAGTCTGCAAGAAATGCCATATTGTGGGCAAAATTACAGCTGTGGATAGAGAAGAGAGGGGAAATTTGTTTTTTATTTTACCATTAAGAAATCATACATATAGGATTCATCACAGTCTGAAAACTAAAAGAAAAAAGATAGATACATCATGCTGTTATTGCTTAGAGCTTTATTTATCACACAGGCAAACGATAATGCTGACCAAATGTAATCCAAAATTCAATTACTGGGTCAGATGGCACACAATAAAGCACGCTCTCTGAGAATTCCAGAGAAAATTACTACTCAAATTCTTGTCGTTCAGGGATATGGCCCTGACAGAGATAACTGTGTGTGGAAGTGACAAAACTAAAAGCTCCAAAACTGAAGGTTTCTTTTTCATAAACTTTAGGAATTTATCATTTATTTGTATATTTAGATATTGCTCGTTAGGAAAGAGCAAAACCCCTGTATCCCTATGTAATTCAATAATCTCTCTTTTTCATTTCGTTGTCTATAAACAGCCTCTATACAGCACCACAGTGGAATCAAATAAACAAGATTTGATTGAAGTACAGACCTAATTTGGTTCAAGGTTTTTAACAAAAACACTGCATTAACTTTTTAACAATTACGGCCAATTTATATACCTAATGTACAATTTTTAGAAGCAACAAGGTAAATAGAAGCTGATTGACTGATAAGCAGTTTCACGGCCAGGTGAGGCCTATTCCCTCGTTACATCAGGACAAACTAAGCTGATAAAATAAAAATAAAAATCTGGTTCATTCTTTAAAAGAATGAATGAATTGATTAGCTCAAAAAAAAAAAAAAAAAAAAAAGGCCTGAAAGACCACAGAGGGGAGGTAGGTCTGTGACTGTCAAAGTCTACAATCAAGAGACACTTTCTGATTGTTAATACAGAGGGTTTACAACAAACCAGTGGTTATGCTCAAAAACAAGAAGGTCAGATTAGACTTTACCAGAAAACATTTAAAGGGGCCTACACATTTCTGAAAAAAACAATTATGGGGGAAAAAAGTATGGAGAAGGAGAGAAAGAGCTCATGATCCAAAGCATATGACATTATCTGTAAATCATGATGGAGGCAATATTATAGCATGGGTATGTATGGCTGTCAGTGCAACTGGGTCAGTCGTGCTTACTGACGATGTGACTGCTGATAGAAGTAGCAGTAGCACATTCAGCAAAATGCTGCAAAACTGATTGGACAGCGGCTGACAGTGCAAATGGATAGTGAAACAATGCATACTGCAATACCAAACCAAGAGCTTCAGAAGGCAAAGAAATGCTATATTCCTCAGTGGCCAAGTCAGTCATCTGATCTCACCCCAACAGAGCATGGTTTTACAAAACTGGAGGTAGAAAGATCCACAACAAGGCCTGTGTTTCTTTTCCCAATTAATCATTAGCCTTTGAAAAAAGATTGGCTAAACGTGGCTGCAATTCTTAATCAGTTAATTATTATTTTGGTAAAACCCCTTGAATTAAAGCTGGAAGACTGCACTTCAGTCACATCATGAATGTTTGATTTAAAATCGACTAAAGTGGAGCAGAGTCCAAAAACGTATTGACCTAACTGTGTAAAGCGATTTGCTTGATGCATGTTGCTTTATAGCTGACACCTGGCTGGCTAGTTGGTTTTCCAGGCTGTTCACTACTCATCTGGTTAGTCAACTGCATTTTTTCCTCACACTGGTGTAGTTGCTTTAATTATCTGTCCCAAATTTGAGAATTATTTACTTTACATGGCGGTTATTTCACATCAACTATGTGTTAATTCACCCTTTTTGCAAGAGGTTAAGTTCATTGACTTTGTTTGATTTGTGGTTGCTACATTGCTCCTAACCTGTTCTTATGTATACATGTCTTAAATGTGGACATTTTTAAACACATTTGGATTACGCAATGGTTTCACAGGGCACACCTGTATTCATGTCTGTTGTCAGTTGTTCTTTTGACTGTATTTTAAAGTGACTGTGACCGAGTTGCGATAATGGCTTAAGATGTTTGCATAAAGACAATGATGTTGTCCAACCAGTTAAATTCAGTTTGATTTTTTTTTATATAGCGTCAAATTAAAAAAAAAAAGTAACAGTCAACTCAATAGACTTTATATTGCGATAATAATACATAACAGAAAACCCTTAAAATCAGATGACCCTGTATGAGCAGCACTTGGTGACAATGGGAAGGAAAAACTTCCTTTTAACAAGAAGAATTCTCCAGAAGCACCAGCCTCAGGGAGGGGTGGCAAGCTGCTGAGACCGGTTGGGGGTGAGGGGAAGAAGACGTGCAGTTAAATATTCAATATCAAACTGTAGTGTAGATGATCCTATTTTACGTTAAACACTCTTAAATACTTAACCAACTGTTCAGTTTGCTGTGATCAAGCTCCAGCCTCAAGACCCAGCTAGTGTTTCCCTTTAAAATTTGAAGTCCAAGTGTAAAATAACTGGTTAAGATTTTAGGTTAACTTAACCTTGTAACTCTTTGGGAGTTGCCCAATATTGTCGCAAAGTAAAGCAAAAATCTCTTCTACCTGAGATTTTCCTTCAGTAATCAGTTATTTCCTTGTTTGTTCTCACTGTCATGTGGGGTGCTATCAAGTGCTCCAATCATGCTGGACTGAGTCACTTATATACATTTGGGTCACAGGTCCTCTCACGCTTCGCCTGGTTGTACTCGATGGTTCTGGGCTATGGTCTCATCTGGTGAAACATATTTATTATTTACACAGGAACAGTTTTCTTACACATTTTGCTAAGACCTGTGCTTTGTTGGAGATTGTTCAAGTAGTTCCATTTTTAGGCACTAACTCATCAATGGAGGCTGACACACGTGGATCTAACTCACAGATCAGCCTGGGGTTCCCTCATTACTGCGCACACCAGGGAACAAATGTATGGTGACGCAATGATATCGCAATATTTTTACACCACATAAAGATTTACACTGGTATTATCGCCTTACCTTCGAGTTTTCCCAGTACTACCTCAATCTTGCATCTCTGGACAATGAATTTCCTATTTTCTGCTTTACACTTTGGATGTCACCAGCAAATAGTAAAAACAATTTGCTGTTACGGAATCATAAAATTGATAACAACCTTATATTTGTACTTAATTTCACTTCATTTAAAGCTCACAATTGTATGGGTTGAAACTTGGATTTATAATTTATTCTTTTACAGTTGTCTGTGTGTGTGTATTTATAACCGGTTAAGCTTATGGTACTTATAATGCAGTGTGTAACACAGAACAGATGTTTTTTGTTAAATGCCAATGCAAATGTGGTAAATAAACACAATGAAACATATTATTATGTCCAACTCTTCCAATAATTTGATTTTTATATATCCTATGCAATACATATACATCGTATATATTGGGATACTTATAAACATTTGTTATCACAAATGCACTGTAGAGATGACCTTCATTGAAAATGTAGTCTTTTTTAATGTTTAATATATTCGCATACATTGTTAAATAGACTGTAGTAAATATGATATGAAGGGGATATGGATATATATATATAAAATAAAGAACTTACCTGTTTTGAAAAATCCTTTTGACTCTTTATGACTCATGCGTCATTGCACCTACATTATAATTAAAACGGTCCATTTTGTCCACTTAAAATATCTTTATAGAACTGTTTTGTTGCAGTTGTTACAATTTCTTTGTCATTGTCATCTACCCATGTTTACCCCATTCAAAAACAAGTCTTACCATATTCCACGCCGCTAAGAAGAAAAATAAGTCCAATGGTGATAAATGTCAGCCTCCTTTCCCGTCTGTTATCCATTATGTCTGACTGCTGAATTCTTCTTTCTGTATGAATTTAAACATACATTTCCCTTCTCGTCTCCCTACCAAACACCGCCGACATAATCCCGAGAGCAGTGCTTCCAATTACAGAAAACAGCTGGAGAATGCTTCAAATAGCAGAGCATACTGTTCCTACTACCTGAACAGCGTTTGCAAGGCTAATATCACTTAGCACTACTCGTTATCACATATCGTATGGAAAACCCGTGCTTTCGTCGTGATTAAAGTCCATTCCTATGTAAAAATGTCTGTAATTAAACCAGCCGGGTAAATACTCCGCAATGATTGATGCTAGCCGTAGCTTACTAAACACTCGCCCTCAAACTGCCAAAAGCGAAGCAGAGGGGAAACAACCAATCACAGCAGCGCGCAGTTTAAAGCCATCCTACACAACTTCCGGTTGCCCGCAACTTGAAACTTCAACTGCTTTCATAGATTGAGTAATATACGCACACAATAGAGTATAAGGTTTGTTTGGGGGTTTTTTTCTCTTCTTCTTTCTGTTGCAAGACCATTTAACAAGATACATGATGGTAGTGCTGTGCGATATTGCAGATTTTGGTATCGATCTGATACAAAGTAAATACAAGGCGAGCATTGCCGATACCAATACCGATACTTTCAACTTTTAATGGTAGCTTATAAAGGGAAGAGCAGCGTGCCATGATTTTTGACATTAATCATTATCATCTTTCAAATTCTGTGATTTTGTTTAATATTAATACAACAAAACATGCCTTTCAGTGTTTCATTTTTGAAAAAAAAAATTTCTGTTTTTTGGAGACCTGAAATGTAAATGTGCTCGTTTGTACCTCCACCTCTAGTTTTAAGCCTCACGTAGGTGAATCAAAACTCTTTCTCATTTCTTAAATTTGTTGTGGAAGCACCATCTAAATAAAGTTTTTTTTATACCTATAGATGACCAGGATAGAACTGCACTTCTTGCTTATATGTGCATTATTAGACAAGCCGTTGTACTAATTTCACTAATGATTGTGGATTCAATCATGCTGATTAATGTAGTTTAGGAGTAGAAGAGACCGCAGGCAGTTTGAAGTCGGGGGAGATGAGTGTCAGGGGTGAGACAGGAGGCTGGCAGCAGGAGTGGAAAAGCAAGTTTATAAGACGAGAGTGAGACCTGCTATGATGTATAATTTTGGACAGTGGCACTGACATAAACCTGGAGCTGGAAAAGCTAAAATTTTCATAGAGAGTGACCGGGATGGACAAGCTAGGAAATGAGTGTATCAGAGGGAGAGCTCACGTCAAGTCTTTTGGAGATGAAGTTAGAGAAACACGGGATGATGATGAGGGATAGTGGATTTGTTGGACAAAGGATGTTGAAAACGGAGATGCCAAGCAGGAGGAAAAGCGGAAGACCTCAGAGAAGTTACATCGTTCCTTTATTGCATCACTAAACTCGAGTCTGAGTCAGACAAAAATGTTCCCCATCTTGTGACTTCCATTAGAAGAAAAACCCACTTTCCGTACAAAAAGCTGCCTGTGTACGCTTGATTAAATTTTCTGTCTGTCGTGTGTTCACATTTTAGTTTGTTGGCATGTAGAACATTTGCCCATCACACTGTGAAGTCCCACACATGAGGTAGGGTTACATTATTCAAAGTTGCTAAATCTTCCTTTTAGTTTCCTAAAACTAAAAGGAAGTTTTAAAGTTTCCTAATCTTTCTTTTTAGGGAGAGTCAATCTTTAATCTTTAGGCATTAATTATGCGTGTTTCTCCTTTTACACATGCTTAAGGTTTTGCTCTGTGGTTGTGGATCCCTTGTTGCCTCCTGTGCAGTCAGAATGACATCAGCCAACATGCATTGTTGCTGTTGTGAGTAGGCTGAGGATAAGTGGCCCATTTAGGGTCTGCGGGGGGAATAAATGGAGCCAAAAACCGCAAACAGATTTATTGGAACTGTAATTACAAACCTGAAGGTTCACTGTTCTCTGAGCTACTTAATTCAATTAGCACTGTTTCTTTATAGAACCATCTTCCATCCCAATTATAGCTGCACACATGATGCCTGTGTAATAATGTTAGACTCACCCTTCTTGTCGAGTACAAGGATAATTAAATGTTTGTTTGAGAGCAGCTGCTACGATGTAAGGAAATAAACCTAAGAATAAACATGCCAGTGTGTATAAAAGAAAACTTTATTTACAGTTTGTCTGCAGGTGGAGTCGGTAGCTGTTCTTATGTGCCACAGTGTTTAGTCTTTAGTCCATCCTGATGGAGGAATGAAAATCAACAAAATAAAAGTTTCCAACAGCTTCCTTGTAGATTCTCCAGACCTGAAAATATGCATGTTTTCAGTACTCAGTTCAGTATAATTTTAAGGTTGACTGGTGAACCATGGGTGGGTGACCAAAGGTGTGTTTTAGAAGGCCAGCTTCTTCATGAGCAGGTAGACCCTGGAGTCCACTTCAAAGCCGTGAAGATTGTTGGCATCCCCCTGTAGCCTCATGAGGAGGCCTCCATAAGACACATAAGCAGAGCTGAAAGAAGAAGAACACACAAGAAATTGGAATAGCACAAACCAACAGCAGAGTTTGGAAAGGTTATCACACAGGCAAATTCAAAAGGTATCTCATTTCCACAAATAGTTTCACAGAAAGGTCATGTTCTCTGTTAGAAACACAGTTTTGTTCCAGCAGGTTATGAATTTCAGTAAATACATGACATATAGTCATTTTCAGAAAACTAAGCACTTCACTTACAGACGTGTGGCAGCTTCTGTTGAAGTTTCATCGCCCTCAATCTTGTAAACTTTCCCATACATCACATAATCAAACTGGTCTGCCCTGGAAATTTAAACAAAGTGGAATGAGTGTGAAAGTCATTTTGTAAATTATAGGTGTAATAAAGTACTAACGATGTTATTATTGTTAAAAATGCCAACAAAACAGCATTTTTTTGCTAGAGTTACACAAATTAAAACTTTAAATTGGAAGCAGTTGTCTTACCTAGACGGTCTGTCATCCTGAGGATTGTACTCTCCATCGTCTGGTGTTCCATCTTCATATAACGTGCTGGCAATCACCAGTCTAAACTTGTCACCTTAATGAAACAGGTATATTATAACAAACAGGCTTTATCATATTTTGCATTTGGACACTTTGAGTTACAGATACAACTCTGACACATGGTTCTTTAAGGCTTTCGCTAAAGGTTTACTTATAGAGCTGGGTTCCTTTGGGTTGAGTAAATGTTAATATACAGCTATTACACAACTCACCTGCAAGTGAAAAAGTCAAATATTGAGGGAGTCAGGGGATACATTAACAAGCAATCATATTTTTTTTTTTTAAGTATTACAGTATAATCTTTACTTTTAAAGAGTCCCAGTTTATTCTGATGAAATATTCCAAAAAGCTGACATAGTCATTTGCTATAATTATACTGTATATAGGGCCGGTTTACACTATTGTATTTGATAAAAATTAACTAGCAAATGACTTCCAATTTAAAAAAAAAAAGAAACACAAAGACACACAGGGACAAAAAAAGGTTTTTTCTTACCAAGATCAACAGGATAGATCTGAATGTTCACATCCAAGATGAGGTCCATCTTGAACGATTCACTTTCACAATGGAGGCGAGATACTGTAGAATAACAGTTGCAGAGTTTCTATTAGATAATTTATATGTTTGTTTGTTTTTTTTAAATTAAATTACATTAAAGAAGATCAACAATAACTAAAATAATGCCTCTTGTTGATAATGAAAGTTAGACTGGCTCATGATTGGCCAGAAGTTGTGTTCATGTATTTGAAAGGTTTAATATTTATCAGATCCCTTTCCACAATACATTTCCACTAAAAAAAACTGCACTTGGGTTCTAAATTAAACTTTATCTATATCAAGATGATATTACATTAAAAGAGTGTGGGTCAACGGCTAATAATCTGTCCGTTGTGTCTGAAATTACTAGTAGGGCAGTACAGACTAGAATTTTTTAAAACAAGCCATTATCTGTTGGTTGGTGTTATAATTTCACATTTTTCTTTTATAATAATACTTCACACACCTCTGTCAAACTTCTTGCCATCTGGATCGATATCTTTTACATCAAAAATATCCTCAAAAAGAATTCCAGCCATCTCTCTCCAAGTCTGTCAACCTGTAAAAAGAGGGAAAAATAAAGACAAAAACACGAAATGAAGCCACATTTATTAGACTAAAACCGTTACTAAGACTTGCAACCCACCCTGCCAGTACAACAAACACACTTCACTGAAATTTACAGAAACTTGAGTTTGCTTACTGTTTTTTCTGTGTACTCTGTGCATAACTACATCTCAAAAATCCTAACCTCCAATGACCCATTAATGAGACAACTGTGTATCACAACTTAAAAAAACCCTTTCAAGCCTTAATATTTCGTGCATTTGTTTTTGTAACATGTAACAGTAATCTAATACCTGTTGTTGCTGAATCAGTTAGCCAAAGTATTATGGTCTTGGTTAAGCTTTAACTTTAGCGTCTCTCATTCATGCTAATTGTTAGCCTTAGCATATTGGCCACACGATTGCAAAGACTTACCTCAAATACGATAAAGTTTTGATATTATACTGTAAATACAATGGCGTCGCGTTCACTCGGGTTTTCAGACTGCGACAGCGAGTATTTAATTTTGCGCTAATGTCTTATTTAATCAAAATTTCATTCATTATTATCCCAAACAGACTGTACCGCGCAGAAACAATGTGCTCAACCTTTGACATACAAAGTGCTTCCGGTTTGAAATACGGAAAGAAAAGATATAAATGTAAATATATAACAAAATTAGATAAAGACAGATAGACGATTTTTTTCAACCACAGACAAAAAATAAAACGCATAATTAAAAAAAATACCTGCCTATCTGCTCTTTCTCTACGTTAATATTAGAAAAAAATATAGGTTTTCCAGCTAGTTTAAAAAGTAAAGGTTTTCATGAGATACCTTATTATTGTTATAAGGTTAAAAAGAGGAAAAGAAAATAACAATAATCTGCAAAGAATACCTAAGAACCAAATAGCATCCTTTCGTCATTGTTTACGACATTTGCCTCTACTTTCCAGTCTATTCGGTTGCTAGGTGTTTTTTAGCGTCCTGTCTGTGTACTGTTGCTAGCGAATGGCTATCTAACTAACTTAAGTTGCAACTCAAGACCACAAATCCTCACAAAAATGGACGGTTCTACGCGTGAGCGCCTCGGAAGGGTCAATGAAATGTATTCATCAAGTACCTGATATGCGAACGAGGTAATGATGTTAATGTGCTCTCTTTATGTCACACAACGTTAATTGATGAGCTAGCTTATTAGCTAGCTTGTGACATCTTGACGCTGTGTCTGATGTCTTACTGTGCTGAAAATAATTCACTTTTAATGCAAATGTGCTTGAATTTTAGATTCTAAAGTAAAACTGCCAATCAGTTGTATCTCTGTAGATGTTTTTTCTGTGTGAGTGTGTGTGAGAGTGTGTGTGTTGCTCAAACGATTGTGCTGTCCAATTTAAACAGACCGCAAAATGCTAACTCGGGGCGAAAACGTTATTGAATGAAAGTTGGACTCTTTGCTGTCGGATATTTTGAAGCTTTTCGGTACTCACATGAGTTCCAGGGAGGCAGCCAAGATGGGGGACATCTTGGCAAATGAAGCCGATCTTCTTGGGATGATTAAGGAGGTAGGACGTTTTTTCTGTAAATTGCCATATGCAAATCGCAGTGAGCATTAATAGAAGTGAAGTAATCGAAATGTACAACTTTTATATATAGCGTTTCTACAACTATGCATAGATGACTGAAAGCATAGTTACATTCTGCTCTGATTGAGGTGGTGTGTCACGTGTGTTTATTTGTATTCTTTTCTTTTGTTTGTAGTACCTTAAATTTGAAGAATTTGAAGAGACTCTTCACAGTTTTGAGAAGGAGTGCAAAAGGAAAGGCAAACTCGCCTCAAAGCCTCGAGGGAATACTCTCAATGACTCAAAGACACGTGTCATTCAGGTACACTTTGATTTTTTGTGGAGGTGTGATGGGAAAATGTGGAAAAGACTATTTGACTACAAAATGTAATTAACATGTAAATATTGCAACCTCAAAGCAAGTTTCAAATTGATGTATCTGTATTAATTGTAACGGTCTGTAATAGTCATGTACATATCATGACTCAGTTATTACTGTGCGATAAACCACAAAAAATGTGACTTTTGTAGAAAGACCTTCTAAGCTCATTTGATGATGGAGACCACAGGGTGTTCTTTGAACTGTGGACAGAGAATATTCCCCCCAGAGTTAAAGACACTGATGCTGAGGCCCAGGGACTGGAGTTCTACCTTTACATCCACTTTACAATCTACCCACTGAGGAGGCACCCTGTAGGACATGTATGTATTTACATGTGTATTTATATGTGTATGTGTATGTTAATACTTATGTCATTATGTGCTGTTTTTCATATGTCCACTAAGCTGCGCCAGAGTCTTATTTTCCCACCTCTGCGGCAACAGTTTTGTGGATCTCTTACAGTGTGAAATACCTTTCATCATGAAGTCAATTGGATTTTGAGTTCATTTATTTATACAGATTTTTTTTTTAAAAACCTTATGCTTCTTTTAGCAAAACATGCAATCATAATTGAAGATGTATTGCGTCTTCTTAAGTGACCCCTTAAGCTTACCTGATTTAGTTATTTATTTTTTAAAAATTTTGTTCATGAATTGTTTTTGATGGAAATTTCAAATCTACCTCAAGGACCGTGCTGAGTTTGAAGAGAGGGTTTCCTTCTTCAAGCAGTACCTGGAAACTCGAGGAGAAGCTCTGAGCCAGACCACAGAGTTTCTGCCTTACTATGCTTTGCCTTTTGTTCCCAACCCAACTGTCCACCCATCTTTCAAAGAACTGTTCCAGGTATTACACTTATAGAATATTACCTTGCTTTTTACCATCTAGTACAGTTACTAAGTCACACTGTGAGAATGAACATCATCATATTTCATATTTAGCTTGTGTTTTATGGTTTTAGGATTCCTGGATGCCAAAATTGAGAGATAAGCTGGAGCAGTTCCTGTCAGTGATACTTAAGCCATCTAACAGCCCAAGGCTGATGACTTTATATGTATCCTTCTACTGTGCCTCACTAATGAGCCATTGCTGGGAAAACCATCAGAGTACAGATGTACAAATGGATTTGTGTCTGTCTTGTTTTGATTTCAGTGAGATGGCATTAGCGATATATCTAACAGGATGGCATCTCAAACTAATAGTCACAAAATTATTATTTTCATTCATTGCACAAACCCACGTGACAGGTAAACGGTTGTCAAGTAAAATGTAACTTTTGTCAATTAAATTCTCAATTCCAGCTTTTTACATAAGCAGATTATTAGGTTAGGTAGTTTTTACAGCCTTCAATGAAGGTTATAAAACTTAGCAAATAGTAAAAATCTAGCAATTTCATTGAGGGAATATATGATGTGTAGAACATAAACCCACGAGGAGCAAAAAACTTGCCTTCTTTAGCTGGACTGCACATTTAAATGTAGAGTAAAAATATGTTCTGTAGGTGAATAAGGAATTCTTTAACAACCAGTCTCTTGTAACATGTTTGATCATGTGACAACCTGAGAGGTGGACCACAAAGAGAGATTGATTGGTTAGTGAGTTATGTTGAACTAAAAGTCAGTTTTGATTTAAAATAATCTGGAACTGCCACATTTTTACTTACTTACTACTTACTGTAAAGTTACAGTAATTCAAACTGTGCACTTTTTTGGAGAACACACACACAATCTGAAACACAAAACCTGGCCTAAAAGAGAAAGTTGATAACAATCGTCGTGACAACCCCAACCGGGGTTTTAGATTTTGTCAAGTCAGCTAATGCACCGAAAGAAACAAAGTTATCCTAACCTCCTCAGAGTAGAAGGGCAGGCAAAGGTAATGGAATTATTGGGATACTGGAAACCCACCACATGGACTTTGCTCAGTACATGTTTGTGAAACTAAACTGGCCAACTTTCAGAGCTTTGTAAAATGAAATGCTAAGGGCTGAAAAAAATGTTTCTAGTGTATACAAAATTAACAAGGTTACCAAAAGTGGGAACACTTGAGCATCAGCGTTTTTTGGCTCAGCCAATTAACAACATTTACATGTGCTTACATGACATTTATAGGGTACTTAAGTGAAAACAGGAACACAACCAGTTGTCCTTGTTTGTCGTCCGCCGCCTGGGGTGCATGCACATCTGGTACATTGTAATGTAAAGTCTGTGCTGCTTTCAGGAAAACAGATGTCCGCATGGACCACGCTCAGCATCTCATGATGAAATTTGCGTCACTTGGACTCAAGCGGACACAGAAAGCATAATTGAGGCTTCAGATATTTACTAGTTCCATCTGCAGTCCTGTTACTAATTATTTCATTTGTGTGTAATTCTGGATAAAACAATTAACAAGGGAATAAATACAGGAGAAATGTTTGATTTGTCTCTAAGTATGTGATCTTTAACCAGCTTCATGCAGAAGGAGAGTGGAAGGAGTACTAAAGGTAATTACCCCATCACAGAGTCTACCTTTTTGTGCATTCAGTTTGCAGTTCTTCACCCCTACCCCAACAGCTGTTTCTTAGTGCCAGATATTCATTTTTCCCCCGAATATGTGATATAGTTTTTGGCTTTCTTTCAACTTTTCATAATCTCAAATGGAACAAAGGCTCAAGGCCACACCTGCTCATTAATCAGAAGTAACTACAGTAATACTACAGATAAAGAAGTCATATCAGCGTCACCGATTATACATCTGTTTGCCTAGGTTTTGGTTTGATTCATTTGTCTAACGTGGAAAGTATTATTTACGTAATAACACTCACAGTGCTCTCACTAATAGACAAAAGACATTATGTTAAGTATTGATAAATGTTAGTAGAAAAGTCAATGCTGAGATTGGTGTTGGAGAGGTTGATTAAAAATTGCATTTCAGAATATTGTTTAATTTTTAAATGAGGCTCTTGAGATCTCAAAGGATAACAGGCATTTTCACCTAATGGTTGTAAGCCAGTGTTGGTTTCAGCAGTCTCTGTCTTTTTCTGTTTGTTTGTTTGGTGAATGCACAGAGGCCACACAGCAGTTACAGCTCCAGCTGGCTGAATCGGATCGCCGCATCACCAGCTACGTACGGAAGTTCAACAAGATGCAAGCTGACTACCACAACCTGATTGGAATCACTGCTGAGTTGGTCGACTCATTGGAGGCCACCGCCAGCGGAAAGATGGTAAGGCAGGCTAACTGTGGGACAAACAAGCACACATTCTGTCAGACGTGCAACAAGTACGGAGTACATAAGTGTGGCACGAAAAGAATGTTAGAAAAGAATGCGTGCGCACAGAAAAAACCCACAAATTTTGCGTATGCAAAGTCCAGCGGTGTTCATGCGAGCGCCAACAAGAAAATCTTTTGATGCACAAAATGGATGAAAAATATATGTGAAAAGATTTTAATATTTGGAAAACAGGAATACACTATTAGTACCCTGCTCTTCTCACACGAACAGTATTTTAAAGCTCAGGGGAGTGTGCCTTGTTTTTTCAGATCTCCCCCGAGTACCTGCAGAGTATGTGTGTTCGCCTGTTCAGCAGCCAGATGAGACAGAGTGTGGTGCAGAGCACGGACTTCACCAGGCCAGGCACTGTGAGTCGCAGCACGCAGTCTTCACTCCTTCCCTCTTCTTCATGCTCAGAATAGTAACAGCAACACCTGGCCCCAACTTAATGTGATTTCAATAAAGCATAGAATATGCATAGCAGACGGTGAAGAGATAAGAGCCACAATCAGGGAAAAGTGCACTTAAGGAGTGTTTGCATTATGTACAAAAAGACATCTTTGTTCTTTTTGTGTAAGCTGTGTAGTCATTCTGTTGTGTGCATCCTAGAGTGAGTGGTTCCTGGATCCTGGAGTTGAATAAATACACTCATTGTTGTAAAGTCAAATGTACATGACGCAAATTTCTAATAACCAGTCACAGACATTTACGTAATCATCTGCCTTGGAAATGTAACTATGTTTCTCCCATAAAGACGACAGTTAAAGGTGTCCAGATGAGTCAGAGTTACATTAAAACTTAACTGTTACATTAAAACTGTTATTCAGCCTCTTTTTCTGCCTCTTTTGTGCCACCGATAATCAAAACGTTGTAGAAAAGTTCCCAACTGACCTAAAAAACTGTCCACAGCTTGACAATCATGCTTGCTGTCAGCGGCCTTCATTGTGGTGTTGACCTCTGGCTTGTGAAATCTTGTTTCTTTCTATTTGAACTGAACAACATTTTTTCTGTGTTTTGTGTGTGTTGTTGTTGTTTTGTTTTTTTGCTTGTGTGATGCTTTTGTCCCCAAAGGGATATTACTCTATGAGTCCCTATGATGATGGCTATGTAAGTTTCATATATTTTCATCTTTACATTTTCTTATTGCTCAGGTCCCCAGTTCTCATCTAGCTTCTGCCTTGGTGTCTCCCTTTTCCTCCTGTTATTGTCTGTATGTCCTTCATGACCTCCTAACATATTTCTTCATCTCACCCTCCTGACTACATGTGCACTCCCACTAGATTGTCCCAGTTTAAAAGTATGTTTGGCTTTATTAGCAGTAAGGATGACACCTTTTGTCAGACCGCTTGTTATGGCAAACACAAACGTCTCTCAGGGCATACGTAATCATGACATTCACTCGCTCCCAAAAGATGACAGTTATTGTTCCTCCTCTCAACTCTCCTTAGAGCTTTTAGCTCTCAACTTATCTCTCAGGTTCATTTTTCTTCTCTTATGCTTATTGTTATTTTTGTTTTGTTTGTTTTTTAGATTATAGCCATATAAAATGACAGAACAAGAATGGCCATCACAGGGTGCTTTGATTTAAAAGGATTACTCGCACGCTCAGGTTCTCAAATAGGACAGGTTATATTACAGCTGTTTGAAAGGAAACAACAAGAACACTTCATGTAGGATTCTTAACAACCTTAAAAACAGGCACTCAGGGTCAACATATCATATTTGTTGTTTTTAGGTATAGTTAAACATTAAAAAATGAGCAGTAAACTTTACTTTAAACCAGTGTTATGTAGTGGTTTAAGCATGTCAACATACCTGCTTAGCTTCATAAAGTATTTTTGAGGATAGTATTTTTTTTCTCGTTTAGGCTTGCTAGTTTAATGTACAGGGAGTGCAGAATTATTAGGCAAGTTGTATTTTTGAGGAATAATTTTATTATTGAACAACAACCATGTTCTCAATGAACCCAAAAAACTCATTAATATCAAAGCTGAATGTTTTTGGAAGTAGTTTTTAGTTTTAGCTATTTTAGGGGGATATCTGTGTGTGCAGGTGACTATTACTGTGCATAATTATTAGGCAACTTAACAAAAAACAAATATATACCCATTTCAATTATTTATTTTTACCAGTGAAACCAATATAACATCTCCACATTCACAAATATACATTTCTGACATTCAAAAACAAAACAAAAACAAATCAGCGACCAATATAGCCACCTTTCTTTGCAAGGACACTCAAAAGCCTGCCATCCATGGATTCTGTCAGTGTTTTGATCTGTTCACCATCAACATTGTGTGCAGCAGCAACCACAGCCTCCCAGACACTGTTCAGAGAGGTGTACTGTTTTCCCTCCTTGTAAATCTCACATTTGATGATGGACCACAGGTTCTCAATGGGGTTCAGATCAGGTGAACAAGGAGGCCATGTCATTAGTTTTTCTTCTTTTATACCCTTTCTTGCCAGCCACGCTGTGGAGTACTTGGACGCGTGTGATGGAGCATTGTCCTGCATGAAAATCATGTTTTTCTTGAAGGATGCAGACTTCTTCCTGTACCACTGCTTGAAGAAGGCATCTTCCAGAAACTGGCAGTAGGACTGGGAGTTGAGCTTGACTCCATCCTCAACCCGAAAAGGCCCCACAAGCTCATCTTTGATGATACCAGCCCAAACCAGTACTCCACCTCCACCTTGCTGGCGTCTGAGTCGGACTGGAGCTCTCTGCCCTTTACCAATCCAGCCACGGGCCCATCCATCTGGCCCATCAAGACTCACTCTCATTTCATCAGTCCATAAAACCTTAGAAAAATCAGTCTTGAGATATTTCTTGGCCCAGTCTTGACGTTTCAGCTTGTGTGTCTTGTTCAGTGGTGGTCGTCTTTCAGCCTTTCTTACCTCGGCCATGTCTCTGAGTATTGCACACCTTGTGCTTTTGGGCACTCCAGTGATGTTGCAGCTCTGAAATATGTCCAAACTGGTGGCAAGTGGCATCTTGGCAGCTGCACGCTTGACTTTTCTCAGTTCATGGGCAGTTATTTTGCACCTTGGTTTTTCCACACGCTTCTTGCGACCCTGTTGACTATTTTGAATGAAACGCTTGATTGTTCGATGATCACGCTTCAGAAGCTTTGCAATTTTAAGACTGCTGCATCCCTCTGCAAGATATCTCACTATTTTTGACTTTTCTGAGCCTGTCAAGTCCTTCTTTTGACCCATTTTGCAAAAGGAAAGGAAGTTGCCTAATAATTATGCACACCTGATATAGGGTGTTGATGTCATTAGACCACACCCCTTCTCATTACAGAGATGCACATCACCTAATATGCTTAATTGGTAGTAGGCTTTCGAACCTATACAGCTTGGAGTAAGACAACATGCATGAAGAGGATGATGTGGACAAAATACTCATTTGCCTAATAATTCTGCACTCCCTGTATGTGTGTGTATGTATGTGCAAGGCCATAATTTATCCTAATTATCACAGTCTTTGTCTTTGAACATTATCAATCTTTTTTTTATTGTTGTTGGGACCAAGGCGTAAAGTCTTGTAGTTAGACAATAGCATCAACAATCCATGGTTTTGGTTGTAATCACAGTGTAAAAAAAGATCTAAATATCCAGAAGACACACTGAAAAGGTAAAAAAAACAAAAAAAGCATTTCTCATTTATTCAAAGAATTTAAGAGCAAATCAGGACTCAAAATTTAGATAAAACTTTGACATTAAACTCCTGCTGCAACTAAGTCTCCCCATTCTGCAGCTGTCTTGGTAAAGACTCCAGCCACTTATTTGGGCAGGTTGAATGTCTTGTCTAAATAAAAGGGGAGACAGTTATTTTAATTTTGAAGGATTAAAAAGAGCATCTAAAAACTGTGCTAATTCAGTTTAGGGTCGCAGTAATTCAAGAAAGTCAGTAAATACACCTGCTTACATTGGTAGTTTAAATATAGTTGACTTTCCTGCCACCGCACGGTCGAAATTAGTCGTTTTAAAATGTAGCTTCTACACGCTACAGCGCAAACACTAGATTTCAGGTTCAACATATAATTGGCTCTTTGGTGGCATTGACTGAAAATCTCTATCTTTGCCTTCGCAGAAACCTCCTTTGGATTTCTGTTCTGCCAGCCGTTTGCTGTTGTCACTAGTACCTTTGTTTAGCTTTATGGTTCTCTTATTACTAAACAGCATATTTGATTTTCGCTTTTAGTATGACCTTCTGGTTGCTTGGCGCGCCAGTGTCAAATGTCCCATGACAACATATTATGATGCGTACATGGGCACCAAATGTTTAGGGGGAAAGGAACTTGGGAAAGAAGCCAGGTATCACTGTTCTGTTCTTTTTTTGTTTTAGTGTGCCAGACAAAGCGATAACTCCGTTTACACGGATCAATGTTCTGACCTTATGGTTCTCCCAACATAGGTCCAGCCTCCTTCTCCTGCTCTTTATATTATATTTCAGGGGTTTTCAAAATACCCTCAGAGGAAAAACTGTAATAGTCAGTTTCACCTTACTTACACACAACAACACCTCCTCGGTGATCAAGTTTTTGTTTCTTCTCCTGGAGTCAAAGTGGGGATCTTTCACTTGTTAGATGACTTTGTCAGCCGCTACACTCTGGAGCCACCTAAAAAAACCCCACAGATGGACTAATGTGTGACAAATCCAGATGTATTAACCTACCCTTTCTGGTACTGTTTCTTGGCCTCTTACTGCATAGATAATATTGCCAAACAGTGTAATACTGTATGTCCCAGTACTCAGCATGTACCACACGCATGATCTATGCATGTCTTAAAAACTACTAATGACATATTTACACATTAGCTAACTGGATTATCTTAGATTGGATGGACCAGATGGTAAGAGTAACATATGGTTAATGTTGCATGTGCTATGTTTTGCACACTTTAAAGTGGTAAATATAGCCAGATTGTAAAAAATACCATGCATTAAAGATCCTCCTTTTTTTCTTCTCATTATTTCTGTTTTTCTCCCTCTGGTTTCTGTTGTAGGCTTCCTCTATGCTACGAGCATCCATTGCACCACAGTAAGTCTTTGTTTGGAAGAAATCATTTTTGTACCAATCATACAGTTTGATTAAACCACGATAAAACAAGGCTGCTATTTCCTTTCTCTTTAAATCACCAGGAGAACAAAGGATGTGCCAATGTTGCCCTCGTTAGACTATGAGAAGCTTAAGAAAGACCTCATCGAAGGCTCAGAGAGACTTCAGTCTCTGCTACTTCAAGCACTGCGCTGGGTGAGAGTATTCTGTTTATTATCTCCCGCATTCTCCTTAGTGATAAGATGTCTCGTATTTATCTGTTCATCAGCCTTCCTTGTGACTTTGTTTGGCTCTTACGCTCGCTTATAACCTAACAATCAGTGTATTTGTCTGTCTTCATCCTCAGAGAGTAGAATGCATTAAGTATAGTTTTAATTTGGGGCGTCCAAAAACTTGGTTTAGTTTGTGAACCCGGATGAAGAGTGACACTTATATTTACTTGGGTTAGACTTTTGAGTGCTGATTGTTGGATCTGTTTCTAATGTCTTTTTAGAGACTCACCCGCTCACTCCCTGGTGAACAGAGAGACACTGTGCTTCAGGCTTACATCAGCAATGATCTACTGGAGCGGTACAGTACTAAAGAGGTGGGGCTATAGCTTCATTATATGCATGTCATTGTTAACACTACAAAGTTCATTCAGAGGGGCTGTTAATTAACTTGTGAACGTTCAAATTTAAAACACGCCGTAAATAAAAGAATCATAGAAACGTGGCGCTTCAGGACAATTTTAAACCGACACTCAGAGCATAACTCGCTCCCAAAAAGGTTATGTATTCATCACAAGTTACCAAGGTGACTTTCATGACGAAGCTGGAGCTTATGGAAAAGGTAGCTATATTAGCAACAACTAATGTAAGGTTTATAGCACAGCTGCCGTGAATAACAACATGAGTAATAGCCAAATAATTGTCTGTCTTTCTGTAATGGTTAATGCACCAGTGTGCGCAAGCTGTATTTGGAGCACACAAAGTTATACGAGTTATATTTTTAATATTAAAATATAATTATTGTTGCTATCCATGAATTTTCAAATTTACTGTTCAGCAAAAAAGCAGGAACAACAATGAAGCACGCTATTCATTAACATTTCAAATTAAATTAACTCACTGATGTTCCTGAAGAGGAAAAATGTGTTTTAGTGGTTAAATGTTGCAGCTCAATGCCGACTCAAATTTGGGTTTAAAAATGTAAATTCAGTTTATTTATGGGGAAAATCACAATCAAACTTTAAACAAATTTTTTGACAGATTTCTAAAATATTATAGTCTTATTGTTTATTTATGGCAGGCGGTCAAATCTGTCAGTTCGTTTAGCTCTCTAAGTCATATATTTAAATTTAGAGGAAGAAGTTCATTTTTTATGATCTTAACATTATCAAATGTTTAGTGATTACTTTATATTAAGAAATATTTGAACCCAATGCTGAGTCATTTAGAAATGGAATAAGCAGTTTCCTCTGAGGAGCTCAGATTGTGTCCCAAACTTTACCCTCATGAAAGACTTTTGACACGCTCTATTCTTTTTTTTCTTCTCTCTCTTCATTTTCTTTTCACCTAGCCTTTAGCTTCAGGTGATACACTGAATACAACCTCTTTAGAATGAATAACCCTTTCATGAATGCTTTCAATCTTTGTAAACCTGTGTACGTTTCAAGGTTTTCTAGGTATATCTAAGTGACTTGCCCTACATTTGTTTGTTTCCTTAGAAAACTGTGCTTCATTTAATGAGATCACCAAATGAGATTGTCCGTCAATACATGGCCCGTCTCATCAATGCATTTGCTTCCCTTGCAGAGGGTAAGTTTGAAACTGCCATTAGAGCTCATTAAGCATCATCATTTACTTTGTAAGCTGATTCCTGATGGCTTGACCTCACTGGCTTTCCGTTTCGAAGAAAAGCTATTAATGATGCTCCACAAAAGCTAAACAGTAACTGTAGACAGCATTTTGTAAAAAGACGAAGACTAGGAGACTTTAGAATGGCTGTCAATGCTTTCAAGATGTTCCTTTGATATTTATTACAGGTCGTGTTTACCTCTCCCAAATCCCCATTCTTCTGAAACATCTGACAGAAACGCTCAGGAAGGAAGAAAAAGAATCTCTTACTCGGGAAAATGTCCTTGTGGCCCTGCAGAAACTCAGCCTCAGGTAGTTTTTAAAATTACTAGGGTTTTCTAAATCCTTCCTTATCTGGTCTTTTTAATGATAGTGTAGCCTAAATAGCAGAATTAATAAGTAGATTACATAGAAGTTTGTATAATTAACATCTAGTTATCATCTTTTTCTGTCCACAAATGGGAAGTTGACATGAATGAAATGTGGGTTTCTTAAAGTCCTCGATTAATGTGTGTTTCTTAAATGACTATCAGTCACAATTTTTGTCCTTTGACAAGCATGAATATCTGACCTTACATCATGTCTCGCCTGTTAGGAGGAGTCAGCAGACAGCCATGATCGCAGATGATCTGATTGGTTGGCTAGTGGATGAGCTCCAGGACTCAGACTGCCTCAGTGACTACAACCTGGAGTATTCTGCAGCTCTGCTTATGAACCTGTGTTTGCGAACACAGGGTAAGCATAAAAACATCACAAATGTAACTAAATAATGCGAACACCAGACGGGCGGCATGGACGCCTAAGTTTGTGAATGCGATAACGCGAATGCAATAACAGAATGAGGTGATGTAGGAGCTTCAAACTGATACCACAGATGTACCTACTAAAAATCCGATGTATCGACGAGTTCCAATTTCAGTGACCGCATCATGTCCTGTAAAAATCTTGTGAATGCAATAACTTGAGAACAAGAGGACGTAGGATTTTGATATTGATAGGTGTGTCTGCTAGGAGGCTGAGAGGCAGCTCTGGCCGTTGCCAAATACATTTTTATTTTGCCAGGAAAATGGGAAATGGGTACTCTTTGTGAATCACATCAGCAACCAACTAAAGACTGAACTGAAGAAATAGGAACAAATTATGCTAATAACTAAATCCCTCAAAGTAGAATTTAAAGTTGCCAAGTTGTCTTTATAGGTCAGTGTTTAAGTGGCTTCATCAACAAATCAAAAAATCATTCCTCTGAAAATCGCAAGGTATAAAGACTGGACTTTAAACCTTACTATAAAGTAAATAAAATGACAAAAAAGTCTCACTTCGTGGAAGCAAAATGTGATAAACAAATATAGGAAGGTGAGAGGGAGAGCTGGCTCAAGGCTTTTACATGGCATTAAAGAGTAAACTGATTTCTTTTTAAGCCATACTGTAGGTAACCTTTTTCTGATCAGCTGACTTTTGACCCAGGCTTACAATTTCCTTATTGTCTTTAATCCATGTTAAACAATTATTGGCTTTATTATATTTACTGTGCTATGCTACTATGCTATATTTACTTTAAGACTGGTGTTGATTTTCTGTGTTTTTGTTTGTGTCTTTGTTTCTTTTCACTGTCCGTGAATAGTCAAATAAGTCTTCTCAAACATATCATGGGTTATACTTTAACGTTCATGCATGGAGCTTATTAATAGTCCATGCTATCATGAAAATCAGAATGATCTTGTTTCACGCCACAACGAGTCAAGGTCTAGGTTTGTTCCTGTTCTTTCTTTCTTTCTTTCTTTTTTTTTTTGCTGGTACACTAAGGTTAATTATTGTCTAAGTTTGCGTTGAAAGCAAACGTTTAGCTTTTCGGTCCTTCTGAACGCATGGTTATCACTGAACTATCGTTTTTACATTTATTTGTCTTCCATTTACATCATATCTGGGATGTATCGCTTTCAGATCCCTCTTTTCTTTTTTATTATTTCCTGTAGTTCTGCTCAATGTAGAATGCCACAATGAAATACTGTTCCACATTTGATTTATCAGTAATTGTATTGTCTTACACGGATAAGTACTGTGAAGTCATTAACCTGAGGTTTTTTGTATTAAATCAAACAAGAGTCCCATCATCATGCACACAGAAAAAGTGTTGCTAAATTTGTGTGTTGGATGGTTGTCTTTTTACAGGAAAAAGGAAGTGTGCAGAAAACGCCAAGCATGTGCTAAAAGTTTTGACTGACCTCCTTGGACATGAGAACCACGAGGTGATATACACATCTGCCAACACACAGCACAGATGTTGTGTGCACAGTGGTTGTAATGTGCAAGCAGAGCAGATTTCTCGTGGTTGAAACGGATACAGGTTACACAACACAACAGTGTGTACTGCATGCAATAGGTGGAAAGTGTAGAATTAATGCTATTAGAGGATAGAAAATGACACGAGTTGCTAGCATATCATAAACTAAAACTGCTCTACAAAAGCTCTCTCTACTGTTGTGTTAAACTGTGTAATTATGTCCCTCGAAATGTCTTGCAGTCTTGGCATAAGTGAGCCATGACTACAGGAACGTCAATAAAACATAGAAAACACAGAGTTCATTCATTTTACTTATGTTAGCGGTGAGGTTGCTAAAAAAAAATGCTTATCCACAGCACGAACATTATTTCCTCTTTGTGGGCACACATCTCTAATTGCTGTATTTCCATACAAGTTGTTACCACTTTGGCTGAGACCATAAAGATAGGGGTTGTCTGTGTCTGTGTCACTTTCAGATTTGGCCATATGTGAATGGAGCTCTATACAGCATCCTGTGCATTCCCTCTGTGCGACAGGAAGCCAGAGAGATGGTGAGATAGCAGTTTGCATTTTGCTCCGCATTTCTCTTCCTCTTCGCTTTCCTCGCTAAACAACAGGTGTTCATTTAATAGGCAGAGAAAGTTGTAAATGGAAGTGCAGTTTTCCCGTATGCCATAAAATGTGGAGTTGCAATCACAAAAAGTATAAAAGATGGACACAGCTTCCAGGTCTGCAAACTGAAGTCAATGCGATCAGTGAGTCCTTTAAAACATGCTTTCTTTTAAATCAGGGTTGGGGAACCCTGGGTCAGCACACCTAAATCAGCTGTGTGGGTCAGGAACACATCTAAAACCTGCAGGACATAATTGTGGTTGTAAAAGGAGATTTGGTCCTATAAAAGCTTTAAAAAAAAAGAAGATTTTATAGTTGATCTTGTCTTTACAACTATAACGTCTTTCCGGATGAGTTTCTTGGCTCAGTCACCTGTTTCGGGTTTTATTGATTAACAAATTAAATCTGTTTTGATCGTTTTATCATTTCAAAAAGGAGGATTATCCAGTGTATTGACTAACAAATATTAGCTAATTAGTAAGCCATTTTTTCATCAGAATTCATAAGTGACATGAATGTTTTGTGTGTCTTTCCCTTATGTGTGAAGAGCGTTGAAGAGATTCTACGCTGCTACATCAAAGAGGAGAACCCAAATCTTAACAGACAGATTGAATTCATCATTAAACAGCTAAACTCAGGTTAGTGAAATTTACTGTTAAAAATGTAGATGATAAACTGGTAGTCCAAAAATAAGCGCCTCACGCTAAGCAGGAAAAACAAAATATGTAAATATGAAACTTGATATCTTACATTTCCTGTTTCAGATCCCCAGTTTTCATAACATAAGTTATCATTTGAATCTATACTTCAAGAATATGTGGCACTTTTTTATGAAGTATAATTTTGGAAAAATCTGCCAGCTTTTTAATCCTTGTGATTATTTTCCACCCAGCTGAAGAGGAAGGACTAGAGTCTGACGATGAGGAGGAAGAGGATGACAATGACGTGAGGCCGCCTGATAAACATCAGTGTGCTGGTGTTTTCCATTATCATATTAAATGCCCGTTTAAAAATTAATTCAACTAAACCACTGAACTATATTAACTGGCGCATATCAAAAGAACTAAAAAAAGAAAACAAAGTATGAGGGAGTTAAAAAGTTCAAATGCGAATGAATGACAGCAGTTTCCTGGTGTGTGTGTGTGTGTGTGTGCGTGTGTGTGTGTGGATGGGTGTATAAGTGCAGTCTGTGTATATTCCATTCTCTTCCTGTTCTCATAAGAGTTCCTTGAGTGTGAGTGCACTTGTTCTGGGCTGTAATCTCGAGTTAGGTGTGTTTTTTTGTTTTTCTTTTTTTATAGCTGCTATCCGTTTCCCTGCCCACAATGGTGAACTGACACGTACTGTACGATACCTGTTTCTGAGTGGGAGTCTCAAAGCTACAGAATACACTGGTCCCTTGTCAGAGCCTTGTGGAATGGTGCCAAGCATTGTATTAATTTTTAAACATAAACTTAATGGGAGAGAGTTAATTTTTAGTCCGTCTGAGGAAGTTTGCCAAAGTAACCCAGTGAAAATCAACCTGCAGCAACCCTGTGGGTGTTTTTTATAATGCTGCTTAATGCTTAAACATCCATTCAGTGCATGTGTGGACAATATGCAATTTTGACACTGCACACAAATTCTTTCTGAAGTGATTTATTGTCTTTACATTGTGACAGGAAGATTTAATGGAGATCGACATTGATAGAGAGGAAGTTCTTCAGCCACAGCACAGGGAACTGTCTGGGGAAAGCCTCCTCACCACTGAGTACCTGGGAGTAAGAGCAAAACACACATTTTCACCATAAACAGATTGTTTGTAGCTAGGAAGATACAGAGTTCAAATTTTGACACTAATCAAGAATACGAATTACTAACAGTAGGGGTGCTAGTATACATATATATAAATGTGTACGGGCAAGTTGCAGAGTAGCTTGTAAATGTTATTTATTGCACCAATAACAGGATATTACATTATTGCAGTATGCACTGAACTTTAGACACACGGTCTGTGCATTTACAGAATTGTAATCATTTTTGCTACTTGGTTCCTAAATGCTAGCGTGGAATATATTTTACCTTATGATTAGATAAGTTATCACACACATTGCTGCCTCTTTGTGCTGATGGCTCTTGACAGCTCAGGTGCTGGCCTGTTAATTTTTTTATGGATCTGTTTTATGTGGTTATGAGTTCATGACCGGCCAATACAGAACACAGTCAGTTTTACAGTGAGAAAAAGTTATGTGTTGGACAGTTACAGCACTCCATCACATTAATCTCTCTTTTCCCAATTGACACTTTTTTCCATAATGGAAATGTGTTTGGTATGTTACTGTTTTATTGTGTGTGCGGCTGTGTAGATCTTGACCAACATGACAAAAGTGAAAAGGAAGCCAACCCCTCTACCACAGCCAGCTGCCGATGAGCCGCTACAGCGACCAGTCACCCCTAGTTCTCATCGTAATATCAGCGTGGGGTAAGTTAAATTACCAAACTATGTCATGAAATCGAGACTGAAGTTCACTCTTAAGCTAAAACACTTCTTTGTGGTGTCTGTGGGACCATAAAATGTGTAAGTCATGAGAAACTGTGCAGCGGCAGCCTCTATTTAAGTGATTTACAAACCACCATAAACATTGATCTTTAGATCTAAGATACTGGTCTTCAGGCCTCATTTCTTTAAAGGCTGATCACTTCACAGTAGTCCATAGACCTTATGAGCTGACTAATCTGTAGCTTGTGTAGATAATTGTGCCACCATTTCTTTATGATACATAGATTACGACGTTTCTCTAGCTAAAACTCTGCAAATGCAAAAAATGTTTCAAATGTATTTTGATGTTTTTCTTTGCAAAGCGTAAACTTTGACGAGATGAGTCAGCCGTGGTAGACTAGAACTTGAATGAGTGCATACCATTGCTACAAAGCATCTTGCTTGGTCTTGACAAGGTCATTTCCTTGCTCTGAGCACCGACCTAGAGAAAAAGGCCTAACCCTGTATTTATTTATACAGTTTAAATATTAACTGTGAGAGAGCTGTACAAATGTGGAGAACTAGCACTGATGAAAGTCAGTGAAATCATCAAGATAAATTGTTTTTAAGTTAAAAGCTATCTTACTTACACAAACATCCTCATAGAAGTTCTTAATGTGAGATTGTGTTTGTGTCATGTGTAGGGATTATCGACCCGCCAGTCGGGGAGGCGAGACCAGCAGAGACACAGAATACAGACAGAAGAGCGGGGAAGGAAGCCTGCCACACTCTCGATACAACTCGCGACCTCCTACACGCTCCGGCAGTCGGCCCAGCACCGTAGACTCCCTACGCCAAAGCATCGGTGGGTGACTCAACTTTCAGAGTTTCAGATGTATCTTAGGAGTACCAGTAGAATTTATTTTACATTATTTTCACTATATATTCTTCCTTTAGGCCGGATCATTAGCGGCTTCAAAAATATTTCCTACCATCTGTATACAGACGATATCCAATTATACATCTCCTTTAAACCTTGGGAATTAGACAAGCTATCCACTCTTATGGACTGTCTTAAGGAAATTAATGTTTGGATGACAAACAATTTTTTGCAGCTGAACGCAGACAAGACCGAGTGCTTAATCCTTGCTCCAGAGAATATCAAGCCCCAAATTAGTCAACATCTGGGTGCCTTTTCATCCTCAATAAAAGCTACTGCTCGGAATCTTGGGATAATTTTCGATCAATCTCTGTCTTTTGACGCTCATATTAAATCTGTGACCCGCTCCTGCTTTTTTCACCTAAGAAATATTGCCAAACTCAGGACTATTGTCTCCAAAACTGAACTGGAGATGCTTGTCCACACTTTCATTTCCTCCCGGCTAGACTATTGTAATGCACTCTTCTCCTGTGTATCTAAGGCTTCACTAAATCGGCTCCAAGCGGTTCAAAATGCCGCAGCAAGGCTGTTAACCCATAGTAAAAAATTCTCCCATATCACTCCTATACTAAAATCCTTGCACTGGCTTCCAGTTGGGTATAGATATAAGTTTAAAATCCTCACCTTTACGTTTATGTCTCTATAAGGTGAGGCCCCCACCTATATCAATGAGCTTCTCCAACCCTACTCTCCAAAGCGGACTCTTAGATCCACTGATAGTGGTCTTCTATCTATTCCACGGACCCGTTTGAAAACGAAGGGGGATCACGCTTTTTAAACCCTGGCTCCAATACTGTGGAACTGTTTACCCCCCCCCGCTACGCACCATCAACACTGTGGCTTCTTTTAAAAAACAGCTTAAAACACATCTGTTTAGACAGGCATTTGGGTAATGTTCGTGTGAAATATGTTGTATTTATTATTATACTGTACTATGGCTTTGTTTGATATGCTTCTATACTGCTATATTGTTTGTTTGACATGCCTTCATTCCCATGTGAAGCACTTTGTAACAGCTTTTTGTCTTAAAAAGTGCTATATAAATAAATTTTACTTACTTACTTACTAGAATTTCAAAAGAGTAAAATAATAACTCTTTGAACGTGTCTAACAGCCGTGGCTGTAAATCAGATGTTTGCGCTCAGATTACTAACACTTAATAGAAGCTCTGCGCATTTTTGTGGAAAAATCTTTAATTTCCCTTCCACTTGCTGCTTTTTATTTGGTTGTGTGTATTTGACGTGGTGCCCAGTGTCCACAAGCAACAAAAGGTAGTTCCAGAGAAGGAAGTTCCTGCAACTTCCTCACAAACCATAAGGGATAAAGACTCAGCAAAATAGAATAGAATAGCCTTTTATTGTCACTGTACATGTACAGTGAAATTGTGGGTGCTTGAAATACAAATATAAACAGTAGGACAGCAGGAGTGAATAGTAGACAAGAGGAGTACATGCAAAACAGGAGGGAGGCACACATTAGAGGACAGGTTGCAAAGGACTCCGAGGATGTGTGTGTGTGGTCTGAGTGATGAGAGTTACTCACACCATGGCTCAGATCGGTGGGTGGGCACCAAATGAGCACCAAATGGCTAATGACCTTATTTTGATGGTATCATGTGTGCTTCTGTGTTTGATCGTGTTCAGCTGTCCATCTACTTTGTTTTAGTTTTTTAAAGTTATGACTTTTGTTTCCATTTGAAGGTCTGATATTTTGGTATGATTCTAAAATTAGTCTTTTGACACTCTTGTTCATTCCCACTTAGACTCAGAGTGTGGGCGGTTGTCCCAGGAGTCAGAATTGGACAGACAGTATGAAGGTAGAGCCAGAAAAGGATGTTCCCAGGAGGACCACAACGGACACTCTGCCAGGTATACTGACACACAAATGTTAACTTAGCGCGCTCACGTTCATACTTTATGCATAACATGGCTGTTTGTGTTGAATTTTACTCCAGTTCTTTGAATAAAACTGCAACAGTTTAACGACAGTCAAAGTTAATTGGGTTGTTGTTTTTAAATCAGAGTTTGAACTGTCACACAGTCACAGAGAGACTGTTAAAACTGTTTAGACCCCTCGTTTTTTTATCCTTTCCTAGTGAAAGCATACAGGGAAATAGAGTATGAAAGGCAAAAACAGACCGTCTTTATCCTTCAACTGAGACTGAACTCTCTTTTTTGTAATTGCTCTAAGCAGTCTTCAGGAATAGTTGTCCAGGCATCCTAAAGGACATTTCAAAGCTCTTCTCTGGATAATCCCAGACTGCTTCATTAATGTTGAGTTTCGATCTCTGAAGAAGCCAATCCATGACTTAATATTCATTTATATTTTGTGTTTTTTCTATCCAGACGTGCTTTTAACGCCTTGGCAGTGTTTTTATTATTATTGTCATGCTAAAAAATGAAGCTGTTGCTAATTGGATGCTTTCCAGATGGCAATGCATGGTGATCAAAATCTGACAGTGCTTTTCTGAGTTCATAATTCCATCTGTTTTAACAAGATCCCCTGACACCACGGGATGAAATCGAGCCCCAGACCGTGGTGCAGCCAAGCAGAAGATGCTCACTGTTGCTCCCTTCTTCTGACCTCCTCTGCACATATTGATGGAAATATGAACAGTTTCACTTTGGATTTTTTACTCTATCAGATTTGTTTACAGGGATTTTTCCCAAAGAGCTGTTAGCTCTCTGTAGACGACCTTGGTACTGCTAAAATGCTATTTTTAATATTTTACTATTTTTTTCTCTTTGATTGATCGATTGAAAATGACTGAAAGAGCAGCCAGGAAAATAACAGATAACAAGATGATTTTAAAAAACCAAAAACATTTTTGCAGTTTCAACATAACAAAAGAAAGAAAAATCACTCAAAAAGCAAACATTTGGCCAATTCGCACGCTCTGTATTTAATTTAATAGTTTAATATAAACGAACTAAATCTAAATTTACATTTAAAAAAATAAGTTATTGAGCCAACAATAACATGCTAAACATATTCTTGGCTTAATTTTTCCTGAGAACTAGAAACAGACCTGATCTGATGCTTTTAAGGAATGAGCACAAAAAACAACCACTACATAACTGCAGAGATTCCTGTAAGAGTGTGTGTGCGTGTGTGTGTGTGTGTGTGTGTGTGTCTGTGGAAAGATTTGGCAAGAATGTTGCTGAACACCGATGACTCAGCACTGCCAAGCTGGTCTGTGAGACTGTGACATGCGTTTAAACGAGCAGTGCCCACAAAGAGTCCCATTCAATCAAACCTCCCCTGCTTCTCCTCTCCTTTAAATCCCAGAGGAACTTGACTCCTGAAACCCACCCACAATAATGAGTCCCAGGAAACTGCTTCAGTAGTCCCCCGCATCATCCACACCTCACCCACACCTCACCCCCCAGGAACGTAAAACACCTCTACAATACAGCCTGGCTGAATCTGACTTCGGTAGCCTCGTTTCACCCCAGTTTGGAAAGCAAGACTTTTATAGCGAGATGAAATGGGCATTCATATTGAGCTGAAGAGAATCTTAGCAACACTGCAGTTTGGCAAATGCCAAAAGAGCAGATGTGTGTGTTTGCAATAGTTTTTAGGCTTATTCACTGATTCCCTAATACAGAGTAACACCTGCTGGAGATTCAGGCTGTCTTCGATTCACACTTTTTCAGAAATCGGGACTCAGACTCGAGACTTTTTAAAAAGAATTTTAGGGACTGATGGAAGTTTTGCAAAATGTGTACCCATTTCATTTTGGGCTCAGCATGCAAGGATAGCACCTCCACCCATTTTTACAGAAATGCAATACACTGTAATGCTTAGTTATATCAGATTTTATCAGAGATATTGGATCCAATGTCACTACCCTGAACATAAACCAGAATGAAATCCATCCATTTGATAAGTGTGAGCTTGCTCAACAGGATGTAGGTCGCTTAGCTCTTTCCTGATAAGAACATTAGAAGAGGTTGTGACTGGACGCTGAAGACATTTATTCACTTGTGACCCTGTTTCTCAAACACCGCGCATCTTTTCTTGGTTTCTATTACACCATAAAGAAGGTGCACAAACCAAATTAGGTGCAAAAAAAAGAAAATGTCTAATTTGAATGGAAGGAAGGAATTGTAAATACGTTCTAATGTTATATTAGTGTGTTTAACACTGATTGTCTAAAAATGACTAAATGATTGTCTTGTCTGTTACCCATATAGACATAAAAATGAATAATTTTTCCTCTTTTCTTGTTTTTATGGAAACCACAATGACCCTACGTGTGTTTAGGCTTTAGAGAAAGGCAAAACAGGAAAGCTAACACTAATGGGGGATTTACTGATGCATGTCCAGTCAGAAGTCGTGCCCTGCTGTAATATTCAAAGTATGACAGAGAAAAACTCAAAGTTGGAGATATACTCTTTAAATGATGAGGTGGGTGTGGCCAAACACTAAACCCTGCTAATAATAATCAGTACAAAAATCATTTATGCTGTCAAGAGAAGTGGAGACTCTGAACTCACATAATGATAAACATCAAGGGCAAGGGTTGATCTTATGCATAAGAACATCATGATTTATTTTTGTCTGTAAAAAACTCTGTGAAATTTGATCTGTTCATAACTGTAGTAGCTTTTCTCTAGAGCTTTCCAACCAAACGATGTGTAGCTAAGAAAAAGAATTAGAGTAACAAAGGGTAGTTTCTGTTGTGTCTCAAAAAGCCTGTTTACACTGGTATCAGGATTGTTGAAGCATTAAAAAGGAGAGTTGACTCAAGGGATGAACTAAATCTGTGTCAACACATAAGACAGTGTTAACAAAGAATCAATTTTAAATTGTATTAGCACATAAACGGAAGAAGATGATGGATGATTTTCTAATTTCTAATTCTTTAAATAGTATTTTTGTCCCAGTGCAGTGATTTCCAAAGAGCTGTTAGCTGAAAACTTGGCATATCTTGACATGCTGTGCAGTGGAAGGCCTAAGAAAAACATGTGCAGTAGGTGAACAGTATCTGTATGTCATGTCCTTAAGAAGAAAAATTCAGGAAAGACTTGACAGAGCACCTGAGAGAAACATCCGGCCTTTCAGTTGATCCTTTAGTGTTCACATAAAGCTAACTGGAAATGGTCTCAGTGGAACAATGGCTGTCAAGCAACATTCTTGAGTATTTGAGTATTCCGGGATTATAGAAAAGCACTATATAAGAATCAGTCCATTTAACAATAAAGCTGATCATATCAACTAACTTAGTTTTTTGCCTTATATATTGTTTATTCCATGTATGTTTCCATGTTTCACTTTATTGCTGTGCCTATCTCCCATTTTCCTTGCAAAATATACAGAAATGAGAGGGATTGCAAGACTTTTGCACAGTCTTGTAGATCAACTTAACTGTTAAATATTCCCATCCTACCAATTTGAGGGTTTTTTTCTGTTTTGTCCTTCTTTGATTATTATCATGGTATTTATAGTGATTCATTTAACTGGCAGATTGTTGTTAATGTTCTTTTCTTTCTTTCTTTTTTTTTATTTTACCAAATAACAGATAATTTTTTTCCTCTGTTTTTGTCCCTGTCAGCAGAAATGATTATATCCCTGCAATTGCAAGTAAGCCCAAGATTTCCCGTACACCTGACACAGCAGCCAACCAGAACAGCGCTCACCGGGGTAGAGGCCTGGCCCTGGCTCCTCAGTTCTCACAGTCTGAGCCGCAGCAGAGCAGCCAGCCTGGCTCTGCCAGCTCCACAGGAGGAGGCGGGAATGGAAGTAAGCGTATGCTAAGAGCGGGAAATCAACACCAGTCTGGCAGATTTTGGCCCCATCTGGTTACTTCATCTACTCTGCCAACCTCTCTAGATGGTGGCCAGCATTGATTTGAATGTTCACTGACTCTCAGACAAGAGTTGCTGTAGATGCACTTTTACCAGATGAATTAAGCAATGGTATATTGCATTTTTAAAACTGATACAGATATGTGGCGATTAAAAAAGCTAATATATCAGGCGAGATTTTTTTTTCTTTTCTTTTAAACACACACAGTTTGGCAAATGCCATAAAGAGATTTCCCTAACATTTGTTATCTGTACTTATTTATCAACCCTTGTTAGATAAGCTAACAAAAAGAAATCTTGTTTATTGTCACAGTAAGTAATGGATTAGTCGGTTACGCTCTGTCCGACCGTGCAGATCAGCCAATTTTTGTTAGCCGATCTGCAGGCCTAACCCTGCCAACAGCAAAGTATCAGAGTGCACTCTGAAACAAATGACCAATACTTATAGCATGGTTGAAGGTTCCCATCTTCTCTTTATTATTAAAATGTTTACTTATTGGCTGTTATAAATATCGATACCAGTATACTGGCAGATGGCTGGTATCGACCAGTATATCAGCACAACACTACTTATTTGAGTCTCCATTTCCAAGCATGCATTTTCAGTTCATGATGGAAAACAGTACTGATATTAACACGTATGTCTGGCAATTAAATTGGTAACCATAGCAAAAGAAAAAAAAAGGTGTATCTTATATAAATGATGAAACCATAAACCGGTGACTGTCATGGAGTTGTAGCGTTATTCACAATGACCCTACACAACCAAACATGTAGAGCATTGTGAAATATTTGCTGCTTGATTAAAACTCTGCCACACAGTCACCAAATCTCTGTGTAACATCAGTTTTGCATTTCACATATCAGCACAACCATACATGTCAGGAATCCTCTGAGTGTGTGGGTTTTCCCAGGCCTGAAAATCCAGTTTTTCACACTGTACTTAGTTAACAAAACAACAGCAACACAGTGGTTAAAGGAAATTATCTGGAAAAATGTTGCAATGGTTTCCAGCAACTTATGCTTCAGTTCCACTAAGGAATTTCACCTGCCACTCTCTCATTTCTTACCAGTCTCTACCGGAAGTCTTTATATAATAAAATATCCCCCTTTTTTAAGGCTTTCCTTATAAATCTGCGTTAATGTTTTGCCTGTTATGGCCGGTGACACAAAGTAGTCCGAATCATAAGTTGGCTTATCATGCAGAACATAACAGTGGCTATAAACAAAAAACACAGCAAGCAGTTATTGGGAAAATGAAAATTGGGAAAAGCAAATTGAGTTAGCTTTTATTGGAGGCACTGCACTGTCAGGCCTGATATTGGGTCCATTTTTATTTGCTGTCAACTTCATGTCTTACACACAGAACTGGAGTCAACACAGAGATGATCTGGTGCTCTTAGTTGGCTGATAACATCTCTCAATGCTTTCATGCATCCTAATTGCATTTCATAAGCGATTACCTCCGGCTCTTATGGTGGGCGCCCTTACCACAAAGTTTGTAATGGCACCTATTAGCTACTCAAAGCCACCACATCCTTCTGTGAGTGTGTTGTACTTCTGAGGTCTGGTGAATATCAGATGTTTGTCACTTAATCACATCTCATCTTGAAGGGCAATAAGCAAACAGACATGCTATATAAAATAACCTGTATTGTATAGTAAGTTTTTTGGCATGTTTCAAGCTATTGTCGGGGGGGTGGTTCAGCGACCTGTGTAATAACAACCACACATTTGAGCAAGATTCCCCTCAGGCTGATGGCTTTGTTTGTTTTGTTTTTTCTAGCATACATATCTGCTGTGACTGAGAGAAAGGCTCCCTTGGGTAAAGAAAAGATGTATGGCTTAATGGGCCACCCACTTTAGTTTCAGTTGGTTTCCAGAGCAGTTTTGCCCATTTCAGTTCAGTTTTTATTGGTTTTAGTCTTGTTAATTACTGTTGTATGACGGGCAGGTGTCAGAGGAAATATTTAAGCGCAATCAGAGTAGGTAATACAATAAAAACCTTGAACTTTTTGAAAGCAGCTGACTCACAGTCTCGGAGTCTCAGTAAATGCGTCAATCAAAGCCTCATCAGGCAAGTTGTAACAAAATGATAATAAACTAACAACTAAAACTTCCACTGTTTCCCTTTTATTTTAGTTAACTACAGTGTTTTCTCAAATAAAGTGTTTGTTTTTAGTTAACCATGATAACCTCGGTTACGTGTTTGGAAAATGGCCTTGCCGATTGAGAACGAGAGAAGCTGAAGAAGAAGCACTGTCCTTTTTATTTTTAAATAGGTCTGGATTAAATCTTTTATTTAGATATGCTATTTCTTACACAGTGACAGAAGCTTAACAACTACGTTTTGTATACATTGATGACAAAGCGGCTTAATTTTGTTCTCATTTTATTGATGAATGAATTATTGATGAAAGTCTGATTGTCCTCTGCTTTCTCTCCCTCTTACCCCCCTTCATCACGCTATCAACCTTTCTTCCTTCCCCTCTCCCTCTGTCTTCAGGCAGGCAATCAAAGAGGAGGTGAGGAGGGAGCTGTCACCACGAGGTAGCACTATCTTCCCAGGAGCATCGGGCTTCCTGTAACATCATCCAACCAGGTTACGATCAGGGTCAAACAGAGACGGTCGAGGCTTAGTGGCAAGAGGAGGAGCTGGACTGGGTGGAACAATGTGTAGGATTGTGGTTCTGCATTTAGTTTTTTTTTCTTCTCTTTTTTCTCTCTTTTCTCCCTTCGGCTTCAGCGCAGACTACTTCTGTAACCTGATATGATGTTGGACAATAAACACAACCCACAGTCATGCGACTCTGCGCACCTGAGTTTCTGCAGTTTTTCCTCAAGGTGATACAAAATGTGCGCGACACCCTCCGACCACAGCAGAATTTATTTGTAACAAGATTCAGGTGTTTTAACTCCAAAGTCTAGTGTCGCTCTGAGTTGGGGCAGAATATGATAACGCTTGTCTCTCTTGCTCTCACTCAACCCTACTTGCTTACTTGTCATGTTCGTTACTTCAGCGGGGATCAGAAGATTCCCCGAGGTGCAGCTTTTTGCAGATAAATTGTCATCATTTCGGACATGAGCTCAAGTTTTCAGATCGAACACAGCCAGGGTTGCGAGAGGGAGGAGGATGGGAGCTTAAAAATACAGCAGAGACATTTTTATCTCTTAAACGCCATTGCAAAGAGGTACTGAAAGTTCTCATCTCGACTTTGTAAATCAATAATCGTCGTGAATTTCACAATGTACTGTATTGATTTTTAACTATGGTGGAAGATGTCTGTCCACATGAATAAATTATTATACAAGCTGTGTTTCAAATGTAAAACATTACCACAAATGCATAGCTCTTTGTGGCGGCTCCTATTTCGCAGATGCTGCAAAAGATTTTACAAGAAAGACGAGTCCTGGTATGACTGTGCATGTTTTTAAATGATATCCAGAACTTTTTACTTTTAACACACGAGTAGCATGTATACTATAACTGACGGGGAAAAAAACAACTTGAATTTGTGTTAATGTCTTAAATTCAGCTTGAGTTGCTTGTCTATTTGCACTGTTTGCCTGTGGTTATTTGTATTTATAGTGAGACATTTCTGTTGCAGTGCATTTTCATTGATAATATTCTTTCAAGCAGTTTTAAATAAATGTGTGATGAGTCAGCAGTTTGAAAAATGACTACAGTGCTTCGTTTACTTGCCATGTTTTTCTCACTTAGACTTTAAATTCAGATTATTTAAACAGCATCAACACACAGCAGCAGTCACCTCAAGGTGCTTTATGTGTAAAGACACTACAGTAATAGAGAGAAACCCCAACAATGAGACAGACCCCCTATGAGCAAGCACTTGGTGACAGTGGGAAGAAAAAAACCCCTTTTAACAGGAAGAAACCTCCAGAGATCTACCATGACTGGTTGAGGGTTGAGTGGAGGCATACAGGAGAATTGCTTACCATCAGGCTGCTGTTATTGGCCGTCATTTATATCAAACATGTGACTGTAAGAGCTCTTGTGACTCATTCCTGCCAGACAGTGCTCTGTTGCCTCCTGAGCTGCTGTCCTCTCCAAACCCTATTTTTAAGCCTTGTATCCGTGCCTGTACTCAAGTGAAGTATTGACTGATGGCGTTGTTGTTGTCATACGCTTTTGTGACGACAGCACAGGGAAGAAGTATGGGAAAAAGGTACAATAGGATGGGTCCTTGCCCTCTAGGGAACGTGTCATTGCTGCCTCCGTGCTACACGACTCACTAGAGTGCATGACAAATAACACAGATTGAAGTCCACTTTTGTCAAGTTATTGGCAGGACTTTATTTAATAGCACAGATGGTCAGTCCACCTCTGGAATATAAAGGCTGTTGAAAGATAGATTTGGATGGGAATTCCTTATACCCCTTCCATGCTGTCTCCTGAGAGTTGACCGATTTAACTGCAAATGCTGCCGGCGAGGAGGAGCACAATGCGAGGAAACGGACCGCACATGATGGACTGACGCACTGTCACTGCCAGGTGTAACCCCGAAAGCTTCACTCATGCTGGAACCGACCAGCTGCAATTGAGAGGAAGCTGCTGCTCCTTATCATAACAAAACATGGATAACAACTGGGGGGTGGGTGAGGCTAACAGCTATGGAAAGCTACCAAATGGAAACTGTGGTGACATGTCCAAGGTCCAAGAACGTTAGACATTTTCAACGTACTTGTTTACAACAGGTTCTGTCATAATAATGAAGTGTACTTTTTAAAAATATATATGTCTAATTTGAGAAAGTTTTTTTTTTTTAAATTTGTGCTCGACAAAAAAGGCTCACTTCTGCTACTAAACAGCCCAATATGTCATCAGGATCACCGGCACCCTCTTTAGTTGTGTTTATCAGCAGGGAGCCATGTGCACTGCTGATAAAGGAGTGACGCCAGCCAAGAAAAGACTGCAGTGTCTCCCCCACCTCCTGCTTCCTCCTGTCCCATTCCTTTGTGTCAAGTCGACCCCCGCAGCTGCTCTGTTAAAGACATGAAGCTCTCTGTTTTTGTTGTATTCAATTTATTCGACACAGGATTAGAGGAGATGAGATATTAACAGAAACATTCACACCAAACATTGTAATGTCCAAAGCACATTATAATTAGTTACAAGTGTGAACTAATCAGACTAAAAAAATGAATTCCCCCGTTTAGTTACACGTTTAACCATTGGGAAGTTCCTGTGAAACCAGTTAAACTTTTTTTTATTGTGTGTACACAGGATCAAATCCCTGCTCCGGGTTTTCAAGGACGCTTTAAATCTCACTCTCTGATATCTGCAGTCACCCAGAGTGACCTGTCTGTTGCTGACTTTAGCATTTCTGGATTCGTGCATGAGGGTCTATTTTTTAAGATTGCAAACAGCATTTGACACACAAAAAATCGTCACCTTCTTAACCTTTCAACAATTCTTTTGCAATGGCTTACTCATTTACCCATTTACAAACACCGATGGCAGCCAAGAGGCCGCTCGAGGTGCTGGCCTTCCATCGAGAAGGTCTCAGGTTTACTGAGTGTCTTTATCAAAAGGAGGTAGGGCACGGGATTAGTGACTCATACCAGCTGAAAAGTACCACTGAGTGTTTTTTTCACAGTTTGGCTAGAGTAATAAACCCATCACGCCACGATTACAGCGAGGCAGAGTCGAGGTGGGGTGGAGCTAGAGGTGAAGCTATAGGCTCAGCTGAAACTTTGACCTTGAAAACAGTTTTTTAAAAATTACACCAAGTATAATTAATATCATTCAGTCAGCTTTCTCTTTGGTATGCTTCCGTAGGTCTAAACGAGTCATGTATTTTAACCGAAGCAGGAGGTGTATCAGCACTAATACAGTATTAGTGGAAACCTCTGTCAGCAAAATCATGGAAAAAACCATAGAGTGAAATGAATCTGACCTTACTTTAGTGTTTACTGAGCCTAATGAAGTCTGGTTGGCCATAAAGGGGGGCCCAGTGTTTACTTGTAGCCATGGCTGAAAGTGGCATTTATAACATGGCTTGGTGACACCTCCTTTGTTCAATCCTCTCTCAGAGAGAAAGGTCCTCAAGTGATGACTTGAGTGCAAAAAAAGAAAAAAAAAGAAAGAAAAGAAATAATTTCCTTAGGATACCTTTTTCTTGTCTAGCAGTAAATTCTTTCATGGTGACCGAGGAGCTTGGAGTTGGATTTAAGAGGAAGAAGACATATTTTCCTAAGCCTGTTGATTGGCGTTAGTTAGTTGACGACAGACCAAAGTCCCTCAGGTGTTAAACTTCTCCTTCCCCAAACCCTAAAAAGTGCTGGCAGTTTTTTTCTTTATTTTATATTAAGAAAATCGTTTTCTCATCCACTCAACTTCTCAGGCCTTTCAGCTCACCTTTTTCTAATTCCGCCACAAGCAGAATTAGACTGAAGTCATAAAGGAGCTGGCAAAGATTTTTGACAATTGCCGTTGTTGGTGGACGTGAGGGACAGATATGAAAAGGGCGGGTCAAATTGTGTAAGTTTATCGGATGAGGGCAAAGATTTTAAAGCTACGTTACGTTTTCATGGCTAATGAAACTTAATGGTGTTCTGATAAATGAGCACCTGTGTGCCAGGAAGTAGGTTCAGTCTACTCCAGCAATTATTAACCCTTTAAACTTTGGCCTTAATCTTTCTTTGAGAACATTATATTTGCTTTCAGATTCACAGCGATGGACTAATCATCCCTGCAAGCTCTTTAGATCTAGATCGTGTAGCGTCTTCTCTTTTCACATTTTAGTGGGATTAGATTGTTCAGTGATCGTGTTAGAGTTCTTTGATAACTTTCTGTGGATTCATAACTCTATGACTTGATCCATTATTGAAATTTCAAAATATATATGCATTGTTGATTTGATTCCCCTATTTTCACTCTTTAGCCGACACTCCTTGTCTTGTCAGCCAAGCAGCCAGGGGAAAAGATGTGATGTCCATATCCACTTCACTCCTCTGCAGAACTGTTACAGACTAAATCCACATGGGGAGGGGGGGGGCATGACAAAAAAAAATCAAAACGGAAAAAAAACAGCCAGCAGGCAACAGGATGCACATGGCCCCGAGAAGGATGACTGGTTGGATTCAGGAAATCGGGAGAAAAGGGGAGGAAGGAGAGGTTTTGGATCGCAGCTGTGTTCATATTAAAAATTCCTGTTTTGAAGCGCAGACAGACATTTTGTTGTTCTTTCTCCAGAAAACGAGGAGGCGGAAACACGCAGCACAGTTTGCCACAGCGAGGGTTAAGTGCAGCTTTGGTTAAGGCAGTTCTGCAAGCAACAGTTTCAGCCATCAGATCTATTGGTTAAACATGTAATGATTGATTTTGGGATTTTTCCCTTTGTTTCAGAGTAAGTATGCAAGATTTGTGACTCACATTAAAGTTATGCTTTTATCCAAAAAGTTAACCTTCCTTGAGAATGGATTAAAGGCATCACTTGTATGGGATGTCAAAAGAAAAAGGAATTCTTTGTCACACAATGGCTGTCAAAGGCCACAGACCTGATAAAAAAAACCTGTGTAGTTTGCTCTGCATTGCCTCATTGACCCCAGCACCTCCTCTGACGTCGGTGGAATACCATCAAGCAATATTACTATACTTTAGCTAATAATAATTATAATAACAATAACTTTATTTATAAAGCTCTTTCAAACAAAGTGCTTTACAGCTATTTGAAAAGATAAATAAATAAAAGCGATACATAGCAATACAAGTTAAAAACACAATACAAGTTAAAAACAATAAGAATTTAAAAACTAAAAGGCAAAGAATTAAGACATGTAGGATAGTGTGAATAAGTGGGTCTTCAACTTAGTTTTAAAAACCTCCACAGAGCATGCCTCCCTAATATTTTGAGGGAGGTTGTTCCACAAAAATGGGGCACGAAAAGAAAAAAGCATGCTCTCCAATAGTCTTTTTTCTGGCTCTAGGAACTTTTAGAAGGCCTCGGAGATCCGAGAGCACGGGATGGAACAAAAAGGTGCAAAAGATCAGAGAGGTATGATGGTGCCAAACCATTTAAGGCCTTGTAGGTGAGCAGCAGGACCTTAAAATCTGCTCGAACCAGACAAGGTAGCCAATGAAGAGATCTCAGTACAGGAGTAATGTGCTCAAATTTCCCAGTTTTCGTTAAAATGCGAGCAGCTGCATTTTGCACCATCTGTAAACTGCGCTACAATAATCGATAAGTGAAGACACAAATGCATGGACAAGAACCTCTGCAGTGTTGCTTGACAAAACTTGTCTGATTTTGGCTATGTTCCTTAAATGATAAAAGGCGGTCTTTGTTGTCTCTTTTACATGAGACTCGAAGGAGAGCACCATGTCGAACCACACACCCAAGTTTTTTTTACCTTGTCCCTGCAATTTATGATATAGTCATCAATTCTCAAGGTGAAATTTTGGGACAAGTACTGAAATTTTTGTGGTCCAATGACCATCAACTGTGTCTTATCAGTATTAAGAAGCAGGAAATTATCCGGTAACCAGCCCCTAATTGCAGATAAACAAGATTCTAGTTTAGACACTTCAGCACAATTTCCAATGGTTAAAGGAACATAAAGCTGCAGGTCATCAGCGTAACAATGAAAGGTTACATTAAAAGAGCGTAAAAGAACACCAAGAGGCAGCAGATACAGCGAAAACAGCAATGGTCCAAGTACAGAGCCCTGAGGCACACCATGCCCCACTGCACAGGTCTCAGAGAGATCATTTTTAAAACTAACAGACTGAGATCTCCTATACAGGTAGGATCTCGGCCATGATAAAACTTTTTCCGTGATCCCGAAAATACAGTGATCCACAGTCTGAAACGCAGCAATTAGATCCAGCAGTAATAAAACTGAAGTGCGATCATTGTCTGCATTTACCAGCAGATAATTTACCACTTTGATTAAAGCTGTTTCTGTGGAGTGAGTTGGTCTAAAAGCAGACTGAAATGGTTCAAACAGATTGTTTGTTGACAGATGTTCAGTGAACTGCTTAAAAACCACTTTTTCAAAGACCTTAGACAAAAATGACAGATGTGAGATGGGTCTATAGTTCGCAACCATGTCAACATCCATTCCAGGCTTTTTCAAGATTGGTACTACCACAGCTGATTTAAAACATTCAGAGAAGACTCCGGTTGTCAACAAAGTATTAAAAAGAAACAGAATGTAGGGTCCTAATACTGACCACAGTTCCTTTATAGCCCAGGCTGGCAGAGGATCCAAACAACAAGTTGTACATCGAGCTGCGTTTACAACCTTAGTTAATCCAGACACGGAAATAACCTTGAAGTCAGAGAACAGTTTATAAGCACCAACAGGTAAAGCAGCTGAGGAGTCTGATGAACTACTCGAGGAGGGAGTAATCTGATTCCTAAGTGTTTCAGCCCTGTCTCTGAAAAACATAAGAAAGTCATGAGTTACTCTCTGCAAGTTGTGACACTGATTCGCTGAATCATTGTTGCTCTCTTATTTATTTTGCCCTTTCCAGAGAATAATGTGACAGGCCAAAGATTTATATACAACTAAATAATTGATTTTAAAATGGGAATGCTTAAAAAAAGCCTTTTCTGCTTATACCAAAAAAATCCCATCCACACTACCGTCTGGAAAAGAGATGTACACTAAGAGGTGAGAGGGTTTCTTTGGGAGAGTAAATCAGATTTAATCATACGGAGAATAAAGAAACATTTACTTAAGAGGTAAAAGCTCAAACGTTTGGAATATGTAATTAATTATTAACAGTAATTCACAGTTTAGAATAAATAATTTGGGATAACCAGCTGCTTTCGGCCACATCACAATGCAAAAATACTGAGGACAGAGTGTATCAAATGCTTTTACTGATTCTTCTGTAGTGGCTACAGCCATAGAAAAGTACAAGTATATCAGTTAAAAAAAACCCCACTGAACCTGAAGCTAAACAGGGCTTAGTGTCAGATTTACTTAATAATAGTCTGATAACTGATATCTTGCGAGTTTCATTAGATTAACACAAGTGGAGGTTGGACCTTAACAATTGAGTTCTCTGGCTGTTCAAACGATGCTTTAGTTAAGCAGTGTAAAAATGAGGAGAAATGAGGAAGACTTCCTGTAATGTAATATAGCTGATTGATTCTTATTTGCAAACATTTCTACAGGACTTACGCCAGATGTTAACAAAAGCACTGGTTCCAACAATTACATTCAAATACCTTCCTTAAAACAAACAACAAAGGAATTCTTTCTTCATTTCATGGGACTTATTTATTGTACTTGACTTCACTTTACTGCATTTATCTGACAAAGTTAATGGTTACCGTTCTGTATAAAGGGCTTATGTCGCTATAGCACGGCACGGTCTTTATAGGGCATGAGGTACAAACAAGTGGAATATGAAAATGCAGAGCCAAAGCTGTAACATACAGGAGAGCAAGGCGCAAACTACCACTTTATGTTTCTTTAGATAAATAATCAAAACTATATATACAGTTTAGTTGGATAAATCTTTTTTGTTACAAAAGATATGGGTCTTCCTTCCTCCTCCATAACCTTCTCTGTGGTTTTCCTCTTTTCTCCCTGCCTGACACCTCCATATTCAACATATCCATGTCCAACCACCAGCCTAATTTTGTCTCCAAGCCTCTCAACCTGAGCTGTCCCTCTCATGTACTCGTTTCTGCTGTTGTCTATCCTGATCTCTCCCAGTGTGATCAGGAAAGGGACAATATAAACCCTCACACGATTCCTCAAAAGCATTCATCATAGCAGGTCTCGCTACCCTCTCTTTTAGTCTTGCTGCTATCTCTCTGTCACAAATCAGCCCTGACACTCATCTCCACCATGTCATTCCTCTTCTCTCCGGTGCATATCTCTACCTCTCCAGACTTTCTCCAGACACCACATTTCCTGTCCCGGCACCCTATCGCATGCTTTCTTTAGCGCCACAAAGACACCATGCAGCCAACATTGCATCTGTAGACTTCTTTCTCAGCTTAAAGCCATATTACTCCTTACTGATGATCACCTCTCTTCTTAACCTAGCTTTAGCAACCTTTTCCTTTAACGTGATGGCATGGATCATCAGTTTCATCCCCCTGTAGTCGACTACATTTCTGCACATGACCCTCTTGAAAGTCGGTACCCACACGCTTCTTCTCCATTCCTCAGGAATCCACAATTTTGTTGAATACTGGTTAAAAACTCCTCTGCCTTCTCTCCATACCCTCACAGATATGTCATCAAGCCGCCTTTCCACCCTTCATCCGCCTCATACAGACGACATACGTCTACGTAAGTAAATAAAATGACAAGAAGTTCAATATTTGCTTTGCCGCAGATTTAGGGGTTGTCGACTGATGATGAATTGGCCTGTCGTGGACACTATGCATCCCTCTCTGTTCATTCATTAACTGTTGTGTGTGTAGTCCAGGCTACGTAACGGTGGCTGAGCTTTTAAAGGCGGATCTCTGCGCCTGAGCGCACTCTCCGCGGCGCAGACCATACAGCGCACATTCGCACCACAGTCCCTGAAAACCTTTAAACAGAACATTTGATGCTTCAAGACTGTTTTCGATGGAAAGGAATATTTAGCTTTTTTTCAAGAAGCGGAAATTACATAAAGCAAAGTTATTCTACCTTTAAAAAGAAAAAAACAACAAAAAGCCCCAAAACTAATCAATCATCGCCGGCACATCATCACAAAGAATCTGACGCACAAGGAAAAATGTAAGTGGCGCATTTTATTAAAAGATTTAATTGTAGTTAGTTTATCTGTTTTTTTTCGTCTGATCTCACCGTAATCTCTTTTTCACTTATTTCAGCTGATTTTCTGTATCTTTAAAGACTTTTAGAAAGTAGACTTGTCAGATAAGTAAAAAAAAATAAATAAAAAAAATAAGGGAGAAAGCAGCAATTTAACCTTTGGAATTAGCTTTTGAAATAACCAAACAAAGGAAAGCCAAATAATTTAATGAAAAGCAAAAGGAATCGATCTCATATAGAGATTCAAGGATATGACTTAATCACATTATTATTACTATTACTATTATTATTATTATTATTATTATTATTACTATTATTATTATTATTATTGTTGATGTTGTTAAGAACAAACACACCTGTCTGTAACTTGTAGCTGTATGTCGACTGTGTGGTTTCAGAAGTGACTTTGTTTGAGGATGGGGGTGGGGGAGATAGCGATCTTCAGAGGTAGAGGGGCCCATGCAGGAATAGAGGAGTGTCTTATTGATCATGAATGCAATACAAAGCCATATAGCCTGGCATAGAAAAAAATCTGAAGTGCAATCCATGTTTTTAAAATCCACAGACAGCACTGCTGCTGGTTAAATAAGTAGTATTTCATGACTATTCTTCTATAGAAAGTTTACAATATAGCTATGGTGGGGTTGTTTTTTTTCTAGAAACATGGTAATAGTGAAGCCTCTATAGGTTATAACATTTCAAGTGAAGATAGTCCAGGTGTCATAGGACTTTCCCAAGTACATTTTCCATATTTGGCCATACACAAAACTACAAATGAATCTCTGGAGACTGTGGGTATGCTGACAGTCCGTCTGTCTTTTCTCTGTCTATACAGCAACATGTGTATTATGTAGGTACCCTCCGAGGGTGTCGTGTCATAGTTTTGATCATTTTCACCCTTATGGTTTTATTTTTAAATATACAATTTTAAATAAATAATCCTAAATGAACGTCTGTCACTTTACAATACACAAATCTCTGCAAAAATAAATAAATAAGCTCTCATTGTTTGATAAAAAGACCTGGAGGTAATCTCTGTATACACTGCACAGATATGCCTTTCACTAACAATCTTTATATATTCAACTTTCCCTCTATTAAAAGGTATAATGTTGCCCTGTCTAACTGGAATCCCATGATTTTTGTCTTCCCCCAGGATGAATAGCAGAGATCGTTGGAGAGTGTACAAGAGGGTGAGTGTCATGTTTCTCCTAGCAGTGGTTGCGTTGACCGTTGTCCAGAGAGGGAGCATCAGCTTCGAGCTGGAGAGGCACGCTCGTTTGGATGCTACTCAGGAAGCAGGATCTGGAGCTGACTCATACCTACAGATAAAAAGTTTCTGGAAGTCTGGCAGCTACTGGTCAAAGCCAAAAGCTCCAACCACCACAGAGAAGCCCAGAATCCCTGAGGACGGCAGGCCCACAACTTGGGATGTAAAGAGTTCCAACTGTAGCGCCAATGTCAACTTTTCTAACCAGGGGGAGTGGTTCAGGAACCTCGAGGACAATTTCAAGCAGTTTTTGCTTTATCGGCATTGCCGATATTTCCCCATGACCCTCAACCACCCTGAGAAATGCACAGGGGAGGTGTTTCTGCTGATGGTGATTAAATCAGTGGCCACTCAGTATGACCGCAGGGAGGTCATCCGAAAAACATGGGGCAGAGAGCAGGTGGTGGACGGCAAAAGGATAAAGACCCTTTTTCTTCTTGGTAAGTCCTCCAATGAGGCAGAAAGGGCAAACCATCAGAAACTTGTGGAGTATGAAGACCAGATTTACAATGATATTCTTCAGTGGGACTTCTTAGATAGCTTCTTCAACCTGACTCTCAAGGAGACCCATTTCCTCAAGTGGTTCCATACATACTGCTACAACGTGCAATATGTCTTCAAGGGGGATGATGACGTCTTTGTCAGCGTGGAAAATATTTTTGAATATCTGGAAAACAGCAGCCACAGAAAGAACCTGTTTGTTGGGGATGTGATTTTCAAAGCTAAGCCTATTCGTAAAAAGGACAACAAATATTACATCCCCCAGGCTTTGTATAACAAGACGCACTACCCTCCATACGCAGGTGGAGGCGGTTTTCTAATGGATGGAAGCCTCGTGAGTAGGCTTCACTGGGCTGCAGACACGCTGGAGCTTTACCCCATCGACGATGTCTTCTTGGGCATGTGCCTGGAGGTGCTTCAGGTCACGCCTGTCAAACACGACGCCTTTAAGACATTTGGCTTGGTAAAAAATAAAAACAGCAAGTTGAACCGAGAACCTTGTTTCTTTAAGAACATGATTGTGGTGCACAAGCTGCTCCCGTCGGACCTCCAGCACATGTGGAATCTGGTCAACAGCGACCTAGTCTGTTCACAAAAGTTCGAGCTCCTATAGCTTGGCGAGAACACCGGGTAAACAGTGGCACCGAGCGAGTTCAGCCTTGACTCGGTGACTGCTATGAGGAAGTGCATCGCACTGTAAGGCAGGAGCCAAACTTCCTGGTAAAGTTTATCGGAAGCTGTATGTGGAGTGGAACCAGGACAATATTTGAATTTTCTGTTTGTGAGCAGTTGTGCAATTTCTGGAAGAGGATTATCAGAAGTAAATTATACAGAGCTTATTTTATTTTTATTGTTTTTTTAAGTTGAATTAGAATTGTGTGCTTACATTGGCATTTTTAGGGACCAACATCGTCGGCACACAGATTCAGAGAAAACCAAACTGTGCTGCTAAATCAATGGGCATACTAAGCAAGTTGGTTAAGTTGTCATTGAGTCGGTGATATTTTATTCTCTTGTGTCTTTTTTTAATAATGAAAGAGACTTATTCCTCTTTATCCTTCTGACATCTAGAATTTTCCCGACACAGAACCCAAGTCTTGGGTGTTGTAAATCACAACACCACCAAATCAAACTGAACCCACTAATGTGAAAACAAAATCCTAAATGCCTTTATTTGATATATTCCACCTTTATTTTGGGTTAATTGTGGGAAATATGGTTTTCTTGGGTGGATATTGAAAATGTAGGGGCAGTTAGTATTAGTGGGACACCCTAGGAGCCAGGGCACAGCCTGCAGTTATGCTAGCAGTCTTCAAAGTGCTGCACATTGCGTTCATGTGGACAAGGATGTCATGCAGAGAAACAAACAACTCTCTCTACCTCAATGATTTAGACAAAAACTCCTTTGTCTTTGATCACTTTTGGTCACAATATCATGTCAATTCCTTCCTATGCAGTACCTGCTCCTAAAGTAAGATTGATACTGTCTGCATTGTAGAATTCCTTGCACTCGCTGACTTGATCTGGAGCTCTTTTACATATACGCTAACTATCTGGGGGAAAAAACTACTTGTTACATACATGCTTTCTGTTAATTTGAATGTGCTGATATACTTGACGTGAGTTTGGTTGAGGGGTTTACAATAACACTGTGAACTTAAATTCTTGCTGGTACGACCATTATGACATGTTAATTTAATCGTCTCCCGAGAAAAGGGGGGACCTGCCTTTTACTTTTAACTTAAGGCAACGGACAATAAAGGAATGTAAATGACCGATTGTGGTTGGTGGTGGCTGTGTCTAGATAATGTAAATATACGTAAAAATCGTCATGTACAGAGAATGTCATCTGTAAATAAATATCATGACAACTGACACTGTGTTTGACTTTATCTACATCAAATGTCTGAAAATAAGATCAATCCAACAACAGCGGATTGATCTTCCCAATAGAAACTATGTGGAAGTAAAAACCAAAGGAATGGTGGTATACTTTAAAAGATACATTAGACGTTCAATGTGCCTACAGTGGAGAATTCTCGCTTGGGAGGGGAGTTGGGATTAAGGGCCGATCCAAAGACATGCTTAATAAAAATGAATAAATGTCTGAAAGATAAAGTGCTTAAAAAAGGCATAAAATATATAGTATTCTGTGCCAAAGCTCAAAGCTCTTTAACGGTCAGTTAGACTAGAAAAGCCCTACATGAATCCCAATCCATTTCCACTAGCGTAATATGTGTGCTGTATAATCCAGCAGGCTGGATTATAGCCTGTTAATAAATGACTTTTAGCTGCTCCCTTAAAGACAAGGGTGTGCCACTGCAGGTAACACCCTGCCTTTCTGATCTGTCAGATTCTTACGCCGGATGCTTTTCATGATGCAACCCCCAAAGGATCTATCCTTGACAGAAGGTGGAAAGGATCTCAACTACAAACACTTCAGGCTTTCACTGAACTTTGTGCCCCTTCTTCCTCTTTTGTATTTGTCTTCAGAAATGTGCTGGCTAGTTGTGGCATTTCCCACTTTTTCTGTCACGTGTCCCCTTCTTATTACCGCATCTCTTTTCAACAAGTCCGCTTGCTGAGACTGTTACACCGCAGTGAAGCTATCTCACAAAAAGATAACGAGGGCATCGCAAAAGGAAACAAATACCCCCTTGTTTTCCACGATCTCTTTCAGGACAACAGAAGCTATGCAGAAATGGAATCTGCCTTCTCTATATTGTATTTCACCTGGACACACTCACCGGCACAAAAACCATAGCTTAAGTTTTATCTCTTCCCCCTTTGTTAAACAGAGTGATCGGAAGTCAAACCCACAAAGGATTGGAACCGAAATCTCCCCATTGTGGATTTGCTGTATCGGTGTGGTTTATTGAATATGAGCTCACAACAGGACTCAGCAATAGCTTTAAAGTTTTAATTTTCCAAACTGCATATAGAGAACAGGGAGCGACAACTAGTTTATACGGAGGTCAGTAAATAGTGATTGTAGAATGTACAATGGAAATGATGAGAACCTCCTACAACCAAAGGTATCGCCTCTGCCTTAATTGTGTTCCTATTTTTCAGCTGTTAAGCCGTCCCAAACCCTCGCACCCACGCAAGCAAAACAGTGACAACAAAGCAACCTTTTCTTACTTCACTACCTTTGTAACCTCTGCACTGACAGGAACTCTAAAGGAGGTAAACATTTAGGAAACCCAGTACGCTCTGCTGAACTTCCAACACACATTCTGAGATTTTCCCAACCAAAGTGACAAGAAAGGAAAACACAGGCTTATCAACCACTGGCCAACATTTACTTAAATCTAAAGTGAATTTCTCACCACAGTGACTGTTATCACTGTGTGGGGAAACTATGCTGTATGGTCAGGCTGCAGCCAGTTTTCCAACCTGCCTGTAGACCAGGAGCCAAATATTTGCTAACACTAATTGGAGGAAGCTTTTGATGTCAGCGTGGCCAATGGGTGACGTGGACAGGGATGCAAACCTTCACACCAATCCTCTATTTTCTTCAAAGACCTTTACAGCAGCAGCACTGACATAATGAAAGATGGGAATGTCTTTGCATAGACTTAAATTAAGAGCCGTCTACAGGCTGAGAAGTTGGAAATAAACTGCTTATCTAATAGGTGTATGTCACTGGCCTAAGGCAGAAAATCATACTGCTATGTAACAGTATCCCAGTATATACTAATCGAAACTGCTATCCAGCATACCAGTGAGTCAGATATGTAAACTGATGCGTCCTCGGCACACACAGAAACTGTTTGCACTCAGGCACGAGTGCAAACAGTTTGCAAATACAGATACGGATATCACAATGCTGATCAGCCAATGTCACTATTATTGTTCCACGGTAGTGCCATATAAACCCTGTTACAGAGACTTTTTACATTTTTCTTGTAAGACATGACACCGGAGGTGAACCCAGAGTTTGTTTAAGAACGTAAAAACAGCAGTAAAACTTTACAGAGCCATCGTAATACGCACAAATGAAAAACCAAGCACATTTTTTTTCAGTATTACGAACATCCAGGAAATGTAAAGAGGATACTATTGTAGTAGAAAAGTCATAGATGTTTGTAGGGCAGTACTGTGGAACAATATTGATACTGGGTTAGGATTAGGGTAGGGTAGGATTTGGATTGTAATCCTCCTGTATTGCTTAACTTTTTGGTGTAGTATGAATGGCAGTTGGGGAGATGTTTGTCAATAGAAAAAGCTGTCCAACTTATGAAAATGCAATTTAAAGTTCAAATTCTATTCACTCCTTCACATTTCCCAAAGCCTTCCAGTGGGCCAGATTGAAGCCTTTGACTGGCCGATTCTGGTCCCCGGGCCTTATGTTTGAGAGAACTGCTATAGACATTAAAACAAAAAAACACTGTACAAAAACAATAAAGTTAATAAAGCTTGCACCTTTTCTGTCAAAAATGTGTGTTTTGGATGGATAAAGAATGGCATACAAAAAACCCACAATCTTTACAATCGTTATCTGTTGTATGTAAGTGCTGTACATAAGTGAAGGGAACTAGAACGAGATTATTTAGATTAGCTGATTATCAGATGAGATAACACTCAGTGTTTATTTATGTGTCTTCCTGTCTGTCCATATAAGCTTACAACAGTCCTGAAACAGAAAAGAAAGCACGGCAGTCACTTTAGACGACCGTCACAAGGCCACAGAGAAACACTAGCGTGACCTCTGTCAGTGTCGAAGGCAGGGAGGGGGTGGGGGTGGTACAACAAACCTCTCAATGGAGGTATTCAGTGGTGCCATCATCAGTGCCTCCTGCCCAGGCACCTACAGGAACAAAGATCCCTGTTCAGCTGGGAGAGCCATCTGATGGCAGCATGGCGCTGTCTCCTGTCTGCTGGTGTCACTGACAAAAGACACTCCTGCCACAGGAACTCGAGTCAGGTCGCACTGAGTCCTCTTACACGTGAACAATCAGAGAACAGAGTTACAGTAACAGCCCGTCCTTTATAGAGGTGCTGTTTGCTGATAGTTTTTGTCACCTACCTGCCAGGATTACATAACTGCTTGATGGGTTTGTCTTTTGTCACAGATTTTTTTTTGCTTCTTAAGATGACTTTTTTTTGGCAGTTTTGCCTTTATTTGATAGTTGATCACTGAAGATACACAGGATGGTGGGGAGGGAGAAAATAGAATGGTTATATTATATGTGTTAGAACCTCTAATGCCCTTAACAAAAATACATTTTTTAATGTCACTCACACCTTTTGCCTTTTAGATAAATAAAGCATACATAAGAGTCACTTTGCTAAAATCTGATTGCAGCTTCTTCCTTGTGACTGGAATGTTGTTTGTGTTGTTTGCTCAAAGTGGCTTAACATCATTCATGAGATTTGTTTGTCATAGGCCAACTGTATCACTGTTTAAATACAAGCAATCACTTTTTGTGCCTAACCCCTGGCCCAGATTCAAAGCTGGCAGCTGTATTATATGATTTTGGCTGCTTTATATCAGACATCCATTACTCCTGTGGTAAAGCGTGTTAAGACGAGTTGATTCGCACTGAGTGCAAATCTCTCAGGCTCATTTGCGTCTCAGCTTCAGTGGGCTTGTCCTCTAGCGGCACCATGTGGTTGATTTATTTAGTACAGCAGTATCTCAACGTAAATAAAATTGAATTGAGTATTCAAAGCACTTCTGTGACGTGATCCTCAGACAAAATAATCCCTTTCTTGTCTAATCTTTGGAATCTTTTTCTGGTGTTTTATTTTAGGATCAAAGCCTGGTATTCCCAAAGTACTCACCGTGCTTGTTGTCCACTTTGTAGGTGGTAAAATAAACCGCAAGTGTTCTCAACAAGCCATGTTATTGACTTTTAGAGCTACCTTTGGCTGCTCCCTGCCAGTTCACACTCTAAGGTATTGGAGAGAATCCCAATAATGAAGCAAGCCTCTATGAGCGAGCAATTTGTAATGGTGGGAAGGAAAAACTCCTTTTAATAGTAGGAAACCTCGAGTAGAACCAGGCTTGGGGACGGACAGCCATCTGTATCGATGTACTAATCTTTAAAGCAGAAAGGTTTGTTTCCTGAATACAAACTTGGAGATTCTTCCACAAGGAGGTCCACAAGTAAACCAGCAGTCTGAGCGTGAAGTGCTTGATTATGATATTTCAGTATTATGAGATCTTTAACAGTGAGCCAATGAAAAGAAACCAACATGGAAGAAATTAAATCTTTCTTTCTCATCTGTGCTTTAGTGCTTTGGATTAACTGGACACTTTCAGAACAGCCTGTTTATAATGATGCATGCATTCAGTAATTCTAATGGCAGCTGAGAAGTAATGAATGAATTTTTTTGGCATCACTCTGAAACCAGATTTTCTGATTTGAAAAATACTGCATAGATGAAAGAAAGCAGTCTATATATTTTTGACTGTGCACATTGAAGTACATATCCTGGCTAAATATTATGGGTAATGGCATCCAAAGTAGTGGTTACAATGCCTCTTTCCATTAGCACCTATTCCAAATCTTAGAAACTGTTTCTATAATTTCTAGGGCTGATTACAATAACCTCAATTTCTTGTGAACTTACGGGTGATTCAGGCCTTTAAGACAAGCCTTTAGTTCACTTCATGAATACATAAAACTATAAAAGTATCATCTGCATAGCAATGGAACTATATGCATTGTTTTCTAATATTACCTTGTCTAAGGAAAGCATGCATAATGTAAATAGAATTGATCCCAGCACAGAACAATGTGACAAACTTATGTTAAATAAAATTACTCCCAATTTAAATACACAACTGTCTCTCAGATATGTAACTGCAACCACAGGAGTGCATCTTTTAACACCAACAGCACAATCTCTGTAGTAGAATATTGATTAATATTATCAAACGCTGCACTGAGGTGTAACAGAAAAAGTACACAGTGCACTTTCAGAGGCCAGAAAATATTTATAACCTTCACCAGTACAGTTTCTGTGCTATGGGCAGTTTCCATCCGTAAATCCTGACTGAAACATCTAAGAGATCATTTCCTTGTCAAACTACGTTAGTTTTTCAAGAACTTTTGAAATTAGAGGAAGATTGGTCTATAGTTTGATAACTTTAGCTGGGACTGATTTTTTTCTTTTTTTAAGAGTAGTGGTTTAATTAGAGACACCTTGAAAGTCTGCACATATCCCATTGACAGAGAAACTGATCAGCACTAGTGAAAGAGGACAGTGTCTAAAGGACACGACTTAGAAGACAAATTATTGCAAGAGTCATTTAAAAATCACCACATACAAGGTTTTAATCGTCTGAAAATCGTCAGATGGGGGGAAGAAAAAAAAAAAAAAATTAGTCAATGCACTACAAATATTTTATGTTACATAGATTAGAGATCTTTCATCTGCAACTCAGACATCGACAGCATCCCACCAAACAAGCAAAATGTGAACATTTGTCATTCTCAACATCCCAACTCATGAGCAAGGACTCAACTCTTATCAAAATATGCTTTGCACATTACAGTAAAAATTAGCTTCTAAAGTAAACTAAGTGACAAAATAAGAACAAAACATATGGATACAAGTGTATTTCTTTTTACAAAAGGTAAAACGAAATCATACAAACTGTTTAAATTTACACAATGTATCTGACAAAACCAAGCATATTTTTCACAGCGAACCTGATCCGTTCCATTTTATTCCTCCAGAAAAGCAAGTGTGCTTCGGGGGGGGTGAGGTGCAGGTTTGCATTTAGGACATTCAGTATTCACGTCTCGATTAAGCTGAAAAGGTCAGAAGTACCATTCTGGCACAGAAGGGGGATGGAAGGTCTGAGGGGTCTAAATAAAGGGCTAAAATGCCCATTAACAGTTAAATATATACCAATGACGCTTTGTGGAATGTCCAAAAGCTCTGAAAACTGATGCAACCAGAGTCCTTTCAAAAAGTAAAATAGACTAAGACTTTAGTCATCAAACTTTATTTTCTTCCCCTGGGGTTTGCCTCCAAAACCACCGCCACCTCTTCCACCTGAAACAAGAAAGACGGGAAACTTAATCTACCAGACAGCATGTTTAGTTATTTTACAAAACAAAGAGGCACACGTAGACATCGCTCTGTGTCAGTTAACTCTTTGTTCCAAGAGTTAAGCTGGTAGATTTTTACAACAAATGTAAAAATCTACCAGCTTAAAGCTGCATGTCAGTTAAACCTGTGGCTACTATGGTCATCCTTTAAGAGTTTAATCCCTTACCTCCGAAACCACCGCGTCCCCCTCCGCGTCCACCTCCACGAGGTCCTCCTCGTCCTCTTCCACCGCCACCACGACCACCAAAACCGCCAAAACCACCACGGCCTCCTCTGCCACCACCTCGACCGCCGAAGCCACCACCACCTCTGCCTCCACGGAAGCCACCTTCACCCTTGGGCTTAGCGTAGTCCAGAGTCACCTTGCTGCCGTCAATCTCTCCATCCTCCATTGCCTCCTTAGCCGCTTTGCAGTCGTCCTCATTGCTGAAGTCCACAAAGCCGAAACTATAGAGCCAGACAGGTTAGGGGACGAGATACATTTATTAATTAGAATCTGTTTCCGTAACTCTAATGCAGTGCCATGAACTAAACTATTTTACTTTGTTGGGTGAAGTATTGGTTTTTAAATAATTCATCTGAGCAAAGTAGTCTAATTTACACCACATCGAGTCTGTTTCACATCAGACATGGGCAACTGCCACTAAGGCAGCTGCCTGTTTAACTGCGACTTTGCTCTCCTTCTCATACGAAACCGTACACTGTCACTGTTAGACAGAGCGGTGCTCAAGAGAAGTGCCGACCGTGAGAAGGAGTGTTTGCACCTGTTCAAACTTACCCTTTTGATGACCCTGTATCTCTGTCTGTAACTATCCTGGCTGCTACAGCACCCTCAAAGGCATCCTTGAGGGTCTCTTCTGTTGTGTCCTCAGAGAGACCCTTGACAAACAGGGTTTTAGTTGGACCTGGTAGAGAAGATGGCATCATGTAAATAAGCAAAATAATACCTATCTGGGCAAATCTTAACAATACAACAAATTAAAATTCATGGAAAGATCAGCTCAGGACTTGACTATCTTTGAATCTTCACAGAGTTTCAGGAGATCAAGATTTCATCACAGCTGGCTGAGTCTTAACTAAAGAGACAACTGCTTGGTTTCATGACCTACCTGAGTTTCCCCTGTTCCAATCTCTGCTCTGGCTGTACTCCAGTCGGATTGATCGGCCTTCAATTTCTGTGTTGTTGAAATTTTCTAGAGCATCTTTAGCATCATCTGTGCTCTCAAACTCCAGAAAAGCAAAACTAAGGAAAGAAGCACAACAATAGAGTCAACATCTGTTTTGAAGTACTTCATCTGAATGTCTTGCTGAGGGCTATTAGGGTTAAAATGTTTCAATTTTGTTGTTTTACAAAGTTTACTGCAATTGTTGCACAGCAGACATAGGCAACACCCATGAAGGTGGGCAGGCCTGTTCTAACTGTGCACTGGCTCTACTTCTCGTGCGAATCCAAGTACTATCATGAGGAAGATTTACAGGAGCTCAAGAGAAGGCGCAGGTGTTTTACACACCATAACTACATTTTAAAGATCGAAAGCCCTTGTTGGGCTTAAAACACGATCCTTTACCAGTGGCCACACAGACACTCACCCTTTGGGTCTGCCATCTCTCTGTGGAATCCTAATAGAAACAGCTTTCTCAAATGTGGACTGCAGCACTTCCTCTGTTGCGTTGAAGGAGAGATTGTTCACGACCAGGGTTTTGCTGGCTGCTTCGGATGCTACAAAAAGAAAAGATGAAACATTTTTCAGCCGTCTTATGTTATGTTCACTATAGATCAGTACATTTGCAGAACTGGCATTGGCCATACAAACACAGACACTTTCATTAAGAGTATAGATACTGATGCATTATAATAATTGAAATTATTAGAACTGCTTGCTACAAGTAGTTTGTCTCACAGTTCTACAAAATATCTCAAGCTTACCTGATGCTCTGGCTCCCATGTGGCTCTTCTCTCCAGTATAGTCAATGATGATGGACCTCCCCTGTACTTCAGACCCCTGGGTCTCCTCCATCGTCCTCTCTGCATCAGCCTCAGTTTTGAACTCTACGTAAGCAATACTGTAAAAAACAAAACAAAAACATGGGACATACTCTTAAAAACAAAGGAACTGAGTGATAATGATGAAAAGTAATCAGCAGTTCATGGTCTACAACTACTGCCCATAACTTCAACTGTTTACTATGCTATCTAGGATTATCAGTCCAAACTTGTAGAGTCCGAGTTAATAGTAATAATTTAGATAATCAATAATTATTGATTGCTGTGCTTTTTATATATTTTTTCCAACCACTGTCTAATGTACGAAACATTTACAACCTACCCTTTGTTTGAAGTATTCTGGCCAGGAGGCACCCGGATTTCTACTGCATCTTTAAAGATCTCTTTCAGGTCATCTGCCGTTGCGGAGAAGGGAAGGTTCTTTACAAACAGTGTCCGTGCGTCCTTCTCTGTGGGCCATATGTCAGTGTCAGCGCGGGTACAGGAACAAAATTATTTTCCACCCACAAAGAAATGTTTCAATTCATGACATCATTACCTTTTTTGCTGTCTTGCGAGCCTTCTTTGCTGCGGGCCTTTTCCAGTTTCACTTCCTGGCCCATGACCTTTTTGCCGTTGAGCTCCAGGCCCTTCTGCAGGTCCTCCTCAGATGCAAAGTCCACATAGCCAAATTTCCTGTAGAGTTAAAAATGCAAGCAACATCAGACAATGCCGCCTTCAATGAATTCAAGTGTCACAGACCAGTTTCTTTTTTTTAATTTTAGCAATAAAACAAGGGTGCTGTCATGCCATTTACAATGACAGGATACTTATATCTTACCATAAATTTAGCTGTTAACTGTGAAATATTAACAAACTGAGTAAATCATTAACCGTTTCTATCAACCGGCTATGGCAGCCAAACTGTCTTCAGATGTTAATCTTAACGTTATCATGGTGATACAAACAGAACAAGTCAAACACAGCTGATATTTGCAATACACTCAAAATCAATCACTTATACCTAACGAGTGCATTTTGATAGGCAAGAATAAGCCAACCAGACGGGATTAACAATTAGGATTTGTTTTAAATGCAATTCTTACTTGTTTCCTCCTAACCGCACGTCTGTGATCTCAAGGCCGTTTTTGGAGAAGAATTTCCTCAGCGAAGCTTTGATCTCATCAAAATCTTTGCTTGAGTTCAAGTTTCCAACAAACAGAGAAAACGCTGGCAAACAGGAAAACACTTCAATTACTTTTGGTGTAAAAATGCATTATTGATATTTATGTTAGACATAAAGGAGAATTTTATGATTAGCATTAAGCCTCTTGTTGATAAACGTAAAGAAAGCTTATTAAAACAGGCAGAATATATTTATTCTTACCCTGTCCTTCTGACTTTGCTTTCTTGGCAGGTGGAGTGTCCTTTTTGCTCTCAGCCTTCCTCTTTGCGGCTGTGGGTTCTGTTCGGAAAGGAGAATGACGATAAAAACATTGAGTGGGGTAGTGAGGCTTCACTGTCCACATCATCAACAAAGACTAAAGTACAGTACATAAGCCATATTACAGCACACACACATCTTTATTAAAGGGTGGTGGTCACTTTTAAGTGAATTTATAAAAACTGGGAGAATAACACTTAATTTTTGTTTTTTATTTAAAAAAAAAATATATTATTTTTTTTTAAACCCCCCAAACTTACTTTCTTCTTCCTCCTCCTCATCGTCGTCCTCCTCATCGTCATCTTCTTCGTCATCCTCCTCATCGTCTTCAGACTCTTCCTTGGCTTTAACCATGCCTGCTTTCTTTGCCTTGGTGGCTGCTGGAGCAGGAGTAGTGTCCATTTCCTCTTCAGAGTCTAAAAAGCAGAATCATTGCCAATGACGTGAATCTCACAGTAACTGTGGCCGAATTCAAATGCATTGAAAACGAGTATTACTGTGGGTCAGATAGTTCAAAAGGTGACATCATACGTGATCAGTATTAAGTCCCTTGTTGATCATCATACAGTGTTAACTATTTTCAAAGACAATGGCTCCTGTTAAAAACAAAAAAGAGAAATGCGAGGCTCAGTCTTACCATCATCGTCTTCATCATCATCTTCTTCAGATGACTCTTCTTTAGCAGGCTGAGCCTTTGCAGCCTTGGCAGCTGGCTTTGCTGGAGTAGCCTTCTTGGGGGGAGGGGCTTCCTCTTCTGACTCGTCATCATCATCGTCGTCGTCATCATCAGAGGACTCCTTTGCAGGCTGAGCCTTCACTGGGGGCTTTGCTGCAGGCTTAGCAGCTGGCTTGGCTGCCTTCTTGGGTGGTGGGGCCTCTTCTTCAGACTCATCTAGACAAGAAAAACACGAGCTTTCGTTTTAATTGCAGAAAATTTTCAACAAAACCTCTTCAGAGTTCAAAACAGGGCATTAGGTTGTAACAGCGATTGAGGATAGGACCGGCAGACAGTCAAATACACACCGGTACCGAAGACATAGCGCTGTCTTTGTTTTTCCTCCGTACATTACACACATGAGTACTAAACAACCACATGCATGCCAAGAAATGGAGGATGTTTTGGGACGCATTACATCATCAGATTGTTAGCACAAATGCTTGGATCAGATTAAAATGAAGCCATCAACAGTTTTGTTAAAAACACAGTACAACAGTAATTACTATCAGTCACACAATACCAAAAGCCTTACCATCCTCCTCATCATCATCGTCATCATCTGACTCCTCTGCTTTTGCAGCAGCTGCCTTAGCTGGTGCTTTTTTGGCTGGAGTTGCCTTTGCAGGTGTCTTCTTTGGTGGGGGGGCCTCCTCCTCTGATGATTCATCTATATATGATAAATAGCAAAATTGTCTTAGGCAATATTATGCTTACTTTAAGAATGATGTACAGTGTGAAGTTTTACCCTATTTATTTAGATCAAGAACGTATATTATAAATTTGGACAACACGACACATTCACCAGTTAAATGGAAACAGCAGCTTTCATAACTTCGAAGGTTTTCTTTCTAAAGACCATCTGTTTCACTGTTGTAACTAAAATGTCAAAAGCAACACATTTATAACTATTAAATGCATCAGGCATCGCTCAAAGTTCGAGGGACTCACTTTCTAACATTTGGATGATCCTTAAACACCAAAACACACACAATAGGTCAATCTCTATATATTAAAGCCCAATTGATTATGTGAGTTATGTGAAATATGAGTATCATTCAATTAGTTTCGTTTTGGTCCTTTATTACTTACCAGAATCATCATCTTCACTTTCTGCTTTTTTGGCAGGAGTGCCATTTCCAACAACTTTGGTGCCTTTGGCTGGTGTGGCTTTCTTCACCGCTTTAGGTGGTGGAGCCTGCAGTATTAAAAAAAAAAAAAAATACAAAAATAAAAACACTTAATACCACATTTTAAATATTTTTTTCTAGCCATAAAATACTTGAGTCAAAGTCTATGTACCTCTTCTTCCTCATCACTGCTGTCCTCTTCGCTGGATTCCTCCTCCACTTCTTTGGGGGGTGGAGGGGCCTTTTTCTTCTGAGCTGCTTGCTTATTTGCTGCCTTCAAAAGAAATCCCAAAATGCAAAAACTGTTATTACCAATGTTTTTAAAACCCAACAATAATGGAGCCTACAAGTAGCCAAGCATAGATTCCGGTAAAGAAGAGGGTCTAACAATCATGGCACCCGCTGCAGCATGTCCGCAAACATGAGGGGCTTTAGGCCACGTGGAATTCCACGGTTAAAATATAAAACAGGAGAGCCGTGCTGCTGGTACAATATTTAAATCATCAACGGCAAACGGTCACGTGAGTTTAAAATAAGCCACTCAAATTACACATGAGCTCGCCGATGGATTTTCTCGGTTTTGGTTGCTTGCCTCGTGTGTCACTCAGAGCAGGCGCAGAACCCACGTGGAGCTCTAGAGGTCGGTCAGCTAGCATGCTGGGTAATTTTACCATTTGCTGACAAGCATTAAAAAAAGAATTATATATATATAAACATATGCCGAACAGTTATCCAGAAAGTCCATTACATGACAGAAAGTGTTTAAGTGGGACAGTTTAAACTTAACACCGAGAACTACCATTATTTCCACAAAATGAAGGAAATTAGAATCAAGTCCGGGTATGAATACGCTAATGCTAGTTGTTAAGCTAGCCGCGTGCTCAAATTTTCGGTTTTTACAATAGTTTTCTAACAAATGTTGGTACAGGTTGGCAGGCTGGCTATAAATTGATTTTGTTTAAGTCTTTTTATACGCCATACTTAAATCGAGAGCGCGCACGAAATCCACACTAAGCAGCAGTTTAGCTTAGCAGGCCAGAGAGCCAAAAGCGAGGCACAAACATGGCTGATCGCAAACGAAAAAGGCGTAGTAAATGCGGCAACACCACCACCATGTTGATTAATTTAAAAAAAAAAAAAAAAAAAAAAAAAAAAAGAGGCGACAATCGCAGCTTTACCTGAGCGGACATTTTCTTTTTCCGCGAGTTCACCCCCCGTTTTTTAACAAACGCACCAACTTCTGCTTAAAGGCCTCGTGCGTAAACACAAGCCCTCTTTCTATCACAAACGCACGCACTATTTTAAAATAGAATGACGTAATCTTACCTTTGCTAACTTCACCATTGTGCTGTTGTGTGTTTCAATAAAACACGAGAAGCTGGACGTCTGAAGATGAATTTAAAAAAGAATAGCTAATGTATGCACGTGGACCTGCCTACTCGATGGGACATTGGACAGGAAAGACAGAGACGACGAAGACTCGCTCTGTACTCCCCTTCTTCGCGCGCTCTCGCCGACCCGCCCACATGACTGTCTCTACCAATCACAAGCTAATGTATTTGCGTCGTGCCCGCGCCTCACCCCACATACAGGAAACATTGAATTTTACTACTCCAAGGAAATACTGTATAACTATTCTCGTCTCACTATATCACTAAATACATGACAAAAATACTAGGCAGCACTGTCAAATCTACCGTGTTTAACCTTTAAAGTCAATGTTATGACAGTCTGTATTTAACATGAACATGTATTATTTACATTGTTATTATATCATTATTATTATTATCATGGTTTTGTTTTTAATATACGTATAGTTATAGATGTTTACAGTTAAAATGTTAAAGAAAACTATTTTCGGCAATTTCCCGGACTTAACGCTACATAAACCATATACAGCTTATTGTCACATATACCATACAGCTGTTTACATGGCCACGTGGTTCGGCACGGTTGCCAAACTATCAACCACGTGTAGTCCACCACGAGGTACACGCTACACAGTGAACAGTGATAGTTCCCAACTAGTATAGTATAGTATAATCTAAATACTTCAAAGTGGGGGTATACATAGTAGTTCAGTCCAGTTTTAGTACATGTATTTCATGTAACTGTATACATTTAAATAAAACTTAAAAATAAAAAAACCCCTCTATGCAGGGGTTTTCCATGCTCAGAGTTTGCCTTTGCATGGATGACTACACACAGGAAGGATGTAAGCAATAGGTGTTTGTTGCCTTTTTGGTAGATTTAAAATGATAATAATAATAATATTTAGGCTTTTTTTTCTGCAGTGAATGAACCTCTTTTTAATCGCCATTAAGTTACCACTTTTACATTGTAGATAATTTTAAATGTAAATATTCATACATTGTTTTTCTGTTGCACAATTGAATCCTGGAGCCAGCCGGCTGATTCCCAGGGCAACATGAAGAGCACGTTTGAGTAATTAACCCTCAACACCACACAGAGGCAGCATTGCATTTAACATCACTCGGTCTTACAGACTAGTCTCAGTGAATTACAGCTACCTTTGATTTGAGAAAGATAATGTAACTTTATTGGTCCCTTCTTCTTTGTAATAATAATGATAATAATGAAAATAATGATAATCTAACCATTCTCTCGAACTTCAATATCTTTTGTAGTCAGAAAGCTCACAGAGTAGCCATTGTTCTACCTGTCTACCTGTACAAAATGTTGCATTCTGTCCAACTTTTCCCCCTTTTCTTAGTCTTGCTGTGACATTCTGGACTTGTGATCACAACTGTAGTTGACTGTTATTACAGTCGTCCCACTGTTGGTGGTTTTAAAGCATATCAGTATAACTGAAAAAACTGTTTTTGTGTAAAAAACAAAACAAAAAAACAACAACAACAAAAGAAAAAGAGCTACTGAAATTGCCATATTGAGTTAACAAAGGTACATACAACTACACAGCAGTGTCTATGCTGAATTTGCAGAATGAACAGGTATGCCTCTTTGCAAAAACCCTCCTGTCACTCTGACTCTTGTCCAATTATTCACTGCTGTCTTTCAGCAACAATCATATGACCCCCTATGAGCAAGCGCTTTGGCAACAGTGGGAAGGAAAAACTAGCTTTTATCAGGAAGAAACCCCCAGTAGAACAATGCTCAAGGAGGGGCACCAATCTGCTGCGACCGGTTGAAGGTAAATGGATGAAGACAGGACAAAGACATGATGTGGAAAAGAGCCAGAGATTAATGATAATTGAATACAAAGATGTGTTTAAACACAGTGAGTGAAAAAGGTGACTGAAGAAGAAACATTCAGTGCATCATGGGAATCCCCCAGGAGCCTACACCTATTGCAGCATAACTAAGGGAGGATTCAGGGTCACCTGATTCACCTGATATGCTTTATCAAATGGAAAGTTTTAAGCCTAATCTTAAAAGTAGAGATAGTGTCTGTCTTCCAAATCCAAATTGGAAGCTGAAGAAGGGCCTGAAAGCTGAAGGCTCTGCCTCCCATTCTACCTTTAAATACTCTAGGAACAACAAGTAAACCAGCAGTCTGAGAGCGAAGAGCCCTAATGGGGTGATATGGTACTAAAAGAATACAAAATCACAAAGGAAAGATGCACAGAATTTCCCATTGTCTTTACAGCCCTTTCATTTTATTTCTTAGTAATGTTTTCCATGAAGGGGTATCCCTGGCTCCCTATGTTCAGGAAATGGGAAGATTCAATCCCTCTGCATCAATGCCACTTCATTAGTTATGTCTTTCCACTACAAGGTTGGACCGGAGCCCTTTTTGCTTTTAATTGTTCATGATATAGATTCAACAAGGTGCTGGAAACACTCTTCAGAGATTTTGGTCCATATTGACACGATAGCGTCACACAGTTGTTGCAGTTTGTCAGCATCACATCCATGATGTGAATTTTCCAATCCATCACATCCCAAATGTGTTCTACTGGGCTGAGATTTGGTGAATGCACAGGCTTTCTCAATACAATGAACTCATGTTGAGAAAAACAGATTTGGGTGATTTGAGCTTTGTGACTCGTTATCCTCTTAGAAGCATTCTTCAGAAGATGGTCATAAAGGGATGCACATGGTCAGCAACAATACACAGGTGGACACAAGGGGCCCAAAGTGTGCCAAGAAAATATCCCTCTCACCAGTGCATCAAGCTGAATCACTGATACAAAGTAGGATGGATGCATGCTTGCATGCCAGATTTTGATCCTACCATCCAAATGATGACCGATCAGACCAGTTTACATTTTTTCAGTCTGCCATTGTCCATTTTTGTTGAGCCTGTGTGAACTATAGCCTCAGTTTCCTGTTCTTACCTGACAAGAGTGGCAGCTTTTGCGGTCTTCTGCTGCTGTGGCACATCTTCTTCAAGGTTCAACATGTTGTGCATGCTCTTCTGCATACCTTAGTTGTAACAAATGTTTATTGGAGGTACTGTTGCCTTCCTGTCAGCTCAAAACAGTCTCCAATTCTGCCTTGATCCTTTGTAATCAAGAAGACATTTTCATCTAGAGAACTGCTGCTCACTGGATGTTTTTTTTTTTTAGAAACTTCTCTATAAACCCTAGAAATGGTTTTGTGGGATAACCCCAGCCGATCAACAGCCTCAGGGCCTGTTTTGTATGTGTGTGTGTTTAAAGTTGTGTTACTATGAATTTGACCATCCTACAGTCAATAATATAGGTTCACAAAAAAGAGACAAGCACATCTAATTTATAATTACAAATGTGTTTTCACAGTACACGTGCACTCTCGGTTTGCTTCTGTCAGTTGTACTTCTCTCCAGTTTGCAAATCGGTATCAACCTCAAAGTCAGCACACATTCACAACACTCACACCGTAAATATCATGTTTCATGGTATTAGAAAGGAAATCCTTGAAAAGACTTTTACATTGACTTTACTGTATTAATTAGCTTGTAAAGTGTTCTCTCTGTATTTTTCTGGCTCTCACCCCCTTTTGTGTAATTACACCATGAAATCTTTGAGCAATGGACCTTTTTAGAGTTTCACAACTGAGCACGATTTGTTATCTTTTTTATGCTTCTTTATTATAATCTGGGTGTGTTTGTTTTCCTTTTTAATATCGCGCGTATATGGCCTTTTCTCTATATGCTTGTCTTGTTTTAAGCCTTTTAGTTTGGAAACTACGAGATAAAAAAGCCATTTTGCTTATATATCATCTTTATATAATGTTAAAGTATGTTATTCCTGCAACAGTTTGGCTGTCTGTGCAGGATGTACCCTACGGTACATCCTGCGATCGTGGCTCAAGAGTTGGGAGTTCGCCTTGTAATCGGAAGGTTGCCGGTTCGAGCCCCAGCTTGGACAGTCTCGGTCGTTGTGTCCTTGGGCAAGACACTTCACCCGTTGCCTACTGGTGGTGGTCAGAGGGCCCGGTGGCGCCAGTGTCCGGCAGCCTCGCCTCTGTCAGTGCGCCCCAGGGTGGCTGTGGCTACAACGTAGCTTGCCATCACCAGTGTGTGAATGTGTGCGTGAATGGGTGAATGACTGGATATGTAAAGCGCTTTGGGGTCCTTAGGGACTAGTAAGGTGCTATATAAATACAGGCCATTTACCATTTACCATTTACTCCCCCCTCCCCATGATGAATTGGAGAAGCATAAGAGAATGGATGGATGGATAATTTTAAGGTGAATTTACTGCTTATTTTAAATAATATCGCTCTTAAATTTACCAACTGGTAACTGGATGTAATGTGCAACAGAATTAGAGGAACATTAGGAGGAAGTGGCTTTCTATCATCTTTTTAATTAGTGGTTTGGGATTACAGTGTTATTGCCTGAATTCTAAAGATCGCTTTAAGTCAAAATGTAAATTTTCAGTGTTTTCTTCTATTTGTGCAGCAAATTTGTGCAAGAGCTTTCAACAGTGTGGGTAGATCATGCTAGGTTGAATGCAGCAGTATAGATGCAGCACTCAACAAATCCTTATTGTTTCATATAAACATTTTATCTGATAACACAGAGTTTCAGATATTTGCTAATGTTTGAAACACTTTTTCAAAATCCAAGCAGCATAAAATCTTTAGTAAATGTTAAACTCTGGCTCTCTGTACCAAAGTGTGCCTTTTGTAACATCAACCCAACCGGCTACAGCAGATGGCTGCCCCTCCCTGAGCCTGGTTCTGGAGGTTTCTTCCTATTAAAAGTGAGTTTTTTCTTCCCACCATCAACAAGAGGGGGTCGAATGATTGCTTGGTTTTTCTTTTCTTTCTAATATTGTAGGGTCTTTACAACATAAACCGCTTCGAGGTCACTGTTTCTTGTGAATTGGCGCCATAGAAATGAAACTGAATTGAACTGAATAAAAATGAATGGCGCTCCATCTAACAGCAGGGCAGTCGTTGTTTCTCTTCTGACAAAACCTCCAGAAGCCAGGCAGAAAATGCTCACCAACTAGAATTGACTAGTTTCACGGAACACACAAAGACACCGAGATCAAAGATGTAAGTGCACATGGAATGTCCGTTTTATCGTTTTTGAAAACATTTACAACTATTTGAGACAAATGGGAAAAAAAAGGCAACAAACAGAATTGACCTACAGTTTGCATCCATTTCCAAAATGTTACATAAATAAAATTCATATTTATAAATATCTCTTTTTTTTATAAACATATAAATAGATTTTAAACATAAATACATTTATGCAGGGAAAGATGAAGTACATGAATGTACAGCAGCAGCAGCAGCAACAATATACAGCTTTGCGGTATGTAGTTTTTACACCATTGTCCGCCATGTTGTACTACGCATCTGTGTTTGTATCTGTTGACCATGTTGTATGGTATACATATATGTACTGTATATATGTATATATACCTGCATATTTATTGTATATATATATATAGATCTATATTAGGATTTTGTAGTATTGTCATCCAAGTCTTTGTTTATGCTGGTCATGGTGACTTTCGTACCAAAGAACAATCATGATGAGTTTTTCTATATTTTCCCCTTCTGGTAAGAACAAACTCAACTTTTGTCATCCAAACAAACACATCGTCCAGAGATCTAGAAAAAGAGAGGAAAACAAAAGCAAAAGGTTAGTCTTTCAAGGTCAGCCTAATGAACACATGTTCATTTATTCGCTCTTTTCTTAACGTAATACGTGTATCAGTCAGGGAATCTCCAAATTTACTTGTTGGTTCTTTACTCATTAACTCACTTCTCATCTAACCACTTTACTTCAGATTAACTCACCCGTATGGTGTTAACCAATGAAAAACACACTCACCCATTGTTAGTCACTAACACTCCCCCATACGGATTTCAGAGTTTACCATAAAATCGAAAAAAGGTGTGAAGCCTCAGGACTAATCGTGTGTCACTTAGATTCCCCAATCCTTAATTAACCCACACAGCCCCCTTTTCAGTTTATGTTAAAAACACTTAGTGAAACAAATGCGTTTCCAAGAAAGATCTTGACAACCAAATATGTGCGTGAATGTGTCTCTGCAACCCCACTTCCGTCCTCGATATCTCCCTGCCCTTTTTCTTAAATGTGATATATTGTTCTTGTGTTATAGAAGCAGATGGGATCATTCATGATGATGTGCACAGATACAAGAGTGGACTTCCTAAATGCTCACTGGTTTCTTTCCCATACATCAGCTTAAGTGGGCTATCCACTTAAACTATCCTAAGACTATCCTGTCCTAGGAGGTAATGCTACAAGGTTAAGGCTTGATTATTTCCCTAGATTGAATATTTCTATGTCAAAGGCAGTTAGTGAACCACAATATTTTCCATGTAGCTGAACCATGCAATGCTGCATAAATACATGTGTCTTAGGTATATGACAGATAATCCTGTAAAATCATCCTTTTAACGTGAGGAATACCAACATGAAATTATAATAAATAAAATATTAAAAAATAAATTATTATGCCCATTTTATTAACCAGGCCATTCTTTTTTTAAATCCCTGATTGTAATTCGTCTCCGTCTTGTCTTTCAGCATTTATTCTTTCATTTCATTTCACCCTGTTCATTCTGGGCTCTGTTTACATGTCACTGTTTGTGGCTGCAGTTAGTGTTGCATAATGTTAAAGTGGGACTGATATGAGCGACCACTCACCATTCATTGCAGCGCTGCTCCAGCCCTAGCATCCCATGCCGCTGATGGTGCCTATCCTGTCCATCTTGTGTCCGAAGCAGCCACTCCGTGACGAGGAGCCAGCCTTCTTGCTTCCCGATTTGTGTTTCCTGTTTGGGGGTTGATCGTTGAGGAGACGAGCCAACATGCCTCTGGGCCGGGTGTCCACCCGTAAATCGCGCAGTAAGCGTATCCGAGTGCGCACAGCGTCGAGCCGTCTCTCCCTCTCCTCCGACTCCAGAAACTCCGCCAGCTCCTCGCCCAGCAAACTTCTAAGAGACTGAAAGATAAGAAAATAAATAAACAATCTCTCCCTCAGGCAAATAAATTGTGCAAAGACAAATGCTTTTGATGAAAGTGAAATCTATGGTTTGTGCCCGTTTCAGCAGAGCAGTCATTATATGCTAAATGTTTGAGGTAAACCTCAGCTTGGCATATATTCTAACGCTTTCACAAACGTAATGGCCAGGGGGGAAAACGCGTTGGCATTTTTCTCACAGCACGGCACTCAAAAATTCATTAACTTGTATCATCTAACCAAAAACAACTTTGGGAAAGATCCACGAGACGCTCCAGTCATGAGGTTCAAACCTCGAAGGAAACCCCTGAAGAAGGGAACATCCCGAGAGGGTGCAGTACTTCTGTTTTATTAAGTTACCTACTCTGACACCTCGCTCTCAAAGTGAAGAAAAAAATAAACAAACTTAAAACAGGTGCGTGTAGCTTACTTATCTGTTCGTAAAGTAGACTGTAACGAAGACCTCCAACATTCCCAAATTTTAGTGAGTTTAGCAAATAATTACAACATTATTTCAAACGAGTATTTTTTAAAGGGTCAGCTTTATTCATTCGGGCCAATTCTATGCGTAATTGCGATTTTACGCACAATTTTGTTTTGGTTTGGTGAATCTTATTTTGACAACAATTAATAAATACATAAAATTCCAAAAATGATGTTGATAGTCAGTATAATCGCTTTTCAGAGTTATTGTAAAGCAAGAATTTTAATGTTTTCCCCATATGTGGTTTCATTTAAAAAATCGCATTGGGGCGATTTAAAGTCTAAAAATATCAAAGGGATGCTCGGAAACAAACTTTCACCGGCTGTTTCGGTTGCATGTCACTGAACATGCCGTCTGTTTGTAAATAAAGTGCAAGTGGACAGGGGTGTTACACTCCGAGTGTGGAAAAAGACAGATTTTCCCCAACAGCTTAACAAGAACCAAATTGTGAAATATGATGCGCAAAGCTACTGTCCTGGAGGACCTGTGCCACAGATCAGCTGCTTATTCAGTATTCAGCTTCCAGCAGCTTTAGTCCAAACCAATCAAAAGGTTCTCCTAGTCAGTAATAACAATACAAGTGACTTTTTCTTACCTTCTGCTGCGCTTGAGTTAAAGGTTTTGCCCCCATCCTCACTGAAAGTAAGGTGACCATAAGTCCACATGCTACAAAGTATGACAAGTTCATTTTGACAAGTCTAGCAGTTGTTCGGGGATTCCTCTGCGCTGCAGTTCAGATCGAAGGACGTTAGCTTCAGCCAATCAGCTTCTAAACACAAGGAGAGTCCGTTTTTTACTCCAAAGCTCCTCAAGTGCTTCTCTAACTCTGTGTATTAATCCTCGCCGCTTTATAGCCAGCCCATGGTGATGTCATGAAAACCTGCGTAATGGTTCTCCTTCCTCGCCTATTCACTGTTTTTTGTACCTGCCTCTAAGCACGTCACGCCAGGGATTAATTAAATGATACAAGCTCCGGTCATCGCGGTGTTAGAGAAAATGATATAGGCTATAAGCTATCAAAAGGCACAGACTTTAAGCTTTTAGACCTCTGGCTGAGATGCAACAGCTGAAACCAAAGGTGGTTTCAAAGGCTGCGCGTCAAGAGCTGAAGAGCGACTTTGGCAGTGAAATGAATTCTAGGATGCCAACCGCCTGTCCTGCGGAACATCTTAAAAAGACATACAATATGCTGCGCGTGGATGACATATCCTGTTTTCTTTAACGAAGCGAAAATTCAGAGTCTGCTACTGGAATTAAAGGAATTAGGTCATTTTTTAGATACCTTCCAGAAATTCAAATGTGATTTTCTTCATCTAATCACTTTTTTGGAAGGCACCAAGCGGAATTTTACCAGAAATAATGTGATGTGTTACTGCGCCACTCAAGCCCCGCGTTTTTCATTTATTTATTTAAAGGGTAAAACTTTATTATTATTATTATTATTATTATTATTATTATTATTATTATTGTTATTATTATTATTATTATTATTATTATTATACAGAAGAATGCAAACATACAGAGATGGAATTATTAAACAACCCAGTTTAAGTCATCTGCTCGACGTTATTTACATCAGAGCATGACATCAGCTAAGGGGGATTCACACCGAAAAAACTTCAGACGGTTCATGCTGATTCATAAAAAAACAGAGACACTCATTATAAGTCATGTCATGTGTCTGGATGTAAATGGCAGTTCCCCATAAACCTTTTAATTAGATGGTTTTGTGTTTCATGGGTATCTTACAGTTTGTTTTCTGTCTTTAGATCAGGTAGCCCACTTACAGAGAAGAATCTCAGAACTACTGTGGCTACTCCGACACACACTGGATGTGTGGAGCTGTTTAGACAGTCACCTCCAACACAGAAAGGAGGCTGACTGTTCAGTAGCATAACTGTACAGTGTCCAAGCACCATACAGAAGCACAGACATGAACCCTAAGCAATGATTACCACACCAGTGTCCAGCCATAATTTATGGTGTTATACTGTTCTTGAATCAAAGTTGGCATGTCACTAAGAAAAGCTGCTGCTTTCTTAAATTTTAGCCTGTGAGTCTGCAGAGTGCAGTCAATATGCAGGATATTAAACCAGCGATACTTCTATAAACCAGGAGGAGGGTGACTCTGCACAAATGAGTGAAACTGTACAGAAGTCTATATGTCTATACTTACTTTAGGCTTAAGAATTGGCATTAGCCGCTGACTTCAACCAATGAGTGACGATGGGTTTTCATACAGACTATGTTACTTTACCACAAGTCCAGAGAAGAACAGTTGAATGGGTGTCGGTATAAAATCTGGTGTAAGAAAAAGCCTTTATGACTCGTAGCCTTTCAACCCCTCTTACTGGTTTAGAGAATGCCAATCAACAAAGAGCACTCTCAAGCTATATTCTTCTATACATCATATCAATAAATGAATGCTTTTTCATGTTTAAAGTGTTACAAGTAAGTCTTACCGGAAAAAATTACTGTAGCACTAAAATGTATAAAAAATCTAGCTTTAATCTGCAGCTGGGGATTATTTTTTTTTAACATATAAATGAATGTAGTTGTATTTAAGCAATTTGCACCAGGTTTGTCTACTTTTGGCAGAAAACCAGAGTTTTTAATTTAGTGTCCAGCACTGCTGCACCTGTTTTATGTCAACCAGTAATGACTGGTTAGCCAGAACTGAATAAAGGAGCTGGCTATAGGGGCTGGGAATACGGTGGAAACACCTTGGAAGTGTCCAAGAAAAGTTTCTGATGCTCAGGATTTTAAAAAAAGGAACTCTGTGAGAGAGTGACCCTTCTGTAGAAGTGTGACACATGCATGAGTTGCTTCACTGTCAGGGTTGAGAGAGTAGTTCCATGTTAAATCTAAAAGTTTGACCATACGTGTTTTAAACAGTGTAAACCAAGAAAGTTCAACTATAAAGAAGCGTTTTTTGGTACTGCCTGACATTGATGTATAGTTGCCTAACACTCGTAAGCTCACCCACGGTTGGTTACATATGCCGCTTGACCTGCTTTAAGATATGCATAGAACTGTCACTATTAATTTGTGATATGCAGTTAAAATGATGATGATCTAAAAATGTTTTAAAATAAGTTGCAATCAATCACTATACAACTTAAACGGCATGTTGTCAAGGGAAGTTTAAGCTGAAAAGTCACCCCACTGGGAATAATTTACCTATTTAAAGAATATGCGCACATTTTGAGACAATACCAAAACCCTTGTGAAAAAAAAAATATACTTTTTGCAGTGTGGAGTGTTTCTGGAGTAGTCGAGGCCCCACATAGTGGAGCAGAAAGCTCAGGCAGCACCATCTGTTTTGGAACACAGAGTGGCAGTATTTGCTATGCCGAAAAGCGAATACCCCTCAAAGTCACATGTTAGTGGATCAATACTATACTGTAAAACTAAGTCATTAATCAGCAGATCGTCAGGATTTGAAAGTCCTATAAAGGCTTTTTAGAGCAGGTTTGGCATATGGAAAGTGTATACCTGCATTTTTTTGCAGAACATATATCATATTTATTGTAGCAGTGCTGGCCTACCTGCCATAAAATGTCAATCAGAACGTGTGTTGAATTTGCATTGAATCAAGCAGCAAAAATGATGTTTGGATGGCAGCCAGCAGCAGTGTCATTATTAGGTGTCCATGTTTCAGCCTTTGCTGAATACTCTGCTTTCTTTTTGGTTGCACACCATAAAAAATGATCGTTAATAATAATAATCACTTATGGTGTATATTAAAGATTATGACTATGAAGGCTTAATAAAATACTGTGTGTATAATTAGACAACGTTACTTTGATAAAGCATATAAAGTAAATGGTTTTGCCCTATAAACTCATAAAACAGAGACATTGATAAACTGAACAGATGAACAAGATGACTGGCCAGTGATATATGATGTTATAACAGAGCAACATGCATCCAGACTTTGCTTCTCTTCAAAGACAGGACAAAGCATTACAATGTCAATTTTCCTTCAATCTAACAAACTTACTACACTCATCACTGTCACTACATGCAGAAGTTCTCTTAATTGCTTGAAATGAAAGTAATGGACTTGTTTTGGCTATATAAAGCTATAAAAAGAAAAATATAATGAAAGTTTTTATAGCACTCTGAAGTCGGAGCAGTGCAAAAAAATAAATAAAAATTAAAAAACAAGAGCTAAATATCGGACTTTGCAGACTTCAAGTTCACGATAGTACAATTAGAAAAAGAGTAGAAACAAGTTTGGAAGAGCTGATGGGAGAAAACTTCTGTCTAAAAAGCACATGCCAGCACAGCTTAGGTTTGCAAAGTTGCATCTGAACAAACCACAAGACTTCAGGAACAATGTCTTTTGGACAGATGAGACCAGAGTGCAGATGTCTGACCATAATGCACAGCATCACACTTGGCAGCACACAGCATATCAACACAAAAACCTTATACCAACTGTCAAGCATGGTGGTGAAGGGGTGATGATTTGGGCTTGTTTTGCAGCCACAGGAGTTGGGCACCTTGGAGTCATTAGAGTTGAACTCCTCTGTATACCAAAGTGTTCTAATCCAAAGTGATGCCATCTGTTTGACAGCTAAGGCTTGGGCCAAATTAGGGTTTGGAACAGGACAATGATCCCAAGCACAGCAGCAAATCTATAACAGAATGGCTCAAAAAGAAAGGAATCAGGTTGAGGTTTGGACTTTGCCATGGTCAAAATCCAGACCTCAACCTGATTGAGATGCTGCAGCGAGACCTTAAGAGACCTGTGCATAAATGAATCCCAAAAAACCTAAACGAACTAATGTAATGTTGTAAGAGCTAGACAAAAACACTTCCACAAAAATGTAAAAGGCTGATAAAGACATACAGAAAACTTCTGTTCCTTAAGTTATTGTTACTGAAGGCGGTTCTACAAGTTATTAAAATTACAGGGTGTTCTTAGTTTTGCGATAACTTTATTTTTCACAGAAAAAAAATCATAACACAAATGATCCAATACAAATATATGGATAAATGACTCATGAGTTTAATCTAATGTACTGTGCTCGAGGGTGATCTGACTGTGATATTTTCACTGATTCCCTGGTAAGGTTTTCTTTAAAGTCATCTTCAATTTTAACCAAAACCTCCTGTGCTGACATTATATTTACTTTCTGAAATGACAGTAATAAAATCTGCCGGAGTAAGGTAAGCTGTGGTGATGATAAATAGCTCTTAATTTTGCCTCAATCAGCCCAACTTGGCCCTACCTCTCTCCAGCACTGGATCCCCACAGGGCTGTGTTCTCAGCCCACTACTGAACGCCCTGCACACCTGTGACTCCAAAAATTTAATTTAATTTATTTATTTAGGACAGTGCATGTTAATGAACATAAATGTAAAAAAAATTACATGAATGTAAAAATACCAGATTATAGCCAAGGGCTAATTTCCATCTGTTGTCCTTAAACATAAAAACATAGACATAATAATTCATAAAAATTCATCATTCATTCATAATAAAAACTCCATCACCAAACTTACACATACACACCATTCTGTTCCCAAATAAAACATTAGAATTATACAACTTATACATAAACAAAATAACCTGAAGCTGAACATCCTTAAAACAAAAGCGCCCATAATGGACTTCAGGAGGTACACATTAGTCCACTCCCCTCTTATTATAAACAGAGAACGGATGGGATCTGTCTCCACCTTCAGGTTTCTGGGCACCCACCTCTCCGCCGATCTCGCCTAGGCCCACAACACCAGCGCCCTGGTAAAGAAGGTCCAGCAGCGGCTGCACTTCCTCTGTCCTGAGGAAGAATAACCCAGACCAGAAGCTGCTGATAGCCTTCTACTGCTCCTCAGTGGAAAGTGTGCTCACCTACTGCCTGGGTATTTGGTAGGCAGGGCCCACACCTGAGAACAGGAAGGCTGTGTAGAGGGTTATTAACACCACCCCTGAAGGCCACTGCCAGGTCCTCCTGTATCAGGAAAACCTGTGCCATCACAGGTCACCCCTTGCACCCTGCCCACAACCTGTTTTACTGCTGGTCCATGTTGAATTAAATAAGTTAGTAAGAGTAACAGGAAAAAATGTAGATGAAATTTGTCGTCAAAACATTTGTACTCATGTAGTCCCAAAACAAACTAAAAGATTTGAAGGTTGTTCCTTTCTTATAAAAAAAATGTTGAAATAAAGTAGGCTTTTTAAATCATCAACAGGATGTACTTTTCTGACATGAGTCACACTGTTACATCTGAACTTTTATTACTAGTTTTTTTTTGTTTTAGTTTTTTTCACAGTGTTGATGGCATTTATATTGAAGCATGTTACTCTTTAGTGCAAAAAATAATTTAAGCTGAAACTAATCAACACACGTGCATCACATCACATTGCATATGTGATAGCATACTTATATGCGAGTGGTGCTTCAATAAAAATATGTTTTTAGCAGCTACTGCTGCTAAAAAGGCCATTCACACTCCAAGGTAACTGCAGTAAAGATGTTCAATTGCATGGAAAACCATTTTACTAATCCGCTTTTACAACAGCAATACAGAGCAGCTGAACTCTGCTGACCTTGTGTCCATGATGACATCTTTGGGTTTCGCAAAACATTTTTCACTGATTGCTAATCCCTTTATTTTGAATTTTAACAAGTGAATGACACATTCTTTCTTCATGTCGCAAGTGTTGTGTCACAAGTTTGCCTTTTTTTGTACAGTTTAACAATGTTACACACTTTTCCCAATGACATCACACGGGTTACTGAGAGCACCTATTTTGCTATGTCCTTTTGTACTTCCCCCTTTTTCTCCCTGCCTTTCCCGCAAACTCTTATCCGCTCAATTTTCAGTAAATTTTTAAGCTTTGATGTGGCTGAATGAAAATGAAGCAGCCTAACTTACTTGCACCAGGAAGCTATGCAAACGTATGGAGAGACCATGTGTTGCAGTAGCCTTTGCACTGAGTGTCTATGGGAGGGTTGAGTGTCTTGATTCCTCCTCTGGGTTTGTGTAAGACAAACTACAAGGCTGTTATGGTCCTATAAATAACGGTTTTATTGCGTGTGGAATTTTAATGCTTTTTACACAAGTGCTCTGAAGCCTTTTGCATGTGCCAACAAACACGCTTGCCTTTATTGGCAACACAGAGCTACTTGACTAATGTACACAAAATGCGTAAGATGACTGTGTAAACACACGTTTTGGAATGAACTCGTTTTTCAGGAGGTAGGGTCTCCTGTCTCCTGGCTTGATGTTTTTTGATATTATAGGGGTATGTAATAATTTCAGAAATGTTAACACTTGTTTTACTGTGGAACACACTCACTAGTGCATCATCATAAATACCTGAATACTGTGAAAAAGTACATTTTTGTACTTCAGTACAAGTAAATCAGAAATCCAGTTTCTCAAATGATTAGAGTAAAAATGTACATCTGTAATGATCAAAAGTGTGTTAATTTATATACTCAAAACTATATTACTAATATGCAAAATACTCCATCAGTGCGGCGAGGCATGCAGGTGATCAGGTTGCTTTCTTAGCCTTCAGTTTGTCTGTATTTTTTAGGTCAGGTATTTATTGTCTTCTTCTTGACAGTCTGTGGGGTTTGGGTCGCATGGATTGGCTGGCTGGTCAGTCATAGTAGTAGCATGATCAGCCAAGCATTTGGTAGTATTGGCACTGTGGGCAGGTGATGATTTCTGCTGGAAAAGGAAGTCAGCATCTCCATTAAAGCTTGTCAGCAGATGGAAGCATGAAGTACTCCTAGATGACAGCTGACCAACCTCCACCTTCACCGGCAGATGACATGGCATCCAAATCATCATAGCCTGAAGACCTTATAGCACGTAACGACACTATCCCGGTAGAGAATCTGAGTAAAAGGGCTTTACTTTTGAAAAGTACAGTGGAAGGTGGTGATATCAGCTGTTAGACCTCTGTGCTTTGGAACCAACTCCCAGTTTGGGTTCAGCCGACAGAGCCACACTGTACTTTAAGCTTGAAACTCTTTTGTTTGATAAAACTTATATTTGCGGCTGGATCAGGTGAATTTGCTGCATGGAATATTTTTTTAGTCCTGATATTTTTGTGGAAAACTTATAACCTAAATAAAAATGTAAAAATGCACCCTTAGCAGTCACATCACATGCAACATTATATGTCCCAACTAAAAGCAAACTTTTTGTAAGCTAATGCAGGTGTCACAGCATGTGAGATGAGTTTTCCTGAGAATGGTGGAAGCCCTCCATCATATTGTGTAATGCTGTTCATGCATGAAGCCAAACACAAGGCATAAAGAAACCACAAGTGGAATACAGTCATATGAACAATAGAGTTTTATTGCCTATTCCAAAGCATGCACTTGTGCTTTTACTTTATTGCAATTCCATAACCAAAATATACTGATGAGTTTTGAGCAGACATTGAGGTGACTAAAAGGGGAAAAAATTTCAGTCACTTCAGATTCAGATTTAGCATCTCATGATATCACAGGGGAGCCACTGTGGCATTATAATTTAGATTTTCGCTCAATTCCAAGCATTCCAAAGAGACACAGGTCAAGTTCCTTGTGAAGGTTTAAATGCAGAAATAGTGCAGCTCTTGTAACAGAATGACGCTGCCAGCCATTTGGCCTACTATTCGTATATTTAAGTTGTGTGCCAAAAATACTGTGTGTAATTTTTTGCTCTCATGGCATATTGCCTCAGTCAGAAAAACATTCCAATCTGGAGGCAAGAAGACAGAACATATGAAAATGCTCTTAGGTCAAAAGCTATTCTTACCCAGATTTTTGTTTTCTGGACCACAAAAGATGGTGTCTGGCTTTTAATTTACTGGGTTTGTGTTTAGTCGTTGAAAAGTCTGTAAATGGACAAGCACAAATTGCTAACATGGCCAGATACTGAGCCAATGATTTCAGCGTGGAAAGATGTAAATGCTCATGGCATCGTGTTATAAGTGGCTACAATCATAATTCAATAATTATTCACGTTTTATAATCCCCTTATTATTATTAATGCCATCGCCAAGGTTACTATTACCATTAAAACCATGAAAGTGAATAATATACAGGCTGTTTGAGAAGCATTTATTCCAGTGTTCACAGCATTACCACACATACTTGGTGGCGGACATGTTATTTCAAAGCTCTGGTGTGTCACTTTTTCAAACCATGTGGAAAAATACGTGTTTGGGGTTTGGGTTGCACAAGCTGCGACAAAACCACATGGAAACAGGGCATTTTAAAACAGATATATAATCTTGGCTCGACGTTACAATTTTTTTGCTTGACTGTAAATGGACTTGCCTATTGCCAGACAAATGCCACTGCACAAAAACACTGTTTCCCTAATTAATTTTTTTTATTCGAGACCAATATTTCCCCAATATCTCATTTATTAGTGATTGCTTTTAAAACTTGTAGTGAGTCATGAGGAATATGGTTTTTAAAGCATTAACAGCGGGGTTTTTTTTCTTAACCCAACAGAACATGTTGCTGCAGTGCTCAGCTGCACCACACCATCCATTCATTTTCAGAACTGCTTATCAGGGTCACAGGTGGGGCTCGAGCCTATCCCAGCTGTCACAGGACAAAGAGAGGCCACCTTATTGAAGGGCTGCAGCTTAATACAAACAAAAGGGTGCAAGCAGCGTCCACACATTAGCATCATTATGTTGCATAAGCAAAATAACTGCTACTTACACTATTTGTAAGTGCTACACACTTCTGGAAACATCCTAGAATAGTGATTGTCTAAACTTTGAAAATAAAATGTCCAGGTGAAACATCAACCACAAAATCCAGTGCTTTGTTAACAAAAATCCAATTTACAAGCCATTATTTGTTTTTGTGCAGTAATGTGTTGGATCCATCTGTGTGCTACCTACCTTGATGATTTTAGTGGAATTAAGGAAAGGGAATCTTTAAAATGTCTGTCAGTAACATAAACTTTGGACTGATTGTTCAACACTGCTCACTTGATGACAAAAAAAAGACCCCCAAAAAAGTGTTGAAGTCACGTACAACTAAAAAACAAACAACAAAATAAATATATCAATTATTCTAAAAGGCCATAACACATCCCTGGGGTGATGTCACCGAACATCAGCTAAATTAAAAATCCACATCTGCAGAAGCTTCACGTGAGATCACTACTTTACTCTACTTGAAAAACAACAAGGAATGTGTTTCGGGATAACCACAAAGGAAATTCAAAGGCTTGGAAAAACACTTTACGACATCTAGAGGATGTTTTTTACCACTTAAAATGATTTGTCAAAGACACTCAAACTGCACAATTTGCCAGTGATTTCACAGGATAATAGAATGACAGGTATGCTCATAAACTAATGTAAGAATAAACAAACGTTGACCTAAAAGTTCGAATTCGTACTTTATTAAAGTCAGAATTCAGACTTTTGCTCCCAGAATCCTGAACAGAAATGTCATACCTCCAAAGTGCTATTTTTTCAGTGGCCCTAATTTTCCTCCATAATGTCCAGATGTATAGGAATGTGCAGAAATTACTTAATGGCCATTTTCAAAGCCGTGGGTCAATGAACAGGTCTCAATGGGATAAATAAAGCCTGTGTAAATAAAGGTTGAATAAAATAAGAAAATGAGCATAAAAGCCTATCAGACTCCAAAACTGTCTTAAAAGCTTTCACAAACCATTCTGTCCTCTGTTTTAAAAATGCTCGGGCAACAGTAGAATAACCTCATTAGTGTCTAAAGGGAAATCTACAAAAAAGATTAGCATTTATATTTGATTATTGTGCCAGTCCTATTATTAATAATGCATTTGCTGAGATGTTAAAGGCTTCTGTGTAAACTTGGCCCAAAACTACGCTGTAATTATTTCAATTTGCAAAATGGACTTCGAAAACTAGTAATTTGCTCTCTTTTACGGTATTTATTAAAAAATTAAATACTGAAAGTCTTACGTCAATCCTAGTTTGACGTAAGAAGCTCAGACAGTGTTTTCAGTGATTTCAGCCGGTTTTTGCTTTAATGGTCCAGAATCTGGCAGCAGGATTAATTACCTATCGGTGGCTATTTTGGCATACATAGCCTTAAACAATAACCTAAGCTTTGTGGCTGCTACTGCAGAGTACAACACTTGTGTATGATGGAGTCTTAAAAAAGCTGAAGGGATCAATTATGTGGATTGCTGATGTATAACTTGGGTGTGCTGATCAGTATCCACAAACTGAGTGAAAAGCATTTACTTAAGACCTGCAGATAAAACGGGCATTAGCATTACGTTGCCCCCCGATACAGCTGGATTTCATGGGTTTCGCAGAGATTTATCAGTATGGATTTTTCTTGTTATATGCTGTAAAAAATCAAATATTTCTTGTAAGTCCTCAGTTCTCAGAAATATGTTCTCTGTACAAATATGTCAAAAGCCAAAGAGCTTGTTTTTGCTTTTCATCGATCATACCACTGAACTTCTTTCCATGTTAACCTAGATTGCCAGATTCCAGTGAAAAACTCAGCTGGAAAAGTGAGAGAATGTTCTGGCTGACTGGAAATGAGGTGCCATTATGGCTTTGCTTTTCACTGAAACCTGCATTTACAAGTCTAGCTGCAGCTTGGAGCTGTTATAGCCACTTGCACACCAGACCAATTTCAAACCAGATGAAACATTTGACAAGTGACGTGGTGACCATGTGAGGTCCAGCCCAAATCAGACAAACCAAAGCCAGTCTGGCAGTGGGGTTTTCAAAATAACCTTCGCTCCTACCTTTCATGTGTCGTCTATTCAGTTGGTGATCTCTGACGTCAAGTTAGATAGACCTGCGCAGAGGCCACACAAGTCTATAATGAGAAATATAATGTAGAGCAAAATACAGGCTCTTTATATTTACAGTATGTGTCTGATTTGCATCTAGAGTGACTTCTGTGTTCTTTGGAAGAGTAAGTGTGAATGCCTTGGTGAACGCAACACATTCAGTCTGTTTAGGAGTCTGGATCTGGCTTATAAACTCGCTTTGGCTCACTCTTAATTTAAAATGCATATGTATGACCTGCTAGATGTAATCTTGTTTGATCTTGTATATTTTATTTAATTACATGGCCTACCCTTGAATGAGTGTATACTGCTGAAAAGAGAAGGCAGTGAGGTCTGCGATCCTTATCCATCAAGAGAAAGCTGTTGGCCAAAGACCTGAGAAAAAGTTCATAGTCTGACGGCAGTTAACTTTACAGTCAGGAGCTAATTCAATAAAGATCTTTTTCATCCAGTACTCTATAGCTGAGCCTAAAATGAGAGCGGATAGGAAGACAGTAACCCAAGAGCTGGGAAAGGGTGTCTGACCTGCCACATTAAAGGCATACTCAGACTGCCGTCAAACAGTGTTAAACAATCTTCTCTCAACCCCTGGTCACGTACTAGACTGGCCATGAGTGAGTCGCGCCGTGACCTTTGGATACCCTTTTCCTCTGTATTAAAAGTCAAACACAGTTTTGAACATTATGTCTGACTGGAACTGAATCATCAGTTTTTCCATATCCAGATTAGCCAAAAGCACTATATATGTTAAAAATCCCAAGAATTATAAGTAAACTGGAGTAGAGAAGGTGTCAGTGTTAAAATATGGAACGCATAACAATTTGTTTAGATTTTTTAGGAGTTGTTGGCATGTCAGCATGCAAAATTACATGAATGAAATATCATGCTTAACTCAAAAATTTATAGAGCCTTATGGGTGGTGCCCTCCCCCAAAATCATTAAACAGTAAGTAGAATCAAAGCACTTGCAAGTAAAGTTACATCATATTTAATGTTGCATAGCACCAGAAAAAAAATGACTTATTTCAGTGACCGAAATACAACACGGTCGACTTTACTAAACTGAAGTTTGATATTTAATTCTGCCTTGAGGTTAATTAATAGTTGATCCAGAAGCAAAGGCATTTGAAGGTCACTGAATTCATATTGTTAATTTATAAAGTTTCTTTCTCAATTCAACAGTGGTTAAACCAATTTTCACAGGCAAAGTATCTCCTGAACAGAAGGCAGGGCTCTGTTATATGAAAATGTGGATAGAAATGCTCATTTATTCCAAATATTGTCACACTTGCTTATTCTCAGGAGATTAGACATGTGGCCTTCTTGTCTTCAGACAGCTGACAATGAATGAGCTAAACAACAACAACAGCTGGTTATAAGCTAACGTTATGCCATGTTAGGCTTGAGTGTCCTAAAAAAACGCATTACTTTCCCCATGATAAACAGGTTGATTACATTCCCATATCGTGTGAGAGTTTATTAAGTGTTTATTAAATGTTAGATTCTCTTCAAAGAGAGTTGCACTAAAGCCAGCTAAAAGCAACAAAATCAGCAGCTAACAGAGGCTAGCAGCAGCTAACAGTGACAGAAACAGCAGCCCTTACCGACAACAAAGTTCAGGATATCCTCAACAACTTACCCCAGCATTGCATCCATTAGTCAGAAGTGAACTTTACTGTCTCATCGATTCATATCAGTTGCTTTACAAATTTTATGGCCGCCTCCAGAACATGGACAACAGCTGAGGTACACAGTGGTGAAACAGCTTACACTCGCTACAGATGAACGACAACAGAATTATGCCAGAAGCTTGTTGATTGCTATTACAAGGTTGAAGTGCAACTTGCTAAGCGGGATTTAATCAAATATTAGTGGGAGTATGTGTATAAATGTGAGCCTGTATATATACTTTTGACTTTGTGCACCCAGTTCTTGCTTTTTAAAGTCATTACAGATGGCCGTACAATCACTTCACCCTGGAAAAAGAACAGTTCAAAAGAAACCATTAAAAGCCCCAAATTACCATGGTGATACACTCATGCCCATGTTGAGTGTAGACAAACTTCTGACCACAATTTTCTGTGAAATCGAATCAGTTGAATTATCCTCAAGTGCAATCCTATCAGGTCTGACAATATCTTAAAGATGATCACACTTTATGTCTGTATGAGGTTTTTATGAAAAAAGTAAAAGGGATCTGAACTCTGCCATATACAAGCTATCTTTGGTTAAAAATATTTTTTAAAGCATTGTCAAAAACACCAGTAGTATAATACACGATAAAAAAAGGTTTGTCCGAATGGAGGTACAATGATTGCTCGAGAAGTGGCAGAGCACCGTCTTTGCCTGGCTGGGTGTGACACCCTAACCAGGCTTTTACAGTAGGAAGGAGTGAAGCACACCAAGGTTTATCACCATACTGGGATCACCAGTTTAGCAGTTTATGGTGCTTTGCCCTAGCCCACACTCAATCCCTGCACCTCATGGCTGCCTTCCAGCAGCTAGGATATACTGCAAAACCATTTTCATGGAAAAGCTGTTAAACTGGCCAGGGTAGTGATGAGAAACATTGTCAATATAACATATTTCATAGCTCTTTTAAATGTCATGAAGTTGCACTGATGTGTTGTTTCTCCCATCTCTACTGTGGCAGAAATCTGCAACATCTCTGGGGCTTTGCCACAGTGAGCATCAGTTCTTGGCCATCTCTCTTAAAGACACCGTGTCTCATGATTTTGCTCACTTTGGTTTCCATCATGTTCTAACAGGTTAGCGCTGTTAAAGCTAAAAGATTAACATACTGTATTTTTATATAGACCCCTTTAATGTCTGATCTGTTCAAGAAACTGGAGGCTAATTTTTACATCTCTTTCCTCTCGATGTGTCAGCTGGCCTGTGAGGGGTCTGAGTGAGCTTGTTTTTGCACGGTCTCCCTGTTGCTATGCAGACGAACTTTTCCTTTGGCTAGGCCTTAGCCGCCATCCTTAGAGTCAAGCCCGGTCCTGATTGTTCCGCAAGGGAGAATCAAATTAGGGACTAGTAATGTCCATAAAGTCCACGCATAATACTCAAGGGCGTTGGCCAACCTCACATTTCCCGTCCACATTTCCTTTTCATTCCTTTCGTGATTCATCTTTGTTTCATTACCAGCTAATCTGGAGGATTTGTTAATAAAACACCAAACAGATAATCAAAAGGCACAAATCAATAGCAGTGGGTGGAGTTCCAAAAATTAACATTCGTTATTGGCCAACTTATACATCATGCTTCTTCTTTCATGAGCACTTCCCATGTTTTGGTGTTGCTTATAAATACAGTACATCATTGTGTGTTCAAGGTGCAATGGTATTTACTCATGTGCGTGTGTGTGTGTGTGTGTGTGTGTCAGCAGATACTGGGATACTACATTTACCCACTTCAAAGCTTTCGTTGCTGTACCAAAAACATACAATGGTTTTCTCTCCTAATAACACAGACACTTGCTTTTCAAAACAGTTTAAATATGTAAACAGTAGCAAACATGCTATAACTAATTACCAGCTTTTGACTGTGGCTATTGTTGGTTACTTTTAGCCTCACGTAAACTCTTCAGTGGGCATGTGAACACCGACTTATTGTTTGCTTTAAATAACACGTTAAAAAAGTGCCAGCATCCTTTGAACTGCTTCCAGACTTCACTCTTGTTATCATTACTTTTTATATATAATTTTTTTTCTCCTTCGCAGGACCCCTAGGCCTTGAAATTAAAATGTGGCATTTTGCTGGCACAGTGATAACAGGTAGATATCAATCTTGCATCTTAAAAAATCTATTCCCCACTCTTTGCTTGGCTTTTGATGTGTAAGATCAGTACAGTAATGATTACCTTGTTGCGCAACATCTGCCAATCTAGTTTAGGTTCCCGCATATTCTGACTTGCAGAAATCGCTTGGAAGTAAAAACAGATATGATCTCTGTTTATTTTGCTATAGCTGAGTCAGTATATCTGCTCGTACATGCCTTTCTTAAGGTATTACTTCAATCAAACAGTCTTTCAAAATCTTCTGGGACGCTGCTCATATCACTCTCATTAAGCAATTCATAAACATGTTAATGGGGAAATTCTTTTAAAGTTTTAAAATAAGACACAATTTTAAAGCTTTAACATAATTTAAAGGCTCAAAACTGTGTCTTATAGTTAATTCTTACAGAATGTTACACATCGGCCTGATTTGTTACATTGTTGCTTTAAAAAAATTACTCTGATTTGAGAACAGATCAAACTGAGCAAGTTCTTCCTGGCTTTTGTTTTTCTTTGTGTTTTATTTTGCATGAATTGGCACATGGAAATAAAACATAGAAAATTAAAAAATGTAAATAAAAATCATATCCTCCAGACATTGATCAGCAAGGTACAAGCAAATAAGTTATTTTATTAGGATACCTCAAGTTTCCAGACATCTTTATAATGATGACAGTTTGAAAAAATCTTTTTTAAGTGATGTTAAGTTATAAAAAAATAAACAATAATCCCTTTATATCTCCAATACAGTGCCGTGAAAAAGTATTTGCCTCCTTGTGTATTTGTCACACTGAAATGTTTCAGATCATCAAACAAATTTTAATATTAGACATTAATTTGGGTTAATACAAATTGCAGTTTTTAAATTATGATTTAATTCATTAAGAGAACAAACCTATCCAAATCTACCTGGCCTTGTGTGAAAATGTAATTGCCCCTGGAGTGGTCAGTGAAGGGGAACTCAGCTTTCAAAAAAATTTAACAAGGGGGTAATTATTTTTTCACATTAGTTCTTCATTCATTATTTAAAAACTAAAATAAATAAATTTGTTTGATGAGCTGAAACATCTGAAACATTTTTGTGTGACGAATGTGCGAAAATTAACAAATCTGAAATGGGACAAATACTGACTGCACTGACTGTGTTTCTAAAAGAAAAAAAATAAAGAAACAAAAAACATGCAGCACTTCTTTAGGTTTTGATAAACAGAGACAGAAAACTAAATACCAGTGATGTTTGTAAGGCTAATGAAGCTGGCCTAGTGGCCAGATAACGATCTATTACCTTGTAGTTAGCTACAGAGCTATCGCTAATTAGCACCGATAACATGAGGCTTAAATATTTGCTGTAACACTACATGAGTGTTCCTGAGCAACAGAGACAAAGAAAATACAAGAAAACCCTCATCCACAAGAATTTCTGACATCACCCTCACAACATATGTTCCTCCTGTATTTGGATTAATGGTGAAAAGGTAAAGATCACAAACTCTGAAATCTGAGTTGGCCAGAGGGCACAGAATATTTTGTTAAAATGACAGGTTGTATATAAAATATCTGTTAACTTGCTTATGAAGAAGAACCTAAAATGAACACAGAAAGGTGAATCACTGTGACATGTTAGAAAGAGCCTCATCTAAAGCAGAAGACGCTTTGACCTGGAAACATCACATAACAATTCACCCATTCATTCTCTTCAGTTCAGGGTTGCAGGGTGCTGGAGCCAATAGATGTCATAGGGGTAAATGACAGTGTACACAGGATATAATATTAAAGATACTTTATTTATCACACAGCATTTTATCACAACTAATAACTAGACAAGACACATACCCGTCTGCAGTTAAATACCATGCTCCTTGCAGGAGATTAGAACAGCCAGACCACTTGGACATCCTATTTATCGTCGTAAAAATAAAACTTTATGGCTCGAGCATGAATCCTAACATCTGCAAAGTAGCTCCAGGAGTTTCTTTTCATTATTTGGTACATTGTACACTACACTGCAATACTAGCCAGCAGTGATTGTTTGATTAAACTGATTTTAATTGGAATTATCATCTTATTCAGAAACAAAGGTGAAAGCATTTACATTAAATGTCAGGTGAGACCATGTCTGTTTTCATTATGCTCTACTGTGACATTCAGCTGTGTGGCCTATCACAGAGACATCATCACCTTCCATCCCAGTTTCTTTCACATCATCCTTCACCTACTTCACAACTAAGCAATTGTACAAAATGTACCCTTCTCACCAATGAGATGTGCTATGTACAACTAGTGAACAAACGCATTGTGATAAATTCTATCAGCATTTCTTTTAGCTCTGTGATTCCCAGAGTTTCTTTAGGGACCAACATTTTAGATTTTCTGTAAGAATGCTAAAAAGCCCACACTTAATTCAGAACACGCTAACATGTGTCAAGCAGTCATATTAAGAGTGACTTTCAGTGACTTTCAGTGACTGAGTGAGCGGTTTCACCATCTTACCAGAGGGCTTTCAGCCAGGACGTACAGCTGTTAGTGCAATTGAACCCTTGTCCTTTACATGATGTGCGGGTCACTGTAACCACAAGATCGCCCTGTCGCCCTGAATCATCATTATTAGGTTCTGCAAATAAGTATTATACTTGTGGAGCGGAAGGGAAACATTTTAGTCGTTGCTGAATGTGTGATTGTAAAAGCAAGACCCCTTTTCTTGATATGACCTGAAGCTGCCCTCACATTTGTGAGACGCTTTCTCTAAAATTATTGCCATCATTTGTCCCTGTACCAGCAGCTGGCAGGGAGCTGGAAGTAGACTTTCCTAAAACAGTACATGACTGGATGGTAGTGCTAAGCACTGTGGAAGTCAGGTTTCTTTGGCATATAATCAGCTAGTTATGTGACAGTATCCTTTGTCTCTCCAAGCTAATATTAGCTTACGTTACGTCACTGGCAAGAAAATTGTATCACCTTTGACTGAGTTCACTTTAGAATGAGGTTAGTCTGTTGCAACTTTGGTTACGTGAGCTACAAAGTTATAGGCTAGTAGGACACTTCCTGTATTTGTCCTCTATACACTAACTTGCCACTGTGGACAATTTCCATCAAAAGTAAATATGAAGTAACTAATGACGTACTGTGAAAAAGTCTTGAGCCACTTCTCATTTCTTTATATTTTGTTTCCAAGGAACCAGACTCTCTTGCAATTTTTTTCTTTGGACATTTGCTGCTTTTTCACTCATTTTCAGTCCAGTCCTCAACTATTTACCAGAGAAAAGAAATGGTCTTTTAAGCTACTTAACATTCACTTAATTTTCTAACTCGAGGGTTAAACCAGTGTTGTATCTACACATATTAGACAACTTAGCAAAGAACAATTTTTAAATTAAATTTTTAGGCATTTTGTTATTAGCACCCTGTTCCAAAACACATAATTTGTTTGCTTTTCTTCAGTTAAATACATGAACAGATAACAGATTTTGGCAGGTATTAAATTGTTTTTTGGTGCTGACGAGGTGATTCCCAAAGAGCTACTAGGGAAAAACTCAGTGTATGTCAGCACTGTGTACAATGTACAGTAATCTTAAAACAAATGGAGGAAACTGGACAAGTGGAGGATAAAAGAAGAAGTGGCAGGTGTAAAAAAAACAATGTACAGCAGATGAACAGTATGTGAAAGTCATGTCTGTAAGAAATTGTAACAAATTAACAAATTCAGCAAAGACTTGATACAGAAGCTGAGAGATTCTTTGGGGCCTTTCTGTATTGTTCACTGGAGCCTCATTAAAAATGCTCTCAGTAGAAAGATGTCAAGAAGCCATTCTTAATTAAGGGAAACAGGCTGAGGTATACCAAATTACACAAGGACTGAACTGAAAAAGTAAATCATCATCAATAGTCATATCAAAGGTCCGGAGAGATACAACAGTGAATGTCTAAAACACAGTGCAGTGTCATGGTTTGTTAAAATTAATAGACTTATGAACACAGAACATGCCATCTGATTTTGAGCCATCATGCAATATCACCTGGAAAGCATTTGATTTTTCAGAATCATGGTGATCATAAACCCACTGCCAGCGCAGTAAAATCACACGTGGATAAAAAACCATACAATTAAACACCATCAGTCATGGATTGGCCTCCCCAGTGCCCGGACCTCAGTATTATTAAAGAGAGAGAGAAGGAAAGAAAAAGCAGCCAACATCCAAAGAAGAGCTTTGAATGTCCTGGAGAGAAGAAGCCTGTCGAACTAGTTCTGAGGACCGCTTAAAGAAACGACAGGAGTTTGCATTAAAACTTGCCTAACAGAGTTCAAGTTGCATAGAAGGATAAAGGTAGTCAAACCAAATAGTGAATCTCAAGCTAACTGCACAATCTTTTTTTGCCTCACATAGTGTATTTCCATGTACGTTTCCACATTTCAATAAATCACTACAACTATTTTGTAACATAAAGAAATAAAAGGTGGTTTAAGACTTTTGCACAGTGCTGTATGTTTTGATGTTGTCGATGCTGGTCTTTGGTAAAAGTGATTCTTTTGAACTTTTGTAGTCAGAGCTTAAAAACTGACAATTTCTGTGTAGTGATCAGACAGTTGGGCATGGTTACAGAAATCCAAATCCTCTGAATGCTCCTGCTAAGAAGCAGTAGCTTTCACCCTTAAGCTATTAATGTTGCAATTATGATTTGAAAAAAGGTAATGAAAATATGATCTTCAGGCAGCCAGGGAAAACGTATTTGGAAACATCGGATGTATTTTTGACGGCTCATTTAAAACTCTTGTCAGCATTGTCAGATCGGTGATAAATTACTTGGAAAGCTAGTATTTACTTTAGAGTTGTCTTAAAACAACTCTACAAAATTTGAGTGAGTTAAGTGTCTGTAATCACTCCATCCATTCATCTTCATAATCACTTAACTATCTTTGGGTGGTAAGGGGGCTGGAAGTGATCCCAGCTGCCATTGGGCAAAAGGCTGGGTACACCATGGACACGTCAACAGTCCTTCAAAAGGCTAACAAAGAAACTGCACACTTGCCTCCACACCTGCTGAATCACCAGGTAAGCTCGAATGCATGTTTTTGGACTGTGGGAGGAAATCCAGTGCAGGTACAGGGCGAATAATGAAACCTCCCAAATAAGGCCAAAGTGCTCTTGCTGTGACAGGACAATGCTAACTACAGGAGTTGCTGGGGTCAACATGCTAATCACAGAATCAGCAGACAGCTTCTAGCTCCACGTGTTACAGTTGTCACTCACTGCATTATATATGAAAAAACAAAAATAAATCATTGTGAAAGTCCTGCATATGTGCCAACTCTACAGTTTTTGATCAATTTTAATCAAAATAAGAATCAAAATACTGTAATAATCCCTAAAGAAACAATGTAATTTAAGGTCATCTTCTGGTCCCTTCTGGTTTTGCTACTTCTCCTTGAACTCTTCAGTAATCTTTATCCACATTCCCAAGTTTTCTTTGCTTTCTTAACCAAAGTTTTGTTACCAAAGTTGCCAGATCATCCATCAATCACAGTCTACAAACAATTCATACTATACATGCAATTTCCATCCAACCATACCCTGGCAACTCATAAACCATTTCATGGGGTTGGCCTGTAGGCTAGCAGGCCTGTTGAATGTCGACTTAGGCTATCTAAGCTGTTGTTTTTGCTTATACCTTTTATGTCTCTCAGAAGAAATGACATAAAAGGTATAAGTATAAGGTATGACACTTTGAAACAAACCAAAAGAATCATAGTGAGTTGAGCCATATATGCTTGAACTTATGTGGCAGGTCCAATATATGCACTCTTAAGAAGGAAGAGGATGTTTATATGAATGCAACACATTCATATAAGGGTTTTTGTGTTGTCTGTCTAACACTGGCTGTTTGCATAGTACCTGACAAGCTCTATTTACACAGTTCAAGTACGCACATATTGTTTTTTTTTTAAGGATAGTGTCAAGTCTGACTGCATCTGATCTCGATGTGTGAACAGTGCACATGCACAAGGCTGGAAGAGCCTATTTCAGTGCAATGCCGTGTAAGCCACAACCAGAGAGAGCTTGTGTGCTTGTGTGGCCGTAACAGTAAAGTGCTGTGTCAGCCGAGAGCCGCTAAACTTCTCCTGGCAGTCGGCCATGTTTTGAGTGTTCCTGCTGCCTTTACCATGTTGTCTCCTGCCGCGCTGTATCCTCCCTGAGGGTGATTCTTCTCCTCCTCCACGTTCCTCCTCTTCTCTCTCTGTGTCTGACTGACAGCCCCTTGGAGCGGCACACTTTTGCACAATCACCATTGTTCGGATACAAGTTGTACTTACACAATACAAGCCTTTTAATATAAAGTTAAGTCTACACAAAGTTTGCAAGCCAAAGAAGTGCACTGGCATCTAGAGAGAAATCCTTAACCAAAAACCTGAGCCTCTAATTAACTAGTTAACTCATGCATTTGATATTACTAGCTCTTCTATAAATTAGAGGTCATATGTCTTGTATTCACTTAAAATCTCGATTGCAAGGCCCTCTATAGTACCACATTAATACATTTTATATTTCTATTCATTTTGATTCTACATCATTTGCTAAGATGACTGGACAGGAGACCTACAGCATAAAAAGAAGAAAAAAAGAAAAGCTAAATGAAAAGAAAACTTTTGATCTGCTGTTACGCATGATATGAAGAGGCTACTTGGAGCGTTATCAAAGATTATAGGAGACACGGCTGGAGTCCGAGGCTCATCCTGTGTAATCTGTTTTCAAAGTCATCTGAGGTAGACCATTTGTTCTGGGTGTGGATGTTGATTTGAACTAAATAAAGGGCTTGAAACCCAATAGTGGTGCCTCAAGTTGGGAGAAACACCCAAAAGGCTTCTGCAGTGTAAGAATGAATAAAAGGCTTTGTCAAATTAAGAGTGATAATGTGTATCTGGACTATTCTGCATCAACACCCATTTTGAAGGGCATTAGTAAAGAGGAAATAATGAAAGATGGAATGATTTTGGGATATATTAAATTCAAGTTAAATTTAGGTTTCAATTCAATTTTATTTATATAGTGTCAAATCACAACAGTCGCGTCAAGGTACTTTATAGTGTATGGCAAAGGCCATACAATAATACAGAGAAAACCTATAAGAAAGCACTTGGTGTCAGTGGGAAGTAAAAACTCCCTTTTAACAGGAAGAAAGCTTGGGCAGAACCAAGCTCAGGGAGGGGCAGGGCCATCTGCTGTGACTGGTTGGGTGTGAGGGGAGGGAGAAAAGAGAAAAAGCACGCTGTGGAAGATGAAATGAGTGAATTATTCATTTATTTGCAACAAACAAGTGAAAAAGATGGTACACTTTAGTTTATGAAAGCACGAGATGATGGACATATGGTCGCTATGAAAATAAAACAAATGAATGACCAAGAAATCAGACTTTAATAAGTTTATTTCAAACTTTGTCATCTGAAAACAAAGATAAATATTAACTATAAAATGTTTGTATGGGCAATTTTAATGCAAACAAACAAACAAAACAGTTTCACAAAAATGTGGATGCATTACAAACAAGAGCATTAAAGCTTTGACGTTTTATGCTGATGTCAGCATAAAAAAAACTTTTACCTAATTCGTGTAGCCATGACCTTTGACCTATGACCCTCCATACTAAAATGGTGAATTTTATTATCATTACCCATATGATTGGAGTAGAAGTAGAAGAAAACTTTGGCTTCTATAAGCTGCAAAAACTTGACATTTTAAGATATATTCATGTAGTGTGTGATTATGCAAAACTTCATTGTGACATCATAGGGCGTCATCCTGGAAAAAATGCCCATGACCTTTCATAGATTACTCAATACAGTTTCTAAAATCTTTTTTTCAAGCTCAACTTTGACCTTGGGCGCAAATAGTGATGGTGAGGTAAAAACACTCAGTCGACTGTTGGTGTTCATGCCCACCAAGGCGTCGTGTATCGTTGTGAAGTTTGAAGACAATCCATAGAAAGTTCTGGGAAATATAACGGTTTTACTGATTTTTGCATTTGGTGCGACAAAAATCAAATCAGCTCAGGCTGTTGTTGGTATCTACCATCGCACAAAAGTAGAAAATGATGTGTAGAAAAGTGTGGCCCCTAGACTGTAACAAACAGAGATAAACAAACAAACAAACTGATTACATGCTCGTTCCCTTCCTTTGGGGGGAGAATTATATAAAGCCTTATTCAGAGACCCTCATGCAACTGAAGATTCATACAATGTATTAGGAAAAGTTTACTTTTTCACCCACAGTATCGCTGGGTAAGAATATATATACATATTTTTTTGCAGTCAGAATCATGATCTGATCCAAGGTTTTCAAAGGCCTCCTTATTTCTTCATTTGTATTCTTGTTATTTAAAGTTATTACATTATATGTGGCATACAGTGCAAAGGGGATGACGTAACGCGTAATGTATAGTAATGCCTAATGTATCGCCAGCCGCTGCACTTATAAGAAAAACAAACATACAACACCTGAAACACAAAAATTTTAAAATGCACAGGTACATAAATCAGTAATCTTTGTGTGTAGTGTGTGTGAGAGAGAAAAAGTGTGTGTGTGTGTGTGTGAGAGAGAAAAAGTGTGTGTGTGTGTGTGTGTGTGTGTGTGTGTGTGTGTGTGTCTTTTTGTCAGAAAATGCATTTGAAAATGAGGGTGGGAAGCCAAAATAATGCCCCTCAGGAGCCAGAGGCAGACAGCGATGGATCCAGGAGAACTGGGCCATTCGCAGCCCTTCAAGAGTACTGAAGACCTAAGGCCAATATCTGCACACCCATCCCAGGAGGAGAAGTAGGAAGGCTCTATACAGGGCACCTACGGCCATAGGGTGGGAGTCCTGGAGGACCAGAGGTGACGGTCACCTTGGTGGGAACCAAAATCAGGGTCACAGGGCTTCTTCAGGCGTCAAAAATGGCCCAGTACCCGACAAGTCCATGTGCACTGATGGCACTCTTTTGTTTCCAATATGTTTTTGCCAAAGAAGAGTCATTCTATTAATCTCACCCATCTTAACAAACACGGTTAATGGAATTTTACCGACTCCTCCATCTTCTAATAAGGTGCTTCTCTTGGGTAGAGAAACATTTGTAACTTTTGTAACTATATCCATATTCTTGTATATCTTTACAATAAATTAAAAAAAGAGATCTTGAAACCAGCACTGTATCCTTAAACAATGCTCAAGCACGTTATCTGACTTTTTCATTTTTAGTCAAGCGTAAGTGTGAATGAAAAGCAGAAGACGATAAAAGAGTTCAGATGGGGCCCATCTAATATTGGAACAAATTTTCTCATTTGTTCTTTGAATGTGAAAGTGGAAATTTGAGACACCAAGACTTTCCACAAAAACAAAATTAAACAAATGGGTTATGGTGCGGGGAGTCCGAGGGCCTTGCAGCATTTTTTGCAGCTGAGACGTCGGCACATGAGTCAACTATTAACACTACACAGCATCAAAACAAACTTTGTGTTTAGCAGCTGAGAGCATTTGGAGGTTTGAGGCAAGGGCCTTGGACTCAAGAAACATGACAACTCTCAATTTCATTCATATTTATTTACAACAACACTCATCCTAGGGTGCCTCGTGACAATAATTACTGGGAGAAATCCAGTGAGTGCTTATGAGCAAGAGCTTGGTAGAAAGATTAAAAACAGTCAAAGCGAAAAACAACAGCTATAGCTAGGCCGTGTGCCTCTGTCAGAGAGAGAGGGGGAAGCAAAGAGGTTCATAGAGAGAAAAAAAAATATATGTATATAACAAAATAATAACCAAGTACAAACAAAACTCCATGTAACAAACCAAGCCACTTCCCTTGCGGCCATTTGTGTTGTTGTCTGTTGAGTTTAATTACCTTTAATTCTGTTTTGCTCTTTCCATTCCTTTTTTTCTTTAAGAATTTGTGAGGTGTGTCTTATTGAAACTAACAACACTGCCAGGAAGTCTTTACCTTTGGTGTTAATGTGGCCTTTAGTTAAGCACCCTGACTCTGGGCCCCTGCTGTTTTAAAAAGGATTACTGTAAATCTGGTTGTCTTTAATGAGAGTGACACCATCTGTTTATAAGATACATTCTACATTCTGGTAGTTTGTTAATTTTAGGCAATTTGGTGTTTCTAAGGTGTCACCATTGGTTATAGTACATAGAAATGGTAGTCATCCAATTAGTCAAACCACCTCCTGAAACAATAAGCAATTGCCACTGCATGTACTGCATGGTTTCATTAACAGACCGATGACATTTAAATAAAAGACTTTCAAACGTACTCACTGATATCCGGCCGCATTTCAGCAACACCACTGAAAAGTGTGGAACCAGCTCGTAATAAATTTTGCCATCCCAGACGGTTTTAATTGCGGTCATCGAGGCTCATCCACACTTCTTGCACAACTTGGGATTTTTTAGGGTGAAACATTTCACCATGATGGTGAAAAGTTTGTAAAACACCCTCAGGTCTTCACAAAAGACCCTCATGTTTGTGTGATATCACATATGTGTGATATCATTGTTTTTCTGCAGTTTATGGTTGTGATTCCCAAACTTTATATGTGCATGTGACCCACAAAAGCAAAGCTGTGTTTACTAGAAATGGCTCTGTGCAGGTTAACTTGATTTGTGTATATAGAGGTTCAACAAACTTTTATCTTTTGACGTTGATTGGAGCAAATAAAAAAAGTTTTATTTCTGCAAGAACCACAAAAGCTATGGATGTTTCTCTGCTTTAGATGCCTTTTCAACTTGTATTTACACAGATTCTTACACTGGTGAAATCTTTCACATCAAAGTGTATGGCCATCACTTTTCTACTCCATATGAAAGGTGGGAGTGGAAGGTCTTTTCTACTACTTTATTGGTCTTTAGAAACACTGCGGATGGGTATTTTTATTTTGAAAATGGAGCAAAACCCAGATTTAAAACTTATTGGAAAAGAAAGTCTATAAATTTCTTATTTGAGAAGGGACTATTAGGAAAGGAAATGTTAGTGTGCCTCTGCAAATCATCACGTAGTTAGCCACCGCACTCTTGGATGAATACACCAGTCTGCATCACTTCACTTGACTCAGTGCCTGTCGCAAAGAAATCGAACTCTCTGGGCCCACCCTCCTCGGTGAACCACAGCCTTTAGACAGGAATATCGACAGCAGGAAAAAGCTCATCAAACTGCGCTCAACATCTTTGGAAACTGTTACTCAGACAATTATATTAGACTAATCCGACTTCACCATCATCCAGCACATAACCATACAGCTTACCAGATGGCTTCAGCACTCGTTCTGCAAAGAGATGGCTCCATCAGGTTCAAATCATTCGCAGTGACACTAACCATACTTGGCATTATGACTTCAGTGAAACTGGTGTGACTACCACAAGTTCTAGCCACAAGAGGCTACCCCGACTGGTATGAGCTTAAATGCTACCATATGTGTGTAAACCTAAGCTGTGGAGTTAAACTCTGCTTTCATGAGCGCATGGTTATGGTAGCAGCGATGATTCAAAATCCTGTTAGAAATGCACTTCCTTTTGGCAATCTGTTTATGCTCAGCTGGTTTAAAGTTCAAGCGATAATCCCCAAGATCATTATTTCTGTCGTTCTGGCAGCACCTTTGGTGTGAACCATTCATTGCCGTAGCAGTCCAGCTCAGCACTTCCCAGAGTTCACCTGCCAATCAAACAATGTGGCCTGTGCTGTAATGTGTTTTCCTTGGACTCTCTGGTGATGCCATTCTATAGGTGGCTATAGGACTCCAGGGCTTTGGTCCTGCAGAACTTCCCATTTTCTTCTGTCTTTTTCAAACAAAAAACTCCGCTGATGTTCAGAAACATGAACGTCACTTCCTGTGCACCATCTGGCATGTCAAAGGTTGATTCCAGAGCTAGAAAGTTTGGCTGATTTAAAAAAAAATGCTGATGAAGGTCTGTAAGATGGCTGCATCCACAACCACGTAATCAAATAGCAATTTTATAGCAATATTCATGCACTTTAGGCTCTAATCTAATGGTTTCACACTCATCTATGTCATGACTTACACTGTGGCGTGCAGATTTCGTAAATGTTGTTCTTCATTACTTTTTCCTGTCTTTTCAGTTACCTGCATCAGTCCTTCGTGGTGTGATGAAAAAGGATGCTGAGAGTGGAGCAGGTTGAAAACAGAGGTCAGACAAAGCAGAGCAAGGCCATGTCTACACTAATATGTTTTCATTTGAAAACGCATTTTTTTCTGTCCGACAGTGTTTTCGGTCACATTTTAGTCATGTGACCAATTAAACTAAGATAGCGAAGGGCATTATACAGCAGTTGTTTTGTTTGCGCTCAATTTTGACAGCCCTATTAAAGATTAATATCAGTAATATACATGCTCCAGATGGCTTTTCAGATAGCTTTTCTTCAAATTCTTTAATTCTCACTCGCTTTTGCAACTTTGTACCTTTGTGTTACTCACAGCAACAACTCCACCTCACTGTTAGTCTATTTAAAAAACTCGGTGCTTTTTCTCGACACTTTGTCGCGATGTTTCAAAGAGCCGGAAAGTAAATAAATGGCAGACAGAAATGAGGCAGGTCGAATCGTCTTGCGTTTCACGCATGCGCAGTACTGGAGTGTAAGCGTTTCCGGCCGTTTTAATATGGACGCACAACTCTGTGAAAACGAATGTAAACGATAGTGTGGACACGGAGCGTTTTCAGACGTATACAGTGTTTTCAAATTTATCTGGTTTAGTGTAGACGTAGGCCAAAGCATCTGCTGTGACAGCACTGGGATAATGGGGTTCCTTTCTACTTGGTGCAGGCATTTCACATGTGGTTTTCCACTTTTTTGCATTTGAAATGGTTTGCTCAACTACTCAACTAGTATATGGGTAGAGTTTAGGTATAGGTATTTTGAAGTAACTTTTCGATTACTTTACTTCTTTCACAGGCCAACTTTATTTGTAACTAGTCTAAATTTGGGTTAAAATAAAACACGTTTTGAACTGTGCACCTGAAAAACATGGAATGATGGTCAGGAGTAGAGAAAAAGATTTTTTTTTTTTTACAGAACCACAATGTCCCGAACTCTAATTGTGTCTATCTTAATGACTCCTTTTACCCAAGCCCTGATCTTTTCTAAGCAAACAATAACCATGGTGACAAAGTATTATTGAATACTCTGTGTTTAATGATAAACAGTGGAGCCTTTCATCTGATTAACCAGAGCCCGGATTGCTTGTAATTGCCACGTCTTATAGGTGAAGCCTGAATGACAAATGCGTCTACAATGAGCTGTGATTCCAATGAAAGCACAACTTTCTTCCTCTTAACGGCTAATTCCGAATGAAAATCAAATCAAGCCGGTCTAAATGGCGACGTGCTGCACACCTTCAGGCAAAGAAAACAAAGTTTTGTCAGCCTGTCACTATTTCTCTTCTTCATCTCGTCAAAGCCTCAAATCAAGATGGATCTTTTGTTTTGCTACTAGCATGCTGTAACAATCCCCCTGCACAGGACAAAACACAAATGCTGTAGCATACTGGCTGAAGATCAACTTTTCTTCAAACTCGGTTGTGTGGGTCCATTTCGAGTTGATCTCCACTCATGAATAGGCGCCCTCCACTTAGACCCACCACCGCTCTTTGTTGTTCTGTTCAGACGCTTCTGTTTTGTATCAGCTTCGGTTTCCATCTATCTGATTCTATGCAGCTGTGGCGCAGCGGCGTACTCAGGGCTCTGTGCTAATCTGCTTCAGCGAATGCTGCTCACCTGCAATTACACTCGTGTTCACCACCCACTCACACTCACACAAAATATACCATGGCTGTAGTGATTCTTGCATGAGTGGCATATATGTGTGAGTGCACTGGGCAGGAACTGACAACAACCTAAGATTGGCACAAAATGCTATTTGGCCATTTCACATCTCCTTAAATTATTTAATTCCACATAATATTCTTATGATTGTTTGGATTAAGTTAAATGAATCAAATACAGCAACCTATGGAAAACATTGTTTTAGTTCATTGTCATTTTAATTTTAAATGTAGTGTGTTGTGAGTCGTCTTTTTTCTGTTGGCTGCTCTCTAGGGTTTGCCACTCATCTGGCTACCTCACCCTACCCATCCTCTTCTGTCTCACCAACCCAAACTCTCCAAACTAGGAATGTTTTGGCTCACATATCAGTCCAATACTGACCCAAAACACTGGATTGGATATCAGTGATAATTTGTCGATCCATGGTCATCATGCCACACCAGCAGCTAGTTGTAATAATGCAGTGGTATGGGGGTATTTCACGCAGCTACACCAACAACTTCTATGTGCATGTTTTGTTTGTTTTTTCACAGTGTTGTGCAATTGTGCAAAAGTGTTTTACTGAAGTGCAAACTGTGGTCAAAATGAGCTGACAAGAGTCAAAACACTTGGCGACACTTGTGTACTTTCACTTTCCTAATGGGAAAGCTGCTTCAGTCCAGCGTGATGTGAGAATGCTTCTCAGGCTCTTCCGTAGCGTGAGGGATACAGATTATTAGTTTAACACTGGTACTAGATTGGTAATAAGTATCAGCAGATACCCATAGTCAAAGTATCGGTATTGGATCAGATCAAGAAAAAGCTCAATTTCAAGTCTAAACCACCTCAACGTTTGTCTCCAAATGGCCTAACCTCAGCTGTCCCGCTGACGTACTCATTCATAATCCTGTTTATTTTGGTCTCTCCCAATGAAAATCTTAACCTCTTCAGCTCTGTCACCTCCAGTTCAGCCTTCTGTCTCTTTTTAGTGCAACCACCTCCAAATCTTACATTATAGCAGGTCACTACAATCTTATAAATCTGTTTCTTTTATTGGGTAAAAAGTATACAGGATTAAATATGTATACAATAAACAGCCTGATCTTTGAAACAGATGATTGATTATAATACCTCACTATCCACACAGTGTCTTTACTATTTTTATTTTACCATTTGATGGCAGTTTTTACAATGGGGTCACACATCAATGTGAAATAATAATTATCCAGTCAAACATCAAAAATCAGTTTTCATGATTTTATTAATACACTAATGGAACAATATTAAAGCTATAGTGGTAGGTCAAAGCATATTGATATAGAATAACTGCATGTTGAATGGAAATTAACCACAAAGGCAGAAATGTGAAGACACACCAATGCTCGAATACTGTAAACACTTGATATACATAAAACTGGTTAAAGAGCATTGCTACTTATCTCTAAGCTGTGAGACCTGACACGTAGACAATCAGTCATCCTAAATTGTGTAACCAAATAATAGTACTCAGTTGAGAAGCTGCTGCACGTTGTGTAGAAAATAATGATGACAGCTGTTTGCCTGCCACCTCACAAATAACCAAGGGGAAATTGCACTGCGGTTGCAAATCCTCCGGAAAAGTGACAAGGTAAACATCTAAATCTAAGATAAGAGGGTGTGTTCTTACTGTTGGTGGTATTAAGGATTTAATTCCCGAAAACAAAGGACACGGGCTGTGTTCCTGTTAGATCCTAAATGCAGCATTATAATGGAGGGAAATGTCAGCATGAGCATTTTCCTGTACGGTAAACCCTCTTGCTAGATATTGTATCATAATCATTCATTTCAAGGATATGATTGTTTTGTTTCAGAACGATACCTGTGTTTGATGACTCTTATCTGGTAAGGTCATATATTTTAAGTCATTTGATTTCCATTTAGCTTCAGAGCTTATAAATATCAATTCTATTTTTTGACCTAGGAGCAGTACAGTGCTGACCCTCATCTAGAATTCAGCTACCAATGAACAAAGGCCGTTTGACATTTTGGCTGCATGGAGGCTCTTTATCACAGCCTGAGTAATGCCTGAGTAAGAACAAATCAGCTTCCTTTCTTAAAAGATAGAGGACAGGAAAAACTCCACCAAATCCTTACACATCAGGAACATTAACAATGTTGAGTAGGTGGAGAACAGGGGCCTCCCTGATAACCCCCACCCAAAGGAATAACCCCTTTTCTCACCCCCTCCCAGCTTGCTTCACTAAAGTTTTTGTATCTTTAGATAAGCTTCTCTGAGTAAAGTACTGGCGATATGAGTCATATTAATTCAGAGAGCAATAACCTTTCTTTGGCTCACCAATAGATGGAAAATTTATTTGCATTTAACTGTTTTAACATTTGACTTAAACACACAGAAGTCAGGGTGTCTTATCAAGAGATCCAACAAGTCTTTGCATCTTACAGGGAAAATTAAAAACATATAAGAGCACTGCAGTAAACCCAAGTCCACGAGCTCGCAGTAAGCAACAGTGACAACCTCTGTGTCACATTTTCCCTGGTGGTTTTGTTGGTCTGGGGTCTCCATTCAAGAGTTTTAACCCTATCAAAATAAACTTTGGACTGCTCTCTGAGTTCTGCAGCACCTGCAAGACTGTAGGTACGACTGGTCCTTCACTCCAGATGACTGTTTAACTGTCTCAAACCAAACCGCCACCCTTGTGCAGTATACATATTGTTTCATTTTGGGGCTTGGCCGCATGTTTACACATCAAACCACATAAAAAGTCATACAGACTGTCATGTACACAAACCACATTTGAGAAGAAGTAAATCCATATCAACACTTTCTCCATTACAGAATTTTCTATGAAGAAATAAAGCCCGGTGCTGTTGAACTGGCAAAACCCTGCTTGTGGGGTTGTGAGGGGGTTGTGACGGGGGGTGGGGGGTACATGTACAAATCTGTTGCATGAACATAACAAAAGTTTTGCTGGCTCTGGACTTCAAACAAACCATAAAAACAAAACATTTGTCATTAAAAGCGATGCCCTGGATAGGCTATAAAAATATGAATAGTAATTTTATTGGACACTTGGGGTTGGAGTTTAACCTGGGTCTGCATTGTAATAGATATATGTGTGTGGAAAGTGGCACGGGCACTGGAATAACAAACTGGACTATTGACGATAGGACCTGTATGAGAGATGAGATATTTTAATGGAATTGGGGGTAGCTTTAACAAACCTGCCTGTAGCGATTTTTGACTTTATGAGATAAGCCAAGGAGACAAAATGCTTTCCTCCCCTCCCTGCAAATGCACCATAATAGCCAATATTCACTTGGAGCCCTTTCTCCTTCTGTGGCTTGACACAGAGCATCGGAAAAGCAATGAAATGGAGGGTTTGCAAATCACATCATTACGGTACATATTATTTGATCTAAACAGCAGATGCTACGTAGTGTTTCTGCCTTTTGAGATGACTTTACTTAAACAATATTTTTGAAAAGTTATATAACAAGCAACCGCATGCTTCACAGTATCCGGTGCGCTGAGAGACCTCTGTTTTTAGACGTCAGATGCTCCATGTTATTAGATGCACATGAATGTTCCCACAATTATTCAAAAACATCACAGAAATCCAAAGTTGATTTACTCCACTTAAAAAAAAAAAAAATCTAAATCCATCAGACGTAGGGAGTAGGGAGCATAATATAGAGCAGGAAAGGTAAATGAGTTTATGGCTAAAAGGCCAAACTGCACCTGCATCCATCTGTTGACTTCAACAAACACAGGTTAGGTATTAATGGATTTTTTCTGTGCATATCATGTTGTATTAACTGATGTTTTCTATTGTTTGTGTCATATATAAAGGCAAAGACTGAAAATGACCATGTGCTGTGCTGTTAAGTAATATGCAAGGGTGATAAAACCTCATACATACGGTACAAATTTTTAATGCAATGTGAAATTAGGAAAATTATTTTCATTTTGTTGAAAACCAAAGGATTTGAAAGGGGTAGGATCGCAGCAGGCTGGTGAATTAGCTGGAAATTTCTATTGCTTTCTTTGGCATACGACCACTTCCTCCAGCAGTGTGTGTGCTGTGTCCCAGGTGTGCTGTTCTTGACCTCAGAGCTTTGTATTAAAACACACATGGCAGGCCGGACTGAGCAACAGTCACCAGCCACTTAAAACTTTACTCAGACTCACAGCTTTTTGGTGTTTCAATGTGTTCAGGGCCATAATCCAACTTTACATAGCTGGTGTTGATGCTATGTGATGAACTGTTTGGGGCTATAAAATGAATCTGTTGTTTTAAAACAATCACTTAACTGTGGTTTTGGTCTATTGCATCAATTTGGGTGATTTATATCTTTGGCATGAGATCTAGTCACTGTTATTTTAGATTACCAAAAATTTGTCACACCTGTTATAATATTAGTCACGAATCATTATATTTGCAGCAGTAAATGCTCAACCTAGTTTGACCAGTTCCATACAATAATGTGCAAAACACCCCACCTTTCTTTTAATGTTACTTGATAAATGAGAACTAGGTACAGCGATTTATTCAAACAGGTAGTCTTCAGGAATAATTCTCCTGAAAGACATTCAAAGCTCTTCTTTGGATGTTGCCTGCTGTGTATTACCTTTTCTCTCAAGACGAGACCACATTACTTCAATAATGTTGAAGTCAGGGGTCTGAGAAGGCCAGTCCGTGACTAATATTGTTCGATTGAGTTTTCTTTTTTGTATCCAGAAATGCTTTTATTGCACTGGTAGTGTGTTTGGGATCATTGTCATCCTGAAAATGAACCTTACCAATCAGATGCTTTCCAAATGGTATTGCATGGTGGATTAAAATCTGGTGGTAATTTTATGCATTTATAATTACAACAATTTTGACAAGATCCACGACACCACTGGCTGAAATGGATTCCCACAGACTCTCCACACTGTGTTTTACAGATGGCTGTAGACAACCAAAATACCTGTTGTCTGTCACAAGACCGAAAGGTTGGTACCAAAAACTGGACTCAAGCGCAGGAACCTGGAGCAGAGACAGCAGAACCTTTTACACTGTTTATTTGTTAAACTCAAACTTTAAAGTGTGACAAAGACAAAGGCAACAAAACATAGAATTTGATGTGGCAAGGCCTAGTGAACGTGGCTAGGTGGACGTGGATCCAGAAAGGGGGGAATTGGGCCAGAGATGCAGACTAGAACGTGGCAGTTAAGCAGTCACACTGTGGAGAGGGGACAACAGAGTTAGGGAGGTGGTGGAGAGGAGCTCTGAAGATGGTGAGTTTATTATAAAACTGTTCTTACTTGCAGGTGGAGAGAGTGAGCGATGAGAGAGGGGTAACGTGAATCTGGAGCGAGCTGAACGGTGTGGAATGGTGGCTGACCTCAGGTCTAGAGGTTCCTGATGGTGTGCAGTGGCAGGAGGGCAGGCAGGTGAGGCACAGAGTGATTTCCAAGATGGAGGTGTGGCATCTTGAGTCTGACAGAGAAGCTTAAGTCGGAGGACAGGAAGACTCAGGAGCCTGCTGGAAAATTCCAGCCACACACCCCGGACCATGACATTGTCATTGATTATCGGTCTAGTTGTTATGATTATTATTATCACTGAAATTATTACTGATGTGGTTTCAGTGAACAATAGATGGATCAGTTCTTTGGTGTATTTCCTTTTTCCACTTTCTTAAGGACACAAATTTCAGAGCCTGTTCATCTGTGTGTACATGTTTAGTGTTTTAGGCCTCCAACTCTTTTTGTCATCCACTTGTCCTCAAGTTTCCACCAATGTTTTAATGGCACGCTGCAAACCATTCCGAGATATGTCAAGTTTTTAATATCTCTTTAGGAGTGAGCTTGTTGGCGCAAAGAAGCTGTTTTATTCTTGGTCAACTGTTTTTGGTATTTTTAGAATCAACAAAAAAAATGGGAAGAAATTATGTGTTGTTGCAAAAGGTTGCTAGTAACAGAAAGACTGCAGAAAGATTTAAAATTGTTTCTTCACTAAGTTATCAATTAGTCAGAAATTGAGCGAAAAAGCAGCCAATACAAACTCTAAATACAAACTCTGAAAGAGCTTCAGAAAGTCTGGGGAACTATTGCTGCACAACATTAAAAAAATGACAAGAAAGCCTGACTTCTTGAAGGAAAAAAATTAAGTACAGTTTGCACAGTACTAACTGTTGTCAGTACCCAAAATGCTTACAGTATCTATAAGTCTTTGTATATAAGTGTACAACTTATTAAGCACCATGATTTAATGCCTTTTAGGCAACCAATCGAAAGTGAGGGTCTGGTCAGACTTTCCGCTGAGGAGAGGATGTGCTTTGGCTCCTGATGTTTGTATTCTTGAGTCTTGGAGACTTCTGTTCACGGTTGACACTCTCATTGTAATCTCAATTCCAGATTTCAGCTTTACATCACAAACTCTAAGTGGAATTAACCCCGGTCACACAAAATCAAGATTAGCCCTGACTGATGTAATGTGCTCCACTGGGAATGAGCCAGTGTGCAGAGGGAGTTTCACACAGAGCACCAAGCATTGAGTGCATAAAAGATACACTGAGAGATGCTATACCTGCAGTTTTTATAAGACATATCCCCTCTGTTTAGTAAACATCTACATGCTATAATAATTACAATATTACAAAGAAAACAACGCTGTCACTGGCAGATTAATGATTTATGACGTTGGCTCACATGTTCTGCAGTGCATGTGTGGCAGTTTGCTTTAACGATACGATATTTTTCAGACTATTCTTCAACTATTGTCAGCCTCATTGTTCAACACATGAAAGACTGTCAAAGTTGTATAAACTGATAACTCAAATAAGGATTGTGTACACTTATAGAAGCATTGATGAGGGAACACGACGCACCAGCCAAACCCAAACAGCGCGCCTCTGTTTATGGTTACCATTCCTGTCATCTACTGAGTAACTAATGACTCATTAGTGCGGCTCAAGATGTGGCGTACTCCTACAGCAAACATAAACTTATGAGATAATCAAACCCTCTCACCATGGAACCACTGGAGATGTGGCTTTGGGTAGACCCACTTTGTTTTGAAATCCCACGTTCTTATTTGTCTCATCTTTCCTTAGCTGTTGTCAGCTGCTATAATGTGACAGACTTCCGTAATGTAAAACAGGCTGAGATGACCCTTCCAGGATTTTCCCATGAAGCTTCCGTTGCTGTCATTTATTGATGCAAGGGATAGGCGAGAAATGGAAGGAAGCTAATTTCCAGCTAGTGAGGTGCTATGGTTTTTGCATTAAGCTGAAGCAGTAAGTTGAGCTAAGGGTGCTTGGAGTTCTTATCTTGAGGTTTAGGTTCTGCTATTGGCCTGCCCAACAGGAAGGGAACTGTGACACAAATTCCCTGTTCGTACTCCCATGACGACAGTCTCTGTGCTTCCTATTAGGTGAACCCTGCCTGCTTCCTTCCCCACAAAACTGGAAGAAAGGTTGGAGTGCTATTTTTACTTCAAACCTGAGTGGAGCTTTGCACTAAAAAGACCACAACTTTCAGTGACCCACAGTCATTAGAAAAGGAAGCATGAGTGAGAGTGTGTGGTTGAAAAACACTTTGTCACAGCCTAGTCAGTGGTATGCACGATGGCCAGTATTCCAGTCTCTCAGCTGTGAGGACCTTTAGGATGTGAGGGCAGAATGACCTCAAATGTCATCAAACATGAGCTGAAATAACGTCCACAGACTCACCGTGTAACCAGCCATGTTGTTGGCTCCATCACAGTATAAACACCTGCTATATTATTAACAAGTCATTTATTTATATAGGCTTGAAATTAGAGCATGAGGTCATTTTTGCTCTAAGTGTTTGACTACTGTAATAGCTACATTTCAACCGTACTTTACAAGTTAGAGGAAGAGCTGCAAACATCACCATGTGTCCTAGCCAGCTAGTCCTGCGTTGTGATCACCTCCAACGTATCTGCTGTGATTTAAAACACGAAACAACTGAGAAAACACAGGAAAGATGTGTCTGCAATTTACACGCCAGATTAACAATTCATGTTATATGTTCTGATACAAGGAAGTTAAATCTCAGCGGGGTTTCCAAAACAATCTGCTGACTTAACAACTCACTATTTTTATGTCTACGTTCATGGCAGTGAATGGAAATCCCATCATCTGAATCTATTAAAATTGTGCTGAAAACTGTGTTTCTCGGGTCACCCTGACCTGCTAGATTTTAAAGTGGATTCATGGAAAGTTATTTGCATGCTGTAATTTCTTTAGATTCTTGTCAGTGAAACCAGTTATACCAGTTTAATGAGAAGGCTGAACTTGACCCCTCCATGAGAGCTGCTGCTCTTCCTGCCTACCATGATCGTGAAAGGACAGTGAGGTATGCTTTACCCTCTTCCCTGTTTTTATCTTTTTTTAATACATGGTGAATTACTGTAGGTACAACAGTGGTGCAGTGCTTAACATAGAAGAAGATCCTGGGTATAAACCACCTGGTTAGCTGGCTCCTTTCTGTATGGAGCTGCCTGTTCACTCCAGGATCTCTGCCTTCCTCCCACAATCCAAAGACATGCTTGTCAAACTCATTACTGCTTCTCAATTGGCTTAAAGTGTGAATGTGACCATCAATGGTGGTCTATCTCTCTGCGTTAGCCTTGTGATAGACTGGCAACCTGTCCAGGGAGCACTTTGAAAGCTGGAATAGGCTTCAGCCCACTGTGACCCCAAACTGGATGGATGGATGGATGGATGGATGGATGGATGCATAGGGTTGCAGATTGTTTTCTAAAATGTGGTTGGTGTACTTGCCAATAATCATGTTATGGGTCATTGGCTGTTGACTATAGTTGTTGTTAAATACAGCTGAAAACGAACCGAAATTCCTGTGCAATTAATTAGTAAACTTGCTGATCAGCTTTGTTTGATTTAAAGCCCTACATTCATTGTAAAAAGGAATTTTAAAGTATTTGCTGTTAAGAATGGCTTTCTGTTGGTAAACCAAGTAGTGGATTACTAGGAATGAATAAATTACTTACCCAAGTTACTGATTGGTTTATGGGCCAGCTGGTCATGATTAGACAGTTATAATGGACCGTCAGCACCTGTCACAGACCATTCAGGCTAAAGCAGAGTTATGGACGAAAAAGCAAAGTCGACAGATACAGATCAGCATTTTCAAAATCTTTATTTTTCAAAAGACATTTTGCAAGAAATGCAAGTTCCCAGCAAAGCTGTAGCTAAAAAAAGGTCATGAGAGTACAGCCATCCTATGAAACATAAAAAGCTGAACTCTGTGTGGTGAAACAAATGGGTCTTTTTTATGTAAGACCCCAAAGAAGAAGCAAATATTCTGATCTCTGCTGATGAATGAGCCTAATAAGAAATGAAGTGACAGTAAAAAGTGGGAAGTGGAAACACTCTTGTGCCCATCCATACATTGTCTTAAGCCCTTATCCAACTCAGGGTCACAGAGGGGCTGAAGCCTATCCCATCTGTCATAGGGTGAGAGGTGCACCCAGACAGGTTGCCAGTCTATCAGAGCAGCCTTGAATCCCTGACCTCTTAACAACACAGCATTTCAAAACTATTGTGATAGTGTGGAAGGGTACTTGGAAATGAAAAGGAAAGCACTCAATAACTACTTCCATACCCTCTTTGTTTTTTGTTTTGTTTTTTCAGTCTTGTAAGTAGTGAGGATACACTGTAAAAATGAATTATTCAGTGAGTCGTCCTTAAGAGCAACCCAGAAGTGCCTCTACATTTTCAGGAAAAAAATCTACTGTATGATATTCTCTGAAGATTGTTCATTTACTAATGAAGAGGCTCTCCACACATAACACAGGAGTTTCATTTTATTTGCATTTCTAAGAACCCTCTTTCCAGCTTTCTTGATTTCCTACTCATTTTTTGGAGTGTGTTGACCAGTCATATCTCTCAAGTACCAAGAGTTCACAGTAAATTACACTACTGATAAAAAAAAAAGGGGGAAGTCTGGCATGGGTCTTTTCTCACTAGATTATGGTAACAAGACCTCCTGGCTCTGTAATGGCAAACCCCTTTAGATTTAAGGATGATTGCGAGCACTCTCAAAATGATAAGTTTACAGAGCCGTCCTGAGCTGGCAGCAATCCGATTTCACTTGTGGTGCACTCTGATATCTTTGCAAGTGTGAGAGACGTCTGCTGGCTTGCTCAAAAGACTGATTTTATTTTTGTTTTGCTACTGACTCTGCACTTTTCAGGCAATTTGTGCTCAATGGAGGGTAGGACTGCTGCGAGTCTTCACTGAACAACATTTAGACCTCATAGAGCTGCTCGCTAGGGACCACCGTGAGGGATCTAGTTTTAAACCTGCACAATTGAGATGCCTGTAAATTCTCCGTGACAGTTTTAAAGAGGCACTAGTTCAGGTTAAAAGTCTCGATGCACATCAGAATCGCAAGGAAACATGGCACATCCCTCTATAAACACCAGTGCATGACATATTTATTCCAGACACTTTCTTTTACTCACTGCATGCATATTAAGAAATCTCTTCTCCTACATGGCATTGTTGTATTACGGCATAAGGAAGCAGAGCAAGCAAGGGACATGGATACTTTACTAATGCATTTCATTTGCTACACATGATTGAGGTGTGTAAATACAACAGTGATAATTTGGGAATTCCCCAAAAAGCTCAACAGAACTGTTGACTTATTTGAGGGGTGACTTACATGCAGACCTTTTCACTTTATATATTAACGCGACCTACTTGTCACAAGTGTTAATCAATCTAAACTTTCGATTGATTCGTAAATATCACAGATCAGTTATGAGACATGTTTGAGATGAGGTTGGCCCTCTCTCTGTCATAGTTGGAGAGGGGTCTGTGCATACACGTATTCATAATCATTAAAATGAATACGTGATAAATAATTAAAAATTCATCTGGTTAAGGTTGCCAGAGGTGAGGGAAGAATGCAAACCAAAATACTAAACACCACAAAAGGAGCACTGGTAGGAGGAAACCCTCCACCTTTCTGGTAGCCATGCACAGTACTGCTTGTATAGCACTCACACAAAGTAACATACTAGTTTAGCTCCTGATGGGCTGGCATTAATCTTGTAGTAGTCTTAGTTAAGTGTTGTACATATGTGTGACTGGTAAATTAAGCAGAGTTTACAACCTACACTGGATTTGGGTGGAAGTCCTACCTTTCCATCTATCCATATCTATTTTACCTGGATACACAGATGACCTCTTTCCTGGAGTAAGTCTTACAGGCAAGATACGAATCCCAAAGATTTGGCTTGTCTTTCATCAATTCAGATGATGTGGACAATTCGTTTGTTCATATCTTTATTCTGTAATGCCTGCCTGCATGATATTTGAAGTTATACAATATATATAAGTCAAAACGTCGGACAGAGGTAAACCATGAGCACCAAAGTCTGCTGAGCAGCTGGCATGCTCTCATTTGTTGGCCTGAACACTGAAGTTGTAGGCTCAGTGAGATGCTATAGCTCCCTTTACAGACTGTTTGTAACTAATAACATTACGCTAAATGACATGCAGGTAATGAGGTACAATGTGGCTAATTGCTCTAATTATCTGACGTGAAAAACGATTGTCTCCAAGGGATATGCCGGCTTGTAGCTTTGGAAAGAAGCGCAGCTGTCGCCTACTGAAGCTTTATTAGAGATAGGCCTAATTACAGAGCAATTCACACAAATTACTTTCTGTCTAATGCACATGCAGCCGTGAGAGGACAGGAAATTTGGGGAAGTAGGGAATGACGTGGTAGAATCCAGTCACGTTTCAGAAAAATCCTTAAGCCACATAAAAGGAAATCACAAGAGTTCTCGTAACTTTAATTAATCTGTGGCAATGCAGTGAATCACAACCGCTTAGTTAAAGAATGCTTTACAGTCAGGTAATCTTTTCTGAGAGAAGTGTCAATGACTTTGGTGGTCGAACCAATTTTTCACCATAGAACTTCCTGCAAGGACCATTACTCCAGGCTTTGACTTAAAAAAAAACAAAACATGGAGCAGTGCATCCGAAATAAAGTCTAAGGAAATAATCAAGTACATAAAATATTGTCTAGTGTACACCAAAAAAGGGAAAATGTTTTGTAGCTTGGTGTTAACATCTCCAAAGCAATAGCTCACTTGGTAGAGGACATTAGAAACTAACTTCCATATGACTGAAAAATCATATTGCTTTCAGATGCTGGGTTTTAATTCTAGTTAATACTGGCATATCTTGCACGTGCTTTCATCTCTCTTTCATCAGCAGATGTTGTACCTCTGGCCCGAAACACTTTTCTGATCACTTTCTCAAAAAACAAAAGAAAACTGTGAAGCAGTGTGCCTTTTCTGCCACACCACTGTAAGCTCGCCGTTGGCAAAGTGAGATCAATGCGTTTAAATGTGTACGGGCCTGCCTTTAATTCCCTTAAGGATGTGACCTCAGACACCAAACCATTGGAGGCATGTTGAGCCACTTACTGCTGGAGAACTTCAGTGAGGCTAGACTGTTGGGCATATTATTAGTGCTGATAGGAAAATTAGTGCTGATTCACAGAGATCTTCTTATGGGCTACAGCAGTAATGACTCATTTTTAAACGGACTGCCTCTGTTTCTGTCATTTGTATGTCTGTTTGTGTGTGTCTGGGTCGTGTGTGTTGTCATTTTTGTGTCGAGTTACCAGAAGTACAAAGGGAAGATGCAGATTGGTCAGTCCGTCATGCTTCTCTGCATCGTGTGTGTGATCCAAGAACCTCATTAAGCCATTGAGTCTTAGAATATCTTCATGATCTGTGGGCATTACAGCACGCAGTAATTTGTTCCATACAGCCTCAGAAGTAGGAAATTTCTCGTCAGGCTTCCAATCTGCCTTTATTTTATCCTCAGGTAGTGTCCCTGTGGATGCTATCCTCATGAGTGCAAGCAGGCTTTCAGGAGAGTAGTATTTATTGAAAGCAGAGTCTTTATTCAATATTGTAGTAAATGTTTAGCTATTATTTAAAATCAGATTTTTATATGTATTATTTATCATTCAATTTACAGGCCTTTTTTTTTTTTTGCTTACACAGACGTATTGAACCTTTTTTAGACTTAGCAAAATTAGTAGAGGATATTTTGTGTGTGAGCAGAGAGTGAGAGGTTATTGTTCAGGTTTCATATGAAGAACTGCTTTTGGATTTCCAAATTATATAGTCAGTATCCACTGAATGGCAACATAAAGTAAGTCTGTAGCCCAGCACATTCATGTACTGCACTTTCACAGTTCTTAGTGTGTAGTTCTTCGGAGCTGCAGGTCATCAGTGCATTTCCAACACTTGGTCTGAAAATAAATAAAGTTTTTTCACAATTTTTGAGCTCTTTTTACAATTTGGATCAATGCAAATGACTTTCATTTGATACCTACTTCCATTCACGTATCGAATGTATTTCATTCATTCATCCTGGTCAGATACCACCTCAACTGGCTCCTTTCAGTTACAAGAAAAATAAAATTAAAGTAATTATCATTACTTTAATTTTGTTAAAGACTTTAATTTTGTTTAGACTAAGCAAATCTATAATTTGCTTAGTCTAAACTCCACAATATCTAAAGTATCATACCCTTTAGACATATATATACTAACAGGTGGTGACATGTGTAGGTAGAGTGTAATTATCAGGTTCACATTGTTCAACCCCAAATTTCACTTTCTGTATCTATTTTATTATTCTTCAAGTCCTTTTCAGATAAGATGGCATCAGGGGAAGCATTTAGATTCTGAAAACTATAGAACGATTCCAATTATTTTGCTTGGTATTACCTCTAGTCCTCTAAAATATCCAACTACACTTTGCTCATTTAGGACTCGACACGGATCCCTGCCTCATAGACGTTCCACGTTTGGTGCTGAAAAATATCTCTTCCTTCCTGTAGCTCCAGATCTGGTGACATCTGAGAAGCTTCCACTGCTCTGTGTTTACGTGTTCCAGTGGCAATTTAGATGCAAGAAGGAAAAAGGGAGAAGAAAAAAGAAAGACACACACACACGACTCTAGCTGCTAGTTGTAAATGTTGCACTCCTTTCCAAGCACCTTCGTGCTATGTTTGGCTCTTACCTGCCATTTGTTTATTATAGAGTCAGCAGTTTAGTTCATTTAACAGGGGATTCCATTTCCCCCCGCAAATGGTTTCTGTTTAACTGTGTTTGCACTTTGGACAGTTGTTATAATTCACTCAAGGGGGTGCTCATGATTTGCATGCAAGTGACTGAAATTTGCATGGAAATCAAATTGCTCAGAACCAGAAACACTTAGCGTTTCCCTCCCATGCTTAACGGCAAGTGCCGAACACACGCTGCTTAAGCAGAGTCACGGACCTCTCTGTAATGTGCAGCAGGTCCACTAAATTGTCTGCCACAAAGCTGTGCAGCCACTCACTTATCAAACAGACTGGTTAGTCACATAACCTCCTATCCATCTCTGAGTCTGAATGCCTGTGGTGCAGCCAGTTTAGGATTTCCTTCATTTTCCTGTCAGCAGTGAATAATGCGAAAAAAACTATCGAACTTGGCAGACTTTGATCTTTGACCTTTCAGCGAGGCTCTGCTGGAGGCGCTACGCGACTGGTGGCTTTCAAACATCGGCTTCTGTTGCCATGTCGGTTTTATCGGTTTGCTGCCTGCCAGCCGTAGAGGCCTCTTTGTCTCCATCCTTGTCTTTAATGGGCCACAGTGGCCCTGAGGAAACAATGAATCATGCTTTTAATTGATGTCTTTTATGGAGGATATCAGAAATGCTTGGTTCTTTATTGGTTACTTCTAGCACACACACACACACACACACACACACACACAGTTGCATCCCGCTGCTTCCAGCATGGTGAAATGTTTCATTACATACCAAAACAGTTTATCCTTAAGTGCTTTACATTTCCAGAAAAAATAAAAAGATGACACGTTCACTTTCACTCTGAGTGCGTGACATCTTAACATAAAACCTGTGCTGGTTACAAGATCTCCACAAGTTGCTGCATCAAAGCACATTCCCCTTGGTGTGAAGTCTGTAGTGCTTTTTAATTGATACCAGCACTTTCTTTTTTTAATATCCCATCTGAGATTAGAAGGAGTTTTAATGGAATCAACCTTTGGAATCCAAGGGAAAGAATTCGGTGGGCTGAAATCTGTTTTTGATATGGGAAGACAAATAATCAGGTCATTAAGGATAACTATAAAATGCGTCGGAAATTTAAGCAAAACACATGGAAAAACCTGAGACTGGAGGGAGGCTGTGTGGTAAAAAGAAAGAAAGAAAAAAACCTCTCGAGCAAGTTCAACTTGTATAAATAGCGCAACGTTAAAAGGGAAAAAAGGGCAAGAAAATATCAAAAGTGACAATATATGCCAAAATTACATCATAAAACTTAATTCTTTATGAAGAACTGGACGATTACAACATATAAAACAGAGAAAGTACATCTTAACTGTAATGCCATGGTTTTTTTTTCAGTTTTTTGCTTTTTCTTGGCAACTAATTGTAATATGTGTTGCTATTTTGGGAGCTGTTTTATTTTACAACAGTGACACACTGTTACAGGGGTTTGGTTTCTCAAGTCCCTTGATAAGTGTATCTTTAAGATTGCAGCATGGCAAGTCATGATAAAGCCAATGAATAAGTTGATCCACCCTCACACTCATTATCCAGCCATTTTAAAAAACACGCTGGAGGAGAGGACAAAGCTTTCAGAGGCACATGTTTGTTATCTGCTCACTCCAATTCCTTGGGAATCGTGGGGCCCATTGTTACAGCCAATGTCTTACTTAAAAGAAACTGTTGACTGAGAATTAGCACATCTTAGGATGACGCACGCAGGTGCCATTTTACTGTGCTGGACTTACTGAAGCAGATGTTTTTTTACATGTAAATGTAGTATTCTTATAAATCAACGAGTCATTAAGTTCATGCTGAGTTGTTTACATCTGTGAGGCACCGTATTTTGTAAATGGAAAAAAAGATTTTCTTTGAGTGCCACCGACAGAGATTGTTTTGTTACTTTTGTTTTTCATTTTAAAATATTCTACAGAAATCACAGTCGTACATGTTAAGGACAGATTTTGGTATGGTAAATGGTAAATGAAATGAACGACACCTGATAAATAAATCTGAGGGTAGGAATGGGATTTGCTTTCCTTTCCATCAGCACTTATTTGAGAGTTGCCCTCGAGCAAGGCATTGTTAACTGCTTCAATAGTGCTATTCAGGGTCTGATAATTCTCAATTTCCACTGATTTTACAGAAAACTGGTACAAATCTGCTTAAATAAAAGAGTCTCTAGTGTATCTAATTTATTGTGACCTTCTATATTGTTTAAAACAGGGAAGTCGAACTGAATTTACACACACGCACATCCCACTTTGATCTTAAGTAGGTCAAACCAGTGAAACTCCCCTTTCTGTCACTATAAAGATGTTTAAATTCACGTTTAATTCCAATTAATATGAAAAAAGAAGTGCAATTTCAACAGTATGTCTCAGTTTGTCTATATGATTATTCTATGTGAAGTGCTGCTGTAGCAAATGAAAGAAATCTGCCAGATCAAATAAATAAATGTATAAAACTACAGAAAAGATTCTCTTAGCGATTTGCCCAGACTCTCCTGTAATAATTCACCAACACTTTTTATTGATTTATTATTTATTTTAACTTCGGACCACAAAATAAAAATTTTATATACATATATATATATAAATATTTTTCGTTTTTTATCTAGGGACTCCTGGCTTCTCCCACAGTCCAAAAACATGCAGTTAGTGGGGATAGGTTAACTGGAAACACTAAATTGTCCATAGGTGTGATTGCAGGGGTGAATGTGAGTGTGAAAGGTTGTCTGTCTCTATGTGTTAGTCCTGTGACAGACTGGCCATTTGTCCAGGGTGTACCCTGCCTCTCACCCTGCGATAGGCTCCAGCGCCCACTACGACCCTGGATGTTTATCTAATACTTAATCACTTTGGTGTGATATGATTGGTGGAGATTTTTATCAGTAGGAAAAGCTGTAAAACTTAAGAAATTAAGTCTAAAATCTATGCCCTCCTTTATATATTCCAAAGTAATCAAGTGAGCCACTCTGGAGTCTTTGTCAGGCCTATTTTGGTCCCTGGGCCTTACGTTTGGCACCCCTGGTTCGAAATGTATCTCGATTCCCAGACGCAACTTTATATAGATCATATCCACTGATCTGATTAATATGTATTCAGTCTCTGGGATTATCTAGTATAACTACACATGTTATTCTGTGTAGGAGGGTATTAATAGAGCTTGATTAAATTCAGACACCACTTTGGTGTGGAAACATTATGAATATTTTCAGCCTGCTTAATTTCTCAGAGAAGAAGGCAAGCACACGTTAAGCTGTTAGAATTCATTAACCAAAACATTTGAATGTGATCAAGGTTAATTTCCTCTCAAAAACTGCCTTCCTTGCTGTGGCATTTGCCACTTTCCAAATCAGAACCGCTGTACCTGTAAAACCCCCCGTGACCTTTCTGGTCACGGTTTTTAACAGTGAGGTGTAGGTGCGCTTGTGCCCAAGGAAAAGGGAGTCCTGGGCAGGTCTTCAAGCAGTTACTGGGTATGTTTCCATTTAAATTCCATGAGCATCTGTTTATAGAGGTGTTTCCCAGTGAGCCTGTAGTACTGGCAAAAGACTGGTTTTGTTTTGTTTTTGTTCTGGATATCGGAAAGAACGTGTTTCCAACGTAGATGAACAATGCCAGAGACTCCTTGATGATGCTTCGTACTACACAACCGCTCCCAGATGCTTAGCGAGTTTTACGAATATACTTTCCTCATTATTTGGGGATTTACTTGTTTGGAATCACTCCGGCCGTGTTCATCAAAGTACATAAATAAGTAGGTTTTTATTGTGAATTGTGGGAAAGCGAAAACCTTCAGTTATGGACTCTACCTAAAGGTTTGCGGGCAGAGCAATGTCTTTGTATGCGAAATGAGCAAAGCCGGTAAAGAAAAACAGATGCATATCAGGAGCATTGTGTGTTAATCATAAATTTTTATTCAGCGTTCCTGCTTGCAGTTGTAAAATGAGTGATTTATTCCAAACTGGAAGAAAAACATCTTTGGCTTCAGTCATGATCACAAACTTAGGTCTATGCATGCACCTCAAAATAGATTATTTGGTAAACAAAGACAAGAGTTAACTGTACATGTCTTAAGGCTGCCTAACCTGACCAACAACACATACTACATAACCAGAGAAATGCCTATTTATTTCAATTTTTCATAACCCCCCCCTTTGGAAACAGCATAGTTTAAGGCTTAAAACAATCGTCTAATGACGTAGCCCTTAAGAGCATGGCTCTGCTGGTGCCTCTACAGCCTAGCGAGATAGCCAACCCAAATACCTGTGGGTTTTAGGGTGAAGTGAAAAGTGTTTCTTTGCATGCCGCATTATTTTTCTCTGTGTGAAACACACCGCAGTAATTTGACTGCTTTATTAATAGCTTTTCTAAAAAAAAAAAAAAAGTTCCAGCTTGCTTTTGTAAAGTGAGTGCAGCTGCATTTAAGTTTATATAATATTATTTTAATATTAGCTCACTGAATAGAAACCCTCGGTTTGTGAGTGGCTGGATCCTAATGTAGTTGCTCACGACGAAACTTCGACTGCAGGTACTTTTTTCGGTGTTGCCTACTGGAACGTCACCTGTCACGAGAGCCAGATGTTTTATGTCTTGGAAAATAACAATCTCGGTTACACAGTTCAAATTTCCAGTTAATCTTTGGTTTATTTCACTCCGGTGTAACAGCATTCATCTGCGGGCTAAGAGATTTCTCCAATAAAACCTCAGAACTGTGATAAAGCTGTGATTATTGCTCTTTTCACAGAATCACTTGATAATATGAGAGCATGAAAATTTATGGTTGACTGCATATACTGATTTTTATTAAAAAAAAACATTGAAACAGGAGTCTGTCATTTTTAACTGTGTCTAAAATGCACAGATAAAAAAACAGGTTTGCAACATTGCAATTTCTGCTGTCTAGAAGCTATCTTTGTGATCAGTCGGTCAAGTTGGAGGCAGTTCAGCTCAGTCAGTCCCAGATCATTAAGCTGTTTGATCTCACCCCGAAAAACAGCGGCACAGTGTCTCCTGACATGTACTGGGAACTGGGACTTTCACAACAAACAGGTGATTAGCATCGAAGGGGAAACAAATGGTGGACCTGATTCGGGACAAGCCTTATAGGGAAGATTACTGGCAGGTGGGGCCCATTGGCGAACAATAGCCCAGTCCCTGGTTTGAAGGGCAGATGATTGCTGACAGATGGAAGCCTCCGAGTCTCAGAACAGTGTAATCAGGTGGGAGAGGAGTACACGAATGAGGAGAGGGGGGAGTCGGTTGGAAGAAGGCTGTGCCAATGTTGCTACCAGGCAGATGAAAGGCCAGCATGATGTCAGCCTCACTCAGCGTACATATCCACACTTAACATCGCCTGGAGTTAGGCTGATGTAATGCCCTCCCTCGATGCGGGGCAGGGTTACGTGTCGCCAGGAGGTCTGGAAGGGTCACAAGTAGTAAAAGAAGTGGGACTACTAAAAAACTATTGATGGGGACCAACAAAGAGCCCCAGCTTAAACACTAAACATGCTATTATGGCAGCCATGTTTCACACGTTTCCTGTCTCTGGAGGTTGTACTTTGTTCCTCTTTTTTGTTGTAGTTCTGGTTATTCCCCCCAGTCCTAATGCAAATTTCTCTGATAAGCCAACTAAAGCAAAAGGCCACACATATGTGAAAGTTCTCTGTAAATTTTGACCCTGTAATGTTAATTATATTAGTTAATTATATTTTTGGCCCAAGTTTTCATTTCAGCGTGATTGTTTAGAGGTTATTTATGAATACAGTTAAATTAAATTAAAAATATATTGTTTTATTAAAGTATCCCTAACAACATCATCCTTTCTCATGTTTCACAAGAGTCATCACAAAGGCTACAAGAAGAAATACAGTTTTATGGTATGTGAATTAAGAACATCATTGCGTGTAGTTGTAGACACACATTTTTATTTCTGAATAAAAATGTTCTGAGTGAAGATAATTGGAATAGTGTTAAACTGCATCTCTACCATCTGTTCAGCATTACTGTAGCATTTAATTCTCAAATTCCTTTTAAGAGACGGTTATAACCTCTCCCGTTTGTGAAGAACAACCTGGACACATTCACATCAAGATAGAGGTCGTAGGCAGGAAGGAAGCACAACATTTTTTTTACTTTTTAAATTTTTTTTTTAAATAGCTTATCAAAAGGCTCAAACTGCCATTAGTTTTTAATCAGCTTGGGCCTTTTTATTCTGACTGAGTCATTTATATTGAGTATTTTTATTTTGGCTTTGACCTTTTAAACCGATTATAACGGGAATATTAGGTTCCATGTAAATGTAGCCAATAACTTGCCATAATTTCTCCGGGAAGCGAACTGCTCTCTTCTGTGAAGTCCAATGCTTTTCCCTATTGTCCACCCTGATCTCTTCCCACTGGGTACTTTCTGACCCTTTTTAAGTAAGAAAAGCTTCACTGAAGAACTGAACATTCTGTAATTTAATGGAGTCCAGAATTTGAGTAATGAACTATTCAGTGATTAGACACTGATGAAGATACATATCCTAGTAGGAAACAGTTTGAGAAAGCAGACTAGACTAGAGCCAAACACCTTGTGATGGAGGCAGATGGAGAAACTTTACTTATCGAAGTTACAAAAAACTACAGTTTGCTACACTGGGACTGAAGTGGGCCAGAACGACCTGGAACGGTGTTTTTGGTGCAGACGTCCGTTGGTGCTTGCAACCTGGGTTCCCCCTCCGCCCGAATCCCACTTTAATTCCCAAGTACAGCACTATAAACGATGAGTAAGCCCTACTGATGGATGAAGCTGTTCCTTCTATTTAGGTTTAAATCTGTTTGATGTTTGAAGGCGCATAGTGATTGGAAATAAAAACGTCCTTCAAATGCATTAAATGTGAAGCAATGAGCCTGCTTAGAAAATATAAGAATAAAAAAATACAGATATTTGTGTTTCTACTTAAGAACAATAATAAGGTATTTTTTTTTACTTTTCTACATCCCATCTTTGGCTTGCATAAGTGATGTGTAAATATATGTTGTAATAAGCTCCTACTTTATGGGCAGACAAATCTGAGTGTGCATTCCACTGGAGTGAGCCCTGACAGGGACCTGTAGGTCAGCTGTTAACTGCTAGAGAGCAATGAGTAACCGGAAAGCATCACTTATTATTGTGGAGCAAATAGGTTTCATGTCATGTCAGCAACAGGTTTCATGTCATGTTTCAGGTGTGAGGGTTAGTAGTCAAAACCAGTCTGCGGTGAGACTGGGTTGATTGTGGTGCGGCAGTCTATAAGTTGTATACAGAATCTTGATTGTGGACTCCAAATATCATCACCATTTCAATAAGGTTAAAAGTTGTGCAAGGAGTATAAAACCAAATTAAAATTTGTGTCAATGTAAGTTATTCTTCATGTCAATTTCCAGATTGCTGTAGCTATGTAGCTACCTTTGACTCATCCATTCAGATGATTAACACAAATGAAAATTTCAGCCAACTTAAGCAGCCTAAAGTTTTTTTTTAATTTCTTTTCACTTATTTTGGTACACTTTCTTGCACTCTATTGGTCAGTAGCACCATATTGCAGTGGTTTGTTGATCCCAGGAGGAGACACAAATACCTTTTGGGTTGGAGTAGGAATGGCAAAAATTCCTGCTATGGTAACCCCATTGTGAATAAGGAAGCTAGGGAAGTAGCTTTTTGGCATCCTACTGGTCACGATCCTGCACAGTCAACGAACCCCTGTCTGAGATCAAGATTGAAGTCTATCAGCTAACACCTAAGCCGTAATTAAAGTTGGCCAGAACATGAAAAGCAGGAGCACACGTGCCATGTAAATGTTATTACTTTGTAAACACATTCTGTTGAGTGAGAACAACTCCACTCACCACATACGTATGATTCCCAGTCAGCCATGACAAAGCAGGGAGCTTCTGGGAAATGTGACATAGCAGCAAATAGAATTACATACGGAGATGCAGCTATAATTAAACATTTCCAAGGGAGTGGCAGTGCACCTGGAATGCCTCCCGAGTGGAAGCAACACTGAGAGTCTCATCAGGATGGCGCCATAATGATTTTAACACTGGGCTTTATTCCGGCTGTTACCATAGCAGAGTCTGGACCCAAGCAACTGGCAATTACTTTAAAGACAAAGGCAGACCAGAATAGATAGATTAAGACAGAGAGGAAAAAAGATAACCAGATAGTTAAACAGGCAAGCAGAGGGCAGAGAGAGCAACTAAACGAGTTGTTAAGATATGGGATGTGGTAAGCCACACTATTAATCACACATCTATGGAACGATTCGAATATAGCACATCTAGACTCATCATTAGTACCATAGATTCATCCACAAGTACAGTCAAAATCTGCAAAAACAGCCTAACCCAGTAGCGCCAGGCAGATTGGCTGCAGTGGTGGTCATGTGCACTAGGTGTAGAGTAATGAGCGATACAGTGCCATCATGAAGGGTCACATTATTTTTTTCTTTCTGTAGTGTAAACTGCCAGTGTGTTGCCAAATTAGCCTGGCCTGAACAGCTTATAAGTATTGTAAAATGAATGGAAATTAACAATAAGTATTGTGAAAGGACCACATTACCACAAAAAAAAAAATTATAACAAAATCACTGAATTATGACAGACATTGGCCATTATTAAGTTATCTTAGCCACAGCTTTTACATGTTTAAAATTTCCATCACCAAAAGTGTGTTCGTGTTAGTGTTACGTTGAGGTTACTACACAAAAATAGTGACATTTAGTGAAATACAACCTGCTTCCCTCCACCATTTCCTTTGGCGCCACCACTTTCATTTGTCAAAAAACCAGAAGATGTCCAAAAACCATAATTTCAACGGTTCACATAAATTTATTTTTGCACATTTTCCACCAAGAAGAAGTGGGGGACGGAACAACAAATGGGACCGGGGGGGTTGGCGGTGGTGTCTGCACCTCTGCAAAGTGTTTCTTTTTCTTTGCGCAAAAATGTGACCATTTTCAGAGGTAGTAGGCACTGCACTTTGGTAGCTGAGCAACATGCAAACACACAAAGCTTCATTCGTAAAGCAGATGGATCAGTTATTTGATACCCTTCCACTTTAGTCATGGTCTGGGTCCCTGGTTTTCTTATCCATTGCAGCAGGGCAAAAATGGAAAATATGAATTTCTTTGATTTTGTTTTTCAACTTTTCTGCATCCCAAAATAACTCCCCACTTATTGCATCTCTATTCACTGGTTGCAACTTTTTCCTAAAATTGAATGCGCAACAAGCACGTGTGAACCGTGTCCGGTAGCTGTTGGGCTGGGCAAATACCTGATTTTGATTAGCTGAACATAGTGTCAAAATAGTGGCCTAAATAAACGTACTCTTTATCCTAAAATAGCCTTGGTTTCTTTTTGTGGCTCACTGATGATATTTCTTTATCTCACACTCTTTTTCTGTGTAGCTGTAGGTTTTAGCTTTAGGGTGGTATTGTGTGTTAGTTCTGTTTTTGTCTCCTCAAACATTCCTATCCTCCAAAAGTCTCTTTTTTTTATTTTGGAATTGCCTAAAGAGTGAAATTACTTGATTATTTGTGCACTTTAGTGTCACATACAGCGACAGTGTTTCAGCAGGGTTTTCTGCATTTCCAGGTCACTTAGATTAACAACATAGATGTTGATCGAAGTACGGCAATGTGTGCCTAGGTTTCACAATCATCCTCATAGAATGGCCAAATGCGGGACGCACGCTTGCAGAAAACAGGTCTTTGTGATAAGAATGGTTCTGCCTTTTTCAACATTTAACCTACATAAAGGAAACGAGAGCAGGGCGGAGATAACGAAAATGCACAAAAGGGCAAGAAAGAGTCTAAACCTGCAGCAGAAACTTCATTCGGTTGTTGCTCTGTGTCACGTAATTCTGCGTACACGGTTTTGCATCTGTCTTTGTAACATCTGCAGACTTGAATGTTGCTTACATTATTACTACGACACTCTGCATGTGAGGCAGGTTGTGCACATTGTCCACCAGACCTGGACTTTGAGCAGCGTTTGATCTTTTTGAGAAAAGGAAACATTACCTCAGTCATTCACCAGACAAAAAAAAGTACTCTGGTCAATTGTTTATATTTGATTTTTTGCTGAAAAGGTGGAGAAAAGAGAGAAAGAGCGACTGTGGTTGAAAAAACGTGGAAGGGGGGCTCACATGAACTAATATTTCAGTGAATGTAAAATCAGCTGGGTTTATTTTAAAGCAGCCCTCTATTTTTATAGTAATTTGTGCTGCTCATTTCATAATGTTAGTCTTGGAGCTGGCTTGGTGAGAGCGCAGAGCCGCATTAGATTAGCCATCTGCACAGTGTAAATACAGTCCTATTTTGTAGAAAAAAGAAGTGCAGGGATGAGATAATGGCACTATCTTGTTAAAGTAACATGTAAGAAACGTTGCTTTACTTAGATGTCATTTTCACACATCGCACTGAGCAATGTAAATAAGCGAGGCAATTGACCCAGGCTGAGCAAATCCACTGCACAACAATGATCGAATACGACTGAATAATTTGTGCGTAGGGTAGGTAGGTAGGGTCCGGGCTCGGCCGCAGCAAAATGGCGTGAACCTTCGCTGCTCAGAAAGAAGCTGAACTTGATGAGCACATGGTAAGGGCGTTGTCTATTAAAGAAAACCTGTGATTTTTCTCAGAGATTTCTGGGTTTGTAGAGCTGCTGTTTAGGTGGTCCTGTGGAAAGTGAGGCACCGGAGGGCTCCCAGGGTCTGTACAGTGTTGAACTTTTTTCTCCTGGTCCTGGTGCAAAGGCTAAATGTTATTTTTCTCTCCTCTCTGGTACTCACTGTTCCACTTGTTTCCCGTTGACTTAATGAGACATCAAAGACCAGCAGGCCACAGAGTGATTAGTGCTGTGTGAAGTCATTGGACTGGAGGTCCTTGTGTGTGTGCCAGTGCCAGGGAGAAACACACACACACACACGACTGAGCAGAGTTGGTGTCGTAGTCGCAATTTAACACCTCTGCTGTGAGGTAATGCAAACTTAGACAGGGTTGATACACTGACACTCCTTAGCTTAAAAACTGCAAAGTAGAGTTTAAAAAAAATTGGCAGGAAAAGAAGGTCACATGTTATTTTTTTTTTTGTCTTAGTATTTGGATTGTGGATGTAGCCATACAGCAGCAGACCGTGGCTCATTATCCTATTCTGGAATCAAAAAGGGCAGACGGTTATCGAGTCACAAAAACTACATTACAGCCTCCTTGTGCTTTGTAACATAATCTGAGATGGGAGAACAGCCCTGAAAAATCTCTTCATTTCCTCTTTTCCTCTTCTCACACTTGGGAAACTTTGAAGTCTGAATCCATCTTGCTGACACGACGTCCTTTCCGGACAGGAAAGGTAGGGTTTTCATTGTTTCCCAGATCATATGTAAAATTCAATATATGAGACAGTTTTTTTTTTTAATTCTGACCTATATTTTCTACTTGAGTCAGGAGACACTGATAGCTGACTTATATGATTAAGAAATTGTGACCCAGTCAAATATTTATATTAACAAGCTTTGAAAGGATGATGCAAAAAAGGCGAGAAAGATGGCAATAACAGGATATGAGGCTAGGAGCACTAACTTTTATTTCAAGTAGTCACTGCTAGTCAAATTTAAAGGCATTTACAACCCCAAAAAGGTGGGATGCTGTGAAAAATGTCAATAAAAACAGAGAGCAATAAATTGAAAATCTCAAAAACCCGTATTTTATTCAAAATAGGACAAGGAAAAATATGTCACATATTTAAACTGAGAAATGTACCTATTCAAGAAAAAAATAAGGACATGTTGAATTTGTTGGCAACATGTCTTAAAAAGGTTGGGACAAGGGGCAACAAAAGACTGTAAAAGTAAAAGTGGTTATAAAAAGAAACAGCTGGAGGTTAATTGGGATCAGGTCAGGAACACAATTGGGTATTACAGAGGCCGATAGGTTTCACCAACCTGTTAAGTAAAAGAAAAAAAAGTGGAATCATTTTACAATAATATTCCTCAGTGTAAGACTTTGAATACTACATCATCTAAAACACTGTAATTATCACCAAATATCACCAAAAGGTGAAGATAGTCTAGACAAATCTCTGTGTGCAAGGGACACGGCTGAAAATCAGTATTGGATAGGCTCACAAATACATCCAGAAATGACTGTCTGTGAACACAATTCACCGTGCCATCCACAAATGTAGGTTAAAGCTCTGCTGCTCAAAGAAAAAGAATATAGGAACATGACCCAGAAAGCATGGTCAGCTGGGAAGCTGTTCTTCGGTCAGACAGATTTAATGTTTTTTTTCTAAAACACGAATGCCACGTCCTCCAGCCTAAAGAGAGGAGGATCCATCCAGCTTGTTGTCATCGCTCAGTTCAAAATCCTGCATTTCTGATGGTATGGGAGAGCATCAGTGCCTATGGAATTGGCAGCTTGCACATCTGCGGAGGCACCATCAATGCTGAAACGTATATACAGGTTTTAGAGCAACAAACGCCCCCATCCACATGATGTCTTTGTTTTTCAGGGAGGGCCTTGCATATTTCAGCAAGTGAATGCTAAACTACATTCTGCATCTATTATAACTCAGAAGAATGGAAAAACATTCGCCTCACAAAAGTCCAGCAGCTGGTCTCCTCAGTCCCCAGATGTTTTTGGAGTATTGTTAAAAGACGAGGCGATGCTACACAGTTGTAAACTCGGCCCTGTCTCGACTTTTCTGAGATGTGTTCATCATTCAAAGTGAGCTAACATTTTTCCTAAAATGGCACATTTTCTCACGTAAACGTTTGATATGTTTTCTGTGATATTTTAGGAATACATACAGTATGGCTTTATAGCATTAGAAAATCATTGCATTCTGTTTTGTTTTGTTTCATTTAAAAAAGGTTTCCAACTCTTTGGCACTGGGTTGTAATTTCATGTCGTAAATGTCTTTTGTTTTTGCTTCTTGTGAGTCAATGAATTGCTATAAGCTTGCACAGAAGAACAGACCCACGATATTACAGAGGAGCCCGATTATTTGATTGTGCGTAGTGAATACATTCCAGGCATTGCTTCACTTTCTCCCTAAACAGGTTAAGTCATTCTACGTCCTTACGCAGATCGATCATGTTTGTGTGGTGCTCCTACACACTGCAAGCTTGTTTACTTGCATTCCTTCCTTTGATTTCAGTCCTTCTACCGGTTGCTCGTGAGCTCACTCTTTGCTTAATAGAAATGTTCTCATTTGTAAACAGTGTCTGAATATTTCCAATATGGGATGTGATGCAATGACCCTACCAGTGATCACTGGTATTCCTCTCATACTGCTATCATGTACAATCAAGGGTTGGCCTGATGATACAAACAGATGAGATTATTTTTTTAGTGGGTTCTGGTTAGCAACAGTAAGAAACAACTTTGTTGTTTGCCCTTTTTTTTACCGTTTGTATATTTTTGATGATGATCTCAAGGGAGGAAACTGTGAGCAGCTATCACTGTAAAGTTGAATAATAATTAGTTTTGCTCCACTTTTATTCTTGCACGGTGACTGAAATAAATCACAGTACCGCATTTGTTAAACACATTATACAGTAGATGACCTAAGCCCTCACAGAATAACTGATTTACTGATGATAACATTTAATGGATGTGACATCTCTAAGGTGACAGAGTCGTTGTTTTATCAACACATGCACCAAATTCTAATGAGCATCTTACCATTTGCTTCTCTTTTTATTCTTCGTCATCTTTTTTCTTTGTACTTTTCCTGTCGAATAAGATATCCCCTTTTAGATGATTTACATTTCATCACAATCTGATATCGACTCTGTGTTTCCCTGCTGTGTCTCACCACAGTAGAGTGGCACTTAAATATGCGAGCAGCAGGGAGAGTCTTGTTGGGACTGAAGACACGGAGGGCAAGAAGGATAGCAAAGGAGAAAAGGGCAGAAATACTGTGTCACTTAGTCATGGGGAGGCTTTCTTCCGCCATCGGAGCTGAATAATGACCTCACCTAGTTCTTTTCATCACTTAATTACAGCCATTAACTTCAGGTTAATCATAATCATCCCTTTTGCTGAGAGGGAGACCCTGCTGGATAAATATTCCCCCGTTAAGGATGATGCAATCTATTACCCTGTTGTACAGGGTTCAAGATTCCTTTTTTGTTACATCTCATAATGGGCCACAGGCAGAAGAAAGTGAAATTCTTGAGCTTTGGCTACTCAATGTTGTAATGGTAATAAATGACTGTTGGAGAATAGTGTGGGCCTCATGTCAAACACTATAGCTGTCTGAGGTAAAAGAGGCGTGCTTTTGTTTTACCCCACGGTTGTCCCAGGTGGGCTCCTCTGGGATATGAGCACAGACAAACCTGCTTGCTGCAGGTTTGTATTAGCAGTCCAGCTCTCTCTCCTTTCCTCCTGTAGTTCGAGGTTAGTTCCTTGGGTTCATTGATGCTGGAAGAGAAGCTCTGTGTCATGTTTCTGACCTCTGTCCATTGTTTTTGGTAATCAGGCTTATCATTGTTGCACTGACAGTTAACTTCAGAAATACAAGAAATAGATGGGTGTGTTCAGAACTCACGCCTGAGAAACTCTTGAGCGCTAAAAGGCCAGGGATCGGTTTAATCCCTGGCTCTTCCAGTCCACATGCCTGAGTGTCCTTGGGCAAAATACTGAACACAAATTTCCCCGATGCATCCAGTGGATCCTGAGTGTGTGAGTGATATTTAGAAAGCACTTAAAGGTCTAGAATAAAGCCCTGTATAAATATGTGTGTGTGAATGTGGCTTGTAGTAAGTAGTGCTTCGAGTGCCCAGCTGGGAAGAAAAGTGCTCTATAAGCACTTTATAAGCTCTATAAGTACCAAGTCCTGTTTTGAGGGTCAGAGGGGTGCCTGTCCTCATCATCTAATATCAGTGCATATTCATAAGCCAAGCAAGTCCCTGCCTTTAAACACGATAATCGCATTAATCCTGCTAATTTCAAAACATTCTTTAAGACCTGGATTTCCTCTAAACCCATGCAAAGAATGGTAGCCTGCGGCCAGGGTGATGTACATTTACAGTAGGTGATGGAAAGACACTTCTTAACCCTTTTGTCATGTTAAATAGTGGCTGGGTCAGTGATGTTTGTTGGAACTGATAGTTTTTATATTGTCATTTTATGCTTAGGAACATATAATTATTTGTATGCTGATAAAAATCATATGCTTATTAGGTCTGATAAGATTCCGTGTGCACTTGTGTACCATGAGATGAGCGGAAGCAGCCTCCACGTTATAATTTCCATTATAGCTTTAGGAACTACACCGCTCTGTTTCTTAAAAGTGCAAGACTTTACACCTTTAAATGTTCGTGTGAGACATGACCTATTGCAAGTTCCTGTTCTTATAATTTAGCGAGACGCTTACTTCTGCTTTTCTGCATACCTCATACACACAGTTTAAGTTCATTGAAAGGTCGTATGTCTATGTATGGTATAGCTGGAAACACACACACACACACACACACACACACACATACCCACACACACAGAATACAGACACTGATGTTGTTCAGATATGCCTGCTTAAGAATGTCACGTGTATTTGTAATTGCATATTCATGAATGATTGCTTGCTGACAATAAAAAGGGCTGTAGCAAAGGAATCAGTTGAAGTTGGCTAAGGACAGGTGAAGGCCTGGGCTGACTTCCCTCGTAACCAGTGTTGGTCAAGTTACTTGAAAAAAGTAATCAGTAACTAATTACTGATTACTTCCCCCAAAAAGTAATCCCGTTACTTTACTGATTACTTATTTTCAAAAGTAATTAATTACTTAGTTACTTAGTTACTTTTTAAAAACACGATTTACAACCTGAATAGGTGATAAAGCGATAGATCTTTCAGCCCAATTCTACTTTTTCTGCATAATCCATCATACAAAATGTAATCAAATGGAAAAGTTTCTTCTTAAAACTTGTTTTATTAGTTTTAATCTTTTAACTTTATGCATCAGGCAAACATTAAATTATATGCAACATTCTCTGACTGGAAGAAATTTGTTTAACATTTAAACCTATTTTCTGCACATTCCAGCACATAAAATAAAATAATTTTTTTGTGTTTACACTCATTCTTTCAAATAGATGCAAGTAAAACACAGCAGAAAATAAATAAAGTCAAAGACTAGTTGCTCTATTTTCACCTGTAAAGCAGGACTGGGGTAGGCGGAGGTTTACCCTGGTGCAGGTGTGCCGCGGCGGTCAGTTGAAGACTCCACGAGTTTCTCTGTGAATTTCCCATTACAGTCATAGCGCACTCGGTGCTTGCTTGGAAGTTTAGGGGGGTTTTTTTCGCTGTAAAAAGAAGTTTTCTTCCCACGCACAACGGACACTAATGTTTTTGTCACTTTTTATGGAATCAAACTCAAAATAAGGTCAGTACTTCCACGCTTTAAATGCTGCACACTCATACTTTGAGCCACAAAGACAAAGAGCTCTGTCTTGCCTTGTTTTGTCGTGCAGTTAGTGGTCTCGTGTTCCAGCGGAGTTTGTGCCTAGATAAACCCAACAATGTTGCCCTGACAAACTAAAGTAAAAGTTGTGTTTTACTGCTGCAACTAAAACATTTCAAAAAGTGAAATTGCTACTTGGAAGGCAAATGATCTTTGTTTCTGGTTTACAGATAGTTAAAGAGTTTTTAAAGACAACTAATTTCCTTAGATTCAAACTTGTTGGTGAATACACATTTTTTCTGGTGACCAGAGGTTGCAAGAGAGTCACCAACCAGTCTCTATTAATGAAGAACTCGACTAAAGAAATGGATATTGATTAAAATGAAGGTGAGGGGCATTATACTTATCTGCAAACAGAATTAGTGTGAACTACTTAAATGTACCGAGGATGACAACATTAAAAACTCATCTATCCCAGGATCACCTCAGATTTCACATTAATGGCGTGACACAAATAAAGGAACTTTCTCTTTGCAAAGAGAAGTATATGACAATGGACCACTGTAGAAAAGAATTATATTTAGCCCTTTTAAATGTCAGTTCTTAGTTTTTAATATATATTGTTACTGTAACTACTGTACAATTCACAACTTCCAAGTCTATTCACGTCAAACACCTGTCAGATGTCGGAAGGATTATGTCTCGACAGTCTGTTGCATTAAGAAGGGATATTTAACACGAAACATTAGGGTGCTTTCACTAATTACTTACATGGAAGACAAATGATCCGATGATGTCCCTGCCAACGCAGGCAAAGCCTTAGGTGTGTGCACCAGGATCTGTTACGCACCACCCGTGAACCCCAGATGCACAAACACAGAAACAGTAACGTGATACACCATCTTTTCCCCAGTAGGCAGATTTATGCACATAAATCATTTCCTATGCTGTGTTTTGGGGGATTTATAGCAATAATAGGCAATCGCTGCCATTCCCATCCTGTTCCCCGAGTGCAGTTCCTGGGAAAAAACCTCACAGGTCTTAACTTTTGGTTACAACAGGTTTTCAGTTGCAATATTACCTTTTCCTCACCTCACAGCCACTGAACCTAATAATCATGTGTTTCTGTAGAGTTACCTGCCCAATACAATTTCCAGGAGTTTGGAAACAGCAGCAGGCCAGCGTGCTACAGTGTTTTGGAACATGTACACATGACCTCTTTCTGCTGTTTGATCATGTTGATTTTGCTGGGAGGGTCCACTGGTAAAACATGAAGACTGCTTATATAACAGTAAAGCCAATGTCACATCTAATAGATGTCTTGATTTTGTGTCATCCACAGCTTTGAACCTTATTGTTGTTTTGTCTATAGATGGTTTGATATGAGGTAATATGAAATATGTGTAACGTGACCTTGTGACCCTGATGTAAACAATATGTAGGCAATTGGAGTTTCCAAGAAGCATATCTAGCTTATATAAAGCTATGGCTACATTATAATTACCTGAAACATGAGACAAAAACAGACTGGCCATAACTTTACAAGTGACATAGAAGTACAATACATAAAGCATATGCAGTTCTCTGACCAGACCTTGGAATTTTAGTGACTTCCTTCATATTAAGTGAAGGCTGTGGATGGACTCACTTTATGGGATTGGCAGAAAACAAAGTGAACCCTTAGGTACTCGCCACCCTGCTGCCTGGCAGTGGAGAAGCACAGCTGCCCGAGTCATAAACATTATAAGGTGTATGAGGGGATAACATTATCCTTAAGATGATCATTCCTCTTTATGACCATCATAAATGGATCCTGCTCATTTGCTTTGAAGTACATGCATAACACGTTTCTCTGAACTACGCCAAGTTCAGTATCAGAAGGCGTTTTCTGTTATTTTGTCTGAAAGGTTCTTGCTGAGCAGACGGTTATTTACATTTTTACTCTATTATTAATTTTACTTTCACTTCACTTTTTACTGTGCTGATTCATATTGCTTCATAGTTATACGAGCAGATGCTTTGGTTTTAGTTGCTGATGTTGCCTGTCTTCTCTTTTTTCTTTTTAGATAGACTGTCCTGCCTTGTGTGAGGACTGAAAGTTAGTAAAAGATGCCTCAGCGAGCCCCCCTTGAGCCAACAACACTACTGCGCCACGTTTGCTACATCGTTTAAACGACGTGTCTGTTTTTATAATGACAAGGCCCTCACAGAGGATGCACCACTGACGTACTTAGGCCAAGGGTGCAACGGGGCCACCTCTCCAGCGTTTATCTATTTCCTGTGGCTACTGTTCTCTTGCTTTCTCGCTCTTTTTTTTTTTTTTACCCACAGGATGTAAAGTGGAGATAGACAGGAGGGGCTGTTCTAAAGCATTGCTGGGGCACCATAACTTATGGAAATTATGAGTGGGTGACTGCCAGGTCAAACGTTTCAGTTAGGAAACAGGAATAAAGCTAGACTACAGTCCTGGAATCTCCATTTACAGTTTGGAATATCAGCACATATAGTGTGATTCAAAATGTATTTATTTATCTGTTGTTTTTTACTTCTTTTTAAAAGAAAAAAATAATTTAACCAGGAAAAATTCAAGAAGCACAGATAATCATAGGTTATATAAATTAGTAGCACATACACAGTTAAGTAAATATCAGAAAGAAATATCAAAAATGATAAACTTAAGTGTCAATAAAAAAACAGTTATTTTTAGGTATAATTCTGCAGCTGATTGCAGAAGGAAAATTTTACTTTTAAATACACTTTAAATTTTTTTCAAATTTAGAGCAATTCCCGTACCACCCTGAGCACGATCTTTTCTTCTTCTACACACTTAAGGATAACAGGATAACAGAAGCAAGGACTGAAGAGGAACAAAAAGGTCATGCCGTCTATTGCTGATTAACTGTAGCTGAGTGATGAATAGGATTTAACTTTAAAAACGATTCAGAATACTTACACTTCACAGTTTTCACTGTCAGATTTGCTGATTATGATACAGGCACATACACATAACTATTTTTCCTTTGTCAAAGTGAGCTATGACACTGGCCATTTTAAATGTCATCAAGAACTTTTTAAGAAGATTGACTAAAGTAAGCTGGAAGAAAGAAAATCATTTTTGGCTTGAGGTTCCTGTACTTATACTGCCATTGCCAAAGTGTGCTTCCCCACAGCAAAACTGATCAGACATTGCTGTGTCCTTCTGGAGAGAGGAGCCTTCACCAAAGTAGTCGCAGAGATATTTTGGGTTCGGCCATTCGCAATGACATCATCGAGGAGTGCGCCCTTTTTAGCAAAAGGGAGGGAGAGCAATTAGCCAGAGCAATTAACCTTTAAAAGGTTGCCTATCTGCAGTGAGCAAGGATGAATAATAGCAAGGTCGCCAGTATAAATCCAAGGCACTGCCATGCTGAGATCCTCCCGAGAGACTGCTGAAGTAAATGACTGCAAGGGCAGCATCCAGGAGCTTGGTCAGCCAGTAATAAGAGAGATTGCTAAATCACATTTTAGCATCACCGGTTTAAAAGAAATACACAAATATATTTTGTATGAAAATTATGAATATTACCTTGACCAATAATTCATTTTCCACATTACACTGTTTTTTGTGACAGGACTTCTTTTGTTTTCCTCACATCACCATTAATTACTTTCAGGACATTACAATACATGGACATGGTGCCAATCTAGCTCTGTTTACACACCTTGAGAGAGACAATAAGATGGTATTTACCTTCCGAAGAGGAGTTGCTCAGAGACAGTTCAACTTCTGCCTCAATGTAAAGCATGTTGAAAGTGTCACACCACCACTTTGCAAGAGTGATTGGTTATAGATTTAGAAAAAGATGTTAGTGCAGGATTACATCCATCAGTTCTGCAATGCCTTGCACTGACAGCGGGAACAGTTGGGTGTCGTCAGAGTGACGTCAGGTATGAAAGCAGAGGTTGTGCGTGTTTCTGCATGATAAGGGTCAGTGTGCATTTCGGGTCGTTGTTGTCGAGTATCAACCTACTACTACGTCATCAGCTGCTGTCGCCCGACTGCAAAAAATGGGAGTGTACCAGTATGTACGCTAGAACAAAAGGATCTAGCACTTCCAAATATCTATATTATAAAAATGAGCAAAAATAACAGTAATATTTGTATTTCCTGCTTGAAATTTAAGCAGTCATACATGTAATTTTGTGTATATGGAGCCAGACCACCGCTACATTTTCGGAGCACAGCAGCCAGAAATGATTACTGCAGTCCATCGCCGTGTAAAGGAAAGAACAATGATTCTAATTATCCTCACTGATGGGTTTTGCATGAGTTGACATCCAACTAGTCAAATTATTATTCTTATCTGTATGCAGGCAGGGTTGCAGATCCCCTAAGTACCTATTTTTAACTATGACGAAATGCAAATGACCCACACAGTACTCTGCACTGCACCTTTCAAGCAGTTGCACATGAAAAACTCTCGAATATGTAGCTACAGAAAATTTTACGGTGTGTTGACTGAAACCTGGAGAGTGTCCTCAGATGTCATGCTGTACTTCATCCTGTAAGGGCAAAAACAGTTTTCCTGAGGGAAGTGCGATGTTTAACAGTTGTGGCTTTGCCGCCAAGGTTTGGTTTAATGACTTTGGATCGTGCAGCCGCATATTTGGAAGGCACAGAGGCGTGAATTATGAATCGAAACATCGTTTTGCTTCCAGAAGATGATGCTAACACTAAAAGCTAATGGAGACAGGCATAAATATCTAGGTGTAATGGGTTGCTCAAAAACACGATGAACATTAAGTATGATGATTTATTTGTTTTTAATTTAAGGTGCTTGTAATATGAAGTATCTGGTAATACATTGCAACAAATAAACTTGACAACTTTTTTTTGCCTTTTTTCGGAGGAAACAACTTAAATTTCAAAAAAGGACTTTGTGTTTTACAACTTTTGCTGCGTTCTCCAGGTTGACTTTCATGTACATCCATATGTGGTCATTTGCTACGTGAGCATATGCATGGGAGTTTTTATTATGTGACTGTATGTGCATCTGTGTTTGGGTTGTTTTTAAGCAATCTATACCAGACTTTTTTTTTTTCTTAATCATCTCTAAGCACTCCTCATCAAACCTGTTTTCAGACTTGCCAGCTCAGCCGAAAGAGATGCGGGATAAAGCACGTACTGTAATCTTATCAAAAACAACACTGAAATACCCTAATCTCTTCTGCAGTGTTAAAGCAACAATTACAGACGTTATCAAAGCGTTTTGATTTCCTGCCAGTTAGAAATCATGGCTGAAACAAGTGTATCCCCACAGACAAAAAATAAAGTTGGAGATCACAGCGGGGCCCACTGACCACACACACACTTGCCATATTACGTATGCAAAAACATTTTTCTAAATAATGTTATGAAATGATTGATTAAAGTTTAAAGTAAAAATGTACGTAAATAAGAATCATGTAAACACAACAAATTTAATGGATGTAGGTAAAGCCTCAGTTGCTCACATTAGTGAATGATTTTTGGGGGGCACATTTTTTGAAGTCTCTTTTTAACAGATGCAAACCATTACAGCACAACTGGTACACTGATTACCCCACAACAACTCCCTCTCTCTTTCTCACACACACAGTCACATCTTGTTTCTTTAGAACTGCATTATGTAGCTGCTTTGTCGGAACAGCTGACACATGCATGGCAAACAAAGTAGACTGGAGGCAAAAGTACTCTGGTGTGAACTTATGAGTATAACCCTGCAGCTCTGAAATCTTGAATAACAGGTAGGTGGTGTGGAGGAGTCCTGCTGTGGCATTTTATATATATACAAATGCATCATTTTGTTCCACTTGCTAGTAAGGGTCAAAGGAACTGCTTCTCCATGTGTAGTCCTGCAAATCCATAATTTAAGGCTAGGATGACATGATATTGCAACCCAGACTCGTGGCAGTTAGTGATATAAACTTGAATTTATTGATTTGTGCTCCTCAACATGAATTTTCCAATGTTATTTTGTGTCCCTGAACACAGGTTTTGTACGAGATGAAGAATTTGACAAAGCACCACAGGCCTGGCATAATCTTTTTTTTTGGTTTAACATTATTGGGATTTGGATTTTAGCAATTGCAAATTTAGTCGAGGGATCTGTCCCAAAATTTTAAACATGCAACTTCCTCTTATAGAGAAATCCAGTCTTGATTTCTCTATAATGATCTGTTTAACTTCAGACCAATCTTACTTTTTAGTCAAATTTCAGCAGAAAATCATCTTCCAACAACTGCAGTCTTTTTTTTAGTTTGAATTGCATTGGTTAGATTCTTCAGTCTATATTTAAATGATATCATAACATTGTATCTGCACTTTTAAATAATCTTTTGTGTATTGCTGATGCTGGTCATTCCTCCTTGCTTGTATTACTTGGATCTTGCTGCTGCATTTGACACAGGGAATCATGAAATATGGACTTCCCATCACCAATATTATATTGGTATCCATGGTACCAGGCTAAAGTGGTTAGTCATATCTGATTAACAGGTCCTTTTCTGTCTGTGCTGGTGGCTATTCTTCTAAATCAGCTGCTTTGACCCACGGTGTTCCACAAGGTTCCATTTTGGGCCTCATTCTGGTTTTGCTATACAAGCTGCCCTTCAGGTCCATACTCAAAGTGGCTATTACTTATATGTAGATGACACCCACCTATACTTACCTCTGAAACGGAATTCAGTCTTTTAATGCCAGTGCCAGGCAGATCAGGTCACAAATATTACTTCATCTTCTTGCTTTGTGGTCTACTGTAACAGCAGTCGGCGAGGAAGGAGCGGCTAGCAGGTCCAGCGCGTGTGTGGTGTGGGGGTTAGCCGAATAACCCGAAGCCAGTCGGTTAAATCCAATAACAGACCTTTATTCGCTGTCAGCAACATTACACCTTATGAGCCAGGTCTCCACGTCTGTACTCGTCCGTGCATACATGCGCGGAGATTGGTATTGCCGGTGCCAGCTTGTTACAACAGTACGGTGTTTCTTTGAGAAAGGAACACGAGGAGCATGGAATGGCTGCCGCTAACAACACACACCCACTAGGAGACTCCCACAGCTATTACAATAGTAGGGCAACCCCCCCTAGTGGTGCTATAACTCAAAAGGGTTGTTACACTACCTCATATAAAGAGCCTTGGTATAATCTTTGATTGTGCTCTGAAATTTGACTTGATTCAATCACTTGTCAAAGCTAGCTTCTTGAGTTAAGATTCTTAGCTAAAATTAGCTAGCTACCAACAATTGCTTTCCTTCAATAATCTTGAGAAGGTAATTCATGCTTTAATCACATCTAGACTGTATTACTGTAATTCTTTATATGAGTGGGAAAGGCACAGTTACCTCCATTACTATTTAATCGCTCCTTCTAGATTCCTAACTGGTAAAAAGAACATAGTCATCTATTCTGGCATGGCTACACTGGTTACCTATGCAGGTTAGGAGTCAATTTGAAATCCTTTTGTTCACCTATAAATGCTTACAAAGGCTTGTCCTGAGTGTCTGTCATAGATATGACAGCTTTATAACTTTATGTTTACATCAGCTGTTCAGCAGCTAGTACCGAACACCAGTTTGGATTTTCCTGCCACTTAGCCCTTTGCAGCCATAGCACCGAAAATCTTCCCACCTACTGTAGATCAGGTCATCTGTTTCCCTAACAGAATTTAATTCTAAACTAAAAACTTTAAAAACAGTGCCAATCTGAAAATGAGTGAAAAAGCCAAAGAAAAACTTCAGAAAAGCTGGAGAGCTATTGCTCAGACAAGAAAGTCTGGCTTCTTGGAAGCAAAACAAAGAAATGAAGGGTGGCTCAGGACTTTTGCATAGTACTGTATATACATATAACAGATAATAATGATTAAGGATGACCTGTTTATGCAAGAATATAAATGAGTTGGTGTGGTCAGTGACATCACTGACTTCATCTGGTATTCACAGTGACGCATGAAAGGAACAGCTCAACACATGGAAAGAGATTTTTCAAGGAAATGATATTAATGTCAAAATGATGCAGAGCAGCGTGTGCTGTGCACACAACACCTAAACACTGACGTCTCCCTCATAAACAACAGAATACTGAGTCATAATTGCGTATAGTACTGAATGGCGCAACCTGCACTTAATTTGATGAAGGTTATTAGGCGAACAGTTGTACATTATCAATATATTTGTCCTGTTGCTTTCAGCGGCTTCCATTCAGGGATGGGAATGGAAGCTTTTTTAGAATCACTCGACATTTTATCATAAATATTTATTTTTAAAAACCCATATGTGGAGTCAAGCAGTCAAATTCAAATGCATACGTCACGTGTCAATTCACATGACTTTTAGACAATCAGCATCAATTATGGAAATGGAACATTTAAACTGATTTCTTTTAAGAAAGGAAACTTTATTTTCTTCTCTTCTTCACCAAACATTTTATTTAATATACCAGCTAGCTGATTGTTGCAGTATTAGGAGAGCTTTGACTGCCTCAGGTAAATTGCACATCTTGGAAAAGTCTATCTTCATGGTCTGAACTTTCCAGTAGTGCTTCTATTTACTCATATGGTGATCCCCAGCCATCTGGCAACAGATCAGACTAAATCAAACCCCAATTTTCAGAGACAAACAGTATTTCTTTCAAGTCTTGAAGCAGTATCTTTGTAGAAACTATTTTTTGTAAGACTGTGTTAATATTTCCTCTCACATACATAAATATTTGTCATTACACAAGCTTATATCAGTTCACCTGTGGACACCTGCTGTGTTTAAAACTTTAATATTCACTTTTTTTGTTGTTCTTGTTGTTTTGAAATTTAACTTATAACCACAGACACCACATTCATGCTAGATATTTTGCTGTAAATGAAGCACTATTTGTAACATGAACATAATTGGGGACTAAAGTGTAGCAACGAAGCATGGGGAATAAAAGTATTTAAAAATAAGTCACATAATAATGTTTTGGGAGTGCCAGTAGATTTTTAGTTTTTTTTTTGTGGACTTAGCCAATTAAATTCAATAAGATAAAAACAGATATAATATCTGTATGGCTGATTTCAAGCCTCTAGACAATATAAAGCCAGTATAAAAGGTAGAATTCACTTAGTTGTGACACCTAGTAACAGTACCTACATCTAACCAGTCCAACGTAGTGCATCACTGTAAACTTACTTAGCTAACGCTAAACTGCCTGCTATTTTCATGCAGCTTGTTGTATAACATAAAATATTTGTTCTTCAAGATGTTTCACAAAACATAATTCAGCTAAAAATTATAATGTATTGATCTAATTTCTGATTTAAATACATTAGACTGGAAACTTAATGTACGTATAAACTGCTTCACTTGCTGACACTCCTTACAACGGAAGGTAGTCTCTCATCTTCTTCTCCCTTTTTTCATATTTATTTATTCGGTTTTGACATCTTTCTTTATCTTTTTTTGTCTTCCTGGTAAATACAGAAACTGTACATTTAACTTAAAGGGACGTTTTGCAAAAAATTCACAGAAACACTTTGTGTTTGGCAATATTTGTTAAGCTACTTGAAAAATTGCATTTGAAATTCAGTGGCAAGTTTTGCTCCTCAGCACTGCAACTGCATCTTTATGTCTGCAACATGAATGCATAACCTGGATGAGAAGGAAGAAGGATGTGTTGAAGGTATAAGCTAGCCTTGAGAGGTTATTATTGCTCATTACTGAGCAAGTATCACTATAGCATCACTGCAAGCAACGCCAGGTTGTGGCACATGAAAATTAAGTCATTCAATAGTAATATGCTTAAACCTACCTATCAGATTGATTAAACATTAAATGTAAGTGCCGGAACGCCATTCTGGATCGTTCCAGCCCACTTTAACTGTCAGACATAATTTAAATAGACAAAGAGGGTGTTTGATGTGATTCCTTGGGAACACTTCAGACGATTGGAAGAGTGTTTATGTCATTTTAATTATAATCAGGAGTCACGTGTATTTTATGTTGCACAAGCAGGTGGATAGTGAGTGGCCCTGCTTGTCACAGAGGGATAGAATTGCTCAGATCTCTGAGGACAGCTGTGGCAAAAGATGAAGTTAAAGGGGTGGATGGGGACAGAGGTAGCAAGAGTACACCAGTGACCCTTGGCTGAGCTCTCCCACAACTTGCATCAGCGGAAATGTGGGAGGGGGAGGAGCACTCACAAACTCACAAACACTAAAGAGGGGAACGAGGGTGAGAAGCCACAGGCAGGGGGAAATAGAAACAGAGGGGAAGGGTGGGAATGAAAAAAGAGCAAGATGCAGTGAGCATGAAGGAGTAGAGGTTCGGGTTTACTAAAACATGACTTAAGAAATTAACAGTGAATAGCCCAATCAAGGTCAACAAGAAAGGGTTACAGAGGTGGCCCTGAAGGCAAAGACACAACAAATGAGTTTAAGCCATATACATCTGATTGGCTTATTGTATATTTCAGGTGCCACTTTGTCTATTTAAAAGTGATAAGTGATCCTTGGCAGCAGGGAAAGTATGCCTTTTGTTTTAATGACCAAACAAATGAATTTCCCTGTGATTCATAAGAACCAGTCCAGTTCAACCAAAATAATGTGAGAGCTCTAAGTGGATATGAGTCTCTTAGCCAAGGCCAGGCCAGGTAACATATGTGTTTAATTGCACCATTTTTTATTTCAAAAATAAGAAACATTAATGGGACTTGAGTTCAGCTTCTTTTTGAGAGGATCATGTTTAAAGATGTAATGTTTTAATTTTCAGGGAGTTATATAAAACCAGCAAATTAACATGTATTTAGATGCTTTTTACCATGAAGGACTGAAGAAAACCCACCACTCTGCTGATATGCCAACAACTGTGTCACCCACGCTGCATGCAAATCCTACTGAATGGACTTGTCAGCACACAAATGCACATAATGTTTGCATCATTTGATCCAGCATAATGGTAGATGGCCAGCTCTATTTTAAAGCAGTCAACCAATGCAGAAAAGGTAGAGTAGGCTCAAAAGTTCTGTGTAGTAAATTTTCTTTTTTGGTGCCATCATGATCAAAAATGTTGTGTTACTGAGTTAGAAATAGTATTGATAAAAACATCATGGTCATCTCTACAAACCAATATCTACTTACAGATGTGCAAAATGTGTATGCAAGGGAAAAGGTAATAATCAGTCACATTTAAGCAAGTTTTGCTTGTGTGCACAAAATAGAGAGCATGGTGAGCAAGTAAGGAACCCCATTTGCCAAATGTTTAACACATCATAGCACTGATGACTGTCTAGCAAGAAATTTGCTTTTTTTTATGGGCATTTAAAAGTATCTGCACTTGTAAACAGTGATCACTGTGCACCTTAAAGTTTTGAACCAACTAAGTTCAATTCAATGTTATATATATAGCACCAAATCACAACAACAGTCGCCTCAAGGTTTTATATTGTAAGGTAGACCCTACAATAATATATACAACCCCCCCCAAACAATCATATGACAGGAACAATCAAAGACAGGATAAAACCACATTTCCATTATCCACAATCTGGATATCCTGACTTTACCGGAAGGACGGCGGCTAAATCAGCAGTCCCAGGCTTGATTCAAATAAGATGGGGTCTTGTGACCCTGAACCAGCAAAATTTAACATAAAAGCTACAAAAGCAACTATTATTCTATAAATTCTAGTAACAACACAGTTTGGCCATGAATTCTTTCAAAAATAACTCCTTCTTGCAGGATTGTATTGCATCTGGCCTAAGTGGTTTACAAAGATCAAGTGTGGCTTCATTCATAAAGATAATTAACTCAGTGATGACGATGGAATATCCATGGCAACAGAAATGAATAGGACTGCAGTTATTACACTCGCCCTTTGATTCCCTACCTACATGTTGTCATGCTCCTGCAGTAGTTCATCTGGGCTCTATTATCATAGGATCATTTACGTTGTTTAACACATCATTAAAACACTTGTAAAAATCCCCTTCTTAAACCTTGTATCTTTCCACAGTGAGCCTATTTTTAATGTTGTCAGAACACTTAATTGTTTCCTTGTTGCTAAAAATACACAAAAGAAGGCTTGATTTACATGTTTAGCGAGTCACGGTCATAAAATTAAGACGTGGTAATGATAAGCTTGGGAATTTTTTAATAAGATTTATGAGCGTCTGAGTTCTAAATTGGAAAGGAGGCTCTGCAGATCACGTTTATTCCATGCATTCATATTTTTAAACCATTTGCATTATGTTCAAGTGGACAGTTAACACAAATGCATAGATTGCCAAGGTTAAGTCACCGTGCTCAGGGTAACCTAATTCATATTAGGTTGTTTATATTTCCGTATGTGTTGATATGTCCCACCTTAAAATCAAATGCAAAATTTATGTCACACCCAGTCCATCTGAGTGTTTGTGTTCTGTTTTTGTTTTTTTATTTCAAGGAAGTGATGTAACCTACAATAACCTACAATAAACAAAAGCTTCCCAAGAGTGAAAAGAAAGAAAGAAAAAAGAAAGAAAAAAGGCTTTTGAATCAGTGATCGATGAGGTGGCTTTATTTGGCTTCAAAGACTTTGAGAGTCACTCAGGCTGAGTTTTGGCCCTCTCTATGCTCTTTCAGTGGTTGAAGCAAAGCATGTAATATGCCTCAGTTCTCACTGGAAGCCTACCCCTGCTGTTGCAAACAAAAAGATCAAACAATGCTACTTTTCTCAGTCTGGCGCGACATATCAATGGCTATTTTTCTCCACATCTACCTCCTTTTTCCGCCTTTTTGGCATTCATGTTTATACGTTGCCTTGTTTTGTACCCAGTGCCCAGTGGCCATCAAATAAAAGAAGCTGGGATTCTTTCCCTTGTTTTCATTTGCGAAGAGGTACGTGCTGGGAATATCCATGGCTACTCATATCAGAGGTCATGTAAACCCTGCCCTTTGACTGTGTGGTTTTGGCATTTTTCTTTGTGTTGAGTCTTAGTAATGTGGAACATTGTGATTTAATCATGCAGCAACTAATTTGATCAAGGAGGCTAACCTAGTTTTCTTGTGCAAAAGTTCACTCTCTCTGGGTATGTGAAAAAGGTGCTGGAAATGGTCCCACTTTATACAAATCATAAAGGGGGCACGTATTTGAGTACCTTGGCCTGTTAGCTAAACACAATTCGCAGGTTATTTTTTAGTTACTGTTAGGGTTTCATAATATATAATCCAATATATACAATTCAAAACCTATATTGGATAAGTATAAGAAAACGAATGGATGGAGTCACCGTCTGTCCCGGTTTGAGGCTACATTTCATCCAGGTCTGTTGCAACCCAGTATCACAGCAAAACGTGTAATAGACACGCCAGCCTACTGTGTCCATTTCACTCCTTGGAGAGGCAAAGCGTGGACACTTTTACAGAAGTTGCAGTAAGCTGCATTGCCAACAGAGGGAGATATTTTATTTCTTGCCAACATGAAAATAATCCCGGGACGCCGTTTAAACAGGCATTATTAACACATTTACATGTAAATACATATTAGCTGCCTAGCTTAATCGTTTCTGGTGATTAAGTGCCCTGAAATGTACCACTTACCTTTCTTGCTCACAAGTCACTTCTTGTTTTTAACTATACTCTCTCCCCCTGCTGGTAATGCAGCCTCTGCATCCACTAATACAACTTCTGCAAGCGTGTCTATCACATGCTTTGCCATGGTATCTGGTTGGCTGTTGGGGATCTTGCCAAAATTGATGGAATTATGAAGACAGAAAAGTATTGTCAGATTTGATCTGCAATGCAATGCTGTCTGGCAAGCATGTGATTGGGAACAACTTCATGTTAAGCATGACAATGATCACAACACAATGCCAATGCAGTAAAAGCATACCGGGATTGAAATACAAAGTGCAACACTGTCAGTCAGCACTGGCCTCCCCAGAATTTTGACTACTTTCTCATATTTCTGAAGAAACTACATTAGATAAATACATGATTAGGTATGGCAGAGCTTTCAGGCTCAATCCCTTTTGTCTATACAGTAGGTAATCCTGATCACTGTTCACGTCACAGGTCTTTAAAACCCTCCTATTGTCTTTAAAGGAAACTTTAAACAGCGTAAAACTGGTATACATACGTGATAATGAACACTAAACCTAATGAATCACACTTCCCGGTGAAGGTTTTCCTGTGATGACAAAGAGGATGTGTGTAACTTTCTTCATGTTAGGTGATTCATCTTTTTTAACAACTGCTGGTTGGCATCACTTCAGGTAACCGTCCTTCAAGTAAAAAAAAAATCTAGTGAGTCTAAATGAATCACAGACTTCATTATTCTGACGTGTAAACAATGAGGGCAGTCTGTTCATGTATTTAGCCAAGGATATGATGCAATCTAAATAAAGAATGACAAAATGTAATAATAATAATAATAATAATAACATGGTAATAATGTTGCAGTAATCTTAATTTGATGCTTTTAGTGTTGTTTAAAGTATATAATGAGATTCAAATGCACATCAGCAGACAGATCGGCCCAATGATAATAACAGAAATCAGAACATCATTGTGCGCATCAGCACATACTGCTCACTCCATCGCAGTTAATTAATACCCATAATGCTTTGACCAAAGTTTCTGACCAAAACTCTAGGGCGAGTAGGGATTGTTGTAAATTGTGGTGGGATGGACAGAGAAACGTCACTATGGCAGTAACTCATTGGTCCTTGGATAACTTCAGTAAACCTTGCTGATATAGTCAGCTCACTGCAGAGGTACTGCTCTGGTCTAATTTCACCCATTTGGATCTGCAGTAAGTGCCACTTGAACAGGTATGTAAAAGCTAGGTGTTGTGGCTTCTAGAAAGCTAAAACTCTGAGTCTAGTCATGAATTTTTAGATGGGAAAATCTGTGTGTAATTAGCTCACAGTGTTCACTCTGATTTAAGCATGTCCAAAGGAGACAATGAATCCAGAGTATTAAATTTTGCTCAACATGATTTAACTATTTAGCTGACTTGAATTGGCTGGAATCCTAGACTATGTTACCTTTACCTGTAATTTGATGGTAACACAGTGCAGGCAAGAGCAACTTCTTATACTTATGTAGTTATGATGTCAAGGACTGATAGACCAATACTGGCACTTTATCTGAAGTAAACGTTACTTGGCATTACTTTAAGTATTTCTCACTATGACAAATGCTTGATCTTATATAAATATATGGATTGAATTTGACTTGGACAGTGGTGTAATAAGAATAGATAAGCTAGTCTTTATGTAAGGCTTATCAACACCACCACAGGCAATAGCAGTGCTAACCCATTTGGTAACTTCAGACTTGGTATGAAAGGCTTTTCTAAAAGAAAGAAGCAGTAATGAAGGCTGCTCTATCAACGTACAGGCTAACATGCATGACCAAATGTGTCAAATTATGGAAAAGATGTTAGCGTCAGAGATGGAAAAGGAACCAGTTTAAAATAGAATGTGGACTGGTTTTAATTCAATTTTATTTCTTTTTTTGGTTTTATTTGAGGGCAGTCAAAACAAATGCATGCTGATCGGCGGAATGCATGAGGAACATGTCTGCTGCAGTATTTATCTTACTCTGCTTTGACTTAAACATTTCTTGCTATGGATACCGTGTGTGATGAGTGAGCTCATCTAGTATTGTGTCAGAGTGTGTTTTTATTTTAATAGTAAAATATTTATTTTTAAAAAATCAACAAGAAATCCACATTATTGTGTTTTATAACCACTTCTTTTATTCTATGCACACAAACAATATCACCTGCAGCACTGAAACAATGTGGCGAAACTCTTTTAAACCATGCAGATGACGTGGCCCCGACGGCTCACATGACTTACATGATCTCACTGATGGAAGCAGTGAGATCAGTGGCCTCAGGAAAACTTAAAGGTTTACTTCTTTAAGATATACCACACATTCAGCTTCCATGACTACTGCAATGCCTCCGTTCAAGATCTGTGATATGTAGATAAAAGTAAACTAACAGGAAATGGCTAAACAGGCAACTACAGTATATGTAGGTATGCCGTAAAAATAAAATTTACACTGCAGCTTTTTCTCCTTCACAACAAAAATAAATCCTTCACTTTTGCAACCCTTTACATCATATGGTCATGTCTGCAGCCATGCAGTGTTGCAGTGCATTTGCCCTCTCAGTGCAACAATAGCAAAACAAAAAAGAAAAAGAAAGAAAGAATATATATAACACAAAAAATTCAAGAAAAGTAAAGTTTCTGTTTGGTTTCCTTCAGATGTTTTAGAAGTTACTCAGATAAACTCACCGCACAAAGATGCCTTTAGCACAGTCATTTATCTCCTCTGGCAATTTCTTGGCCACCTTGTGCAAAAAAGCCCTAAAAAAATTAACTTAGAGTGATCATACCGTATACCAATTTATTTTGTGGTAGATAAATGCACTGGAATATAATTATACCTGTCAGGGAAATAGCACAAAGAGCAAGTTTGTCTTCTGTGCGGGTGGCGCCAAAATGTGGTTGATGATAAGTGTTGTATTCATCTGAGACCTCACCTGGCATTTTCCAACCTCTTCCTCTCATCTGCCGTTACACTAGGCGGGTAAAGACATGTTTGACATATTTCATGTTTGTGCGTTAAAGTAAACAGTGTTACACGGCTAATCTCTACATCGAGGTGGCATGCCTTTCATCTATAAATCATCGTCTCTAATCAAAATCTCACACTGTGCAGTGGGTCTTAAACTGTTTTAATGGATTTCGAGGGATGCAGATCATTACATCTATTTATGTACTTAATGTTTACTGCTATTTTTTATCGCCTGCTTGGAGATGCCTATAGAAAAACATGAAAAACATGTTTCGAGTTGTTACAATTCTGCATACGTGTGCACATTGCAAATGCACATTGCAAAATCAAATTTCAGCCATATTTTTGAAATGATCCATTCATGACTTGTTGTCATACAATGATAAAATCAGGTTCATCCCTCTCCGCCACCCCACCTATTTAAGTCCATCTTCCAGCAGAGCAGTTGTTCAGGAGCAGGGAAATGAAGGAACTCGTGCCTCTGTGCAAGACCAAGCAACTCTGCTGATTTACTCTACAGCTTGACTTTCCAGAGCATGGGTGGAAAATGAGGCCTTTATCATGAAAAGAAGACCACACAAGAGCTGCGTAGGTATTAAACTTTCCCACTAAAAGTTTATTGAGTTATTTTGGTCACAGCATTGCAATATCCAGCCTGTAATGCAAAAGAAAAAGAGAAAAAAAAAGAATCCAGCTTAGTAGTTTCTCACAATAAAACCAGGTCCAGTTCCCTGAAGCAGCAACGTGCTGGGCAGGTAAATGCTAGCAGGGAATCCTCAGGATGTTTCATGGTGTGAGGGGGATTTCCCATTATTCATGAATATAGAAGCACAACCACTGCAGACCTGTATATCTGTGTTTGGCCTGATGTGTTTCTCTTGGTTTCCCGAGATGTAATTGGCCACTAATTTGTCCCAGTCAGCAACTTATAACCAAGTTGCTTTCAACATAATATCCTCTTCTCTCTTCACGCTTGATCAGTTCTAGATTCTTCTGGTGAGTTACTAGGATCTTGAAGAGGTTGAAAAGTGAGTGGTAACCGTATGTATCTATCTCCAGACACGAACACTGTGAACAAATTTAAGAATGGTGTGGATTTATGCTCAGTTAAGGGGTAGCTAATGTGGCATAGCATTTGGACATCACACATGACAGTCGTGATAATACACCACTATAATTAGAAAGGGCCCGTTGATAATAAAACCAGTGACGTCACATATCACTCAAGGGGATGTCATAAGGACGTTGGTGTAATCTCCTTAACAAAGTGGAAATCCTTGTGCATCTTTAGCTTGCTGGCTTATTCTTATTCTACTGCCTGTAATAAGACAAGAAAATAAAATCAAATGGGATAGGGCAGGAATTGTAATGAGCTGTTTTTTCTGTTTTTAGTTGGTTTTTGAAAAAAAAAAGGCACATGCCCAAGATTATAGCAGCATTGTGAAAGCTCACATTTTTAAAGCAAGTAATTTTAATGCAGTGTATATACTGAATCAACTTCTCACAGTCCAAAGTATCATTATGAAATTTCACAACTATGTGTACTTCTGGTGCCTATAATTGTTCACTTTCCCAGGGCAGTAATGGAAAAGCCTTTGTTCTTTGGCAATCTAGGTGGAAAGCTGGACCGATGTTGACTTCGCTAACATAGAGGCCCCAGGTTAATGAAAGCACGATTGTATGGGGGTGGTGAAAAACCAACTGTATAGAAAAGAGGGGGCGATCAGAGTATTATGATTCAGGCGATTTTTTACATCATGGTTTATCTTAAAATTGATCTAATATGTTACGCAGTTATCCATCATACTGACACGGTGGCATGATTGTTGCAGACTGTTGTGGATTTGAGATTCCTGTAAGATATCTTTGCACAGTTGAGGGATTGTGGGAGAGAGACTGATGCAATTAACTCATTGTTAGCATACAAGCCATTAAAAAAATGAAAGCATATACAGCTTTATAAAAACTCATAAAACCGCTGTTGCAATGGAGGGGGGAGGGGAGGGTTCCTTGGATTTCAGCCCAGAGGCTTGTGAAAACACTTTAAGCCAACTACAAGTAGCTATAGTTTGGGCCAAAGTAGAGTTTTATATTCATGTTGTGGATAAAAAACTCAACAACACAAGCGTTACACCAGTTGGTAAATTATGCTGCAGTTCTGATCTTATTTTGGTTTGCTGGGCTCTGTCTGAACGTCTTACTCTTATTGATTATTCATAAATATGAATGTGATGTAGCTAATTCCTACTTGCACACCTGGTAGCTGTAGTTTTATGTGATAATGTCAACCTAGCAAGAACAAAACCAATGAGAAGGACCTGACCAGCCAAGTGTGTCATATTAGAGGCCAGTGGACATTGTGGAGCTGTTCTTCAGCACCAGTACTACAAGAAACAAAAATTCTTTAGCCTCTGTGTTGCTTTGACATCACCTTGAGTAAAGACAGTTGTGAATATCCAGTTATTCTATAGCAAGATTTTCCATATTCTCTACACACAAACTTGACTCTGTTAGTATAGATTTTTTTAATGACTAATCACCCGTTCTCTTTTTTCTTACAATATCTTCTTACGCTGACGTCACTTTTACCCTCAAGTCTTTTTCTTTGTTGTTTTGCTTAAACAACCAACTTTAAAATTGAATTACATCCTTTGACATTGGGTTAAAGTCACAGAGCCCCTTCCATCGATTAAGTCATTGTTTGCCCTAGTTTCCTTGTGGATTTTTATCACGACTTCCTCAAAAATGAGTCAGCTGCTTTTGAAAAAGGCAGATCAAAAGCTCTGCTGTCTAAGCATAAGAGAATGGCCGTGACTCCTACCTTAACCTCTGCATCTCCACCCACCCTTCCTGAAACCCACACCCTTCATCATCATAATATTTTTTTTTTGGGTGGACAGCAGAAGTTAAACGGATCTTCCTGTCTCGTAACATAAACTAACTTACAGTATTTACCAACTGTAAATACTGTAAGTTAGTTGCCAGGGTTAGAGATTATAAGGACAGTAGCTGAATTAGGACAGTAGTTCCTTATTCAAATCCCCAAAAACTAAGTTTGATTTATTTATTTTACCCAAAATATTTTTCCCACAAACATATAGAAATATTTTACCTTTCTTTAAAATGTTGAAATATGTTTTCAGTACTAAACTAAAACTAATTTTTTCCATTTTATTCACATTATCAGCCAGTTGAGGGGCTTTGGGCATCTGAACGTGACACCTCATGGACCTTCTGTGGCAGATGTTCTGTATAGGTGGAGGCCCAAGGGCAGGCCCGCGGCATGCTGACGAGATGAAGAGATGTGATGAGCCGGGCATGAGAGAGAGAGGGAGGTTTCAACTCAGGTAAACAGCAGAAATTGGATGGATCAATGACATAAGCTCAACTTTGATAGTTTGAGTATGCATCACAAATGATGAAGTTTCCCAAAATACTGCTCAGCAAATAGAAATTACAGTGTGAAACTTTAACGCTGAGTAACAGTAATATCTTGGAGGTGGGATGACTTTTTATCTTAACAAGGTACTCCACTGGGTTGTAAAAGCCTGGTTCTTTAAGCCCTCTGTTTGAACTGTTCTGTTTACAGCTAACTTGATACAAGGTCCCAGCAGTAGCCACCACCTGAACTGAGATCAGACATCTCAATTAAGTAATGCGGGTTTTCATTTTTTCCAGTCTGGCCAAAGGGAAGTGATTCCTTCAACCAACCCCTTTGAAATCTACTTCAATCTTTCAGGCTGGGGGTCTTGAGGGAATAAGGTTTAATCTTTTCATATAAGTGCCTCTCACTGAGCACAAAACTCTCTTTAAAGTATGAGTTGGCAGCATGACCCCTGAAGATCAAGCTGTTGCTGTGGTCAAAATAGTGACATCATCAATTTAAAATTGTTTAAATGGATTTTGGGAGGACCGGAATAAGGAAAAAAAAAACAAAACTCAAGGTTGATTTGCTTTGGTTTTCAATTACCGTGACCTTTTCCAAACTGACGTCTTTGAAGATGAATCAACAATGCAGTATATTTTGGATCAACTTCCACCCAGAATATAATTCATTTAATGTGCTGTTTTGTTACTTTTGCTGTCATCTTGTGCGGCCTAAAAGGGCAAACATCAATCTTGGGAAAAAAAAGAAGAAAAAAAGGATAGTGTTCAAGCATGTCTTTCATGGCCACAGGGTGGGACTGAAACTAATGACTAATGAACTTAATTAAAATGATAAACCAACAAATCCAATTTATTTTAACAAGTATTTAAAATTTGGCCACAGAAAGCTATAGAAAAAAGAAAACATGTACTATCTGCACTGCAAAGCTTCAATTCAAAAAAGATATTTAGGAAAATATGGCGGTTTGGGTTAAATTACACAATTCAATTCAATTCAATTTTATTTATATAGCACCAAATCACAACAAAAGTCACCTCAAGGCGCTTCATAGGTACAGAGAAAAACCCAACAATCATATGACCCCCTATGAGCAAGCACTTTGGCGACAGTGGGAAGGAAAAACTCCCTTTTAACAGGAAGAAACCTCCGGCAGAACCAGGCTCAGGGAGGGGCGGGGCCATCTGCTGCGACCGGTTGGGGTGAGAGAAGGAAAACAGGATGAAAGACATGCTGTGGAAGAGAGACAGAGATTAATAACAGATATGATTCAATGCAGAGAGGTCTATTAACACATAGTGAGTGAGAAAGGTGACTGGAAAGGAAAAACTCAATGCATCATGGGAATCCCCCGGCAGCCTACGTCTATTGCAGCATAACTAAGGGAGGATTCAGGGTCACCTGGTCCAGCCCTAACTATATGCTTTAGCAAAAAGGAAAGTTTTAAGCCTAACCTTGGAAGTAGAGATAGTGTCTGTCTCCCGAATCCAAACTGGAAGCTGGTTCCACAGAAGAGGGGCCTGAAAACTGAAGGCTTTACAACATTAACCTTGCAGGTTGAAAAATCATGCTCAGTCCGTTTAAATTTAATGAACCTTCACAAGCTTTCATATGTCACAACTTGGGAATCAGACTGCCTCACTTTTGCCATAAATGCAGTGAATCATGGTACTGACGCTAAAGAACACCTCGAGCATGTGTGAGAAACCAGCAGCTATGATAACACAACAATATCTGCAAAATGAAAAAAGGCTGAATCATCTGGCAGGCATCTCTAGTCTACCTTTTACCAGAATGTAGCTGTCACAGTATTGTGTGGATTGTAATGTGGAGGTGGAGGACCCAAATGCAGAATACTGCAGGGAGAATATGGAATGAAAAATGTAAAAACAGAAAGCCGCTATCGTGCTCTGTGATACAAACAAACCCAGAATCCAGTGAATTAGGTGATACCAGGAAATGCAAGGGTGCAGGAGCAGGGCAGCACATGCCAGTGGTTGCACAACATATGCCATTACAAAGGACACAGGGAGTACTGGACTGTGCATAAACACAGAAGGCTTATTAGCAATAAGGCACAGCTGGAGGAATGAGATACATGTGCAGACAATCAGGACAGAGACATGAAGCAAAACTCAAAACAAGAGAAAATGTCCCTCAAAGTAAAATAGGGGGAAAAAAAATGAAAAGACACATAGTTAAACATGGATACAAGAAAACTTACACTTAACATGAAGACTGAAATGAGGGTGCAGAACAGAACAGATTGGGAAACACTGACAGCATATATAAACTAACTGAAGCTAACACCAATACAAAACTAGCACTAGAATCCATAGACCATCCATAAATATCTTAGAGAGGAACCTATTGCAGCATAACTAAGAGAGGATTCAGGATCACCCGATACAGCCTAAATTAAATGCTTTATCAAAAAGTAAAGTTTTAAGCCTAATCTTAAAGTAGAGAGCATGTCTGTCTCCAGAATCCAAACTGGGAGCTGGTTCCACTGAAGAGAGGCCTGAAAGCTGCAGACTCTGCCTCCCATTCTACTATTAAATACTGTAGGAACCACAAGTAAATCAGCAGTCTGAGAGCAAAGAACATCTGCAACATTTTGGATCAAGTGAAGGCTTTGAGGGACTTTTATAACTATGAATTAGAGTAGTCCAGCCTAGAAGTAATAAATGCACAAAGTAGTTTTTCAGCATCACTCTGAGACAGGATGTTTCTAATTTAAAGATAATGCGTGATATGTGTATTGAAACACAAATCCTGATCTGGCTTTTTAAGTAAGGTTTAACTACAAGACATAAGGACGCATTCTAGGGAAAAAAAACATAATAAAAGTCAAACCTATATGCATTAGTGCAAGATATATCTAAAATAAATAAATAAATAGAGCAACTTGTGAGTTGTGCATGCACAGCAGTGCAAATGACAATGTGTGGTATGACAGTGATTATATGAGTTGTGTGTGTGAATTATATGTATTCATTTATTTTAGTTTATCATATGTAGAGCAGGTATTGAACCTGGATTGCCAAAGCGCTGGAGCTGACATGTGTTAAAGCTGGTGTAGCCTGGACAGGTATCTACTTTGTTACAGGACTCTTACAGAGACACAGATGTACATGGTGTCTCTGTAGGTTCTCAGTCCTCCAGGTCATGAGAGTCAACTTGGAAAGAGTCAGTCATGAGAGGAGCTTGGAAAGAAAGCGACTGGACTTATATCTTAGAACTATTAGCAACAGAAAAGGAATAAGCAGTTAAGAAAATGGATGTATGGCTGTGTTTTGTTTTGTTTTTTTAATATATAGCACACTTCAATGAAACACAGCAAATATATAAAAGTCAGACAAATACATGGATACTGCTGGGATATTGCTGGGAAACCCTTGTTAATGCACAGTAGCAGATTTTCCTGCAATCCTGAGGGAGAGTGGATTTCAACAACTTCATGAACGTCGTGAACTTTTGCAACAACAATTCTACCCGAGTCATGCCCGTCATGTTTTTGTACCAACTGGAAGCAATTCTGTTGTAGTCTGTTCTACATTAATGAACAACAACATAAGACACACAGGTTAACGCAGAACACAATGTAAGAAAACACACAAAAAAACAAATGTACAAAAAAGGGAAAAGAAAAACAAAACTTGTATAGAAAAAAATTACAAAAAAAAGTTTTAAACATCTGCTATGTGGCATGTCAGTTTTGGCAGTATCTCAGAGATCTACCACAATGTCAGGAAAATGGTGCAAGCAAACATTGTCACAGTTTGACATACACGCTATCACACACACACACACAAGCACAAGCGCAAGAAAAACGACGGCTATCCATTACCCCAGTCCTATTATTCAGTCTTCCCTCCTGCTTTTCCCCCAATTTCTCACGCTTTTTTTGTTCCCCGCCATAGTTCCCGATTTTATGGTGACGGGAGCAGAATGGAGAATTACTTCACTTCATACTGTTAATGACATTACCAAAACAGCAGCTGCCACACATAACACATAGAACCTCAGCAACTGAAAATGTAAATGTCGCTGATAAAATCGCGTTGAAGAAATATTTAAAATAACATACCTCACAAAGTCAAGGAGCATATTATTTAAGAGCATATAATTTATGTGGTCTATTATGCATGTAGCGATGTTTATAACTGGGAAGGTTTCAGATACTAGACTAAATGATAACATTGTTATTGAGCCTGAGAACGGCCTCACAGAGCCGCCAAAGCCTAGGTGGGAGAAGAGAAGCACACAAATTGGAGGCTCAGCTATTTTTTTTTTGTGTGTGTTTGTGCTAAAAATAGATTTCTGTGAACCATATCTGTTTATGGAATAATGTCTGCTGCCGGTCTGATGATTTCATCAGCATGGGCAAACAAAATACTACGTTGGTAAAGCTATTCGACCAGTTTATTTAAATAAACTAATTTATTTTACATTTAATTTATCCTTTAATTCATGACATATTAATATATTGTTATATTATTTCAACCCCAATTCCATCTAAAATTGTAATGCTGTGTAAAATATGTATTAGTATACATAATTTGTATAAATCTGTATTTTATTCACAGGAGAATATAAAAATGTGTCAACTATTTAAACAAAAAAAAAAAATCAGTCATCTTAAGTTCATCTAACATTCTCTTCCATTTGAGTTTGTTCAACATGTTATTTTTGATTAACTTTTGGAGCTATTTTGGATATTAAGTACCTGCTCTTTTACATGGCAGACATCTTTGGAAGGTTTTGATTCCTGGGGTCAGTTTGACCCCAAACAAAAAAGATGTCTTTAGTCTGTTATAACAGCTGGAAAGACAATGGAAAAAGTCTTTTTTTCAGTTGCTCACAGGTTCTTGCATTTGCATAATGGGCAAAGTTTAACAAATTATTTGTTTTTTGCTTTTTTCTTTGTTTGTTTGTTTTTGTTTCCTTTTATTTCTTTTCAAACATTTCATAAACATTTTAAACATTTAAAAAACTATTTGACTTACAAGTGATGAATTTACTGCAATGAATTTTTTTGGGTCATTTAAAAAATCTGCATTAACTGCAAGCTTTAAAAACAGTCAACTGACCGTTTAATTTTTATGTATTTATTTTTTTATTTTCTCCAAATAAAGACTTCATTAGTAAGGTCATTTCGAGACAAATATGTAGCTCTGCCCACTTGTCTCCAGTTGTTTGGGACTGAAGACTGACTGGAAATGTCAGTGGTACCATTAGCTAACAATTAATAAGCTAACAGCTAACACAGCCAGTTCACTAAGTTAGCTGACCAAGTTCACAGTGGTAGCTGAGACAAGCTGCTAAGTTTTTAAACAATGGGGAGTGTTTTATTCTGAGGTATTTGATTTTTTTCCCCCCTTTTTGATACAATGCTCTCTATTGTATACAGATATTATGACAAAGTCTTTTAAATTTAAAGGGATGACGTTAATGAAGTTTCCAGTATCGATGAAAAAGGCTAGGAGTAGTTGTTAGAAAAGTGACATGAGCTGGTGAAAGAAAAGAGAAGTTAACGTTTAGTCTTATAACCATGTAGAGAAATGCCAGAACAGAAAACAAATGTGCTAGCCACTACATTTACTTTCATGATGCTGGCAGGTCAAAACTTGGAGTTTCCCTTACACTTGTAGAGAGGAACAAATATCACTGTATGGAGAAGAGCCATAACTACCACTTCATCATAGTTCCATTATAGTTTCGAACTGACGAAATAGTTTTGCTGTATTGCACTCTTTTATTTTCAAGTGAAAGTGTACTCAGGGCTCCAACCTTCAAAGGGGTTCAAATAGACCATGTCCAACACATTCGACGCCAAACCTGACAGCCATCTTATTCAGCTGATGACTTTATTCAAATAGAAGGCTCCCAATACGAGTAGGACAGCAAAAGCTTTGGTTTGTAGTTTGTTCTCAAAACAACTACAACAATATAGAGTTGTAACAAAATAATGCATAGCTTTCAGACATAACTTCTGCACAGTAATCGTTGCTGGGCAATACTTAAACACATAAAAGCACTATGACGATTTGCAGAATCTTTTGGGTCACAACTGTGCAAACCACCTTTCTGATGAAGATGATTAATTGGAGGTTATTTGTCATTAAATCATCCTGTGATTAATTTCTTGTCACTCTCTCTCATTCAGGACGAGTATGTTGAGCCAGATCTGAGATGATGCGGCGGCCCTCATTATAGTAATCGATGACAGCGATCCAGTTCATTACCAGCCTGTGAAAGTCCTCCAGAATGACTTTGTGGAGGTCTCCAAAGAACTGCTGATGAACTTCTTGGTAATGTTTGGAGTGATCTACGCACTTCATCTACAATACTACAATTATTACCAAGGGACTGAACAACACTGTATTCTTTCAGAGTACAACAGTCGGGAAGCTGGTAAACTGTTCCCTAACTTAGATACTTAAGAGTCTGGATCACTGTATCAGAGCACAGTATCTTGTTTTCATTTATTTAATTTCCCTTTCTTGGAATAAATTGACTACAAGAAAAAATTTTTGTTTTGAATATGAATGTTATGCTGTTTAGATATTCAAAAGTATTTATCGTGTCTTTAGCAATTGATATTCTTTTTTAAATGATTTTTTTTGAATATTTATTGAATATTAACAGCATGGTGTGTTATTGGTGGAGGGTAAAAAATACTGTTGAACTGAAGAAATGTGCTGAATCTTTTAAATGTAGCAGTTCTCAATGCAATTGAGGCAATCGCTTCATGCTGAACTGACAGGTCTTGCACTCATTAGAACTGATGAAGTATTTTTTGAAACTACTGTAGCTTACCTGTCTCAGTCAGACTGGCCTGACAATTGCTGCCAACTGATATATATGTTATTTAAATAAGTAGAGGTCACTGGAAAGAAATGAACATAATTTACTGAAGCAGACAGTATTAAATTATTTGGTGATTAGACTCTGATGCCAACGGAGCCCCAACAATGGCAGGAAGAAGAACAGGACCTTCTGGAGTCTCGACTCTGGAAATGAGGCTGAATTACCAGGATGAGGTACACATGGGGACGTGGCTCAGTCATAGGAAGGATGACTAACAGAAGAGTACAGATATTTAACTTAGAGGGAACAGTGGCTGATGGGCTTGCAAAAGACACTGAAGAAAATTGACTTTGATGTGATATAAAGAACAGACTAACAGGCCAAACCTCCGCAAGCAGATGAATAAATATAGATCTTTTTTTATTGAACCGAGACATTGACCTTCAGGTTTCAGAGTTTTCACCAGGATTTCTTTGTTCAGAGTGTAAGCAGTCTTCAAAAAAGCTTACACCAAATAAAGTCAAAATCTTGTACTGATGGTGAAAAATTAATATAATGAAAAAATCTCTCAATTTATGGAAAAAGAAGTAGAGTGTTAGGAAGCAGAACTTCATTATGTGAACTAATCCTAACCCCGATCTTTGTTATCTACGCTTTCACTTTAATGCTTTGTAGGTAGAGATGTTTATGCTTTCTTCTCTCAACTCTTGTTATTATCTCTGTCTCTCTCACTTTCCCTTTCCTCTTTTCACTGCTGCAGTGGCCTGCTTTTCTCATGCACGTCAGACATGGTTTTACCCAGCTCCAAAGGGAATTACTGAGAAAACATCTCTGGTTACCATCGTCTCTGTGGTTATGCTCCTTACCAGTCGTTACTGTCACGGTCCTGGGTCAGCTCAACCCAGCATTTTGTGTTTCTTATGTTTTGGTTTAGTTTTGCATTAGTTCTTCTCTGGTGATACTGTTTTGATTATAAATATATTCTGTTTCTTTAGCTATATGATGATGATGATGATGATTTCTGGTTTAGGTTTCGTTATCGTGCCCTCATGTTTAGTTTAGGTTGCCTGTGCTTAGTCTTCTCTGCCTGTCCCTCTGTCTGTCCATGATGCCTGCTTATGAGTCTGCGTCTGTGTCTCTGTCTGTCGTGTGCTTCCTGTTTTATTTTGTAGGTCTGTGTCCTATGTCAGTGCGTTCAGCTTTGTGCTCTCCCTGTCTCGTCAGTGTAATCAGCGTCAGCCGTGTCTCCCAGCTGTTTCCTCTTCGCTCCGTTCACCTCTTGTATTTAGTGTCTGTGGGCGTTTCTCAATATGCGTACTTGTGTGTACTTGCGTTCTCGTGTACTCGTGATACGTCATCAGTCGGAGACCAAGTACTGTTCCAATTCGAAGTACGCATCAAGCCGAGAACGCGAAAAAGTCCCGGATGTGTTCTCGCTCCGCCCGTTTTATCGAGCATGCATCGGTGTGGACTTGGTACAGCTAAATATCCCAGAATGCATTTCGTCCAAAACTCAACAGCGGACTCCCGGCACATCGTTTTCAACCCCTCCCCCGCTCGCGGTCTTCTCACTACTCAGGTTAAAGAAACCCCAGCAGCTGTCTATGGTATTGAGTGTCCACTAAAATAGAAATAAAAGCATTCTAACATCTCACCTGCTTGTTTTTATTAAGGTATGTACACGTATGTACATGTACACTATTTTTATTAATAGAGGTTTCACTACTGAGGTTAAAAATGATATATAAGTCACTTAGATCACTTCTAAATGTTAATGTTTGGTTTATTTCAGTATTTTATTTGTTCCTGAGTAAACCGGTTTGGCTGTGATTACAGTTAAGCTTCATAACATGTTACTCACAGTTAAATTAGGAGGGGACGGCAGTAAAAACTCCGGACCTGTGACATCATCACGTACGCAGGTGTTCCAATTGTACAAATCGCGAGTCCGTGCTCGCGTTCTCGGCGGGTACGTACTCCCGTGAGTACGTACTCGCGTACTTGAGAATTGAGAAACGGCCTGTGTCTTCCCCTACTCAGTGTCGCGTCGTTAACATCTTCTGCCCTCACTCCCTGTGTGTTCTGTTTACCGTCATGCCAGTCTAGTTGTTTTTCAGTATAGTTAGTTTTCTGTTCGGTAACCCCTGCAATAAAGCCGTTTGTTTGGAATTCACTTTCGCTTCCGTGAGTCCTGCATCTTGGGTCCTTCCTCTCTGCCTGCCTGCACACAGCCGAGACATGACAGAACGACGCGACCACAACCTGGACCCAGCGGGCTCGTCCCGGGAGTGTGATATCTCCCGCATTCAATGTCTGGTTAAGCGGATTTCCCACACAACGGACGCTAAGGTGATGCCGATTGGAATTAATGCTATCAAGGTGATCCTGGAGGGGAATCCTCATTTGCATCAGCTCAGAGAATACATGGCCTTGATGGACCAGCTGCATGAAACTCATGAGGTGTTACAAGCTCGGGAGCTTGCAGCCTTTGCCCGCGCCCAGTATTCTTCGCCGAAGCCATCGCATCGGCAGCTGCCACAACATACAGAGCTCTCCGCGGAGTCGTCCGCCGCACAGCAGCAATCGTCACGGGGGAGAGGCATTTCCGCACCGTGGCCACAGAGCTCCACTACTTGCCGCTCAGGGCTTAATTCACCTGCCTCCTGCTTGGCGGCGATGTGGTCGCAGGATGAGGACGAGGATGTCTTTTTTCCATCATCACCAGTTTCTCCTGTCGCCTCAGCCCCTGCCGCCAGGAGGAAGCGGCGCCACCGCCGTCATTCCTCACTACAACCGGAGCCCAATCACTCGTTAGAACTGCAAGCACTGGTGAGTGACGTTGACTGTACCCCTATTGCTTCACCTGCGAATAGTAATGGGGACTGTTTTCCTCTCACGGCTAAGAGTAGTGAGGTGAAGGCGGTTTGTTCCATGGACATTCACCCCGGCCCTGTAGAAAGAAAAGACTCCCTGACTGATTACGTTGATGTTTGTTCCGCTGAAGAATCAGAATGTACAGGCAAAACTCTGATTGTGCACCCTCTGTTGGAGCCAACTAAGAACTTTTTTGTCGATACCAAGCCAACCCTGGACAGTTTGAATTCAGTTTTGACATGTACTGCTGAACCTATTAATAATGCTGTGGGTTTGCAATCCAAGAATGGAGAGGGAGACTTAACGGGCTGTTCACGCCCTGTGCTCTTAGAGCCGAGAAGCCTAAGCAGAACTGTTTCTTCTGAACTCGTTCAGCTGGTTAAACCAAGCCCTAGAGGCTCAGGGGAGCCAATACCACCCCCTGCATTACGTTCACTACAAACACCACTTCAACCGTTAGCTCATTCAGCAGCCCAGCTAGCTATTCAGCTGCCCTCAGCTCAGTCAGCTGCCCAGTTAGCTACTCCGTTACCTATAGCTCAATCATCTGCTCCTTCACTAGTTTCATTCACACCACAACCGTCACTTCAGCCTTTATCGACCCAGTCTCCTGCTGAGCAGCCCTCTTTTCTCACTCGTGTTAAGCAGACAGACATGCCCAACAGGGCTGTAAACATTCCTCAAGAGCTGGCCAGTTCTGAGACTGTGATACACTCCAGGGCCTCCCCAGAGGCTGGGTTTCAGCCCCCAGCAGACTCTGGACCCCTGGAGGTTAAGAAGCCAGCTGAGGACTGCACCCGGCCGTCGCTGCCTGAGCAGAATCAATGCTCTGTGCAGCTGCAGTCTGCTGTGTGTTTGCCAGAGGCCCGGGTGCCTGCTGGTTCTGTTCTGTCTCTGCCAGAGGTCTCCGCACCTGCTGGTTCTGTTCTCTCTGCCAGAGGTCTCCGCACCTGCTGGTTCTGTTCTCTCTGCCAGGGGTCTCCGCACCTGCTGGTTCTGTCCTGTGTGTGCCAGGGGCCCCGGTGCCCACTGGTTCTGAGACTGTTTTCGCTCGTGGGCCCGAGGAGCCCGTCCAGCCTCCTGCCTCGTCAGCTGGAGGGCCCGAGGAGCCCGTCCGGCCGCCAGCTGCAGCCTCATCATCCTCGCCAGCAGCAGCAGCCTCCTCATCCGCTTCGGCGCCGCCTGCAGCAGCAGCAGCCTCCTCATCTGCTTCGGCGCCGCCTGCAGCCTCCTCATCTGCATCGCCGGCAGCAGCCTCCTCATCAGTGTCGCCTGCAGCAGCAGCTGTTTCACCCACGCCGTCGCCTGCAGCGCCACCATCTCCGGCTTCCATGCCGTCGCCTGCAGCGCCATTCTTGTCTGGTCCAGCCTCTGAGCCTTCAGCTTCGCCTGGTCCAGATTCAGCATCAGCTCCAGCTTCGCTTGGTCCAGCGGCAGCCTCTTCCGCCTCACCTGGTCCAGCCTCATCGTTTGCTTCGCCATCGCCTGGTCCCGCCTCCGCATCGGCTTCGGCGTCGCCTGCAGTGGCCTCCTCTTCAGCTTCATCAGCTTCATTTGGCCCAGCCTCTGCATTGGCTTCGCCTTCGCCTGGTCCAGCTTCAGCTTCACCCACGCCGTCGCCTGGTCCAGCTCCGGCTCCACCCACGCCTGGTCCAGCTCCGGCTCCACCCACGCCTGGTCCAGCTCCGGCTCCACCCACGCCTGGTCCAGCTCCGGCTCCACCCACGCCTGGTCCAGCTCCGGCTCCACCCTCGCTGGTCCAGCCTCCACCTCCACCCTCGCCTGGTCCAGCCTCCGCTTCATCCCCAGCCCCGCCTGGTCCAGCCTCCTCTTCTTCTTCAGCTTCGTCTGGTCCAGCCTCCGCTTCAGCTTCGTCAGCGTCGCCTGGTCCAGCCTCTGCATCCACTTCGGTGTCGCCTGGTCCAGCCTCATCATCCGCTTCGGCTTCGTCTGGCCCGGCCTCTGCTTCTGCTTCGTCTGGCCCAGCTTCTGCCTCGTCTGGTCCAGCCTCCGCCTCGCCTGGTGCTGCGGGGGCCACGCCACCTTCAGGTCCCAAACTGCCGCCTCAACATCATCGGTCATTTGTCAGGCTGCTTGTTGGGCATCATCACCACCACCGGCCTCCGGACTTCTGTTGCCGCCCCGCCTCCCGCGTGGACGACCACCTGAACGCCGCCACTGCCTTCCGCGTGGCCGGCCTCCGGACTTGCTCTGTCGCCGCCGCCGCCATGCGCACGGTCGGCCCCCAGAACTGTTTCGGCGCCACTGTCTACTGCGTGGCCGGCCTCCGGACCTGCCCCGCTGCCGCTGCCTTTCACACGGTTGGCCTCCAGGACTGCACTGTTTTGGCCTCCTGCACTGTCGGCCTCCGGGTCGGCCTCCTGAACTTGACCATCTGGGTCTTTCTGGGCTCCGGCTCCACTTTCCCTTTCCTCTTTTCACTGCTGCAGTGGCCTGCTTTTCTCATGCACGTCAGACATGGTTTTACCCAGCTCCAAAGGGAATTACTGAGAAAACATCTCTGGCTACCATCGTCTCTGTGGTTATGCTCCTTACCAGTCATTACTGTCACGGTCCTGGGTCGGCTCGACCCAGCATTTTGTGTTTCTTATGTTTTGGTTTAGTTTTGCATTAGTTCTTCTCTGGTGATACTGTTTTGATTATAAATATATTCTGTTTCTTTAGCTATATGATGATGATGATGATGATGATGATTTCTGGTTTAGGTTTCGTTATCGTGCCCTCATGTTTAGTTTAGGTTGCCTGTGCTTAGTCTTCTCTGCCTGTCCCTCTGTCTGTCCATGATGCCTGCTTATGAGTCTGCGTCTGTGTCTCTGTCTGTCGTGTGCTTCCTGTTTTATTTTGTAGGTCTGTGTCCTATGTCAGTGTGTTCAGCTTTGTGCTCTCCCTGTCTCGTCAGTGTAATCAGCGTCAGCTGTGTCTCCCAGCTGTTTCCTCTTCGCTCCGTTCACCTCTTGTATTTAGTGTCTGTGTCTTCCCCTACTCGGTGTTGCGTCGTTAACGTCTTCTGCCCTCACTCCCTGTGTGTTCTGTTTACCGTCATGCCAGTCTAGTTGTTTTTCAGTATAGTTAGTTTTCTGTTCGGTAACCCCTGCAATAAAGCCGTTTGTTTGGAATTCACTTTCGCTTCCGTGAGTTCTGCATCTTGGGTCCTTCCTCTCTGCCTGCCTGCACACAGCCGAGACATGACAGTTACAACAGGTCCATTTGAAGTCATGAATGAAAACTGGCAATTCTCTCCAGTGGGTGACACAAGTACCGGACACAAACAGTGGGCTGTACTCAGTCTTCCAGCTTTGCATTTCTATGATCAAAAGCCTTGATCAAGGCATTGCGATAGCTTTCAACAGAGAAGCCCTCGCCCTGAGAGCCACAATGTCACACAATGGCAAACATGCAAAAACCTAATGAGAAAAGTGTTTCTATCTCAATCTGCATTATAGTTAATGAAAATAAACTCATAAAATATGGCTACAATATAGTATTTTGAAAGCAGGTTACAAGTTCTCGCAGATTTATTAGTAAAAATGTTAAATATTATAGCTAGTAAACTTTTATGTTAGATCATGAAAGTTAATTTGAAGTTATTGCTAGAATACACTTATTAAATTAGTCTGATTTAAATGCTGTCGGATGGCTGCAGCACTCGTGACTCTTGGTTGTCAGAAAAGAGGAAATAGAGTAATGTTTTTACACAGCCACAAAGCAGTTGGAAGGGTCAACAAAATATCAGACTCGATTTTAACCTAATTAATGTATCCTAACTTTAACCATGTGGTTATTTTTGTAACCATGACAACAATGGTCCCCTGACCTTAACAAAGTTCAATTACTTAAACATACTGTAGATGTTTCCCAAACCTTACCCAAGTAGTTATTTTAACCGAAACCAATGTTTCCCCAAACCTCTCCAAATCTTAAACATAGCTGTGTAAGATCAGAAATCTGTTTTATTTTTGCAGCTGTGATTTTTTTTTTTTTTTACTATATCCTGCTAATATGAGCACCAAATAAGAGAACTCATACTTGCCGTTCTAAAGGGTAAAAGTGCAATGACCACTCCCTCAGCTTCCCTCTCCTCCACCAACAACAAAATGCTGTTTTTTCACCCACCAGGAAGCAAGTTCGAAAGCATTGTGCATCTAGTAGGGGCCCCTAATGGCCCAGCTGCCAGTTTAATGAATTAAACGCTTTAATTCCAGATGAACCTAAACACAAACAGGGCAGAAACACAATGTAGTAAATAATGTTTTTCTAGTCTTTCAGCTACAGCTAGCTGTTTAAAATATTGGGTCTTTTTCGTTGTCTGATTGCCAGTATCAAGTAAGGAATAGAGGTCTTGTTTGATGTGAAGTGCTGTCCTTGGTGTTAATGTATCCATCAGTTTGTCAAGATGATGTGCTGAAATTCTCTGGGAAAAAACATCTTGTTGTCAGAGGCAAATGGCCAGACTGCATCAAGCAGCGGTAACCTAAATAACCACTTGTTACAAATCAGGCATGGAGAAGAGCATCTCTGAATGCACAACATATGTTGCTACACTTTGAGTACTGTAGTACCAAACAAGTATCGTTTAAACACAAAAACCTACCTGAAAAGAATTATCAACCATATCCACCCCTTTAAGATCACAGTGTACCCATCTTGGGGTGGCTGTAGCTCAGGAGGTAGGGAAGGTCAAGTTCTAATTGGAAGGTTGGTGGTTTGATCCCTAGCTCCCCCAGCTGCCAGAGTATCCTGAATCCTGCTCCCTGATGTGTTTATCAGAGCCTGAATGTGTGTGAATGTTTGATACACCTTCTACACTTAGGTGTAGAAAAAAAGTGCTTTAAGTCAATGAGGCATGTTGTATGTTCTTTAAGTGCTCAAACAGAGTAGAAAGGCACTATATAAGAACCAGTTGATTTACCCTCTCCTGATAGCTGCTTCTAGTAGGAAAATGCAGCATGTCAAAAAGCTCTCAGATCATCTTAAACTGGTATCTTGAACATGTCAGTGTACTCAAATGATCTCCACAGTCAATAGAGCACCTTTGGCATGTGGCGAAATGAGAGAGTCACATCATGGATCTGCAGCAAAGTGTGGTGCTTATAGACCAAAATCTCTGAGGACTGTTTCCAGCACCTTGTCAAATGTATGCCATGAAGAATAAAGGGCAAAAGGGGAATCTAACCAGGTACTAGCAAGAAGCACCAAATAAAATGTTTAGTGAGTGTAAATATTCAACCCTTTGACGTGAATGAAAACGAGTTTGGGACTGCCCACAACAATGAAATGAGGAACCACTTTCCTCAGGCGGCAGGACTCATTGTGAGACACCTCCAGGTTCAGTTTGTGAATTTGTGATTCTCTCTAAAAGTGCCCATTTTCCCAAGAAACTGTTGATAGAAGAATCCCATTGAAGTTGAAGATAAAACCAGCTCTCTCTGTGAATCACAAGAATATTCCAACAGAGCTGCTCTTGCATTATGCGAAGAAAAAAAAGTGATTAACCCAGAATTTGTCTACTAATTGCCCGTATATTAAGCTATTGATGTTCAGAATTACAAAGCTAAGCACATCACAGGCCTGAATGAATAAATGACTGTTTGAATAAGACATTAGCAAAGAACCCCACACTAAAACTACACCCACGCAGGATTTAATTTCCCCCACCGTCTAATAAGCTTCCCTTTTTCTCCCTTTGCCATCTCCTCCTTTTCTCTTTTCCAATTTTACAAACACATACACACACCCAGCCACTTACTGTAGACAATTACAGAGTCTGCTCATTTTGCCTTGGGAACTTTTTGCAGTTTATGGGCCAGATACGACACTTTAGAAGAGACAATTTGGTACAGTCGTGGAAGAGCAGAGAAAGCTGACCATAAAACTGTACTTCACATCGTGCAGATTTCATAAGGCTCTCTATTTTGAGGTAAATGGTGAGTCTTTTACCTTTTTTGTCCCCGTTTTTGAGTATTGCTCTTGTACAAAGTAAATGGTAAGACTGCACAAGGCAAACAAATTTCATGACAGACATTAATAGCATCAGAAGGCACTTGATTAAAAATGGAAAATGGGATTTAAAGATTCTCACACTGTTTTTTTAACGTGTATTTCCCTCAAACATCTTAAAACTTTTATTTCAGTGCAAGCCTAAGGCCAGCTACAATGCAAATTAGGTTTGCATATACAGCACATGTACTCGCTGTGTGTTCGCACAGTTTATGTGTATACTATAAAGAACCAGTTGTTGAGATGTCTTCAACCGGGCCACTTAATCTCCAGCTGCTCTCGAGATGCAAAGAGAAACCATTGTGACAAGTGGGTTTCTGGTTTGTATCCCTGTACCAGCTGGGAAACTGTCAGGGGAAAATGAGTAAGATGCTCTGTACGCTCAAAAACCACAGTTGAGATGCCAACAAGCAAGGCACCGAACCCTGTAGTTGCTCCAGTTTAACCAGTAAAACTTTCATGTGAAGATATATGTGAAGTTGGAATTTGCCTTAAACAAAACAAAAATAGATCCTAATTTTCTGAGAATGCTAAACATACTGGGATGTGCTTAAAATGATGCTTTCTTTGTAAACTTCACATCCTTGCATCCAAGACTAAATGACTTAAAAGACACTTGAAACAGGAAAGAAAGAAAAAACAAGCAAAAGAAAGAAAGAAAAGAGATGATGTGTGTGTCAGAGTTCTTTTTTTCTCCTATGATGTATAGTGACAATGTACCAGAACTAAGAATAACCATCCTGATGATGTTCAAGCCATCATGTGCCCCTCTGGCCTTGTTTGACAGCTCTTTCAAACAAATGGACAGAAACCCCCCACAGAACAGAACAAAGGCACACAAGACTTTCCATATAAATGTGCAGTGGAAAGAACACTAAAACCAATGTAAAAGTGAGCAGATGTGCCCAACACAGAGATGACACCATGTCACTGGTGTTTGAAAAAGCCACATGTGTCTGATGTCGGGGATGTGTAAAAAACGTCTATCGTCATTCGAGGAGTACAGAGGAAAGGATCTGTGCTGTGGTGCTGAAGCTGATGGGTCTCTTGCCATTTTCTTTCCTGTTGGTAAGATGTCTGGGGTGCTGCTCCTGCCACCTTCTGGACCATTTTTTTTGGGACACATGCAATGCATCAAATAAAGAAGAAAAAAGAAAAAGGAAACGTAGAGAGGGTGATGTGCATTTCCTGCCTGTTCCTTAAAAGGAAGAAGTTAAAGATCTTAAGAGAGAGACTCTTTGAAGATAGCAACAATAACATTTTCATTTAAATAAAACCCCATATTATGGAACACAAGGAAGATATAAGTAAAAAATACATATATTTTAAAAAATACTTTTAAAATGTGAACTTTGTAGCCCTAATCTCCTCATGAAGGCTATTCCACAGCCCTACTTCAAATGCCCCATCGCCTTTCTTTATCAAGTTGGACTTTGAAATGGTAATAAATGATACGTACTAGGATCTTATAGTGGCTGGAAGGCCCAGGCTGGGATAAAAGATCACACAAATATCGTGGAGCAAACGGTTTGAGGGTGTCGCAAATAGCTGATAATCGCTTATTATCAGTTTTGTAAGCAACATCTAGCCAGTGTAACGCTACAGGGTAAAAATGCAGCCAGTTTTTCTTTTTTTCTCTCTGACATGATGAAACCAGGAGTAGAATTGTTTGATCAAAATGAAGGTGAAGAGCATTTAATCTCTATTTTTTCTGTATTTAACTGCAAGTAATTTGGTGACATGCGTTCATAGATGTCTTGATTCCAGCTCAGCATTTTAGCAGGCTCACTGCTTGGAAAGATCTGAGAGAAATCAAAAGAAAGCTATTAAAAATATACTTTGTACTAAAGGAAGTCTCTTTATTTCACATATATAATACTAAGAGGACATGTTAAGGTTACAAGTATTAGAAGATTCCCGATGTCACCATTTGGAAAAACGTGCTGAAATAAAATGATGCAGAAGTAATGCAGTGAGTAGAGAAAGATCAGAAGGATCCACGGCTTAAAGGATCAGGGCGTACACATCCATGATCTGACTGACCCATATTCCAGAGCCAGGAAACTTGTCCTCACCACCACCACCACCACCTCCACAGGCAACCCCATCCAACACAGGTTAGCTGCAGAGAGCCTACTGGTCGTGATCCAATGTGACCCAGTGTTAATTCCCTGGTGAAAGCCACCCAGTCAGTCCAGTGATGCCTCAAAACCTCAAGGTTTATATGAACAAGCTCCACTCTGAATGGGAACCCAGGAACTAGGCCGGTAATAACAGACCTCAGGAAAAAAAAAAGGTTTTGACCAAAGAGAGAGCGGTGAACAGGGACTCACCCCGTTTGCCTGCTCGTTTTCTCTCCCTGCAGGTTTTTGGGAAAATGTCGAACACGCTTCCTGTAAAACTATGTAGTATTTATTACAGCCTTTAGTTTTTGATGGCTGGGGTCATGTATCCTGCTGTCTATTTATCCTAGAGGTCATTTACTATTGGTTTTTGGGGCCAGGAGAGGAAGAAGGGAACGAAATCTAAGATGCAGGAACTAAATTGGTAGCAAATATATAGCTTCCAACTTGTCCATTGGCCGTGATGCATTTTTCAAGCACTGTGCTCCAAGATGCGGGGACGGCTTGCCTCTGAAATAATATTTCAACAGTGGTTACAGATGCAAAACCAGTGCCATCTCTCAGTTTGGGCTGCTCCCACCAAAGTGCAGCATAAGGGATTTTAATTTTATTCCTGGGAAGATATTATGCTTTGCTGTGAAGGGGTGGTGATCATAAGGTTAAGAGAGGCAGACTCATAACCAAAGGGTTGCATGTTCTAATTTCCAGGCTGAATAGCATAGCAAAGAGTATGCTATTGCAGTGCCTTTAAGTCAGCCCATAGTGCACTACTGCAAACGTTGGCATCGAGTATTTTTTCAACCGGACCTTTTGTGGAGACGTGGGATATGAATGTGCCTGTCTCTAAAGCACGTTGAGTCAGCTTCTGTTGTTCAAATGTGCTAAAGTAGACATGACAGTGAACACACAAAGGTTCAGACGTTTTTAACTGTGCATGCTGGAGGTATATTTTCTCATTTCCAAAAAGCATAATTTATTTAAAATAACTCAGTGTGCTACATAGGCCTGTTTTCTGCAAGCACCTAATGGGCCCAAACTCATCTTAACAGCGCTGTACTCTACTTGTTTCTGTTGTTTTCAATTACAGCTGAGTACCACCTAATTGTTGGTGGGGTCAGTATAGCAACCTGACCTGAAAGTCCAGTGAAGTCATTTGTATGTAACACAAAACACAGGTGTTTATCTAGGCAATGCTCTATCCAATTGTAAACATCTGCATCTCGTTACTGGACCACGGTGGAGGTTGGTGTGAAGCCATTTCCCTCGTTCCCGGTTTCAAAACTGGCGGGTCGGATTCTTGTGAAGAAGTCACTCTCCAGTGACATCACTCCCTGGCCAATAAGTGGCATGCAGTCTGTTGACATCGCACTTTTGGCTCGTCTCAGCTCGTTTGGAACCCCAGCAAAGTGGGTACCTGGTACCAGGTACCCAGAGGAAAACCCAAAAAACTAACTCAAGTCAACCCGAGTTGTGCCAAGTAGGTACAAGTACTGCAATTAGAAGATAGAACCAAAGTATCGATCCTATCACGCTAGTATCAATCTGAAAGATAGGTGCTATCAATTTTTTGATGGCTCTGCCACCTCTACTCATTTGATTACGAGCCTGTGGTTGCACTTGGCCACTCCTTGAGGGCGTTGCTGGAAAAAAAGCACACGTAAGCTCAAAATGGATGAAAACAGGCATCAGTGCATGCTTCAAGGCCGCCCAAAGAGGGTTGAAACTGAGCTGCAAAAGTTATACAAACAAATTGAGAAACACACCTTATGTTAATGAGAGATCATTTTCTACCGCTGCAATCATTCAGGCCAGCCATTCAGAAGAAGGATTCGCATTAAAGTTCGAGATCAATGCCTCAAAGATGTTTACACGAGGGGTGCTGAACGATCGTTCCACTGCAGCTAAACTCTCCAAAAGATGACTTTGACCATCTCATTTTCATTTAAATGGCTTAACGCAGTCCCATTTGCTCTCTGCATTCCTACAGCCAGACAGGCTCACTAAAAACCAATGAGCTGATGAAAATAGGAAAGCCTCGTTGTAGTCTTATACAAACAGCATATGGTTTGCGCCATGCCGCTGCACACAGCAGCACTCCTTAAACTTCATTTGCTCCTCGGTATCAAGTTGTCCTCTTGCCATCTGTGCAATTATGAAGTTTCACACTCTCTAAGTTTCTTTTGTCAAAGCACCTTCAAGACAACACGAGCAATATTCAGGTGTCACAACTGAGTGTTTCCTACATGCGCAACTTGTTTTTATTAGTATTATTCTAAGGACCGTGGGCATTACTCTTTAATAATTGTGTCAGCTTGTATTCTGTAGCTCCTGAACACATTACCAGCTATTTGTCTGTTGATTTTCCGAGCATATGCGATACACAGAGTGAGCCTGTGCCATGTATTAAACTGCAAATCCATCATCTCAGATGCCCTCCTCGGGAATCAAACATGGCAACCCCAAATTTCCATAAATTCTCCACTGATTGCTCGTCTGTCTTCACTTAGTTGTCAGCAGTATCTGAACATCATTTGGCTGCTTTGTTTTTATTAAGGAGGGGAAAACGGCTCTCGAGATCTCAAAAAAAAAAGAGAGAGAGAGATAAAGTCGGGATATGTCTGATCATAACGTCAGGCTCTGATCAGTAGCCATGCACGTAGCTGACAGGATGTTACAGATGTTTAAAAGCCCCCCCACCCCCCGTTTTCCCCCACGGCAAGATGAAATTAATGGCCTATTCATAAACACCTGTCACACAGCCCAGATAAACCAAGGTTCTGTGGGTGTTTGTACTCTCTCATATCTTATTGACACCATGGAAGAAGAACAATGGCATGAAGGCCATGGTGCTAGAGCCATTGCAGGGTCTCCAGAGAGCCCCAGCTATCATGCTGACAGTTTGTCCTCCTGAGGGCACATAATAGTTCTCCTTGTGAGAGGGAAGACTGTGATATAAATGCCCTCTAAACCAGGTGTGTGAAACATAAGAATCGGCTCAACAAAGACTAAGTCGGCTCACTGGATGGATTTTAGAGCAAGTGAAGGACACCATGATGTTTACAGCTTTTCTTACTGATACAGACCCCATGGCCCTTCATACTACACCAAAGCAATTAAGTAACCGATAACTGGCATTAAAGTTCCTTTTTTTCACTATGGGCTATAGAAATTTCAGTGTTGGCACTACAGTTGAAAAAAGGGAGGTTTCTCTGAATTAATAAAAACTTTCAGTTTTATAATTACAAGACTGTCTGGAAAATGACCTACAGGAACTCTTCCTGTAATTTTATACACTAATTCTGACAGTTTAAGTCCAAAGAGTCATGCTGACTGGATTCCTTCTTCACAGCGGGCAGCATTTCTTTAGAAAAGCTGTGACGAAATTGCTATTTTTCTTATATTATATGTGTGATATATAAAACATGACATTCTCAGGGATTAAATGTTTACTTAAACTTGAGATCAAAGGTGGCTGCATGTGGCCCACGACGTAAACTGAGTTTGACACCCCTGTTCTAAACATTTACCGCATCAAAGCGAGACTGACACGGGTGCCTGTTGCACTGAGGAGCCGTGCCAAGGAGTGTTGTTACTCAGCTACTTCAGGATTATTTGGCAAATCAAGCAAGAGTCAGCAAGTCTTTTTGCCTGGCTCCACTTGACACTATCGGAAGACATGATGCCAGTACATTGAGGTGATTCAGTTCACTTTCTGAAATATCACGACTATAAAGCATGATCTGTTTAACCCTCTATTCTCGTTTGTCAGATTGAAGAAATCATTTGTCACCTTAGTTTTATATAATTTCCTTTTATCCATTTGCATTTTTTGTTTTATTGCTTACAATTATTCCTGAAAAATCCTCACATTGTGATATTAAGCAGCCTCCCAAACTAAGAACAAAATATCAGCGAAAAAGTTTACATCTTAAAGATTACTGATCAGCGTCCCTGCTTTGGCAATTCAGCTGGCTTATTTCACATTTTAGGCATGTTGCTGCCCTCTACCTGCCACAAGACTGTACTGTATCCTCTTCATTAGTTGATAAAAAAAAAAAAAAAAAAAAAAAAAGTAAATCAAGCTGCAACAGGCTTGTATCTCTTGTGAGCATCATAATCATGTTATATCAGTGGTTCCCAAACTTTTTTTGCTGGGCCCCCCTTGTTTAACAAGAAAAATGTTCGCGCCCCCCCCACCCCCGCGCGTGCGCACGCACACGCACAAACACATCCTTCAACCACACCACCCATATTTTGCTCCACTGCGGTTTATTTCACACCTCAAACATTTATTAAACAATTGAGCAAATACAAATAATCTGCAATAAATTACAGGTAGTAAGAAAATAAACTACCAACTCTTTTACGCTCAGTCCGCACCTACACGGGTATTTTTGAACGCGCAGCTGTTTCGGGCACATGTAAACGGCGTATCGAATCACCGAGAACGGAGATTTTTTAAAACTCCTTTTTTTGCGTTTACGTGTGGACAAGGAATACAGAGTTTGTCACGCAATGTCAAAGGTATGTGCCTTTTTCACGTCACACTGTGCGCCACGTTATTGTTTACATGAGATGAATTGCAGAATGGCAGATAGAGACAAAATACTGTTACTGTTAATCTGACTATCTGCAGGTTTTACAGGCTTACATATACAGGCCATTACTGTCCCTGCATTTAGAAAGGCAGAGGCATCACGGTGTAATTATTTTACATGTAGTTGTTTTTTTTTCCTGTGTAATAATGTTCAACATTGCTATCAATACATTTTTCAAAAAAACCCTCTACAAAATGGGTTCAAAAACATAAACAACTGTGGGATACTGTTTGTCCGTGATTTGAACAGCCCAGCGCTGCTCCCGATGCAGGGAAAACTAATTCTGCAGGGAGACCTACCTCAGCACTTGTGCAGGTGAAGCCAAAGGGAAGATATGCTTCACCATATTTTCTAGTCTTTGGCTTAGAATGAAGTTGGTTTGGAAACATATTCAGCGATGCTTCATCTCCTGCTTTGCGTTTGTGTGGGCGCCCCGTGCTAGCAATGTCCAAGCGTTGTTTTGGTTTTTGTTTTTTTTCCCTTTTCATGCTGCGCCCCCCCTGCAATAGCTCTGCGCCCCCCCTAGGGGGCGGGCCCCACACTTTGGGAACCACTGTGTTATATCAAAAGAAGACATTTTTCAAAAACAGGAAACAGTTCCACATAAACTGATACGAATATAAAATTTTATTACAAGAGAAGAAGTAAATGGTAAATACGAAATGAAGCTCTATCAATAGGAAGGGTAAAGTACACAAAATTGATATTTGTGATGTTTTGGAATGAACTCTTCTAAAGTACAGATGGTTTTCAATAAGATGTGGATGAGTAAAACAAATCTGACAATCACATTACAGTAAGACAGTAAAATTATTGTAAAGTAACTCTACTTGAAGTATCTTGATTGGACTTAAAAGCTTCCATTACTGTAACGATTTCTGACTACAGCTGTACATATCAACCACACAAATGACACTTGTGAAATTGCAGAAAGCCTGAAAAAACAAAGAGAAACTACAGCAGGGGATGATCCTTGGCTTTGTGCATGTTTTCCTGAACGCGTCAAAAAACCGTGGGTCAGATTTGTTAAATTTGCATAACGGTGCCATTGGGTGGCACCACAGAACACAAATTCACATTTTAATTCCTCGTCTCAGTAATGCAACACCTACATACAACAAGATGAGGTGCCTTATTTTTAATGTCACTAAATACTACTTTTTGTGGACTGCAGAATAAATATGTTGGACATCTAAAAGCTGCAAAGTTACTTGGTTCAGTCACTTTCTGAGGAGTCACTTGAGCTGGAAGAGGAAGAAGACTCGTGTTTCCTTTTCTTCTGTCTTTTCTTGTGATGCTTCCCATGCTCTTTTTTGTTCTTTTTGCTTTTCTTCTTTTGGCTTTTTAGTTTCTTTTTCTTCTTCCTACGCTCTTCATCAGAGGAAGAGCGCGACCTGCTGCGCTTCTTTTTCTTTTTTGAAACCTCCTCTTCGTCGCTCGATGATGAATCAGATCTAAGTAAATATATATTAAAGAGTATTAGAGTATTAAAAGAAAAAACAAATCAAACAACTCAGTTTATCTATGAAGGTAAACACACTTTCATTTCAGAAAAGCAGGCGAATAAGCTTCAAAGGTAATAAATATATACCGAGTCTGACTTGTGCAAATAGTGCAAGTAAATACTCAGGTACTATAAATACAAGGATGACTGCAGTGGAGTACAAGTATGTTACAACACTGTCATAGCTCTATCTTAATACATCAACTCATATAAGATGAACATGTGCAAACAAGTAGATTGGGCCATCAGAAAAATATTTAGGTTACCTCTTTCTTGACTTTCTCTCTTTGCTCTTCTTCCGTTTTCGTCTTCTTTTTCTATCATCATCGCTGTCATGGGAACCTACCACGCAAAAGCAGCACCTTTAATCTCATAACTAAGAGGCCTCATCAAAAATAAATAAATAAAGATAAAGAGCTAATAAAATAACTGCTGTCCAATTGCAAAAATCCACACTTTGGATTTTACTCAAGCTCCAGCTTGTATTGATGTTGACTGGATGCTGAATTATGTAAAACTGCTATATTTATTGCAAATTGCCTTGCAGTAAATGAATGCATATTTTAAAAGCTTACAGTAATCAAGGGCAGGTTAATCAAATCTGACCTTTTTGATGCTGCCCGCTTCGCTTCTCGCTGCGTTGAACCTGAGATTCGTCATCTTCGCTCTCCTCGCTGCTGGTGCTGCTCACATCCAGAACAATGTCCTTATGAGGGTCCACTTTAACAAAATTTCGGCACTCAAATGTTAAATGGCCCGCTGAAAGATGAAAGTCAGAAAGAGCGGTGAGGACACTTTTTATTAACATCTCTGAACCTCAACCTTGAAACTCATAAGAGGAAATGTGAATAAGTCAAAAAATAAATAAATAACATAATTACAATTTACTTCCAAAATAAATCTGGCTCAAAGGCTGGGTAAGAGGCACCATAAAACAGACTCCATCCCAACTGTATAAATCTATAAATCTTTTTTCACTGAGTAAATATGGGAGCATATCAAGCATAACAGTATAACATCCACACATCTCTGAAGCTTGTAGTAAATAATGGTTAGTTTTACTTACGATAGCCACATTTCTTGCACCCAGCTCTGATGTTGTCCTTATTAGGTCCTGTAAGATTGTTAAGAGCTTTTTAATGATTTACATGCAAGTATGCATTCACATTCACCAACTACTTTACTATGTAAACCTGTAATTAAATGCATATGCCTTTACAAGATGAACATACTGGTTGAGCTCTATATAAAGTGCTGAAAGGGTGATAAAGAATGAGCCCCTACTCTGACTTTTAAGCACCCAAAACATACAGTAGGTATACACTCAAAGCTGCTTTATTAAGTACACCTTGCTAGTGCAGGGCTGGACTGCGTTGTGCCTTCAGACCCGTCTTAATTCTTTATGGCAAAGCTTCAACAAGGTGCTGCAAACATTCCTCAGAGGTTTTGATCCAGATTGACATGATAGCTTCACACAGTTACTGCAGACTTGTCGGCTGAACATTTGTGCCGTGAATCTCCTAAGGGTGTCCTACTGGATTGAGATCAGCTGACTATGGAGGCCATTTGAAAACTCATTTTCATCTTCAAGAAACTAGCTTGACATTATTTGAGAGTTATGGCGCATTCTAGTGCTGGAAGCAGCTATCAGGAGGAGGGCACACTTTGGACATCAAGGGGTGGATGGTTAAAAATGATATTCAGGTAGGCTGTTGGATTACAAAGGGGCCCAAAGTGTACCAAAGAAATATCACCCACACCATGACACTACCATAAGCAGTCTGCACTGCTGATACAGGGCAGTATGGATCCATGTTTTCAAGTTGATTATGCCAAATTTTGATCCTACCATCTGACAGCTGCAGTGACATCAGACCAGGCAACATTTTTTCAAATCAGCTACTGTCCAGTTTTCACCTGTGTGGTTTTCTGCTGCTGTGGGCTCTTCTGTGTCAGGGTTCAAAATGTACGTTCACATGTGCGTTCAGAGATGCTCTCCTGCATACCTTGATTGAATAGCTGTTCCTTTCCCATCAGCTCCAGATCATCTGGCCATTCTCCTCTAACCTCTGGCATTAATAAGGCATTTTACACAGAACTGCCACTCACTGGATATGATCTCTTCTTCATTCCATTCAAAACCCCATAGATTGTTTAGTCTGAGTTTACCGACTTTAAATACTTTGACCAGCTCATCGGACACTAACAACCACAGCAGACTCAAAATCACCTTTCCCCTCATTCTGATATTCGGTTTGAATTTAAGCAGCTCACCTTAACCATGTCGACCTGACTAAATGCACCAGCTTATTGCTACGTGATTAGCTGATTGATTATTTACTTTAAAAAGCAACAAGGGTAACAGATGTACCTGATAAAGTGACTAATTGAGTGTATATGTTGTGTGATTTATTGCTATAATTATCATTATCATTATTATTATTATTTTACTCTCTCTACTCAACCAAAAAGGTGATAAGCCTAATGCTACTTACAAGAGTTAATCCTAACAAAAAGTACTAAAATCGAATCCATGACTGTTTATATGGAGTATCTGGACATTTACAAGTACTCTGCTTTACGCCAATTTGTACATCACCCGTCATGTAACCACGTGTGCTAAACGTAGCCAAGTTTCTCGCTGGGTTAGTCATTGCACAGACTTCACATCAAAGGGTCTGTGTTTTTAAAAATACATTAAGCTAGCGTAAACGTAAGCCCCACTTTGTGTTACCAATGCATTAGTTACCCTGTCAGCTCTTACCATTCCAGCGAAACCTACATGAATAATACAATAGAAACTGCGAAGTTAAGTAAGTTACACATTTGAAATATAATTCCCACCTGGTACAGCCATCACTGTGTCCAAAATAAAGCCCCCAAACAGCAAAACTTATTGTTGTTATAGCGCGAATCAGCCAACAGCGTCCTCACACCAAATAACGTCGACAGGAAACACTTGTTCTAGAAACTACCGCGTTCCCCCTGCTTTTGTTCGCGTTTTTTTCCCCTACTGACGGCAGGAAAACCAAACTAGTGGCGCATTATCGCCGCCCGATGGAAAGGAGTTGGCGCAGCAGACTGTGTGACATATTTTCACAAGGATTTCTTGTGAAAAAAACAAAACATAGAAAAGTGAATAATCTAAATATAATGTTCTATTGTCTCCAATGTTTACACTTATATAAACTATGAAGAATCTGCCATCGTCAGACCCTGGTGACGCTATAAGAAAAAAACCCTGAAATATTTGTACCATGCATGACTGCTTTGCCAGTAAAGTCAGCTGTGGTTTTTGTAAGGGGTTAATTGCAGGCAGCTAGAGTCGGACTGGCAGATGGAAAATGTTGACAGATGCATGGCCCCCAGACATGCTCTCATCATCATGTCTGTGGCTGTGACACAAATGCGCGGACACACATACACGAAAACAATCTCAGTCCTGATCTTTTGATGATGCCACATGCTTTAGCGTGGGCTAGTTTTAATGATGTGATTTACCTTCTTTAATATCTAAATGAGGTTCTTTCCAACTACACATATGATGCCTCACAGCTCTGAAGTTCAGCACGGTCAAAGAACTTTTGCACCTCATTTTTATTATTATTAGTTTTTTTTATTATGGTCTTGCAGGAAATAAAAAAAAAAACACACACACACACACACACATGCACACGTGGCTCCAGAGAAAATATAGACAAAAGCAAGATATTTAAAGCAAATAAAATAACTAAAATAAAACTATAAATGCTAAAAATACTATGAAATGAGCCCCCAAACTGCCAAGGTGTTACAGTACAACTAGCAGAAATTATGATCCATGAACTGCATGACCCAAGTCAAATCAGCTTAATCATAAACTAAAGGAAATAAAACAGATTTTAGAGACTCCTAAAAACAACTTCGTATTATGTAATTTTCAACCTCAAATTAGTTACTATTTAGCATTTCTGACCACCTGGATTTAGCTTCTATAGGTTTCCAACAACAACACAAATGAAAACCACAGATGAAGAGAGCCAATAAAACAAAAGGCAGTGAAGGATTTCCAAAATGAATACAGGAAAGCTGGAAATGAATTTGCCCCATTTAACTTCACGCTATTTTCAGTTGGGTTGTGGCTAAAAATTCCCCGGTCCTTTAAATGTTGATTACATGTCAGATTGAATTAGCAAATACATACATAGAATACATAGAAACATCTTCTTTGGTATGTGTGTGTGTGTGTGTGTGTGTGTGTGTGTGTTGGGGGGGGATTTTGAAGTATACCATTAACAAATAAGCATTAAATGCATACAGTAGGCAATATTGAGACCCGAATATGTACATTAACCTGTTCGAAAGACTTTTAAATCCCTTTATCACCAAATTCAACAAGTACTGAGGCAAGATGAGAAGGGCGAGCTGAAAAACACAATATACTGTAGGTGTGTAATACTGCAGTTCTCCTACTAAAACTGGAAAATGTCCTGTAGTGATAAAACGGGAATTCTTTTTGGGGAAACTAGATTACACTTGTGGTCAAAAGTTTACATACAATCACCATGGGGATGAATGTGTTTTCTCTATTACACATAGGATCGAAAGTATACACGCAGGGGTAAAATATGCATACACCCCTACTATTATTTGATTTAATATCTCTTAGCAAGTTACATTTGACTAGACATTTTCGATAGCCATCAACAAGCTTGTCTGCGTAGGTTCTCAGTCATCCAGTTCATGGTACTCTTAGGAGATTGAAAAAAGAAGGCAACTGGACTTCTTTAGGTTTTGTGAAGACATTTCACCTCTCATCCAAGAGTCTTCTTTGTTCTAAAACAAAAGATGTAGAGTACCAGGTATTTAACTCTAGTGGGGTTTGTCCTCTTTGGAGGTGGTCCTGAGGGTCGTTGACCCTCTATTGATCATGTGAGTCATCATATGGGTACTTGTGTGAAAAAAGGTGTGGGTCGTTACCACAACCAGGGATCGCTTCCCAGGTGCTTCAATTCATACCACGTCTCAGATGACCTCAATAGGTCACATGATAATTTGGGTGAACCTCTCAAAGTGGTTTCACCATTAACCCCTACTGATGGTGACAACCCACCCATTTTTTCACACATTGGCTCACATGGGGTCAATGACTCTCAGGACCATCTCTAAAGGGGACGAACCCCACAAGGGGATAACTACCCAGGACTCTGCCTTTTGTTTTAGAATTGGAGAAGACCATTGAATCAGAAGTGAAGCATATTCTCTAAAAGGCCCTAAAGGCCCTAACTAAAAGGCCCCAAAGAATATCCACAAGCTTCTTTCATAATTCTGACTGGATATTTGACCACTTTTCCTGGAAGAATTGGTAGAGTTCATTTAAATTGATTGTTTTCCTGGTAGAGACCCAACGTTTAAGTGTTGTTTTCAATAGGGTTGAGGTTGAGCCGTTCCAGAGGCTTAATGTTAATCTGCTTGACAGTTGGTACAGTGATCTTAGGTTTGAAAGCCTTGCCTTTACTCGTCCAAACATACCTCCCATCATTGTGGACTCACACAGTCATATAACTTGTACCAACTAACAAGAAATTAGCTGGTCAAGATAAGATAAATGTCAAGTTAAAAAACATCATAGAACCTCCAACATCACTTATTATAAGATTTAGGTGAGTCTATATATAGTTTAGCCTGTATGCTGTATGTATACTGTAGATTAGAAAGATGCCAAAATAAATTCAAATTTGTGAATTTCTGCACATAATTTTTATTCACCCTGGAAAAAGAACAGTTCAAAGAATTAATTAAAAGCCCAAAATTACCAAGCCTGTGATGACTGTAGGTAAACTTCTGATCACAGATGTAAGGAAGGCCCTGTTCAGGTATTCAAAAGTCATACTCCTTTATTTGTGATGATGAGAGATGAGAGATGAGAGATGAGATAGCCTTTATTTGTCAGTTGCAAGTCTTTTGCCCACAACCGAGATGACAGACCTTGCCGACCGTACATACAATACAAACATCACATTGGGGAGACAGGTCAGGCCAGGTAGCGAGGAAAAAAACATCGAAATATGTAACACAAAAGGATAATACAGGAATGCACAGATATCAACACACCATAACACAATAAACACAGACAAGCAACATGGGAAAGTGTTCCAGTGTGTACATCTGATCTGGGACCGCTGCAATCTTCGACTGCGCCTCCAACTGACCCGATGTCCACATCAGAGGGGAGGTAAGCGTTGGAGGTGGCGTTGGGTAGGGAGGGTGATGCGTCAGTGAGTGCTGAGACAGTGTCCTTCGCCCTGCCAGGCTAAGTAAACAGTCTTCCAGCCAACCCAGGTGGCCTTGTATGGAATGTGAAGGAACAGACTCAACACAGTCGTTATCAGGAAGTTTTTGTTCAGCTCCAGCCTTGAGCCCACAGCTGGCGCCGAAGGGGTAGCCGCATTATGATGGTGATTTTTCTTTTTGCAAACAACTCATGAGAATTTCAACCTGTTTTTAACACTCCGACACTGGTCTCTCAATCTCCCGTTGGATAGCTGCGAGTTTCTCCATGATGTTATTAGCCATTGATTCCGTGATCTTGTCACTCTTTTGCTCACAGAGCAGATTCTGAGACCTCACGACCGCAGCCAACTGGGAAAAATACATCCATTCAAAGGTATTTTTACCATCTTGCCAAATGGTTATTCTGAGAGTGTGGGCAAGCATGAAGTTTTTAATGAGAAACTGAAAGGATTGAACAGTTTATGTATTTAGACTAAATAGGAAAATAGGAAATCTTATATTTTATTCTCCAAAAGTTGAATCTGTTCATCTGGACGTAGCGTTTTGTGGGAGAAACGTTTCGTCACTCATCCAAGTGACTTCTTCAGTCTCAGCTGACTGCAGGTTTCCCCAACCCTTATAAACAGTCCATTTGCATAATGACTGAAACCAGCCCACTGAAGGAACAATGGGCTGTGAGGTCAGTTCCTTAATCATAATTATGCAAATTCCCATGACCATTGATCAACAATCACTGACCAAAACCCACTGATCAAAGACCACTGATCAATGGCCATGAGTACCATTCACAGAGAGTTGGGGAATGGCTGCAATCACAGCATTGTAAGATGGCGAAAGATGTACCCTTAGGCCCCCTCCTCGATTCAGAGATGGTCTTTCCCTTTTCACGTAAATGGCCTCCTTGACTCCGCGCTCAAACCAGCGTTCTTCCCTGTCCAGGATGTGTACATCCTCATCATTGAAAGAGTGTCCACTGGCCTGTAGGTGTAAATAGACTGCAGAGTCCTGGCCTTTTTGCCCATTGTTCCTTCAGTGGGCTGGTTTCAGTCATTATGCAAATGTACTGTTTATAAGGTTTGGGGAAACCTGCAGTCAGCTGAGACTGAAGAAGTCACTTGGATGAGTGACGAAACGTTTCTCCCACAAAACGCTACGTCCAGATGAACAGATTCAACTTTTGGAGATTTACTTTCCTGGATGATTGAGAATGCATCAAGACTTATATTTTATTCTGAGCTTTTTGCATTTTTAATGTTTTTGGCTGCCTTGCTTGGCCAACTCCCCCCTTGTGAAAAAGATCTGATCTTAATAGGAGTTCCTGGCTAAATAAGGGTTCTTATAAAAGGGAGGAAACCAAATTATACATCACAACTCGCTCAAGACTGATTCACGAGAACACAAACAATGGCTGACCATCACAGATAATTGTTCTAAATGAAGGAGGAATAGCTTGCAATCGGCTGGGGAAAGTGGAAGGAGTGACACCATCTTGTGGTCAAACAGAAATAACACAAAGCTCTTTATTTCTCAGGCCAGTTTTCATTTTGGTTGACTCACTTTTCCCCTCATGTTATTGGTATAGATGCTAAAAAAAAAATAAAAATAAAAAGGACAATCATGGCTTATGAGAGCTGTGCCTTTAAAAATGTTTGAGACATGTTAAAAAATGATGTGAAAAAATGGTCCTAACAGCAGTAGAATATGCACTCTAAGGATATTCTTTATCTGAGCTTTTGTAGCAAACCTCTGTGATTCTTTTCAAGGTTTGCCGTTAAGAATCATCAGTTATTTAACAAGGCTAACACACACTTCAAAGGAACAGGTTTTATCTCTTTTGGTTTATTGCCTCAAGTGAGAGATTTAAAACAAACGCTATTTGAGATCAAATCTGTGGAGAAACTTTACAGTAAACTGACTTTTTCAGCCACTGGAAGATGCAAAGAATTTAATTAGTGGGAAAGACGAAAAGACTCTCACAGTCTGCTTGAATTGAAAGTGATGCTGAGAACACAGATAACTAAACGAATAAAAGACCCAATACATAAGTACGAGGGTCAAAGGATTTTACTCTGTGATGAAGAGAAAATTGTAAAAGACGTATTCACTTCTAAAAAACTGATACTATAATTGCTTGTCTGAGACACTGGAAGAAATCATAAAGTGAAGGATGAGGGACTCCTCTGTTGGATATAAATTTACTGTATGATGCATTTTTTATTTAACACAGTTATGATTATGTCCTTCATACCATTTCTATGAGGATGATAAAACTATTCCAGTTAAAATCAATGACTGATCTCATCCATTTATTATTATTATTATTCCATTTTATACGTTCTACAGCATCTGTGCTCCAAATATAAACAAAGGGTTGTTGTGTTTCAGCTCATCATTGATTTTTGCTCAGTCTTCAGTCATAAACAGGCACGTTTTCATGCAGTAAAAGTAAAAAGCTGTAAAATAATAAGGTTTTTCCCTAAGGAAACAAATTATTATCACTATATACCTCTTAAATAAAGATTAAATAAAAATTGGAATTAAAAAGAAAACATGCCATATAATTTGATAATTTGTGGGTATTTTCTTTAAGCATATCTAAGAGTGGCAGTGCATGCAATATGTTTCCAAAAATTATAACGACACAAAAAAAGAAATACCCAAACGCACACAAACCACTTTGAACTAAAAAAAAATAAAATAATAGAGTGCAACAGGTTAATGTGCAGAAAATAGAAGGGTTACATTGCCATCTCTTTATGAAATTCTCCAAATGAGATGAATAATGGGCCTTTATGCACGCACCATTATGAAGTCGTTAAAAAACTTTTGGCAACGTGTCGTGAGTTTATGAGAGCAGTTGAAAACAAAACACTGAAACAATTTGTCCTCTGCTGGGACGCTCACACTTGGACTCGTTTGCCAGCTTTTGCGTGCATTCAGATTCATTATTCACGACTTCGTGGCACCAAAACAAGGCAAAGACTGAGCTTCAAACTGTGGCCTTACACAAAGTACTGCGGTGACTCTTTGAGCCCCCCTCCTCCCCCTAACCAGAATCTTGTTGTCACCTAGTTTTATGTTACCCCAGCAAGCATCTGGAAATTGGGCTGGGGGCAGCTGAATGTTTAAGTATGAGCAGTTTTTTTGCTCCTAAGGCTGAGGGGGGGTTGTGAAGAGTGCTTTAGCAAGATGCTTATTCACTTTCCATTTACAATACATAACAGCAGCTGTTTTCTGTATAATAACTACAGACTTTAGCATGTTAGTGGTGCTAAAAGGATCGGACAGAATGATACGTTTTTTTTTATACTTTTTGAATTTTTGTGTAGCCTCTGCAACATTTTATTCTTAGTGAAAGTTTACACTTCCTGAATTACTTCCATAGGTCAAATAAATGACAGAGGTTGAAACTCTGAGGGGTTGCTTTAAAGTGTTCTAAATGTATCCACAGTGCATGAAGTCCCCTGGGTGGTCGAGTGAGCCCCAAAAAGAAATGTCAGCGACATATTTCTGTATTGCTAATCCACATGTGAGTGTGCAACCTAAATGGTCAATTTGTAAAACAGAAATGAGAGAGCTGAACGAAAGAAGCAGTCGCCTCCGGTGCTGCTAACATTCCCTGTCTGGCGAGCACCTGGAGAATATTGAGGATACTGCAGAGGATGTTTTTTGGCAGGGGCCTGCCTAGAAAAATAAACCTACGTCTGACCTCAAGCGCCAGTCGCGGAGTCGCCTGACCTAACCGACTGACACAATGTTCTCCCACAAGTACAAGCATCATGCCTGGGTGGCCGTGGGGGGAAAGGGGAACTCTCTCTGGCCCACTTTCAAAAGAGAAAACAAAAGCCACTAGGAGCTGCAGCCCGACTTTGAATTTATGCTATTTGACTGCGCTGACTGGACTCTGGATGTATTAAAATTAATATTCTTGGCCTTCATGTACTTTCTTTTATGCATGAATAAGAAGATTTTTCAATCTGTTTTGGTTTTTTTGCACATTGTTCTCAGCAGCTGTTTGTTGTGTTTTTCCAAGGTCTTGCCAGCTGAAGAAAAACGCAGCTGGAATTGATTTTTTATTTTATATGATACTTCTGCTTCTTCTGAGCGTTGTTGCTCTTCCTTGGCCCTCCTGTCCTCCCTCCCCTCCCTCCCTCTGTGCTCTCTTGCTCTCGCACCCTGACTCTTTTCCTGCAAGTGTGATCGCTTCTGTAATGAGGGCTCTTTGATGTGGAGTGGATCTAGGGTAAGCTGAGTGCTTAGTTGAGTGGGAGGCAAGGAATGTGAGGCAGGTAGTCTACACCACAGTCGTGTTGATTAGAACTCATCTTCTCTCCCCTCAGACCTGCTCAACAATCCTGAATACAAATGTTTCTCTCTGGGTTTCCACACTGTCTGTGCTCCCTGTTTTCAATCAAATATACCTCTCATTAGCACATATTCGTGTCTTTGCAACATACAGCATCTTCACACTTGTTTATTCGAGTCTATTCTTTAAACCCTTTGTCCCAGTTTGACTCCTTTGAAACCAATTCAGGCTCTTCCTCGCAGCCAACTACAAAGCCTGAACCTATGTGAGCTGCTGACAGTCATGTGTCCACAGAGGACACAGAGAGAGAAAAAGACTTTGATTCAGTCCATTGTAGACAGAAAAGATGGGCAGCGCAGGGAGGGAAAACAGGCCCGGCTCTCTGATTTGATGGATGTTTCTGACGTAAACTGGTAAGAAGGTGAGTGCTGCTGCTGCTGGTGCATTTATGTGTGTTTGTCCAAACAAGTGTGTTTCCTTATCCCGCTCCGCATCTGCCTCATACAAAAGATTCAAGCCAAGGCTGCAACATGGTAGTGCTGGAAGGGAAATAGCTTTTCATTTTTGCATCAGTTATTTATTATGTCTTTGGATATGCCGGCAGTGAGAAAGAAAGTTCATCAGCCACTGTTACAGAAGGCAGTATAAGAGACAGACTGTAATCACCTGGTGTTTAGAGAAAGTGAAAGAGGCAAAGGTCGAGGAAGTGGAGCAGCAAGAAGAAGTAAGTGGAGAAAACTGGGGAGTGGGGGTGTTGAAGAGGTTTTTGAAGCTTTGGGTCAAAATGATACTGTTTCTAATCATACTTCTTCTCCATAGATGTGGCTGCACAGGTAAGTCGGTTTTGTGTGTGTGTGTGTGTGTGTGTGTGTGTGTGTGTGTGTGTGTGTGTGTGTGTGTTTGCGATATTGCTAAGGGAGCCAGAAGCAGAGCAAAGGTTAGCAAACCAACGATCATTAGGACATTTTTGATGTGGTCACCATGAGCCCACGAAAGCATTATTTCTATGACATTGTGCAATACAGTTTTCAGTGCATGCAGTTAAAGTGGCGCTATACGCCCGGGAATAGGTTTAAAGTAATTAACTGTTTTTCCATGTTATGACTTCTTTGGTCTGACATCACAGAATGGCACTCACATGCAAACATAGACTTTTTTTTCAGTCTCTCATACTCGCATGTTTCAGATGTTCACTCCTTCTTGCTAAAGCAGCCTTTTTAATTTACTCTTTCAACATATGAACAAACACACACATGCACACTCTCTACAGTCTAATTAAGATAAGCGCCATATTCCTTTTATGAGCCTAAGTGGAGCTACTTCTCAAAGCTGTCAGAGTGTTTCTTGTTGAAGTAGCACCCTCTTGCCATAGCTGATGCGAGTGGCCGTCTTAAGCCCGGACCCGGGTCTCGGGGGACTTCACCTCTCATTCCTCCCTCCACTCCCCAGTTCCAATTCAGTTGCATGCCGGCAATAAAACATTTTATGGCCAGCCTTCCAACTATTCTGAGATAGGATCTCAGTCATCAGCCCTGCTCATAAATATGGCCTACATCATTTATGTTCCCTTGTTAAATTGATCCAGATCTTTTCTTCATCTGTTTCATGGATGTCACTCTACGAGTATGTGCTCAAAGTAAAAAAAGAAAGAAAGAAAAAAAAAGGGGGTTCATATTTGTGACACGGCCAAAATAGATCACAAGCATCATTGCAGACTTAGTTTAATTGCTCCAGCAGTGCTGTCTCTGTTTTTGTCCTCTTTAAGATCTGATCTGGCAGCCAGTCTGTCTTTTCCATCTTTTCCTATTAAATGTCCTGTTTTTTAAAGATGCCCTCTCAAGCATCTGTAGCTTTCACCATCAATATTCTTGGCCCAGGCTGTTTTTCCTCTATCACTGTGTCATCTTGAAAATGGTCTTTTAAACGCTGTCTTTTAAAAGTCAGGGGGAATGATTGGGCTCCTTCTTTTAAAACTGTGGTTTGGTGGTCTGGCACCACCCACACTTACATCCTTGCCTCAACAACCTGAACCCAAACATGCCCCCCACCCTCCCCACCTTTCCTTGAGTGGCAGAGTCTAGGTAATCACTGTAATTTACGCAATCTATACATTAAAAGACCCCAGCATGTTCAAAGCAGAGGAAAGGGACATTTCAGGGGAATCTGACCCAGGATCCAGAACCTGAAATTAAAGAGCTGTGTGTGTGAAGAGGTATGCATGCAACTGCAGGTTTTCTATACATTTTTTTAAAAAAAGGACAGTGTTACATGAAATTCTAAATTAAGATATACTTGCCATTGGAAAGACATGAGAGCTCTTCATAGTCATTATAAATTCAAAAGAAACAATACTACTGTTTCAGTGACAAACAGAGATTATTATTCAGAAGTTGGATTCTTTTTAGATTTGCGAACATTTGTTTTCCTTGTACAGAAAGGATAGAAGGTCTGTTTAAACAGACCACACGATGGAGGAAGGCCACCCTGCTGCACAGGTTTCCGCTGATACATGATCTCAATGTGTGCACAAGTCACCATCTGCTATACTATAAATATCACATACGTGTACACTCACTCTTCAGCAGAAGGCAGGTTAAGTTCCTGTGACTATTTTACTTGGGTTAAATGAAACATGTCAAACTTCCTACCCTTAAAGGTAGCGAATAGTGCAGATATACTCCATACAACACTGAAATAAGACGGATCATGTTGCATGTCAAAGAAATTATTCTCTTGCAGATGTGAGTTGTTTTTGTTGTGCTTTTCTCTGTTTCCCAAAGAGGCTAAAGTACCACTTGATACATGGATGATCCATGCTGAGTCCTAAGCAGCTACCAGGTGTTTACACTAATTTGACTTTCCCAGCTAGACTTTCTCTCTGGGGCAAACCCATAACAAATGAATCCTCAGACATGCTCACACAAGTTTTCCTGCTCTTGCATATGCCACTGGTATTTCCAGTTCATGTGGTGTGGGCTACATCATGTGAGGCCTCTCTACCCAGATTGCTTTTATGATTTTATTGCAGTCTTGATTAGGCACATGTGACTAACTGCAAACCCCTGTTGGCAACGCATGAGCGGTTGGCAGAAAGCAGTGATCTTCCAGAAGAATTGTAACAACGCTGCGTTCAAGAAGGCGGGAGCTGTTCACCGGGAATTTGATGCTTCTGGCCGTGCGGAACAAAGTTGGCCCAGCTCACCTCATTTCACACATTAACTGTTGTGTTTGCATAGAAGAAAGGAGACATTTTCATTCTGCAGGCGGGCTCCACTACCTCACAGAAGAAAAATGCTAACCCTGCTTCATTTGCCGCAGAAAAACGGGCCAAGTTGACTTAGCGAGAGAGGGAAAATATTGGGGTCTTTTAAATGCAAAAATTCAGGGGAGGGAAATGGAAATGTGACCGTTTTCCTGACATAAAAAACAGAGCACATCAAGACTCAATTATGATGTTCTCAAGACTAAGCTGGACTTTGTTCCCTTTCATTCTTTTTTGAGTGTTTGTCCAAGAGATTGGTGGGGGGGACAAAATTGAAAAAGACACAGTTATGATTTGTAAAATGATGGATGCCAGCATAAATTGATAGTTTTGGGAGTTTTTTTTCCCCCTTCTGTTAAAGGGACTGCAGCTTAAAAAGACCCAGGAGGCACACACCACATCAAATAATAAATGGGATCTCTATCACAATCACACACAAAACAGGGGAGCCAGGGAAAGGTACTGCAGAAGGGAGGAAAAAAAGGTGTAACATTTAAAATCATAAAAATAAGAAAAATAAAATGGGGTTTGTGCATTTTCAACAATTATTCTATGATGCTGCGCAGCTCCTGTGTGGTCCTCTTTTTCTGCCTCTCTCCCTTGCTCTTCCTCCTTCTCTCACACTCACTCTTCCCTCTTTTGTGGCTCTAAGCCTATGAGCTGGCTTGGGCCCTTCCTTACTACACACACCCAGCGGGGCTTTATAAAGGCAGGGCCGGAGGTCTCGGCAGCCACACTCTCTGCCTGCGCCTCCTCTGCTTTTACGTCTGCACTGAAAGCCGGCTGTGTCAATTTCTCCAGCTTCCAGGTCGTGTGGAACAAAGATGCTGACACCACATTACAGGGTCCCCAGTCTCCTGGTTATCCTGCTGGGCCCCATCCTGATGGCTGCCAGCCGGGCTGCTATGGACAGCCAAGGTGAGGAGACGTCAGAGTTATTATTGCTGCCTGAGGTTGGGATATTAGTAGCACTTTGTGGGGAGGAAAATGGACACACAGACTCGAGCAGGTAACCTCAAACTGGGACTGGGTATGTGAGTAAAGACAGACTGCTTTTGAAAACGCAGGTGTGTGGGTGCCAGTAGCTGAAGATGAACATAAGCTTGTGTCAGTGTATTTTTGTCCGTGTCTACCTGTTTGTGTAAACTTTGGGATGGACTGTTTGTCTTTCCTTGTTTTGGTGTGTGACCAAAGGAATTTTCTTTTTTCGCTTTGTTTTTCCCCCTAGAGCTTCACCGGGAGCATGAATGGATAGATATCAAAGTGCCCTCAAGGCTGTTTTTTTCACTTTGACACCTTTTAAGAAACCTGTTTTTCTTGTCTGAACCAAGGCAAAGTACATGTGCATATGTCAGGGCATTAATGGTAAAGAGAGAAAAATGTGTGCTCACACGCACACACATGAATTCTTATGAAGTTCTGCACATGGAAACGCCCCACGCACAAACCATAAACAGTCAGCCCCACACGCATGCCTGCTTCTCTACCTGTAAATCTTTGAGATCTACTCATATCCAAGGCTGCATTTACATCTCATTTATTTTTTCTCCATGCATGTTTCTATGGAGCAGCCCTGTATGAGCTTGAGAAAGAGCCGGCATATTGGGATGCACAAGCGAGGGCGACGCTGGATGCTGCGCTCAGACTCCGTCCTCGGGAGCACCAGGCCAAGAACGTCATCCTCTTCCTCGGTGACGGTAAGTTCCTGAGAAATCCATTTCTCAGGGCGATCGTGGCTCAAGAGTTTGGAGTTCGCCTTGTAATCGGAAGGTTACCGGTTCGAGCCCCGGCTCGGACAGTCTCGGTCGTTGTGTCCTTGGGCAAGACACTTCACCCGTTGCCTACTGGTGGTGGTCAGAGGGCCCGGTGGCGCCAGTGTCCGGCAGCCTCGCCTCTGTCAGTGCGCCCCAGGGTGGCTGTGGCTACAACGTAGCTTGCCATCACCAGTGAGTGAATGTGTGCGTGACTGGGTATGTAAAGCGCTTTGGGGTCCTTAGGGACCATAAAGGCGCTATATAAATACAGGCCATTTTAACCAGCATTCAGTGCTGGCACAGCTGTGGCTAAAGATTCAGTAGAAAAGGCACTACTTTCCCCTTCACTGACAAACAGTATTTTGAAATAATTATAAAACTGTTTTCAAAGTTGGCAAGCAATGTGAGGTTTTGAGGGGTTTTTTGCCAAGACTAAACAGAAGGATCAAATATGGTTCAGATATTTGGGAAAATTAAGCTTGACCACAGTGCTTTGCAACTTTATGGGCAAAATATGGAACAAATAGGTGGAAAAAAATACTTGTACAGACATATGTTGGTGTAGCATTATGATAGACATTTAAAGTTTAAATGGCTGATTTTTATTTTTTAACACTACCTGCGCTGACAGGTCCGAGGCTGTGTTGTCTTGCAGTGAGATGTTGGCAGCAGATCCTTTCATTCCTGTGGGTTGAAAGGTGAGGCTTCTGATAATCAGGCTTGCTCTGGTCTGCCCCAGAGATGCTCCGTCAGGCTTTGGATCACGGGAGGTTGGAAGCCTTTGGCTCTTTGCTGTGCTCCACAACCTGTTCCGGAACTTTTTCTTTGCAGTGTGGATTCTGATGTCAATGGTTGTCAGATTGCTGGGCTTGTCACGCTGGTCAGAGACCAACCAACTGCAGGTGGGGGTGTGGATGGCCTGCTAGTGGTTTTAATGTTGATGTGTGATCAGTGTACAGGGTGCAGTGAAAATTTTTTTATCTCATTATCTCATTTAAAGCACTGGGCCACTTTTAAAACTATATTTTTATAAATCCTCCATTGTGTTAGTAACTCTGTTTTACTCTATTTTAAGGAAAAGAACAAAATCACTGAGATCCACCAAAATAACTGGTATTGGGTTTGGCAAAAAAAAAAAAAAAAAAACCTTTCCAGTGCACTGTGACCAGGCACACATGTGTCACAGTTTAGCGCCTTTGCCTTTTCATGGATAGGATGCAATAGTAGAGGCCTGTGTTGGCAGCCAGACACCACCTTGCTGTTGTTTCTTTTTCTTTTAATAGTGCAAAAATTAGAAATGTTATAATTTCTAGCTTGACCTCATAATGGCAGCATTGTCACATGGTTAGAATATTCAAACCCAGAAACCATTAAACAGAAATGTATTTATTAGGCTTATTCTGTGTTCCATTTACCCTGGATGTTAGATGGTGGAGCTTAGAGTGACTCCCACTTCCGAGTTGAGCATTTCCAGTAGAAAAGTCACAAAATCAAGGAAAAACAGCATTTGCTTTGTTCCTTAGCAAGGTAGAACCATTCATGTATCTGGTGTGTGACCCTTTCAGCCATGGTGTGCTCTTCTGCAAAAAGCGTGATCTTCTGCTTTTTGCAGAAGACCACATGAGGTGCAACTCCAATCAGCTGCCAACTGGAAACTGAGGCTACAGTCTTTACATGCTATGCAATATTTGACAACACAAGGTTGGAAATATGCTGCCTGGTCTGATGAGTTTCAATTTCTGCTGCAACATTCAGATGATAGGTCAGAATTTGGCATAAACAACATGAAAGCATGAATGCATCCTGCTTTTTATCAACAGTTCAGGATGCTGGTGATGGAGTAATGGTGTGGGGGATATTTTCTTGCCACTGTTGTCACACAGTTTAAGTACCAGAACCCAAATACAATGATACAAAACTGTGTAAGTGGTTTATACTGTACTGCATTTACCTGTGAAGACAGATGTCAGAGGTGGAAGCTGTGTTCCAGTAATAATTTCGGAAAAGCAAGGAAAAACAGGATTTGTTTACTGTGTGTAAACACAAGATTTGTTTACTGTGTGTACTTGTTTGTTGCCCTGAAACACACTACCCCAGCACATTCGAGTATGCATGTGGTTTATGTAGTGAGCTACAAATACACAGCAGTGATCCTACAGATCACAAGTTTTACAGTTTTACTAATGTTCCCACTTCCGCCATCTTGGATCGTTAAATCAGGGTTAGTCGTGCCGTCTTGACTTTCTCAGTTGAAAGTCTGATTTGAGGAAGCATTCCAGTTGAAGATTGTGACTGGGAACTTGGAAATTCCACTTTCCAACTTCAAATGGAATTGCCATTATTGACATAGCAGCATAGCGCTGCTTCATCTGAGATTAATGCAGTTTAATCCTAAGAAAAATAAATAAATTGGTTAAAAAGGTCAAAAACAAACAAAGGTGTTGTGTATTTTTTTTTCTCTCACACAGCTCTTACAGAGCCATTTGTTCTTTTCTTTTAGAGGGCATTGTTTTACACACAGGTTTTTCTTGTTAGCAGTTGTCTTTTAGTCACGCTGCTATAACTTCACAGTGGGGGCGCCACCTTAAAGATCCACTGTTGAGATAACAAAGTGTCCTTCTTTAGCACTTGAGTCTGACACTGGAATGTCTACGGACAGCTATTGACATTTGAGAATAATTTCCATCTGCATTAGATTTGGCTGGAAATTGTTCTGCCATTAATTGTTAGTTTTATGACTGGTGAGGGATTAAATGAGTTTTGGTAAGAGAAGCTGATTAAAGGCACAAAGATGTGAGAATGTTTTTTGTGTTAAAGACAAACAATATCTGCTTTAGATCATACCCATCAAGTCACATTTCTGGGTGGTCGGTGAGCCGAGTTTTCTTTACACATCTCTCCTTCCCTGCTTTGCTCTAAGCCTGTTCTTAATTTTATGAGTGTGACTTGTAAGGGAGACTTAAATGCACCACAGTAGGGTTTTTAAATACAATGGTAAAGGGCTTACAGCAGCAGAGGAAAAATTGTAGGCATCATAGCAAGAACAGCCAACAAATCGGTTGCTTAGTTAAGGAGGTGCAATGCTTCGGCCTTCTCCGGGAGTGTTCATATATGCATGGGTCATGGGTCAATCCTGTTTTTGACATTGCGTGTTAAATCACAACCTGATTTCAAACAGAATCTAACAAAAACATTCTTACCCCTGGAAAAAGCTCTAAGATATTAAGAGAATATGCCAAATGAGATACAGGATGGCAAAAAACGTATCTTAAAATGAGATCTTTTGAGTTATTTTTCATTGGAACAGTAAAGTACCACAACAAAGAATAAATACACATATGAGGAACAGGTATCACTGCTTTAGAGTTTTCTTGTGTTGCATGCAAAACTCTTTGTTAGTCTCCTCTTGGCATTTTCTTAAACATTGGTAACTTAGAATCAAAGTCTCAGAGAAATGTATAAATGTATCCATCACCTTTGTGTGCCATGAACAATTAAGGCAGTTCTAAAGAAATAACAGGGGGAGTTGAGCCCCGTACTAGCAAGGTGGACCTTATAAAATGTCCAGTGAACGTGTATAATGTAGACTGACCACGTCAGTGACCTTTGGTCGTCAATCACTATCTCGCAGGAATGGGCGTGTCCACAGTGTCAGCAGCTCGAATCCTGCGAGGTCAGATGGATGGTGGATCTGGAGAAGAGACGATACTAGCCATGGACACCTTTCCATACGTGGCCCTCTCTAAGGTGACAAAACAGCACTGCTGACCTGCAGGTCATCAGTTATTATTCATCAATGAATTATTTATGCCTAGAAAGAAATTCAAAACAGCCAGTAAAGTGTCATCCTATAACCTCAGCTGCACTTCAAATGTATTTTACATTTAGTATTTTATTAATAGTTCTTTTAAGTTCCTTTCTCCACTCATGAGAAGTAGGAAGTAACTTTTCCAATGTGTGCTCTTGTTCTGCTGTGGCCTGATGAATACAACTGTATCCACTCACATTACATCTAATGCTCTTTTTTAATCTTTTTTTCTCTAGAGTTGGTCAGTTGGTTGCTCGGAAATATGCTTTTATGTAATCCCTTGGAAGGTTGGAATACACATTAACCAGTAAATAGCTCTGTATTTTCAAACCTGCGGTAAAACATTTCTTACTGTGTTTAAAAATTATTGCATTTTACTGTTACATTATCCTAAAAAAAGGTATTCCTCTTGGTGAAGAAAGTGACAAAGCAGGGGGGAATTTTCACACAAATTTCAAAATACATTCCAGGTTAGCAACAGCTCACAGAAACATGTCTTTTCTCTGTGACCTTTGAGTTTTTTCCCCACTCTCACTCACATTCTTGTAAAGTGTGCGTGTGTATTTGAGTGTGTGTTTATGGTAGAAATGCAGTAGCCTGGTAAATCAGTACAGAAAGACGTGAAGTAGAACTATCATAGAGACAAAGACAGATGCACTGCAGGTGAATCCTCCTTTATAAGGAAGGGTGGATCAGGGGCTTGAACGTGTCTTTTTATTCACATGCTTCGTTCCCTTAACACGACACATGCCACTCAAACGCTCATGTGAAAAAAGAAATCCTAATACAATCAACAGCTGAAGTGAAAATGCTGACACTGTGGTAGAAAATGTGAACACAGATTTAAACTCATCATCCTGGATTGAACATAATCCCTAAATCACTGTGTGGTTGAAAGAAGGAATCAGTGTTTAGTGTCTTTGGTGCCTCTGATATCCCAACCTATAATCAAAAGAGAACATATCTGATATAACACATTCTAGCCGGCTCCATCTTTTAGATCATCCCCAGAAAGTTTTGCAGCTTAAGTGACAATCATTTCTATTTAACACATTAGAACATGGAGCACATTCAAGCAATCTCAGTGGAGAAGCAAAAATGCTACTTTCAATATGCAGTGAATGCATAAAATATCTCAGCTCCCCAACTGTGCATGTGCAGATTTCACTTGTAATATTTAAAATAATGACATGGTTCATCTGTGTTTGATGCTGTCCTGATTTTAATGCTGTTTCTGTTTCTACTCTGTAGACCTACAGTGTGGACAAGCAGGTAGCAGACAGTGCCAGCACTGCTACAGCCTACCACTGCGGTGTGAAGGCCAATGCAAAGACAGTAGGACTCAGCGCTAAAGCGGTGCCCTACGAGTGTAACACCACCTTCGGTAATGAGGTCTACTCAGTTCTGCGGCGCGCTAAAGCACAAGGTAAAGACAGTTGATTGCTTGGTCAAGTATTGAGTGTGGTGTGTAAAGGATGGGTCAACCAGTTTGTTTTCTTATCTTAAGATATGTAATGCTTTAAAATAAAATATGTGGAATAAAGCAATAATCTGATAAGCTACTTCAGTGTTGCTTGCCAATTACGGTTCAACGTTCACAAAATATGTATACAGTTAGGACAATCACCCACGCTGATCTGCCTTGACTTTTGTGCCTGTGGTCACTTTACGACATGCAATTTGTGCGGGGTTGTCTGTCAAGGCATGTGCATGTTTCACAGTTGTTTCCATCGTGTGACAACATTAGACTGAGTTTGCTGTATTTTTGTCGCGTATATGTTTATTTGCATCATGTGTTGATGTACTAAATCGTTTAGTGCCACCCTGGCTGCGGGGTAAGACCCTGGCAAACCAAATATGGCTGAGGTAACACAGACCACTGATGTTTTCTTCATCTTCTGAATTACACTTAGTCTAGCTGCTCAACTAGCACCAAACTGACTTGGGAGACCCTGCTGGGGGCAAATTGCCTCCAATAACATAACTGCTGAAGATCACTAGGGCACAGAAACCACCCCACCATGACAAGGTTGAGAATCATTAAGTGGACTGTTCTTTTATGGCTATTTTTTTCTATAGTTATCAAAAAATAAATAAACATGGAGCTACCACAACCTGCCCACAGAGATACTGTATTGTACTGTGTTATTAATTCCAATGTATTAGAATTAGCTGTTATTCACCAAGATCAAATGATTTTTATTTATTTATTTATTTATTTTACAAACGACAACAGTAACTACAACAAATTCTAGGAGCGTGACTGCATGAAAACTCTCAGTCTCACCTCCCTCTATCAAAAACATCTCACCATTGTCCCCAATAAAACAGACAGTTCTTAGAACTGGAGTTCTCTGGCACAGAAGAAGAAGTAAACCAAATGTAAACTTCTTCACGCTGGATGTATTCTTTACATTTTTCATTTGCAGTTTTCTGTTGTTTTCCAGGTAAATCAGTAGGAATAGTGACCACCACCCGTGTCCAGCATGCTTCCCCAGCAGCCGCCTACGCCCACTCTGTCAGCCGCAGCTGGTACAGTGATGCAGATCTGCCTTCCAGTGCTCGCGAACATGGTTGTGTCGACATTGCCACCCAGTTAGTCACCAATGTCGACATTGATGTAAGAACGAAAAATTGTTCGGCTCTTTTTAATCAACAAATAAGATAAAATACATCAACATTAGTGCAGCTATTATATAATAGGGTTTATTTAAATAGTTTTATAAACTGGTAGGGACCAGATGATTTTTTTTATTATGCCCTGATGTGTAAAATCTTAGAATTGAAAGAGGTTGTACTCAACTTTTGTCCTATAATTGGGTAGGAAGTGTCTGGTTGAGCTGGTCTGGTCTGTCTAGACTTTCACTAGATAGATCAGGCTGCACCCACCTGTTAAACAGGTGCAGGGTCACCAGGACATGCAGAACTTCCTGACAAACACCTGGCCACCTCGTGCCTCCTTTTCTCCTTTGGCAAACCCATTACAGAGGACCAAACTTTTGAGTTCTGTATGTCCGTTCAGCCACAGTCTATACTTGATTTGTAGGCAATTCCTCTCAGAAGTGGAAGTCACGGTGTGTGTGTGTGTGTGTGTGTGTGTGTGTGTGTGTGTGTGTGTGTGTGTGTGTGTGTGTGTGTGTCTAATTTCATATGACTCTCCTTGATGAGAGCAGTACACAAATACTTTAAACCAAAGATTGGTTGTTTTGCTGCACCACCTTCCATAAAATTGCAAAAAATAAATAAATAAATGAATTGACCTTGTTGGCCTATGTTTAATGTCCATGTACAAATGAGTACTCTGTGTTCCCAGTTATCTTCCATTGTGATTCCCAGAGTTCATGACTTTATCGTTTAATTTCAATTATCCTGTCAGATTATAATTAACTATAAATTTAAGGTCAATACAAAGAAATATGTGGAAAATTAGAAAACCCAAACATCTCAACGGTTCTGCTTGTTGTTGTTTTTTAAAGGTGATTCTTGGTGGAGGCAGGATGTACATGACTCCAAAAGGCACCCCAGACCCAGAGTACCCTACCTCCAACTCCCGCAAGGGGGACCGCAAAGACAGGAGGAACCTCATTGATGTCTGGCTGAAGGCTAAACCAGTAGGATTATTGACAATTATTGTGAGAATATTTCCTCATTTCCACCACTACAGCTCACAGATTCACGTTTCCTCTGGTTTGTGTTTCAGAACAAGAAATCACGCTATGTTTGGCACAGGAAGGAGTTTGACGAGATAAATGTTAAAAATACTGACCGTCTCATGGGTGGGTAACAAATATTGGGTCTGCTAATGAGCAGATACAGACTTACTGCAGTATATTAAATATATTAACACTGGTAGAAAGGTAGGGAAAAGACATTTAGTCATAAACCTGTTTACATATATCTGAGTTATGAAATGTTATAAATGCCTTAGAAAGAAGAGGAGTTCACTTAACTCAACTTTAATCTTTATAGCCATGTAAGTACTTATGATGTTGACTGGTATCATCTCTTACTGCTCTTGTGATAAAACCGTCTAGGGTGGAGTCATGCTGTTATGGTGTGCATGACAGCAATACAGCTGCCAATAGCTCAGAGATGTTATCATCTTGTTATCTGTGTTGTGCATATTACCCACTTGTATGATAAATTTGGAAAATTAAAAGTGTTCTTACTGTTAAAACAAGCCATCACAGAGAAATGTGGAAGGCTTTACTTGCAGTTGGCAATTATGTATGTATTAACTGCCTTAACACGATTCAAAATGTTTTTAAAATATAACTTAAATGAGCAAATGAACCAATTTTTAGATATTAATGATCTAAGATTGCAGCGCTGATTTTTACTCTACAGATGGGGTCAGAAGGTTTTAGCTGTTCAACTCTAACATATTTTGAAATTGACTTTCACTTTCCATCTTTTTTTGGTTTTTGTTGTTCTAACTGACAGTTTGGATTAACTGCAACATTGCTGTGTGCTGCTGCATATTTTTTATTCATTTTGGTCCAACATTAACATTTTCTTCTTGTTTGTTCGTGCTTCTAGGTCTGTTTGAGCCCAAAGACATGAGATTTGAGGTTTTCCGGAATAGCACGCGTGATCCATCCATTGTGGAGATGACAGAAAAGGCTATTCAAATACTGAAGAAAAATCCCAAAGGATACTTCCTGTTTGTGGAAGATGAGTGCAATGAAACTATTTTCTAATCTAAAATCTAAGCAAGCACATTCATTTAATTATTTATCTTGTGAATCCGGTTTAATGAGGTTTACATTAAATATTCATTCTTTAAGATTCAAGATAATGAAATAAATATCAAATGTCTAAATCTCTTTTCTGTTATCTGTTACGAGGGAGAATCGATCACGGTCACCATGATGGCATTGCCAAACTGGCGCTGACAGAAGCTGTGATGTTTGACCGTGCCATTCATCGTGCTGCGCAGCTCACCAGAGAATCAGACACGCTGACTGTGGTCACTGCTGACCACTCTCATGTCTTCACCTTTGGTGGCAACACACCTCGAGGAAACCCCATCTTTGGTATGACTCAAAGCACATGAAGGCATTCTGGGTTAAAACTAGCACGAAAATCATGCTCTGATGTGTGAAATTACAAGCACAAGAGGGGAGAAAGGAGGTAAAACAAAAAATGGTGCAGACAGACCATTTGTGAAGAATACTGGAACTAGCCTCACCCTTACCTACATTCTTTTTATTTTTATTATTCAGGATTAGCCCCAAAGAAAGCTGACGACCAGATGCCTTTCACCAGCATCCTGTATGCCAATGGCCCCGGTTACGTCCATATAAATGGAACTAGAGAAAACATCACTTTGGTGGATTACTGTAAGTACAGATTGATGTCTTTCAGCTGTGGCACTCGCCTGTGCTGATGTGTACACTGACACCTTGAAGCGATGCGGTTATGGTTGGCTTGTGCATGTTTTTCTGGAGAGCAGAGATAAACTACGAGGGTCCTTTTATTTACAGATTCATGGTTCTGTCTTCTGTTTAGTTCTTTGCACAGGCCTCCTTGTCATTATACAAGTGCACTTTGAAAGGTTAACAGCAATGATCCTTGTTCTACACCGTGTATTTTTGTCATTGCATAAGTGTGTGTAGCTTCAGGTGAAAAGAATGCCTTTTCTTTTTAATATACTTTTTCTGGGAACCAGTGTACACTCAACCCACATGGAACCTATCCCCTGCAAGTCAACATCTGTATGATGTATCTAAGACTATGAGGCCAAAATGTGATTGCAACAGTTTTTGTGAGATGTAGAGATAAAAGAGAATAAAGGTTTGATCTTTGATTAATGCTTAAAAAGGCCCCTTTAGCCAGACCAAACCAAAGACTGCACTCATTTTCCAAATACATCCAAATTTTGAAATGCATTATTATCTCACATTTCGGTTTGTTTGTTTTTTTTGACATACTTTGCTTGCCATTAGTCACTGAATCAAAGGGATTTAGATTCCTTTCTGGTTTGTGAAAATTATATTATTAAGTTTAATTAAATAAATTATAGAGGATTTGAAAAACACAGCTGTTTAGGCAACACTGCCACAGAAGCATACATGAGGAAAGTGTGGTAACAGTGCAATCTAATGTTTGTCTCACATACATTAGACATACACATACATCTATTTAGCCTGAAAGGTGTTTGGTGACTGGCTACACACTCTTTTTGTTTAGATGATGAGGAGTACATGCAGCAGGCTGCTGTGCCACTGGATGCTGAGACACATGGCGGGGAGGATGTGGCCATCTATGCCAAAGGACCAATGGCTCACCTGTTCCACGGTGTGAAGGAGCAGAATTATGTGGCACATGTCATGGCCTACGCTGCATGTTTGGAGCCTTACACAAACTGTCCTCCTCACATTCACCGTCACAATCATTCCTCCTCTGGCTCTGTGAACACACCTTCCAGCCTCTTGTTTTTCCTTCTCTGTGTTCTCTTGTTGTTCAGATGACCCTTCCCAATCCTGTACACGTGTTACTTTGTATAAATGTAGCAATATGCACTAAATACTTGCAGGGTATGCATGTGCACTCTATGCGCACAGGCTGTCAACTTAGAATCCAGGGATAAACGTACTGTATTTCTTAAGAGAAAAAAAGATTCTCTGTGCGTCCATATTTACATGCACAGTTAACCTAACATGCATGCAAACGCAGGCTTAACTTCCATGTGCTAACTCTATTCAGGTGCATACCAACAGTTATGCAGGAACTTCAAGCTACTACATATGCAAATCAGCAGTAATTCATATGTAAACAGCTCTCCAAGTGTTTCCACTGCAGAGCCATCAAAACTTGCTGTATTTTATTAAAGCCATCTTCAGCATATACGTACGTATGTGACCTCTAACATGCACTAACTTTTTTCATTATCAAGTGTGAGTTTTGCCCATTTTGTTTTTTCTCCAGTTAAATACATTCAATGTAATCTAAAGCTTGGACAGCATAAACTGAAGCAAACAGACTTGAGTTCATTTTTTATCTATTGGCCACTTATGCAGGGCACAGAGCAGTTACATGATCATCACTGTCCTAGTGAAATAAAATACTATAACGTAATCCTGAACTATGAGCTGTCATGACATGGCGAGTACCAGCGTTATCAGACCTTAGAAGAAATCAGAAAGAATGTGTTAAAATATTAGCCCTTCATTATGTGTCTTGACCTTAATAGTTCCTAACCTTTTATGTTTTTCTGTTAAATTGCCTGTCACTTGATACCGTAATCTATTTGATTGAAAATGAATGTATTTTATAAGCAAGTTGCATATGTATTTTCATACTATTTCTTTTCCTACAGATGTGTAGGCATAGAACATCTGATTTTCTTTGTAAAATCATTCTCCATTTGATAGAAATTATTTTGGGTAATGCCTGACTTTATGGGTCATTTCATTTAATAAAGATTGCCAAGAAAGAGCATATGTGTTTTTACATTTTCTGGATGGGCTATGTTCAAAAGTAAGTGTATGACAATGTCACCCCAACATTTAAGAAAACATTTAGATACTGATGTTAAACTCCCGTTTAGCCTTCCAACAGAGTCTGTGAAATAATGATAAAATAAAATAAATAATAATAAAATTATCAGGCTCACTTACATGGATTTCCCTGTAAGGAATGAAATTTTGACAATGCAAAAGTGTATTCCGCCGAATCTTTCAAAAATCTTCCTGTATTAATAAAACTGTTTTCTGCAATAAGCCCAAACCTGGTCCAAACCACCAAAGCCAGTGGATATAAAAGAATGAACATTTTTAAACCACTTTTCTGAAAACACCACACATATGTGCGGTCAAAGCCACCTATACACACACACACACTCATGGGTCAGTTAATTGTACCACAAATTAAAATAAACAGCCAATTTGTGAAAATTGGACCACTTGACCATAAAGTGCAATAAACAGATTTTTTTGCACTGCAATGTAAAAGTGTGTAAGAGTGAAAAACAAAAATTAATCTGTAAATTTTATCCATTTTGTACTGATTTATGGTACTACAGACAAGAGTGATTAAAGCTATTGCTGGTAAACATTTACCAGATAGTGCTTTTTATTGCAGCTGTCTGTACTCGGGCCGACATACAACTAATAAACACAAACATTTAAATAAAAAAATAAAATTAAAAAAGGTTGTTATGGTCCGGGTGAGCTGCTGGAATTTTCCACTGGTTCCAGATTCACCTGTATCGACCCCGGGGCAGGGCTATAATTCAGTCACCTGTGTAACCACCTGGAGCTGGTCTAAAGCAATCAGTCTCAGACATTTAAGACCCATGTTGACTCCTTCTCACCGCCAGTTTGTCAACTAACCTAAATTTCTGGTCACGTCATGGTTCATCCCTCAGGTTCCCAGCCATACTCCCAGCTCCCCATCTTTGGGAAAGCTTCCAGCTTACACCTGCCTGCCCTCCTGGCACCTTTTGCTAGTGGGATCTCTGGAACCCAGTTCAGCCATTCACTCTGCTCAGTTCACCCGGAGCTACACCTTCTCTCCTCCGAGCAACACCAACTCCACCTGCAACTGCCATCACACTCGTTTCCAGCCTCTACCCAGTCCACCTCATTAGTTCCCCCCAGGCCCGTACCCCTCACCCTGCTTAGTTTTGTATTGTATATATTATAGTTGCCACGTTTCTATGCCAAGCTGTCATGCTAAATGCAAGTTTTTCATGGCTAATTACGTTGAGTTTGTCACTAAGCTAAATAAAGCTTATAAAACTTCTTCTGTTGTCGTCGCACTCGGTTCGGCACTTGGGTCCAGTTTCAGTACAGGCCTCCAGGCGCCCTTTGACAAAGGAACCCATCAGATGGTTAATAAGCTCTCTAGTAATTGATTTAATTAAGCTTTTTTCACATCCTCATTGCAAATTTATTGCACTGCTTCATATTATATATATATATATATAAAACAAGTATCTAGCTAGCTGCCTCAATATCTATGTATGATGCACAAAAGGACTCAATCTGGGTAATGACACTGATAGAAGGGATGAAATTAACTGTTAGGTACAAAGCTAACAGCAGCAATTGTACTAAACTCCATTCTGTTTCACATTCTGCAAAGAACCCAATAACTTTGTTTTAGCATTATCTTGTGAGCTACGGTTGTAATTTCACCGTGGTCCATTAATGATTACTTCTACAAAGCAAACTTAGAGTCTCTTAAGTATTTTGTACTGCCGTTGCGTAGTTTACTGCCTCTTGTCCCGTGTCCGTGTGTGAGAGATTGCATGAAACCTTTTCCCCCAGTTGCAAGTTCCTTCGTGTGCCCTTTGCTCCTTGGCTGAATATATAAAGGTGTTCAGAGTGAGGAAAAAGTGCTCTTGTTCTCTCTTTGGATTCACATACAGTCTAGACCATGGCCAACAGACAATATCTATTTTTTGTTGGATTACTGATTTCCATTTTGGTGCAGTGGACTTTGTGTGTTAACAGTAAGAATTTATTACATTTTGTTCATGAGAGTGTCTTCAGAAACTTAGAACATTGCTTTCAGCTTGCAACACAATTTCAATCTTAAAGGAAAGACAGTGGCAGACATGCAATGCACATTCGGTGTTGCAAAAACTGACTATTATGCAGTTTAATTGATTAAAAAAACATAGTAACACATTTGAATGGCTCAAACCACCATCACATTTATTTTGTCTCGCTTACAGGGGATGAGCTCGACCCGCTCTACTGGAACAATAAAGGAAGGAATGCTCTCCACACAGCCCTAAATAAACCACGTAATTCACACCAAGCCAAGAATGTCATCCTCTTCCTGGGAGATGGTAAGTCTAAGAAAGAAAATTTCCTACCATTTAAGAAGTTTCTTTAAACGATCAAGTATTTCCTCTTGTACCTCAGTTCATTTATTCAGGTGAAAGACATTTTGACTCTCTCCATCACTGTGGTGTAACTCACCAAAACATAATAAGGTCTTTCAAGGCCGCAGATTTTGGTACCACAAAAATCATGGTAGGAGATGAACACCGACATATGATCATCTGCTGGGAAAGCCAGGCATAACAAAGTGAACTGAGGCTCAGCAAAGCCCACAGTGCATGTGGAGTTCCAATCGGGCTAATACCAAAAAAGGGTAAATCAGAAACAGTTGGAAGTCATCTACCATGTCTATACCTTCAACAGATATTAATAACGGGTTCGTTCAGTTTGCTTCAATAATTACATTTAACCAAAACCAAAAGCAGATGAAATACTTTCCACTGTTGTAACAACAAGAGAAACCAATTTCTCTATCCTATCATGGAAATAAAGCCTTACATGAATTCATACATTTGCTGCTAGTTAACCTCTGACCCAACGTCACTGTTTAGTAGCTTCTCTGTAGAGATCACAAATTTATATCTTGATTATGGATTTACGAGCTTCAGCTCTTGCCAACATTGATGCTGTCTTCGGCACATTTGAGGTTTATGACTGATAAGTAATATATAACAGCTCAATAAATGCTGCGTTCATGAGAATAAATGGCAAAGTTCTTTTAGTTAATGACCCATTGGTGACACATTAGAAGATTTTAAGGTTTATATCTGATGACCAGAATGTCCTTTACCAAGCTTCACAGCCAGGGGGAAATTTATGGCATGATTAATTTGACTTATACGGGGTTCCTACACATATTAAAGCGCAGTCATTTGAATTTGTAAGGAAAGTGAACAGAAACCCTTGAGTTTTCATGAATTATGATCATGTTCACACAATTGTTCAAAAATAATAAATTGCATGAATATATGAAATCTTCCTCTCAGTGATTGAGTTGTCTCATTGTGTCCTCATTTTTTATAGATCAAGGTCTGAGTAACCCAAGCTTAAGTGTTCATTAAGGTGTTTGTCACATAGATATAAAATAAGACAGGGTGATTAGTTTATGTAAAAATGTAGTTTGTTGTTGTTCTGGTTTACGTGCTGAAAATGGTTTTATGTTCAATGTGTTAGACTTGTACATAGTTAACCATATATGATCAAATAATGCTGAATCCTGGATATGGATTTGTAAGCAATGAAATTTGAAATAAGGGGGTAGGAACAAGAAAAGTGTAAACTTCATCCTACTCCTTTTCGAGCACACGCATTCTGTAGACATAGATATATACATGAAAACTTGATGATTTTAAGTTTTGTTTTTTTGTTTTTTTCTGTTGTTATTTCAATTATATTTGCATGTTCGAAATAAAATTCTATCTATCTATCTATCTATCTATCTATCTATCTATCTATCTATCTATCTATCTATCTATCTATCTATCTATGTTTAGAGGGATACCTGAAACGTAGAATATTGATTTCTTTGAATATTCTTCATTATTTATGCCTCTGAAGAACTTCGATGTTTTTCTGCCCTTTAAACTCTAATATTAGCTGGACCTAATGAGTTCAAAGAGCACAGTGTACTCTCTTGGCTGATGTTATCTACTCAGCTGTGATTCCTCCTACTTCCAGGTATGGGTATACCAACAGTGACTGCTGCCCGGATCCTCAAAGGCCAGTTGGAGAGAAAAAGTGGGGAGGAGTCCAGTCTAGCTATGGATTCCTTCCCCCACCTGGCACTGTCTAAGGTCAGAACACTATGAGCAACACACCCAGTAGAATTGCATCCTTAACTGTATCACACATACTTTTATGGTACTAAATCTTACTGATAAAAACAACGACCAGAGACCAATGATAAATATTTACCATAAGTAAGGACACAGGAAAGACACACATGAAATTCTGCTAATTCTACAAAGGAGATGAGGACTGGGGATTTCTGAGTTCCTGTCTTCATAACCTTTTGGCTTCACATAAAGTGATTAACATGTAGTAAAACCAGCCACAACTTTGTCAGCATGGCTAAAAATCTATTACCCTATTACCTTGACATTTGATGTGAGATCTAATGTTTAGGAGAAACACAATAAAACGTTTGAGTGGCTTTCACATTGCACCTTAACAACCTAAATGCAGTTGCTGTTTAAGCTGAACTGTTCATTAATCTCACCGACACTTGAGTCTGCAAGTCTGTGCTGGAAGGGTGGAACACCATTGTTTCAAAAGATAAAACATAAAAGCAGACTTAAGTTTGTGTTCAATATGACCCAAAATGAATGACTGAGCCCATGAATTGAGCAGAAGGGTCTTCACAGAGGTCAAAGTTATTTTCCCATGGACTTCTAGGGCAACTGCTGCCATCTGGTGGCCATAGAATGCAAGGTTAAGGTACTTCATTGGCTTCATTTTTCCTACATCCATGTTTAATACTGTCTATGGCTGTAGCACAAAATATACATATTTACCATATTCATCAAATCATCCAGTAATTCGGATGGGGGTAACATGATCCTGCAAGTGATCACTCTCATCAGGATAAAAACATTTCATAAAGGTCATCACTTGCAACTTCTATTGATTTGCAGTGAAGTTCCTCCCAAGGGTCGAGGTTTCAGGTTTTGCCCTTTCGCTTGCAGAATATGTGTTACCAGCCTAACAAAGACAGGCTTTTCCATCTGTGTTTTCAGTCTGGACAGATTATAATTTTTGTGAAAAATCTATGATGCTTAATTTATTCATGTTCAATTTTTTTAATTTTGATGCATACAACAGTTCTTGATGTCAGTGACAGAATCATTTTTTCTTTTTAACATGAGCGTGAATATTGGTTAACATGCAATATGTGTGATTGCTTTGGATCCCTGCAGACGTACAACGTGGATCAGCAGATGCCAGATAGTGCTGGCACAGCAACAGCGTACCAGTGTGGTGTGAAAGCCAACTATGGCACCCTGGGGGTCAATGCTGCCGCCCCAAGGCACAACTGCCAGGCTTCCCATGGGAATGACGTCACATCTGTTCTTCACCGCGCCAAGTTAGCAGGTAGACCCACATCCACTAAGCTTTGACTACTTTAAGGCACATGAAAATGATGCTGCAAAGCAATAAAAGAGTAAAAGTCAAATGTGTACAAGATAAATAACCTATATACATTTATTGTTCAGTGTACAGCATTAGCTTACTAACTGGGTAACTATTCAGCTGCTATAAATAAAACAATTTTAAATCTAAACAGGCATGTTTTCTGTAGCATGCCTCACATCAAGTGTGTATTTCTAAATAAATAAATGTATTCTGCATTGTCAACCAAAATCTTGATTTTTGTTAACTTCTGGGAGCCTAATCAGGCTGTAGGAAATGTAAGTTCTCCAAGTATAACTCAGCAAATATGTTAACAGTATGAAAAATCTGGTCCTTGTTTCAGGGAAATCAGTCGGCATTGTCACCACAACCAGAGTTCAACATGCCTCTCCTGCTGCAGCCTACGCTCATGTTGCCAGCCGGGACTGGTATTCTGACGCTGATCTCTCAGAAGAGGCAGTCCAGAATGGCTGCCGTGACATTGCTTACCAGCTGGTTTACAACACAGAGATAGATGTAAGACTTAATCAAAATGAGCAGGCAAATCGTCAGAGTGCTTATACAAATGATGAATAGAAAAAAAAAAGTCAAGGTACCTCTTGACTGAATAAACCAGATAAGGTCTTTTAGAGAAGTGGTGAAATGTTAGCAAAAGCAGACTGCTCAACAGTTTTGGATGACAAAGAACCTGAGAAACTACTTTGTCACCACTTATCCGAACCTCAGAAGTACTCAGTGAATAAATCCTCATGCTGTAAATGTGTTTTTTAGTGTTTTACATGTACAAAAAGGGGCATATATTTCTATATGCAGGTTATCCTTGGAGGAGGTCGTACCTATATGTTTCCCACAACATACCAAGACCCAGAGTATCCAACTGTTAAAGGAGCCCGAAAGGATGAAAAAAATCTGGTCGATGAGTGGTTAAAGAACAAACAGGTAAACAGCACCCTCATCAAGTGTGCTCAGGAGTTTTTAGTTTGAACATGTGTGGTGTTTTTCATCAATTAGCCTTTTTTTTTTTTTTTTAATAAACATTTTCCGCGTTTGTCATTGTTCCCCACCCACAGAATGCTAAATATGTTTGGAACAAGGCTGACTTTGATGCCATCAATCCTGCAACTACAGACTTCCTGATGGGTAAGAACTCTGATCGCTTAGAACTGTGTCATACAGAGAAGAAAAACACAATCAAGACCTTGACTACTCTAGACCCAATATAAAACCTTAGACTTTTAAACAAAAACTAAATTCTGTTAAACTCATTTGTCAGTGTTTTTAAGCAATTTATCAAGTTTGTGCCATTTTTATTTATTTATTTATTACAAATAAGCTTTATATATATTTGTGCTCCTAAAAATTTTATACCTAGTGTTATGGAAAACTTGGGTCCACTTGCTACATTTGCCAAACCGTCTATCAGGAACCTTGGTGTTACTATTGACTCAGCTCTGACTTTGGATGCTCATGTAAAATCTCTGGTTCGCTCCTGTTTTTATAACTTGAGAAATATTGCTAAGCTGAGTCCCATTGTATCACGCTCCGAATTAGAAATTTTCATTCATGCATTTGTTTCATCTCGTCTGGATTATTGTAATTCTTTGTTTACTTGTTTATGTAAAGCCTCTTTGGAGCATCTGCAAGTTGTTCAGAACGCTGCTGCAAAGCTTCTGACCAAGTCCTCCAAGTATTCCCATGTCACACCCCTGCTGATTCAGCTGCACTGGCTCCCCGTTAAATTCAGAATCCACTTTAAGCTTTTGACCTTGACTTTCAGGGCTCTGCATGGACAAGCACCAACATATATAAGTGAACTTTTACATCCATACATTCCCAGCAGGTCCCTGAGGTCATGTGACCAGGGCTTGCTGGTTGTCCAACACACGAGGCTGAAAACAAAAGGCGACAAAGCTTTTGTAACTTTGGCCCCCAGATTGTGGAACTCTCTCCCTTTGAGCCTGAGATCTGTGGACTCAGTGGTCGCTTTTAAAAAAACAGCTAAAAACTCATCTTTTTAAACTTGCTTTTGGTTGATTTTTATTTTTAGGTTTTAGCTTCTGTGAAGCACTTTGTGATTTTTATCTTGAAAGGTGCTATATAAATAAAATTTTACTTACTTACTTTATATATACTATATGTAATATGGCAGTTGTAACAGGTGAAAACTGAGGCCTGTAAATTATCACTTTTAAGGTCTGTTTGAGCCCAAAGACTGCCGGTACGAGCTGGATCGTGACCCCTCTATGGACCCATCCCTTACAGAGATGACAGAGAAAGCTATCAGGATCCTCAGCAAGAACCCCAAAGGATTTTTCCTCTTTGTGGAAGATAAGTATAGTATACTCACCAGAGAAAGAAATCAGGAATATTAATCAAAACAGCAAATCATGGTTGACCTTTTAATGTGAACGTCCGATTGATGACAACAGATAAAATGAAAACTGTAGCATATTTTCATGTTACTTCCATATTGTGACAATGGCAAAATCAATATCAGGATCAGCTTGCACCAAACATATGTGGAGGGTCAGCTGAGTGCTGATTAATCTTAATTGTAGGCAGAAGTAAAACCAGTATTCATTTATTTATCTAGTTATTTACCAAGGCCACCTTTACTTTTGATGGCAGATTTTAATTTTGGGGGCATAGAAGATCCTGAAAAAAAGTATTGTCTGCCTTTCTTTAGAGATATTTTTCATTATTTTTTGGTTTGAGGGATTGTTCTGCTCTCCCTCTCTTTAAAACTTGAAAAAAAAATGCTTGCTCATACTAGAAACCCTTCCCAGTATTTTTTTTTTCTTATCCATCTCTTGCCCACACAAGTTTACAATGATGCAACAATGACATCATCATTGTCCCTTTCCATCTTTTACACATGGCACTGTGTCCAACAAAACAATGTGGTCTAATTTGACTATGAACGAGCAGTCACTAACACATTGGTTTCCACAGATAATCCTATTATTAACTTCATGCCATTTTTCATAACTGGAACTCACTTCCTTCAGTCTTAAGAAATATAGATTCTCTTCCCTTATTTACACAGCTCAAAACCTACTTGTTTAAACTGGCTTACTCTCTTTAATACAGATTTTACTTGCTGTCAAATCTTGTTTATTTGTTTGTTTTGTTTTTATCTGGTGTTTTCTGTATTTTAATCTATTAGAATCTATTTTAACCTACTGTTTTATTTATATCTTTTTCTTTTTGTGAGGTGACCTTGGGTTGTAGAAAGGTGCCCTCAAATGTATTATTATTATTATTATTATTTATAAGTGACTTTCTTCTGGACTTCAAGGGGGAGAATCGACCACGGTCACCATGCAACGATGGCTAAAAAGGCACTCCACGAAGCTGTAGAGTTTGACCGGGCGATTGAGCGAGCGGCTGACCTCGTCAGTGACCTGGACACTCTGACTATTGTCACTGCAGATCACTCTCACGTTTTTGCTTTTGGAGGTGATTCTCCCAGAGGAAACCCTGTTCTAGGTAAAATGCACTTCTGGAAGAGGCTTTAGAACAAGTCAGCATCATCTTATGTTCCGAGATTGAACAAGTGGTAATTTTCCCTGTGATTTACAGGGATCGCTGATACCCAGGCTACTGACAACAAACACTTCACCACTGCTGTGTATGGGAATGGACCAGGATACAAGATTGCCAATGGAAGTCGCCCGGATGTGAATGAATCAGTTTCAAGTAAGTGTATACTAAGCACCTTTTTATGGAATCCAAATCAATGCAATAGCTCCATCTTGTGGTGTAACAGTAAACCAACTGCACTGGCACAAAATACTCAGTCTAGCTTTTCACATTCACCTCACAAACCTTTAGCAATGGAGTTTCATTGAATGTACAATACACCATTTTTTCAGGGTGTTTTTTGATGGTACAGCATTATAAACGAGCTATAAACAGCAGATGATTCAGAAAAAAATCTGTACAGTACTTTCATAGCAGTGTTGAATTTTAAAGTATACTTATGAATCATTACTAAGTGCCGAAAGTAAGGATTACAATAATGCAACAGCTTAGTGTCTTAATCTGATTTCATCAATACAGCTAATGTCATCAGCACAATGCGTTTTAGTTTAGCATGCCAACTGTTGGCCTTTTTTTTGTCAACATTGATCTAAATAAGGCTATGTAGCTAATACTGAAGTCTTCTCTCTTGTTTCCCTTCAGCGGACAACAACTACCTCCAGCAGACTGCTGTCCCTCTTGATTCAGAGACCCACGGCATAGAGGATGTAGCCATTTTTGCCAAAGGTCCCATGTCACATCTTTTTGACGGAGTCCAGGAACAGAGCTACATTGCTCATGTGATGGCTTATGCTTTATGCATAGATCCCTACGTGGACTGCCAATTACCTGAAGCCAACCATGCTGTAGCAAGCCACCCCAGCCTGCTGCTTCTTCTGATGAGCCTCCTTCTAATTACTTTCTACCCTATCTGAGATGACACGAGATGACATGATATCTATCCCTGGAAAATCGGTGCTATCTTAGAATTTGGATGAGGAATAAATTGTTTTCACTCTACTGTGTCTAATTTAAAAGTGATGTAATAGTCTTAGACAGCGCTGTTGTTTTATGTAATTTCCTATTGTTGACACAACTTTGCTGTAAAAACCATTTCTGTTATCATTGCATAAAGCAATGTTTTAATGCTTTGTTAAGCTCCTGTAAATAAAATTATGGTTGTAATTATATTGGAGATGTACTGAATAAACAAGAGATTTCATGATGATATTGACAAATATTGGAATCACTGTCAAGCAATCTTTGCATGGCTGATTAATTCATTAATTCATCCATTATGTTTTTGTATGATCATAGCACCAGTATACCATAGAGTTGGTGATGTTTTATATAAATTTTCCCGTACTTGTACTCCGTAGGTTAAGTGTGGAACTGTGTGAAGAGAATCCAGATTCACAAGTTCTTTGGCTTTGTGTAACAATGTAATTCTCTTTGAATTTTTGTTGTCATGTGTTTTATGTGAGGTTTCCTTGTTTGTTTACAACCCAATAACACACTGCAGAATTTAGTTTTGGATACACTGTCAATTTCAATATAACTGAAACCCCCTATTCACTATTAGAATTTACTGGTTCTTGAAAGTATCAGATTCTTTCTCTGCAGTATCCAGGAGTTGATCCAGATTTTCCCCACCACCATTTTCTAGTAGTATCATCAGCAAACATATTTATTTTAAATTCATAAATACCTCACATAAATAATTTATATTCAGTAGAAAAAATAAATATAATAGTTGTAAATACATAATAAATAAATATAGAAATAAGACAGTCTCCGTCCCTATCCTACTTAAGTAGCCCATCGTGAACTTCTTGCAAAATGCCAAATGTAACTTGGGATATTCAGCTTTGGCTTCTGCGCCTTCCTTGATATTAGACTGAAGCGGCTTAATGATTCTGAAATACCATTTTATGTAAACATTTGTTGCAGTATAATGAGTTAATGCGCAGTGTGTTCGATGATTTGTATTTTATGTGACTTCGTCTACTAATTAAAAGTTTTGAAGCCAAAACATAGAATAGAAACGCTGTGAATTGACCTATAAAGACATCAGTATTTTATTCAGGCAAAGACTGTGCACCTCGCTTTAAATTAATCTATCACCTCATTGGATAACTTTGTCCAATCAGAGGCGCATGTGGGCGGGATTTCCGTTTGCTGCAGGGTTTGGAGGGAAGTCTGAAAACAATGTCCCGTAGCTTCATCGAAAAGTAAAAAAACAAATGTAGAGTTAATGCGTTAGAATCTGAAACGCTCCTGCGATCGTCTAAGCTGCATAAAAAAAATCATGTGAACGTTTTTCCGGCTTATACTTTAGGAAAAGGTAGTTTAATGTACGCAAACAATAGCTGGGTTTATGCAGCTTGCATGTCGCCGTTAGCTCTGCTTGTTAACGTCAGCCAGAGCCACGTAGTTCATTGTAAGCTTCTCGGAGGATGTTCACAGTTTAGATAAATTAAAAAACAAGTAACGCTGGCCATGGATCGACACGCGAGGAGGCTGGCGAGTCAGCTGTGTAAAGCAGTGAACGAAGGAGATCCCAGGTGACGTCCATCCCCTTTTCTTCTTTGCCCAGACATGTCCTGTGTTGTAAACATGCGACAGCCACCCATGGCAAACTAACATTAGGATTTACGTTTTTACATGGGTATACCTTATCCAGCTCTGATCTCTCAAAAGCTAATCACAATTATCCACTATGTCGGTTTTCCAAGAACAAATTAAATGTGTATGAAGTCACATTTGCGATATCTACACAGTTCAGTTCTTACTAGTTTGTTACGGGTGTTTTCATTTTTGGATATGTTAGCTAGTATATGTCAGAGTGTAACACATCTTATTTTCTTGACAGATCTCTGCAGCAACTCCTTTTACAAGGTGCAAACCCCAATCTGGTGGGTACCAAAGGGGTAGCTGCTGTACACTTAGCTGCTGGCAAAGAAACTGAGAAGAACACGAGATGCCTGAAAACCTTGCTGCAATATGGAGCTGACCCCAATAGAAGGTATAGATCCAAAATACTCACTTAACATCATATACATTTAGTCAGTATAGTGTATTTTAAGTCAAACAAGCAAGACAGTTTTTCCGCCTTAGTTCTGGGGTTTTAACATAAGTATTGTATTAACTCCCTACTACATAGTCCCCCATTTTATAAAAGGATTGTGTTTAATATTTGCATGAAAATGCATTGCACTTAATGACTGCCTGAAGTCTACAAGCCTTGGACATGCTCTGCCAGGCCTCTGCTGCAGCCACCTTCAGTTGCTGCTTTGTTTATGTCTATGCCAGTGTCTTCAGTAGCTGAAAAGCATGCTCTCTTGGGTTGCCCATTATTTGTCGTTACAAGCTCTTGGGTTGCTTTTGCAGGATGTTATGACTGTCATTCCTAAAAAATTGCTGCAAAAGTTTTGTTAAACTCCTTGAATCAAAGTGTAAAGTCTGCACTTCAATCACATATGAATTGTTTCATTTAAAATCTACTGTAGCAGTTTACAGAGACAGAATTACCAACATTGTGCTGTTCGTATTTGTTTACTTACCCTAGTATATCAGTAGTTGTGTTTGAAATATTGGTCGGATTTTTCATAAACTTTGCAACGACTCGTAATGATGAAATGTTGATTTTAGGTCATCAGAAGGCCTCACTCCTCTTCATATTGCTGCACTGTGGGGATGTTATCAAAATCTCAAGCTGCTCTTGATGAATGGAGGGAATCCAGATATCAAAGATAATGTATGAATTGCTTAATCGTGGCTTTTAGACTAGTTTTTGGGAACATTTAGGTTAATCTGTTGTTTATATTTGTGCCAACTTAAAGAGAATACCTGAAGTGTACTGTAAAGTATACTATAAAATTCTACTCCTTTCCTTTAAATATACTAAACGTTTTACTTTGAGTTTGCTTTACTCCCGTTTTATTAATCCAGGAAGGAAACACTCCACAGCAGCTTGCAGAGCAACAGGAAAATCGAAGATGTGCCCATCTCCTTCAGGAATACCAGGCTAGCCCAACAGACACTGAGGAGGATGACATTCCTCAGTTCCAATACTGTAAGATGATTTCTTTAACCTTTTTCAAGTCTTTGGGAGTTGTATAATCACACTGAGAGCACTGTTGAGAAGCTGAGCTAATACTGATTGTGAAACCAAAGGAGTTAAAAACACTGGCAGTAGCATTACCTGTTTTTACTATCAAATAATGAAGAAACAGAAGAACTATCACCTGCAGAACTCTCTGGCAGGGCATAAAGACTAGATCAGAAAAGGTTCAAGTTTGTCTTTACAGAATTTTGCTGTCAGACTGAATTATGTTAATTTGTTTCCTCCACAGCTCTATATTCAGACCAGAGAGACATGTCCAGCTATCCTGAATCGGACTACAGCTTTAGTTCCCACACATCCATGATAAGTGACTTTGGTGAAGCCCCACTGAGCAGCACAAGGCGCTCATCAATTTTTAACCTGTCTAACATTAATGGGCGACTAACTTGCAGAAGTGTATCATATCACAGACCATCTTATCCTTCCATACTTTCAAGCACTCGCATGTCTGTAGTGGAGCCTGCAGCTGCAGTATTGAATCTTAAAGAAGATGGCAATTGTACCGATGATACCACATCGAAAGGCGAGGAATGTACTGCTGCACCTGATGGCATAATCCCCCCTTCCTACTTCCCTGCAGTTTCCTCCATGCGAACAAGTCGGAAGAGCGTGAGCTTCAGGGATGACGTGGATGAATATTACCCTGTTTTCAGCCCCGAATCTCCCCAACAGAATCCTGCTGTTGATGGCTGCCAGCGCAGCTTACCTTTTGACATATCTGAGTATTCTGATTTCCTGGATTCAGAACGCATGGCTGCTATTTTAGACAAGCAGGGCATTGACGCCACATCACCGGATCATGTCTACATTTTCTGCAGGGAAAGCAGTGAGAGCACAGAAGAGGACTTGGAGAAAACAGTCCTTGTTCACTGTGCTTTGGAAGAAAGTGATGATGAACAGAAAACAGAGCGTGCAAAAGAGGGTCATGGGAACAGTGATGAAAAGAAAGTACACTGCCATGCCGGCGGCAGCAGCAGTGGAACTAGTAGTAGCCATTATAGTAGCTGTGAGAGTGACCATTACACCAGTGCTCTGGATGCCTCTGTAAACCCTGAACATTTTTCACTTAGTGCAGCAGATGATGTTTCTGCCAAGACTGCATTAGACAGAAAGACTCTGATTTCTACAAATTCTGATTGTGAACTTACAAACATTCATATGGAAGCTAATACCGATTCCAAACCTCAAACGGTTGAGCGATTATCAGGTATGCTTAATAAACTGACCTTGTCTGGAGTAAAAAATCCAAACAATGATATAGTTCAGGGTTGTGGTGGTAATGATGTAGACAGTCCAAGTAAGGGCGATGTTGTTGAGTCTGCAGCAGTAGAAGAAAAAAGTGATCATCCATTCACACCCAGTCCTTTCGTAACAGGCAGGACACGCTCAAGAATGAGCCGTTGCTCGTTGAGAACAAGCAGAACCCCCGAGAGCCTCTCCTCCACATCTTCTTTGTTCGAAGATACCCTGCCTACACCAGTTCGAACACGCCGCCAGACTCCAAGATCTCCAACCAGTGAAGAGTTTTACAACTCACCACGCTCACCATCCAGTGCACAGTGCTTTTCAGGGAGACCCACAGAAGGAGGGTGCTTGTCTGTGGACTGCCAAGAGACACAGTCCAGTACTCTCAGAGGCTCGAGTGTTAACAACAGCCAAGCTGATACACTTCTCCTCTCTACAAGTGTGACAGACTCTGCTGTTCAGTCACAGACTTTGTGTGACACATTTCTACTCAAGAACAATAATGACAATTCAGTCAGTGCTTATGAGACAAACCTTGCAGAGATTGCTCTTGCTATGCGGGAACAGAACTGTAATCTCACTGAAGATGGGGAATTTCTGACTGACGATCTGACAAGTTCAGATGAGACAACTGCAAAGAGAAATGTAAACGATCCCTCCCATGAGGAGGAGGTAGAAAGCCTTAACAATGAAGATGCCTGGATAACTAGGGACTGTAGCTCTCTGCCAGACTCTGTGTCGTCATCATCCACCTCCAGCTATGGTTCTCCAAGGAGGTCCAAGGAAGACTCTGATTTTCCCTGCACCCCAGGTACCGGCTGCACCCCGAGGTACAGCATGAGCAGGCTTTCAAGCTGCCGTAGGCCACAGCACCTGGCTAACTTGTCTTACACCCCTGGAGGGCGTCCACACATTCAGGATGTGGACGAACCAGTAGAGTACCTGTACACAGATACCGAACGCGGCCACAAACTGATTGAGACCCATGTCCCACCTACAACAGACACCTCCCTCAGCTCCAGCGTGAGTACTACCAGCAGTGAGGAGACCATACTTTATGACTGGCGTTCTTTGGATGCTGACATGGTGGACAGCAAAGGAAAAGAGAATCAGAAACCCCAGGTGGTGGTACAGAAGGCGGAAAATGAGAAGTGTGTGGACAATATGTTGCCAGAAATCAGAGGGTTAACTGACAAGGAGCTCAGGTCGAGGCTAGTGGAGCTGGGGGAGAGTCCAGGTCCCATCACCAGTCGTACAAGGCCCACCTACATGCGAAGACTGTGCCGCCTGGTACAAGAGTCAAACTGCCAGTCACAATATCAACAGAAGAAGTTAGAGCAACCACAAGCAGGTAATGCTTTATTTCAAGTTTTTAAGTGACTTAAGGTAAGTTGAGCTCTGTTGTAACATTTCATTAAATATAATATCTACTCTTAAAATATATGAACACATACATTGACATTTATATTTTTATTTTTACAGATGCAAGTTACAGTCCAGAATTGTGTAGGGTTCTGGAGACCTTTAATCTTCCCAATTGCCAGGCTGATGAGCAGGCTTTGTGCCAGCAGTTTGACCAACCAGATCAGAACAGGAAGTGGAGAGAGGGCATCATCAAGTCCAGTTTCAACTACCTGCTGCTTGACCCAAGGTGCTTTTATCTTCATTTTTATTTATGTTTTGTTTTCTTCTGTGCATTCTGGGGAGATAAGTTGTTGCCGACTGTGTGAAAATGTTCACATTCACGCTTCAGCGGCTGCATCGGAGAGCACTTGTGTTCTGGATTCACCCCTATAAATCTTTAGTCACATTAGTTGTCTAAATTGAGTTAGAAACGGGCTTGTTTGTGTCTAAACCAAATATAGTTTTATAATAAAATACCATAAACACCTCTCAACTTTAAAAATTTTAATTGAATCTTGTATTTTTTTCCCCTCTCTGACAGAGTGACAAAAAACCTTCCCTTTCGCAGTCACACCATGACCCCAAAGGAGTGTTTCCAGACTTTTATCCATGCTATATTTTATGTTGGCAAAGGAAAACGCTCCCGCCCCTACAGTCATCTGTATGAGGCTTTAGAATACTTTAAAGGTGACAAAACCTCCAAGGTAAGGATGCAAATATTGATCTGTATTAATATATGTTATTAAAATAGTCTTTAATTGAGTTGTAAATATGTAGTTTGATTCTTTTTTTCTCCTTGTCACAGAAACTGTGCCCCAAAGTCCAGCACATCCTTCAGGTGTGGAACGCGGGGCAGGGTGTCATCTCTCTGCATTGTTTCCAAAATGTTATTCCCGTGGAAGCCTACACAAGAGAGGCCTGTATGGTGGAGGCGATTGGTGAGTGCATTAGGGTGCAACTTATCAAAAACTGTTAAATAAACATCACTACAATCCACAGCACGACTGCTGAGTACTTCTCCATCTTTTTATGTATCAGAGTCTGAAACCACCCTTGCAAACATCAGCCAAATAGGGAAAGGACCAATGATGTTAGCGGCTCATCGCTGCCTCATTGGTGCCTTAAATTACTGCCGTTAAAGTGTACACCTCCGTGTGTAATACATCCGTGTTGTTGAGCTCTAGTGACCTCTTGGAATATTGTAATTTGTAATTTTTTGTATTGGTAATTATCTGAGTATCTTTTTTCTTTGGCAACCCTGCATATATTAAATATATTTTACTCTGAAGTAATGGAACAGTGGTGCAGTGTTTAAGAAAAAGCAAAAAAGGTTTTGGGTTCAGATCCACCAGCCACCTGTGGCCTACCTGTGGAGATCCATGTGCGAGTGTGCCCTGGCTGGCATGCTTTTCTCAATGCCACAGGAAGCTGTTATTGCGCAGTGCAAGCAATAGAAAAGAATGGGTTTTAGAGCACAGTGCATGTTGCATCCTATGTGAAAGGCTTATAAGCAGTTAAAAAATAAAAATGGGGGGACAGAGGACAAAAAAACCCCTGAAACTGTATTATTTTAAGATATTAACACAAACATTGAGGAAAAATAGAGAAATTGTATCTAATAGCAGCATTAAGTATGAGCAATATTAACTAATACCAACATTTTACTGTTTAAATCTGTGATAGGTGCTCGGTTTGGTTTTCAAAAACTGCTAAACGCAAAAGCCAAACACTTTGACAACACTGAGAGATTTGTCAGTGAAGCAACTTGACTTTCTCAACTGTCGCAGGTTTGAAGATGCTCACGAATCAGAAGCGAGGGGATTTCTATGGCATAGTGTCCAATTGGCAGACAAAGAAGAAACGGGAGCTCGGCATCCACCTGCTGTACCGTGCCATGCAAATCTTCCTGGCTGAGGGTGAGAGACAGCTTAGACCAGCTGACATCAGACAGTAGAGACACCCACTTGCATGCAGAGGGGTATGAACTGCTTAAACAGCAGAAGGGAAAATACCACTACTTCAGAAGACGACGCAATCCTTCATTTGACAAAGATCGAGTAATGACTTAAGAGCTCTGGAACTGTTACCAGAATTTTATCATCTTTTGCTGGTAAACTAACACTGAATCCTCATATCCAGGGATTTGCAGTTTGACAAATGTGACATCAAGTTCAGTCATATCATCTTAAATCATGGTCATATTTTAAAATATCCTTCTTCAAAGTGCTCTTAGCATATTTAGAGCTGCGCCATAAGCAGAGAATATTGGGTTTCTTTCATATTATGCTAGCTGAGGTCTTTTACTTGTAGTTTTTTTTTAAAGAGTAATTGAGGATTTCACTTTGAAAACACACATTTTGCATTTATTTTTTTCGGATCATGGAGACTGAAGAGCAATTCTCTTAGCATACTTTGTTTGGTCTGGCCAGATGTGGTTAACACGATGGCACAATATCATCACAAAACTACAAAAAACTCAAGATTTTAATAATAGAAATCAAGATCAAGCTATTTACTACAAACATTATTCCCATTTGGTTACTTTTGTTGACTCTTGTGGAATAAATCGGTTATGACTACAAAATTTTCCAAAGAAGCAAGGAGAGCAGTAAACACAGGAACACCTAATCAGGTTACTATTTCTGTTTTTTAAAAAATGATAATGTTGTACTTATCAGGGCTTTTTAACTGTGGGTTAGCATGTTAGGTTTCCTAGAACCTCGGTGTGTTCTAAAATAGGATCTTTTGTCATTTGTAAATATAGTATTTCAGTTAAATTGCATTAAAACAATTGATGTGGGTACATTTCTATCCAAGCGTTCACAAAATCAGCAGTAGAGGCAGGATGCTTTGGCTTTATGGGTCAGCTACAGTCAAACAGACAAAAGCTACACTTTATTGGCAAAGCATTTGATCTATTATGATTGTTTCTGCAACTTTCTGATGGTATGAAATAGATGTATTCATGATTAATAAAAAAAAGATATACAACTTTAAAAGGAACCATTTAATTTTTTTTTCCTGCATCAGATACTACAGAGTGCTTGTTGCACTTAATAGCTGTTGCAGGTTACCCATATGGAACTTGATTCTTTTCTTTATACATATACATATATATATACAAATAAATGTTAATGTAATGCAGCAACAATTTGGATTTTATCTTGGAATAATGGAGTTGTTACATTCCACGTCAAATGGGTAACAAGCACATACTAATAAGAGAAAGTTTGCTTAAAATGTATTTAACTTTTAAATCATGTGTTTTTAAATCTGACATAGGGCGGTGATGTTTCTCCTTTGTGCATATTAATTTGTGCCCTTTGACGTATGTCATTTACTGACACCCTGCAGCATCCTCTCCACAGTCTGTAATACAGTTACATAGCAGATTGATATGAAAATGGTTATAGTCAGGTGATCTTCATATATGGCTTTGAATAATAATATAATAAAAAGATATGCTCAGTAATTCTAAGACTTATTTTAAAAGTATAACAAAAAAGCTCATGGTTAAAACAAAATAAATATCATTTCATCAATATCATAAAAAATATCATGACCTTTTTTGCTATGTTTTTGAAAAACAAATGTACCATTTACAAACTGTTATTAGAGCAAATTAAATTGTGTTGCATTGTTATTTGGATTTCTGTTCATATATAAAATAAACAGCAATTTATTTTTTGTGATTCCAACTAAAGCCGCGTGAGCTTCATCACTCGGGCCAACTCCATATGCAATTACATAGTTTACTGGAAAATAATAGTGTTAAACCCAGTTTTGCCATTTGACTGTGGCTGACCCATTTAAGGAAGTACACGGATGCTTTAGCTGCTAGGAAGTATATCTCCATGATCTGCATATGTGAAGCTCAGCAGACTTTCTGAGTCAGTAGCAGAAACAGTAGTCAGGATATTCTGAATGTAAGTTCTATCTCACTTATCTCATAAGACATGTAAAAAAATGAAGGCTTGTTTGGTCAAAGTAGTGACATTATTAGTGTCAGGATGATGTGGAAGCTCCAGGTATTACTTTATATGACAAAACAACACTAATTCTAACAACTGGAATTGCATTTTAGATATACATGTGTTGGACCCCCCCCCCCCAAATAAAAATCTAGGTTCAACTTTGCCATGGGCGAGTAAAGCGCTGGATATATGAGAGCATTAACCTTTAACTCTTATACAAGTGGTATGAAAACAACTACTTTTATTAATAAAACTCTACTATTTTTAATGTGTAATAGCACGAAAAATGTGTGTAGATTTATTTAGCCCTCATGTTGTTGTTATGAAAAATAAAGCCCCTTCTCTGTAGTTCTCTGTATTTTCACTGTTTTTTGAATTGTCATGCACAAAAATACATTGTTGCAACTTATGTAAATGTGTGATCACATGCTCTATTTTGACTTTCTGTGATTTCAATGTAACAAAAGAAACAAAATATACCCGTGAACTGTTTCACTGGTTTGTCCTTTCTTTATTCCCAGTCTTTGGTGGCCCTCTAGTGGACAAAGCAAGTAATTAATTTTGTTATTATGTGTACAAGGCAATTCTCTTGATGTAATAACCTCTCTTTAGCTGCTGTAGTTCATTGAAGGTGGTTTTTGGTGTAGCCCACATGTCATGTAGATCGTTGTATAGTGCTTAAGTTTTATATACCCCTTCATTTCGTTTGTACCCCCCCCCCTAAAAAAAAAAAAAAAAAATCAACGTGACCTTCAGTTGCATCTTTCCTACACACCCACACACAAAGAAACACACAAAGTCATTAACAGTACGCATAAAACTGCTTTGTGAGAATGAGTTATCTCTCTACTTGGTAAAATATTCACAACTAATTTTCAAAGAATGTTCTTTAATTACTGTTATCATGACTCATTCTGTATCATCTACAGCTTCTTGTTAGTGGTTAGGCAATATTTCTCACATGATCTGCACAAGAACACTAAGTGTACTCTTATTTGTCTCTGGTGTCAGTCCTGAAGCCAGTAATGAGGCCTGCACATCTCTTATAAGTTACTGCTTCATTCCCCTGCAGACATTTCTGAATTTAGACTCTTTAGATAACATCTTAAAATTGTGGACATTAACTTACATAATATAAGCAATCGCAAAATAGAGGCATGTCTAAAATTTAAGAATATAAACTAGGCCTGCTTTTAAAGCTTCAAATTACTGTTACAGTACATGTGGTGAAACTGAAGTGAAACTAAAAGACCACTTGCAGGGGTTTTCCAATTCCACTAGTACTGTTCTTGATTTTTGCTGGTCAAGAAGTGTTATAATACAGAATCGGCACACATCAGTTTTTCATTTGAAAAACAAGCAGGTACTTTCCTGGTAAGGTAGCTCAGCAAACCCCAGGCAAAAAAAGCATCTCTCTCGCCTAGCACTTTCTAAACTTTAGAAAGAATCTAAAGAGTCGTTTCGCATATACAAGAATATTTTCACTAATGCTATTTTCAAATGGAAAAATCTTTGCAGGCATATATTGCGTAATTTATAAATGGCAAGTGGAAACCACAATACAAAAAATCAAAGGGTAAAAACTGTATTTATTGTGTAACAATTTTGTAGAAGTTATTTTTGTATCTTTTCGATTGTTTGGATTTTAAGTTCTGGTGTTGTGTATGTATAAAGCGATATACACACCCCCATACACACTTTACTGTAATACTGTAACTCAATTTATTCACCAATATTACATTTGTATAACTATATAGAGGCACTTGTGCTACATAATTTAAATAACATTTCTCCTCAGTGAACAAAAGTTCAGAGATGAGTAAAAACTAAGAACATAAGACATCATTTAACAAATACTGCAAGTTTAGATATAAAATACATAACAATCCTTAATTATTAAGAGGAAACGTGACATCTTGACTACATTTAAATATGTATATAATATATATAAATATATTAGTGTTATGGGGCTTTGTTCAGTTGCATTAATGTCTTGCATGGTTTTTAACTTGGTTTTAATAAAGATCTATGTGAAAGACTCATCACATCACCAAGGGTTGAATTATTGATCATTTATTTTATAACACAGAAAAAATACAACATATACAACAACAATGCATAAAAAACAAATGTTTTTTTTAAAACTGACAAATTACCATTTAAAAGGCTGATAGAATATATGTCCAATAACCAAAATTACCAGTATTTTATATTAACCTTTAATAGTTACTATTCTTATGCAGTATTTAGAATATCTAAATCATTGATACAACCCCCGATGCACACACAAGGCATGTGCACCGTTTCTTCAAAGGTCAGTTTTTTCACAAGCTACCTCTTGCAACATTGTTCTTCCTCCTCAGCTCCCACTCCCCCAAGTCTACAGCCCCCAAAGTGATCGTGATGCGATCTGAACTGCCTGTCAATTCACACCGTCCATGTTTACTGCTCTTAAGGGTAGGCAAGGGACAGAGGCAAGCAGAGAACTAAAAAACACCATCATCAGCATAACGTGACACTATTCCTTGTGACGGTCGGATGAAATCTGGGACACAGTTGCATTCATCGTTCAGTGAGCTCTCCCACACAGTTAAACCCACCGACAGCAATGAATGTTGATTGTGACCTTTGCTGTGGTTTGCAAGCTGGAAGTATTTTGTGTTTCTGGAGAATGGACGATGCGTTCCTCGTGAGCCCCACCCCTTCTAAGACCATGTCTGTGCAAAGATTTCTGCATGTGTTCTTTCCTTCTTTTCTGTGACAAAGCCTAGCCACAGGGTACAGTCAACGGTCGATGGTTTTTTTTCTTTCAATTTAGCTCAAACTCACCGACAGCGTTGAATGTTCACTGGGGCAAGCAGAGACCTGATGGTGACTGGGGATGACAGTCTGCTTGGCGGGAGCATATCTTCTTTGTGAGGGAAAAGCTTCTTTCTTCTCTCACCAAACCTCCCTTTCTTAGTAACACTGACAAGGTCATGACTGTTTTAACAAACCTGAATTATACCATCTTTTCCAGTTAGGCTAATCAGATGACTAATAATATCCAAGTCAAACTTCCAGTTAATACAAACTGGCAATAAATAGTGATAAATTATAAGAACACATTATTTTTAACAGTTCGGTTAATCACAATGCTGCCATCTTTCACATCATTTGGAGCTTGTTTTCCTTTTTTACATCCACTACCTCTAGAGAGGTATAAAAGAAGATTTTAAAATATATGCTGAACTTTTTTAAGCAACAATAATTTTTCACTAAATCCATTTATTTGGATTTCTTAGTAGAAGAACATTTCCATCAAGCCTGGAGAGCTGCATTTACCATTGACTTCCATGCCACATGGTCATTATTACACCAAAGAACTCGTCAGTGTGTAAGAAAACATTTCCTTGGTAAATAACAGTTAGAAGAGGGAAGTCATCTTGAAACTCCTGACTCATAGTGGGTTTTAGTAAACGTATCACCTGGGTGGAGGCTGCAGCCAATTGGCATACAGTGTCTGAAAGCACAGTGGCGTGGTGTCTAGAGAGGCCCCGGCATGCCTGAATAGCTTCATGCAAGCTGCAGGATGAGGAAGACACCGGGTATGAAACTGCCGACTCACCCTGATTGATAGCGGCTGCCATTTCGCTATGATGTGGCGCTGTGGCCGAAGACTGGGGTGTTTTTTTCTTTCCTCCTCTTCTTACACTAAAAACAGTAAAGAAACTATCCACCATTTTGCATCAATGGCTTTATTACACAGTGCTGAATCAACTTGAGAGAGAGAGAGAAAAAAGCAAAACAAAAAACAAGTTTGCAGGGTTTGTGAGAAGCACAAAAATCAAATGCCACGGAGCTGCTGGAGCAATTAGATACAATGTGACGGCAACTGTGGCAGTGAGTCAAGATGTGGTCGGATGATAAATACGTTGTTGGGACGCTTTTCCAGGGCAGGATAAGGAGTGACTAAGCTGATGTGGTGGATATCTCATCTCCTGCCAGATACTCCTTTTACACAGAAAACAGAGAGTTAAAAATAGCAAGATGGCTCTGTCTTTACTGTTAGGCAAGAAAACAATAAGCAGTATTCATTTGTGAAGAATTTTAGATCGCGTGTGTTAATTTAGCTTTTAGGTCCAGAGCAAAAATAATAATAATAATAATGATAGTAATAATAAAACTAATTTGTTAGCTGATGACAGCCGATCTTGGACCAAAAAGCACAGTCCTTGCTGCGAGGGACACGTTAACTCGGTCTCTTTTCACTCTCCACAACAGTGATTTGAGTGACAGCGCTGGAATTGACAGAAGTGGATGAGAAGGAATGTAGCTTTATAAGGTCTTCTCTGGCCGCAGGATGAAGATGACAGTAGGAAGAAAGATCTGGGACATGCAACTAAAGAGAGAGAAGGGCCCTGAGCTGACAATGTGGCCCTAATCTGAATGACAAGGTCTGCACATCAGCCCTCAAACCAGTATGGGTTGGGGGGGGGGGCTGGAGCATTATGAGGAAGCTAAGTGGGGAGAGGAATAAGAAGAGACAGAAAAGGGAGGAGGGAGAGGGCTGGCATGGGTGTCCTTCCTTCAAACATGCTGGCCTTAATGGCACAGACAGCTCTGACATTTAACCACTGAAACATTTTTAGATAAGTGGATGCGGTGGAGGCAGATTTGAGACTTGTGAAAATTTCAGGAGGTTTTTTTCTCTTTTTAGGTTAACTATGAGCTATAAAGAGCTTTTGAAAAGGGGCCGCGCAAACATTAAGAATAAGGAGAGGAAATTAAAGGGGAAAATAATATTTGTGCAAAAGCTGGAGAAGTGACTCAAGGGGTTATCTAGTTAATGACTAATGCTGACTTTCTCTTGAGCAACGGCGTATCCCACAGTTGGTTCGGTGACGCTGTTTGGTGGTCCAGAGCAAGAGACCACAGTATGAATGTGATACAGGATGCCGCAGATTACCACCACATATGTTGAGCAGACTTAAAACGAAGTACTGTTACAAAACTGCTTTAAAGGAGTGCCAGCAATACAGAAACTTGCAGAACAAGTTGGTGTAATGGATACTGTCAGTGTTTCACAGTTAGTACTGTGAAAAAAAAACATACCTGTAATTCCAGAAAGGCATCTGCAAGAGGTGATTAAATTATTCGAAAAACAACAAAAGAACTGACTGTACCCAATCGCACAGTATCGAGTTTTGTAATGTCTGACGATACAGTTTCATCAGATGGTGTTAAAGATAAGTGTTGGGCTGAAATGTCACCAACCATAAGGTTTAGGATTCGTTTTCTCTACGTAAGATTTGTACTCTTCTCGTTCGATCTTTGCCTCACTAGCGTAGAAGGTTACTACTGATGCTTATTTTGGCAGAGGAACACACAGATTTTTCTTGGTGAGACGTGAAACTAAGTAAACTAAGAAAAACCATTTAAATTCAGATTGTGTGGGTCTTATCGGTTGTGAGTTAACAAAAGGAATATATCTTTTATTATCCACTTTTCTTAGTACACTACTCACACAAAAATGTTAATGGTAACATTTTTAAAGGCCTTAATGGGTGAAATTACTTGTACTAGAATTCTGGAGCTGACCAACATGCAGTAAATGATTAAAATATCGTAAGAAAAAAAAATGGAGTCAGGTTTAGGGTTAAATAGCTCAAAGAAACTGGATATGCATAAAAAAAAAATTGGAAACCCCAGTTAATGCCCGTCTCTCACCTTCACTTCCATGTCTCTCTCTCTCTCTCTCTCTCTCAGGAGGGGGAGGAAATTCCTGGCGAGGTTGCTGCGAGTTGTTGCTCTCTGCCTGCAGGTACAGACCGGCCTCCTCTGTCTGCCTGTCTGCAGATATCATACCGCGACGTGATCTGTTTAGCTGCCTGACTTAATGCTCACCTGCTCACGCGCCTCCGGCTCTGTGTGATTGAGTGTGTGTGTGTGTGTTGACTTCCGCTGTCCCCTCACAGCTGGAATGGCATCTCCCTCTTTATCTGCCGCCCTGCGATTACAGACGCGCACATGCAGAATGATAGATGGATTTTTACTACACTGACGAGATATTTGTGTCCACTAACCAGGCATGCAGCTGACGCCTATCCCTAACATGTGTTTCAGCTCCGCTGACGAAAAAACAGATACGAGACTCTTTACCAGCTCGTACCACAGCATCAGCATTATTATGTTTAAGCTCCACAATGCAACTTTAAATACTAAATAAATCTATTGAGTCTATTGAGGCTAATTGCTAGTTAATGGCGCTTCTTTTTAGTGTTTTTTTCCCCCAACCTTTCCAAGTAATCTCATCCTGTGATTATTATTATTATAAGATGGGTTTTTTCCCCATGTTTTGACTGCTGCAACACAGCAATTTCCCCAACTTTTGGGACAAACAAAGTATTTAAGGCCTGAGAATCAGCAGTGAAAAAAAGCGAGACACAAATACTCACAAAACACTAGCAAGGACTGATGAGCTAGAATGGAAAGAATTGGGTTGCTTAAATCTAAAAAGGAAGTAAGGATGGATGATGAAACACAGGAAATTATCAAAAGTAGCATTACCTTACCTATTAAATGCAGTCTTAATACATTCTAGCTTATATAGCATAGTTTTACATTATAAATAAGAAAAGCGTCAAATTCAATTATTAAAGCTGCTTAAACTTGTTGAATTTGTTAGTGTGATTTTGATTCGTTGTGTTCCAGGCAGTGTATTATTTATGTAACTGTTTTTTGGGGTTTTTTTGTTATGTCCTCTTGAGGTTGTCACAGCACTGACAGATACAAGCTGACTTGTACAACCACGTTCACAAAACACACACAGACACACTTGAGTAGGGGTCTGAGTCCAGCTGGAGGTGGTCTCCTGCCAAACCTGCAGGCAGCCTGACTGTTTTCATATTCATCACACACACAGTGATTGGAACTGACAGCACACACACACACACACACACACACAGCTGTGTGGAAAAGTGAAAAAAAAATCAATATTTTAACTGCAACCTGTTATCCTAAAAAATTTAAAAGGAGAAACTATTTTGCTGCCACTGCTGCATTATTCTGTCTTTGACTTATTTTACTGCTATTTTATATTTACTGTCACAACAGCTATCTGTGCTATCTAGTTAAAAAAAAAGGAAGCAACGAAGAAAAGAGAAATAGAAGAGGATGCTAAAAAGAGACAGCCACAATTGGATGTAGACTGGCTGCAGTAAGTAATGTCATGAGTGGAGTGGACTAGGGGGGGAAAAAGTGAGAAATGAATAATAGCTAGTAGGCAGGGAGAGAGAGAGAGACACGGAGAACGAGTGCACCTCTTCACCCTCTCTCGCTACTCCCCGTCACACACAAAGCCCAGAGAGACTCCATGGGGCGCCAAATAATAACCTTCTTTGTCATTATCATCGCCCAGCCAAACAGCTCTCAATCCTCCTCCACCTCCTTCCGTCTTCAACACAATCATTGGCCTATCGTTTACAGTGTGCCGCTAAATGGGAACATCAATAGACACATCCATTAGCAGTGCGAGTCCTTTCCACTCTGATTCTGAAGTGCTTTAATAGCTGGCACACACACACACACGCACTCCCGCTTCACCTCAGCCGACTGTTAACCAAGCTAACCCCGGTGCAGGCGAAGCTGAACTGATGGGGTGTATCATTAGAGCTGGTTAGGAACACGGTCAGTGCGAGGGCGGCGCTTTCAGTTAACCTGAAGCTACAAACCGCGAGCACGATGCCACAACTGATTCAAGCAGCACTGCACTTTGCATAATCCAATGATTTTCTGTTGAATACGAGTTCAAGCCTCTGTAGCTGACACTACTTGGTCTTATCTGGCAAATCACAGTTATTTGCAAGCTGGCAGCAGATCGCGTGTCCAACACTGTTCTTGGTTACTTCTATTAACCTCTCAAATTGAATTCAACACACAAATCCTATTACATTTGAGTGTGTTTGTAGTATAAACACACACACATACCTCAGAGTGACATTTTGAAGACATACTGAACAGAACATCAAACCAAATTAATTAATCTCTGTATGCTAATGAGCTGTGTGCGTGCAAGCTCATAAAAGGCACAAACACGCCGTTTCCCTGACGGTATCAGAACAGGACAGACTATCACCCTAGCCGTAATTATTAAAGAGCAACAAATAGACTAATCAATACGACGAGGTCAATCTTATTTAGCGCCGCATTCGTGCCTCGTTAATCTCACGCTGAACTTTAGTCACCCTTATTGCTGATGCAAATTGCAACTTAACGTTCGGTCTGACACTTAACTGAACATCAAACTAAACCGAACCCGTCCGAAACGGTAGCAGAATGAAGGAGGAAAAAACCAAAAAATGATAAGGAGGGCAAATACAGAGTTAGAGGGAGGGAACGCTTTCCCACAATCCTCCTCCACACACTGTAATTTCAGCATGCCTGGGTTTTTGGTAGGGTGTGCAAAGCAGGATGCTGGGAACCCTGGGAGGGACACAGGGTGGGTTAGGGGGCTTGTGGGATATGTGGTGCAGCTGTTAAATTTGACTTGTGTGGATGGGTTTTGACTGATGAAAATAGAAATTGAAAAACGAAGCAGGCATAAGTACACGTGCACACGTGGACAAATCGCAAATGATATGAGATATATGACATGAGCAAAGACTTGGAAAATTAAATTAGAAATAAAAAAAGTGAGAATTTAAATTTGACATTTAAGTTTTTTTGTTTTGTTTTTTTACATCTCGCATTAAATCAAACCAAAAAACAGCTTTTAACAGTGCTGGTACTGGAAACTGCAAAGCTCTTTAAATGACTGAATTTTGTAGCTTTCTCGAATATAACTTGTCAATGTTTCTCTCCTTGGAGAAGAAAACTAGAAAACATTGTTTTTTTCCTGAAGGAGGCCATAATGATCCTCCTTCAGTGTTCTGATTTTTACCGTAACTGGCATGCATGTGTGTGTGTGTGTGTGTGTGTGTGTGTGTGTGTGTGTGTGTGTGTGTGTGTGGTAGGGTGGTGGTAGACCGCAGACAGCCTCTAGGTGCCATTATGTGTGTCTCTCTGTGCTTGCGTGCCTCCTTCAAGTCTGGACCTGGACAGAAAACAAACAGAGAAGAAAGCATAGGATAAATTCAGGTGTTGTTTGGTAAAGCTTGTCATTAAAATGTCACACACACACACACATTCGCAGGAGTTCACACACACACACGGATGTGTAATCTCGGTGAATGAATCACAAAGAAACAGATGCACGCACATTCAAAAAGGAAGACACTCACGTACACACACACTCTTGCAATCAACACAGTGTTTCGGGGTTTTATTTCCCGCATTATTATCCACTGTGACGCTTTCACACTGACTAGTTTATATATGCCTCCATTTTCAAAAATATTTTTGTGGTGGTGAAATATGTTGTAAATGATTCAACATCGCAGACAGATGTGTCAACACTATTAGGTGTAATACGTCAGCACGTCACCTAACCCCGTCTAAAAAATAAAAAAAGAACCAACACAATTATTTATGTACAAAAAAAAAAGAGCCCACTCATGAGCCGATTCATATAAACACTCTGGGTGGTCTTAAGGAACAATGACACAGAGCCAGCTTGTGTGTACATTAATACGTGATTCATCTTGAAGAAAGAAAATAAATGAGTTGAAAGTAAGTGTTTAAAAAGGAAGAAAGAAAGATAGAAAGAGTACGTTGTTGCCTGAAGTACAAGAATCCTGATATCACGGATATAAGGAACGAGCCTTTTTGAAGTCACTCAGGGAAAAAAGAAAAAAAAAAAACCTGCTTGTGATCATGTGCCGGGGTAGCCCCTACATGTGTTTTACTAAAGATGATATATCAGTGATTATGTGATGCCCACAACATGAAAGAATTTCAGCATTATGACGGCAGGGAATGTAACGCCTTATAAATCTTGGTGTCTGACATTTCTACACACCAGGGCTGAGAGGGATGTGCACGGAGGCAGAATGAATTATCAAAAAGAATTTCTGAGTAGAAAATCTTAGGTTGACCAGATGGAAAGATGGGGGAAAAAAGGACTTTGACTCTGTAAAATTCAGTCAAACCTATAAATAATTTAATATTTTTATATTAAGCTAAATATGTTTTTATACTTTTTTTCCTTTTTCTTTATCTGGTTTGCTCGCTTTAAACAATATCAGAAAATTTAGAATAAAAGAAAAAAATTAAAAAATGTGTTTTGTTGTATTGACATTGTTTCAAGTGTGCAGTGTGTGTGTGTGTGTGTAGTTAGATGTTGGTCCTGATAATTCAGCTTCAGTCCTACATTTTACAGAACTTACTTTCTGTACTTTCGGCAAATCAAAAAGCCAAATTAACGAGAAGAAGTCATCCAAAGAATATGAAACTATGACTATGCTAATTATGGCATATGTGGGCACTGGGTATTATCATCTGACACTACCAAGAAATTAAACATAGTTACCATAAATTACATTATTTGTAGTTTTTCAAAATCGCATCTACTCAGTTTCTTCATTAATGAGTCATGTTTTATTTTTTTCCGTTTTTTTTCCTCCCTCTCTGCATCCCCTGATGTTTTCTTTGATTCAAGTGCCATTTGGACTCCCATTGAGACAAATAATGAGTCACTCTGTGTATTCTCAAAGCTGCCTGTTCATTTGTGGTCAATAAGCACATCAAAGTTCCCATGGAAGACATATTCATAAATGCCTTTTTTAAAGCTACTTTAGCTGTATTAATGACTTCTTTAAGCTGCCTGCTGTTCATAGATTTAACCAGTCCCTCAGAGTCCTTTTTAGCTTTATATTCTTTGGTTCAAGAACTGTTTAGTTCCTGGCAAGAAAGTTCGTGTGGTCATGGTTAGATGTACCAAGTACAAGAGCTTAGGTCTAAATATATCTCTGTGTCTAAATATGCAGCGTTTAAGCGTTTACTATGTATATGTCAACCAGTTCCACTTTTGGTTTATGTAAACATGGCAAGTGGAGTTTTGGTTCTTGAATCTGATCCAGGATCAGGCTTGTATAAATTTGCAAGCAGAATTTAAGGTCAATTTCAAATGTGGCATTTTACTGTATGCAGTAGCCGTGGGTTTTTTCTTTTTATCTGCCTATCTGCTTTTCCTTTCATATTACATACAGTAAGTCACAGGTTTTATTTAAAGCAGTCTAGACACAGCTCTAATTAAAACCATGCTTTAAAAAAAAATCACAATGCAGCTTTAATAAATGGACCTGAAGATTCTTTATAATTAAATGTACAATCTAAACCACACACACACACACACACAAACACATACACACAACGAAAATGTCCAGCGGTTTAGTTAAAAGGTGGCTTGCTAAAATAGACTTGCCAGTGAAATGTGGTTCCTCTGAATTTCGCAGCCAGATCTACATTCCCAGAGAAAGAACAATGATTGACCTTGGCCGAATGAAAAATTGCCTCAATTGTTCATACTTTGCTTTGATGTTAAATACAGTGAAACAGTGCAGCAGAGGAAAGCTGCTCACTACAAATGAAGGAGAAATCCCTCCTACCCGTTTGCAGTTCCTGCATCTTTGAGAATATGCAATTTACTATTTCTGTCTGGACGGTTTTTTAAGGGTACGTTGCTTCGCTCCCACCTCTCCATTTCTCTTTCACTGTATTTTTTTCCACCTCTCTTACTGCCATCTCCCTCTTATTGCTCCAGTAAGCAGACTCACGAGACCCTGGAGAGTACTCTCATCATTAAAGTCCCTATATGGAGTCACAAATTTATGCTCAGTACATTTGGGGAAGAGAAAAAAAACAGAAAGAAAGCAGGACCACCCATGTGTTTTCAAACCCAATGCTACAAGATCAGCATTCTCCCTGCTGGCTAAATGAGCCAATTCACACAAAGGGGGGAAAAAGCTGCAAATTAACGGACGTTTGAGGGTCTGATGGTAGACGGTGTTTATGTGTTAACAAGAAGACACTATTAATCAGAAGTGACTGGTAGAAAAGCCCTTGTTGTGGGATTGACTGGCATTGCATTTTGTTTTCCACCAAGTACAAGGAAGCCTTGAATAAATTAGAGTTTGTTTCTAAAAGAGTTAATTAGACGTTTTAACTTTTATACAGAGGACCTAAACGGTCGAGAGCACTTCTTTATATTTTGATTTTCCTCCTTAATATAGTTTGTCATCAAGCGGTTAGTTAGCATGACAGTTTTTAAACTCCACAGTGATTTATCGGATAGTTGACAAAGCAGCGAGCTGTACATTACAGTCACAAGTCTTTATTTTAAATTAAAGTTTAGCCTTCATTGGGCTCCCTCGAGTTGAAATACCAACAATTCGGGTGTATCTGTGTATCTGTTTATCAAAGTGTCATCATACCCGATGTGCTATTGGTACAAAGTGGTGCTTTGAGCAATCACTAAGACCAGAGAAGCACTATATAAATGCAAACAATTACCAGGGCTCTTTACTGAAAAATCCCACAGTTTAATTAGGTTTTGTCTTTGGTTCATTAAGCTCCATAATTGCACTAAGAAAATAAAATATTTCAAACTACTCCAGAGTAGCATTTATGGTTTTTGTGTGTACCTTATGTACATAAATGATCCCCTTCTGGCTCATCTGGCTTCTATTCACTACCAAAGTGATGGTTGGGGCGAAGCTAAAGTTAGCTATGTGATGAAATGCAGATGATTAACATATCTTTGTAAAGCAACAGCGTTATTTTAAGTGCACGTCTCTGAATGTCACATACGTCTGCCCGCTGCTTTGATCAATTCATCTTTTTTAAAATTTGCTGTGCTATGCTCAAACAACGTCCCGGGGAAGCAGGAAACAAGCAACATGGCTGTTTTCACGTGTATGTTTACGTTGCACAGTTCATGCTAATCTTTGTCCGCTTTCTTAGAATGCATGTGTGTTCTTACCGCATTGTGTCTGTTTGTAATAAAACTGGTAGAGACATGTAGTGCTAGACCACCCAGAGCAGTTATCCAAACACCCTCCTTACTCACAAAAAGGCACCAGTCTTAATTATATCCATCCTCTGGGTGTGTCTTTCTGCTCAAAACAGACATCTGAAGAACCCCCCCCCCTACCGATAGGCCACAAACCTCATAAGGACCCTTATGGAAAGAGGGTTTTGGTGACCTTAGACAGAAATAAACATATAGCGTGCTGTATTCTTTTTTTTTCCTTGGCGGCTCAAAACACAAACGAGTCATGGATTATCTCCTTTTGTACCTACGGATTTGGAAATAATCCCAAATTTCCCGTAGAGGGCTCTGTTCATAACAAATCCAAAGGGTTTCAAAATCAGTCAGGTGAATTATTTACAGTACTACGAGTGGTGTGATACTGCACTAAAAACTGTAGTGTCAGGCACCTGGCTATAAAGGAAAAGAGACAAGAAAAAGCACGCACGCACGCGCGATGTATTAAGAAGGCAACCGCGATAGGAAGGAGGTTGTGACTGCATTGCTCCCTTTCGCGAGCTCTAATTTTCAAGCTGGCGATATGAGGGGGCAGCCTTGTGCTGAGAGAGTCCACGCAGGCAGAGCCCCAGCCTCTATCTGCCAGACAAATCCTCCTTGGGCTTTGATCGTCTGCCCACTTCTCTCTCTGTGGTTTTTGTTTTCAGGCAAACAGCTGTGATGTTTAGCTGAAGTGCAATGAGATTCCAACTGTCAAAATCTGCTGCAAAAAACAACAACAACCAAAAAAAAAAAAAGAGAGAGAGAGAGAAGAAAAAAAAATCCCCTCAAAACAACCAAAGGACACATGAATGAAAGAGGCCATTTAATAGAGAAACAGACAAATAATAATAGTAAAAAAAGACACGATCATCACCTTGATCGCTGCTTTCGTCCTAATGTTTTCAACATGCTATCCTTCAAGGATCAAGGGGTTAATCTGCTCCTGTTGTATTATAGCTGAGATACTATCGAAGGCCATTTGTTCCAAATAGCGAGGCTAATGACCCTGATCCGACGCTTGGCGTTTGGCCGGGAACTCAGAGCAAGGGAAGGTAAGTAACCTCATATATTCTCAGGGGCCTGAGCTAATGAGAGGGAATGGGAATACGAGCTACAGTCCATCATCTACTTAGGAACTAGACAGCAGTGCCATCTTCCTTCTCAGACTCAGACACACAAACACACACATACAGGAAAACAGTAATGGGAAGCCCAACTCCTCCTCAGCACCTAATTTTACACCTGTCTAGTTAAGTAAATGTACTTACATGTAGCATTTTATCATTAGTAAGTCAATAGCAGATTCATTCTGGAGCAACGGCATCACTACCGTAAACAACGAGTTTTATCATCAGGCAGTTTCCACTGGTCGTTCAACTGCTTTTAAGCATTTGGTAGGAGTTTGTCACAAAAATATACCCCGAAACACAACCAACGTGTTGCCACTTTAGCGCAAACACAAGTGGGGTTTTTTTTTGGGGGGGGGGTTGCACATAGAGCAGAAGAGCATTAATAATCACTGAAAAAAAGCTGCAAGTTATTTTTATCGTGCTTTTTGAAAATTAAATATAGCATCAGAGGACTAAAGGTGGTTTGGCCCTTTGTAAGTCATTTTTTAAACAGGCTTTATAAATAAAAATAACGCATTATTATTATTTAATTTGGTTTTCTCCAATTTTTATAAATGTAATCCAGCCTCTCTAACTGATGATTTGAAATGCAACATAGCCTTTCATTATATTGGCATTTTTAGAGCATATAAAGCTTATATAGATAAACAATTTATTACAAGATATACACATTTTTAAAAAATTATTTTTTAGCATTTGCTACTAGACGTACAAAATTACAGCTGCGCAAGGTATAGCTGAGTGTGGACGTCCCCTCTATGTTAGGCAGAGTGAATTCGGCTGTGATGGGAAAGCAGCAGGGGTCCACTCGTCTCCCTTTATTTGGTTCACCGCGAGCCCGGCTGCCTCTTTAACTTCTGGCACGCATAGGAATATTTATGTGTGTGTTTTTAAGAAAAAAAAGGGAAAAAAAGCAGAGAGAAAGGGTGCAGGAGTAAGCGCCCTGCTGCACTCCGTATATGTGTGCAAGTGTGTTTGTGTGTGTCAGTAATACCTCCAATGGCAGCCTAATGATAGGTCTTATCGACACCCAGCAGTGAATGCGGGCCTTTGTCTCCTCTCGGGACGCATTATGAAAAGCTTAGGGGGTTGCCTTTGACTCCATTTTATTCTCTCACCCACTGATAAAACCCCAGTAACAAAAAAGGCAACCGTTATACAGCTCCTGTAGTGTAGCAAGTTTAGTCACAATACAACCTCCCTCCCCGATCCATACCCACGTGATAATAAGCAAAAAGTTAGGCGCACGGCTTAGAAACTCATAAGTCACTCACAAAAGACAGAGATTAAGACTGGAATTTTACATTTTGAAAAACAAATTCACAATGCCTGAAACTACCATTCATTTCAAATATCAAGTATATAGGCTGCATTAACGGAAAGGGGAAAGCCACAAGATTCAAATGTGTGGTGATGGTGGAGGATTGTTATATAGCAGAGTTTAAATTCTTTTCAATGGCGGTGGGTAACACAGCAGTGACACATGATAGCAGACTGTTAGTGATATACAAATTACACAAAAAAAAAAACCATACATCGCTTGTGACTGTGTGAGATTCTGTTTTTATTTCAATCTGTGAATATAGCTTTTGTCTTTCAACCCTAATTTTCTACATCACATATGTGGACATCTGGCTTCCCTAAATATTACATATCTAAATGTACAATTGTTCTTCTGCTTTTATTTTGGTAAAAGCTGTATATCTTTTACCAAAATAAAAGCTATATATAAAATATATATCTTTTCCTTATTCATGCTCCAAAGCTGGTGCCATTTTCAAATGCATGCCATCTCACTTCAAAACAAACAGTGATATTAATGGCTCCCAATTTCAAGAACAACCGAGCTTATCTGGGGACACAGTTTAGTTTGTACCTTTCACTAGACTGTAAAATAACTAACTTTTCTCCTGCAGTGAAGGTTCTGTTCATTACTGTGCTCATTTGTGGGTTAGAGGTTGGGGCAGGGTCCCTTAGACAAACAGTTTATGAAATGAAAATGTTTTCGTTTCCAGCGATGGTAAGAGTGACTTCTCACATTTTTAAGAGTTCAGCATTACAGCTACTTTGGGGAGTATAGCCATTACAATCTATCCCTGCAGAGTTAATAAAATCTTCTGCCTCTCCACCTCTATGTTCTTTCTCAGTCTTACTTCAAAAGGTTTTTTCTTTCTCTCTGTCTCTCTCTGAAAGACTGTATATAAGTACATTATATTCTTACTCTCAGTTGTTTGGATATTTCTTCAAACCCTCCTTTCAACCCATCTCCATTCACTTATTTTTGGATGAGAAAGCTCTAAAAAGATCATTAAAACAGGCTGCAGTACTTTACCCACTCTTTCTTCCTTTGCATTTCTCTACATTTTCTTTCTCAATCTCAATCTTAAAGAGAAGAGCAATAAAGACTATAAGAACATGGACTTTCTCAGAAATCGTCCCCCTCTGCGTCCATGTTGCTGGCATAGCGATCCAATAGAAAGCTCCCAAGGCCAAGTAGTGTGGATTTAGGGGACTCATTTAGTAGGCAGGTAGAGTTGAGACTTCCCCTCCACCTCCATCCCATTCCTCACAATTAGAGAGGCCAGGAAGTGGAGTATTTTATGACCTTATAAAGACATTAGAGGCACTGCCGCATTGCCCCCGGACACCCCCCCCCCCACCTCCCAGTTCTTTACTTCTTGTCTACTTCTGGACTCTCCATGCTTGCTTTGAAATTTCTTCAGCAACGTCTTCCTGTCTTGTTTCTTGTTCCGTCTTCTCACCCTCTTTTGTTTTAATTTTTATCCATTTCTGCCTGATCATCAACCCCAATCAATCTTACTCACAGTGTGTGAGTGTGTGAATGGGTGGATGACTGAAGCGCTTTGGGGTCCTTAGGGACTAGTAAAGCGCTATACAAATACAGGCCATTTACCATTTTACATCCATCCATCCATTTTGAAACAGCATTCTCCATTAAAACTCAATAAAGGCTCTCATTTGAATCCTCAGTCTTCTTCTCGTATTGTGTTTTATTGGTGACGGGGTGTCTATGGTTTTAAAAAAAAAGAGCAAGTTGTTTCGAGGAGTTCTTTGTGTGGACAAAAATGGTCCCATTTTCGACACTTGTCTGTTAGGCTTTCATGGTCGCCCCCGACACAGTGTGTCCAAGCCCCTCACCTCCCCGCACCGCTGCAAACTATTGTCCATCATGTGTTGATTATTTTGCGTGGGCGCGAAACTGACAATTACTCGCTCTGTCCCCGAGTCCTGCATTGAATCAATATGACATGACGGAGTGACTCATTTGGCCGTCATTCTCTCGTTCATATATTTGAAATATGAAACCGTGTGACACACTGTGGCAGCCCCACCTCCCTATACACAAATGGACACTGACAGAGAACCATGCTGGTGCTTGTCCTGCGGCGTTTAAAGCTAGCTTAGACAGACTCGGCTGCTCCTGAAAGGTCCACTTCCACGTAAGCAGAGGGCAGACACACTTGGTAGGAAAGAAAAAAAAGAGGGGGGGTAGTGGCATGTCTGGATATTTGCTTAAAACATCCTTCACCTTTTTCCTCTCTTTCTTTCTTGCTTCATTTGACCAGTAACCTAAAACAATGGTGTTTCCCTCAAAATCCCAGATGGTTAATGCGTAGCACATCCATCAAAAGAATAATGTTCCTTCTTGAAACAGCTTCAAAACCACTTCCATTTTAAAGCACTTTGTTCTGGTCCAGCTGGAGTGATTTGGACAGACATGTGAAAAGTAAGGAAGCGCAATAATTACAACTGATTACTGTTGGAATTCCGACGACCGCTTGGAGGAAAGCTTCCCATTTATTTAAACCATCGCTCTACCCCCCTTAACTATTTGAACTAATAGCTTTCAAAATTATCCTCATCATCATATCCTGTCCTTTAAAATGGTGGTGGTTGTAGAAAATAGATGAGGTCAGAGCAGCAGTGCGAGTTTAAATGGAAGAGCTACACATGTGACACAATTCAACAGGGAAAGAACCAAAAGGAGTTAGGAGAATTTTCTGCCTTTTGTAAGGAACCTTTTTGATAGGTAATGTTAAAATGGCGATCCCTTTGCTGGACAAGGGAATACGATTTGTGGAGAAACAGTTTTTTATTGGAAGGGCACACACATTAATCCCTGTTTCCAGATGATTTCCAGGTTCAGTTTCCTCCAACTCAACCAATTACCGAAAAGATAAATGAAATCAAGAACAGTAAATGTAATAGTACCAATAGTGGCGGGTAATAACCCTCATATGCATCTCAAGTAATATGGATCTTCCCTTTCTAAAAATAAGAAGAAAAAAAATGGACTAGATCCAAAATAAATGAATAGATACATAAATACTGGAAAAAAATTCACACATTGCTATTGTAAAGTCTGGGTGGAAGGCTGAGGTAGAACAGAAGAGAGAGTCTCATCAGAAGAGAGGATGACAAGAACTGAGAAAAACAACATTTTCTTTTTCCTCTCGGCGCCTCTCCTCTCTAACCATCCCCCTATCTGTGCATGGTGGCAGCCATTCTGTCCATGACTGCATGGTGGAAAATGATTTAGTGCTGCCTTCAGCCTCACACAGAGAGGGTGAGAAGATTACTCTCTGAGAGGCTGCTCACTTCGGGAACAGCTGAAACGCAGTTAAGACGGCGAAGGTGGCATCCCTGAAAAGAGGACTTTTTAGTCTAATGGCCGCTGAAGAGAAAGAGTCAAATCTGCACGGCGTGAAATGGAAATGCAGCGCAAGAGGCTTTGTAATTCCACGAAACCTTTCTTCAGTGCGGATCGAAATGGTTCCTTCATACAAATTGACATTGATTTTTAAATAGTTGTAGAATTTTAAGAATATACTTTTTTTTTACTATTAATAGGTACAAACAACAATTTCATGAAGTTTCTACTTTTCTGAGAGACTCATTCGTAAAATAAATATCAGTGTACACAAATGTGCTGGTGGGTTTCTCATCAGCAGAGAGCAACAATCATTAGAGGAAAAACAGATAAAGACCGCAATGAAGATCGGGAGGCAGTTGATGACTCAGACCATGCGTTCTTCACATGGTGGCTGGGGCCTGACACCAGGGACACACGTACGCACATACGTACATACAACAGACACATTCAAACTGTTCGCAAAAACATGCACCCATGCAAACATGAAACTCACCCCAGGTGCACAGCTGACTCAGACAACTGAATGAAAAGGTAACAGATACAAAGACAAGACAATCTATAACCCCCCTCCAGAGTAAACTGAGCTCCCTTACCTCTTTCACTTGTCTTTTTTGCTCCTCTACCCGCTCCTTCACTCTGCAGCGATGGCTAACGCTGTGAGCACTCCTCTTCTCGTTCCAGCTCTTTTCACGACCTGATGGAGCAAAAGAAGAAAAACAAAGTGCAAACGAACAGTTAAGAAACTGTTTCACTGGAATGGAGCCTAATCAAAAAAAAAACCAAAACTCATAAATAAATAAAACTCTCCACAAAGCAGAGCGGGTCTTATGGAGTACCAGCTTTCACGTGTAATTGAGTTATCTCTAACCATTTTCTTACTCACGGCATACAGCGAATTTAAAGAACAAGATAAGTGATTAGAAATCGGTTCAGTTCACGACCTAAAAACTGCAAGCGTTTGAAGTCGAGATATGTTTTGTGATGTGGAATTCCAAAGGGTTGAGTAACCGAACAAAAGAAAAAAAAACCCAGAAGAAAAGAGATATACTGAACAAGAACTCAGCAGAAAGATCAGTGCAAATGGAAATGAGGTTCAAGTTGGGGTCAGGAAACACTGACTGGCAACCAGTGGAAGAGAAGAGCCATGCAATGATGATGATGATGATGATCGTTTTAGCCACTAACAGTTTGTCTAACTTTGTCCATTTCATCTTTCTTCTTCTTGGCTCGACTTGTTTGACCTGTAATTGTTACATTTAGATTTTTTTAAGCTGTACTACTTATACAAGCATTGTAAAAAAAAAATCAGTTTGCCTGCATGTGATGAAATTGCTAACAGCTGTGACAGCCACTATTGTGCACATGCACACACTCTTTTCTGCATCTCATTTGTAGCATGCAGCTGCACAGATAAAACATGAGGGTTAAGCAAATATTGTACAATAGCCAGAAAACAATGCACCCCCATCCCTCTCCTATCACACTCTCTCTCACACACTCACACACACACACAGCTAAGACTGTGCCAACTGTGTGTGTAGAAAAAAAAAATGACTGGCACTGCTTGTCCTCTTTATTACTGTGAACAGAGCAGACACCCCTGCTCCCCTCCCATTCATTTTAATCTCTTTTCTTAATGATAAACCTCCTCAGTCACACTCTCTCTCTCCGTCTGTACCCCTCCAACCACACCCCTTCAGTCTGGTGTCGGCTCTCTAGCATGGCAGTAACAGTGCTCCTTTGTTTGTCCTCCTCCCCTCGTCTCTTCTTGCCCCCTCACCCTGACCTGAATGATGCTGGTTGGCGGGGATGGAGGCATGCCTCAACAGGAACGCCGGGGAAGAGAAAGGGGAGGGAGCGAAGGCGGATAAGCGCAGGTTTGGGGAGGAGGGGGCAGACGTAAATAAAAAAAATTTGTAGGGGCTTGACAGTCATTCGCTCTTATTCATCTGTCCATTCAGCACTGCAGAAGAGACCATTTGTGAGGAAAAAGGATGGTTGGCTGGAAGGGACCACACCCTCAGTGAATCCACCAATCCCAATTTACAGAAAGCCTTTAGAAAAGGTCTATTTCTGGTTTCAACAGTGAGGCTAATTTTAAAATACAAAAGTAAAAATAGAAAAGAGAAGACTATGTTGTGATCTTTATTTCTACTCTGAATGAACAAATGCTTGCGGGTAAGAAAAAAATGGCTCTGTTCCTTGGATTTTGCATTTATGCGGCTAAGAAATAATGCGCATGATATTCCAACAGGGCATTTTTAAAAATAGCCTTTAAGTACACAATGCGCAATTTCTCATTTATGCAAAGAAAACAGTGACCCTGCCCAGTGAGGTTAGTTGAGACATAATTTTAGCCGTTTCATTCTGGTACCACTGCTGGAGCTGCAAACCCAGTTTCCTAATAGCATAAATACTGCTCTTGTAATGGTGCCTGGGGGATGTCTCATTTGGAAGTGAGGGAGACAGCACAGTAGAGCAGTACCTTTTACACTTAGCTAAAAACCCACATGTGCGCGCACACACACACATGCTGTGGATCATTAACCCCAACTAATCTACAAACATTATGTTTATAGAAAACGCCTTTCCAGCTTAGGCGAGCGGCACAGCCAAGCCACGTTAATTCATTGAGCGAGTGTGTGTGAGCGAATTTGTGTGTGGCATATCTGTGAGCTATAATGACAAGTGTGTCATGTCTCTCAGTATGCGTGTGTGTCACGGCCGCCTGTGTCTACGGTGTCTGCTGTGACAGACACAGAGAGAACATGACAGAGACAGCGAAAGTGCGCGCTAATGTGTACGAACGAGCGCCTGTGCGCGTGCATTTGTGTGGCGTGACTATGCCAGTGATGCAGCTCACAGCCTTGATCTAGGCTCCTGCCTCTCTCCGACACCCGCTGCGCCTGCTTCATTAATCAATAGGACAGATGAAGACAGACTCCTGCTGCGCTGTGAGGGAAAACGGTAGCTTGCGTGCACAAGCGTTGTGTGTTTGTGTGTGTGGGAATTTCAGCGTGTAAGAAAGCCCTCGGGTAGAACGTGGCAGACATGATGCAAACCTTCAAGGCTTCCTGCCCACACAGAGATCATCAGCACTGGATTTGCCTTCTTCTACCTCCAACGGGAAAAAAAGTTAGAGGGAAGGAAATAAACAAAGGAGTTATTACATTTGTTTTTGTGTAAGCATTATTCTAATAAATTGCATTATTTTCTCATCACTTCAAGAGCCTGGTAGGATATCTAATTTTGGAGGTCTAACGTGTATGTCAGATTACACAGAATAAATAGCAGCTTTTTGGTATCACAACTCTTCTCCCTCATCTTCAGGGGGATACAGAAGGAGCGCCAAAGAAAATCTCCCTATTGGTCAGTTTGAGTCATAGATATCAGTTACACCCAAACACATAGCTGCTCAGAAACACACACCTTAATAGCCACTGTTGTGTTTATTTACACCCTGTTATAGATATAAAAAATCTTTATGCAAAATGGGTTTAATACACCTTAAAGCGCAGTCAAATAAAGTGTAAAATGTTCAAGCTTCCAAAATCAGGTTAGGATGATTTTAAAGCTTTTTTTTTTCTGTCAATTGAAAAAAAAAAAAGTACAAATGCACACAAACGGAAGAGATGCCTAAACTCCCACTGGTGTAAAGCTTGCATTGGCTAAAGTGATCAAGAACAGCTTGCTGGGTGTCATCAAAACTCCTGATGCATTTACTCATCTGCAGAGCAGGAAGGTACACTCTTACAACGTGCACATTCGAAGCAACGTTAAGTTGTCATGTGATTAGTCATTGCAGGGTCCCGTGTTGAGTCAGACCGAGTAGCAGGCTTTACGTTAGAAAACCAAAACGTTTCCCACAGTCAGCATGAATGCTTTCGTTCAATGTTGAGCATCTTCTGTCACTCTATTAAGATACAGTAGATTAGTACAACCATTTATTTCAGTTTACTACTGAACCATACAACTATATATATTACAGAACATTATGTTATGGTGGAAAGCTGTCTGGAAATAATAACTCTTAATCACAAGACCTGTGTTTTGCATCAATTTCACATTTTCTAACAAAGTCATTATCAATGAAATTTGAAAAAGTAATTGTGCACAAATAGCAGGAAGCTAGATTTGAGTTTATTTTGGTACTGGGAATGAGGAATGCGTGTCATTTCCTGGTGCTCCAAATGGCCAAATGACTTGAATGCAAAGCCACAGAGGCCATTTCTCCCACAGCGCCCAAATCCTGCAGAGCTGTTATCAGTCATTGGGACGTTTTGTCTCCTCAGTATACAGCAAGGCCATTTTGTTTGTTTTCAATGTAACTTGTGATATTTGGCTGGGACTCAGTGCCCTCTATGTTAGCCATTGTGCTGAGATGAATGAATCTTTCTTCCAAATTTCATACAGAGATGCACTGTGTGAAACCATAGAGACACCTTTGAGACCACTAAACTGGTCTCCAGATTATTTGTGTAGCCACCAAACAATAGGACTGTTTGTATGAACAGCTATGAAGCAAGAGTTAAGCCTCGATTCAAAGGAAATTCTGCTAATGCTTTTAGGCATAACACAGATTGCTTTTTTTATGAATCTGCACTTTTCAATTTATCTTTTTCGAATACCGCAAATTCTAAAAGTTACCGAAACAACAGCGTCAACTAGGCTTGCATCAGCTCTCCTTCATCTCTCAGTTGGCTTTTCAAGAAACCACACATAAAATCAAGATTAAGAGTGGTGGGAAAAAGCCCCCCCCCCAAAAAAAGCATAACACCTTATCGTTTAAATTAGTAGGAGAGAAAAAAAAACCCGTAAAGAGTTGGTTGAATTCAGCATTCACAGATTAGCGAAGAATTTTGGTTTCATCTTGTTTTTTTGAGGGATTTTTCGGAACCGTGCACTACTTTAACATAGCAATTTTTTTCCCTTTTTATCTTCAGTGACTCATAACAAAGCCAACTGTTTACTCATAACAATATGCTTCTAACTGATAATATTCTGAGAATATCCTCGTAGTCCCTTTATATCTATGTCTTGCAAGTCATTTACAGAAATACATTAAAAATGCGTTATGTAAGTAAAGAATGGAGGAAAAAAAAAATCTGACGCGGCAGCTGTTATGAAGTGGTTTTAAATCAGTATTTGGTTGAATTGTGGATTTTTGCCCATGAAGTAAGCATAAAATTTTATATTAAGAAAAAAAACAACTAATGGGAGAAATAGTAACTTGCCTTTTGTCAACACTGAAAAAAAGAAGATGAATTCCAGTGTCACTTCCTAACCCAATACGCCCTGATTGCACAGGCACATTGTGCGTTTGACATTGTACGTCTGACACTCAGACAAAGAAGCCGATAGAGGCCTCAAGGGGGCAGATGACAAACACTACTAAACCATGGCCAGACACGACCCCCACCCGCCTCCATCCCCACAACAAACGCACAGTATAGACAAACTTATTCAGAGTATATTAGGGAGGTGAAGGGGGCCAGGCTCTCAGGGACTCTCTTCACTTGGCTGTCCTAATCATCTGAGACAACCCTCCAGAGACAGACCTTCCCGCCCACAAACCCAACTCCCCCCTCCCAAGGCATGACCCAGACACATCCAGGAGCGTTTACAAGGGCAGGCAGCCATGACGTGGGGAAGCTGACCAAAATGAACAGCCCCGCTGGGAGCTGTAGTTTAATTGTCCATCTTCTTCTTGGTCCAAATTAAACAAGCTCATGCGCATTCAAGTATCCATCCACATATGCGCCGCCCACCTCCACTACCGCGCTTTTAACAGACTGGCACGTTCCATAGAGCATGCCATTGACGCAGAGTGATGAGCGAGACCCCATTGTCTCGTTATATTGTCTTCAATTAGGGAGGAGATGATGGGAAACAATGAGAGGAGCATTTGTAATCATGAGCCTCCTAAACTCAAGCTGGGAAACAGAACTTCATTATGCCCAATGGTCCCTTGTGGACAATAAAACGCAAGAATTGCGTGGTTCATCCTCACAAAGTTTTTAAGCATAAATGGCTTGAAGAGAAGTGAGTCACCAGGAAATGCTGCAGGGAGGTGGGTTGGGGATGGGGAGGGGGGTTCTGAAACTGAAGACAAACAGGGGCAGAAGCCAGTCATTTTTTATCCGCACTGCAAGTGAACAACAAATTCCAAAGAAATGACACTCTTCATCTAGTTACATCTGCTGCACACTTACCTTTCTCGTGAAAGTTTACTACCATCTTATTCAATTTGAAAAGTCTTAAAAGTGAGACTGTGAAGTGTTTTAGATACAAAGCATCTGTGGCGTGAGTACAGGGGGAAAAAAAGGCCTTTGATAATACCGTAAGAACAAGAAACTCATTGCTTTTCCAAGTTAGTTTTTCCAGGGATTAATTTACAGGCGTAGAGTGTGTAGCCATGATGTCTTTTCATCTTCACTACATAAATTTTGTGCAAGCTTAGCTCTGAGAACAGAAGCTCTGGCAGCTATGGTGTCAGCTCAGAGCCATCTGTAGAAATGAGACTTCTTTAAGAAAGAGAAAGAGAAACTCGAGAGCGCATTATCTGCATTTACCTGGAGAGCGTTCAGCTGAGAAATGACTGTAACCCGACATGTTGCCGGCTTTGTAGCTCACCACGTCATTTTTTTTTTTAAATCACGTTCCACCGTGGCTGTTGGGCTTTGATAGAACCATCCAACCGGACAAATACCGCTTTCATAAAATTGTGCAAATGATTTCTTTCAGCTGGGATTGTGGAGGTATTGTGCCCCTCTCCGCCACCCCACACCCTGCCTATCCTCTCTCCTCGTGCCACAAAGAGCTAATCTGACACGAACACTCGCACCAGCTCTGACACACTGTCATTGCAAAACCGCCGTGATTATATATTCTTTAAATCATGTAAGTGAAGCATGAGGTAAAAAGCCATCATCCAATGGAGGACAATAGCGGAGTTACAGCAATAACTGCGTAGTTTCTCCCGAACATCCAGCACTGGGATTAAATACTGGGTCCCTATTTAAACATCTTTACCTACGGCTGTTCTTTCACATTTACAATATCTGAGAGACGCCAGAAAGATCCTAAAACATTTTGATTTTGCCCATTTGCAGATGGAATCAGTCTGCAATGGGTGCCGGTGGCAGGGATATTCGTCATCTCAAGCTGCCCTGGGGCCAAACATCCCATCCTGCAAGGCCCCATTCCCTTATCTGATTCCAGCAGACTGGTCGAGATGATGGCCATGCCAGCCAGAGCCTTTGATTTCTTTTTTTTTTTTAAGAAGATCCCTCTGCTTTCACACTGCGTTATTGATCACCAACAGACCTCATTTTGTTCCTGTGCTTGGAGAAGGCTCTATTTGTAATGTGATCGCCCAGATGAAAATGGTAGAACGGTGGACAGATACTAATCCTCTTTTCCTCCCAGTCTCCAGCATCATCTTTAGTGATTTTTGCAGCTCGCCCCTGTCAAGATTCTCATTGCCTGAAGCCAAGAAGACACCACTCACACCGTTTTGTTTTTTCCCCTCCAAAAGGGAAGAGATCGGGGGTATAATCGACAACATTTGCTCAGCTATGTGTAAATGGGTTCAAATAAAATTAAACACGTACAAAAAAAGCAGCCCGCTCAAATTCTACAGCACTGATTTTCACTTCACAATTAATTAGAGCTGGGCGATAGAATGATAATGATATATATTGCGAAATAACTTTTTCTCGATAGAAAATTTAAACTATTGCGATAGGCCTCATCTCTCTTGCTCTCTTAAAAAAAAAAGAAGAAGAACAGCCAATCCAAATTAAGTAGCGCAGAGCCGAACCAATCACAGCCGCAGCGTCACGTCACGTGACTTGTTACGTACAGCACAAGTGCCAAGCCGCACGTGTGTATTTGTTTGGGAAGCAGCCAGCCGGGCTGCCCAGGTAATGGAGGAAATGAGTGTGCTGACTAGAGAAAAATCAACCGAGAGCGTGACCGAAGGTTACTGAAGAGAAAACAGATGATGGTTCCAATGCCGGAGATATTGTCGAACGGAAGGGCCACAGAAGTTCCGTAGTGTGAAGGTATTTCAGCTATTTCAAGTCTGACAAAAACAGAGTAGCGCGCACTGTAAATTGTGCCGAAAGCAAGTCTGGAAATACAATAAACTGGTGCATGCTCAATCTCTGACTGAAAGCGCTAATTCGTCATTCGGCTTTTGTCAGACTAAAGTAACTGTTAAAACTGTTTGAAAAGCTAAGCTATACAACAAGGAGAGATTGAGAATTTCCTTTTAGTTCTCAGTTTATTTGATATTGACAAAAGTTAGTCAATTTTGTCTGTTCTTCTGTAAAACAAACTAAGATTTATTTTTAGAATTAATATTTTGTTTCTAAGTGGAATTGACAATTTAGTGGTCTGTTTTGTTTGTTCTATTTTGAAACTTAAACGCTTTAGCGGCTGCCTTTTGTGTAGTTTGCAATATTTGCCTTTATTTATCTGAAAAAGTCTCATGTTCCTTAAGTACATCTACCCTGTTGAACTTATTATGGGAAATAAATATTTAAATCAAAACAAGCTGCTGATTATTTCAAATATAGTTATTTGGCTTATATCGTGATATATATCGTTATCGCCTGAAATGAAAAAAACATATCGTGATATGAAAAAATCTTATATCGCCCAGCTCTACAATTGAGAAATAGACTCAGACTTGACACATTTCTCCATATTGAACGTCATAACGCAACAGCACAGAGTAGGGAGCGTCTGCCTTGTCATTTCACCCAGATGGTAGCTGGAAGTATGTAAATTGGTTCGTTAACCTTACAGTGCTGTAACCAGTGGGCCATGCAAAGGGCTCGCTCCATGCTGGTTTTCTTGTATTTTATTAACGCCCATTAATAATAACGGGAAACTTTTGCTAATGGCCCGAGGTGGTTCACTGCGGTGTTATCAAACACTGCAGTAATTATACATGACATCCCTCTGATTAACACTCTTGTGATTATTACGTCACGTCGAATCATCTCGACTCCCGTTTTCTTAGTTATAACACATTTTACAAGAGGAGAAAGAAAGAAGGGCTCTAGCTCTCCCCCTCCCATCCTGACAAGCTGGTTTGTAACTTTAACCCCTGACAATAGAATGGCATGAAGAAAAAGGAGCTTGGGGGGTGGGGTGGGGGGTGGAAAGGTGAAAAGGGATCCACATTTTCATATGGCTTCTCCCCCAGTGCTTGCAGAGTGTGTGAAAAATTAGCTTGCAGTGTGTGCATGAGCTGCCAGCAGTGAGGGCTTGCACCTGGTGCAGGCGGGAGTATGCGAGGGGCCAAGGGTCACCTCACGGGTTAGACAGGATTGAAGTTCTCCTCTTCCCAAGAAGGGCCAGACAACCCCTGCGGCTGCATCGCATAACACGGGCCTTTCACGCCGCTTCCTTCCCTTTTCTTTCTCCCCCCCTTCCCCTCCTGGTCGCCTCCCTTTTTCTGCTGTAGAAAAGCACAGTAATCCATAACCCACTCAACTATCAGCAGCTCAATTATCCCTCCCGTTCACCCATTTTCTCCCCTCAGATGGAGATTCGAAAACAATTAACCTCTTCGCGGCTCGGGACTTTTCCCAGGAAAGGGGACGCCGGTAATTGAATGACTCCGCCATTTTTGACCGTGACTTCACTCCTTCACACATAAAGGTGGTTACTGAAAACTCTGCGGCTTTGTCGTTCTCCGGCGTCATTGTCAGGTAAGGTGCTCAAGCAGGATTTAACTAAATCATTTGATAATGTTTACATAATACTGCTTTCACCTACTTGGAGCTTAATAGATTTCCATCAGTCGTGATCATCATGTTGATATGTCGAGGAAATTGTACCCCCGTGAAGAATCTTAAATAATAATTATTCATATGTCAATAAATCATTGTTTGGTGGGCAGTACAACTGTGAAACCTGACACATCTACCATCAACAAGCTATAGCGCATCCTCCTGCATCCAAAGCCTTCAATAAAATGTTCTCTTCTCCCCCTTCATTACAAAGGGCCTCCTATTCATCTCCAGGTAGACAGCTTCAAAACGAGGGCGGGAAGAACAACCTGTTGCACCCATTGAGCTTTTTATTACTTCCCTCTTCAAAAAGGCTGGTGGCGAAAGAAGAGGCAACCTCAATCTTCTTGATTCCACAATACACAGTCAGCTTTCGGAAAACACACACACACAGACATGTAGCAGGATTTCAGCTGAAAGCTGTGTGTAAATTTTACAGACACTTGCTCCTCAAAACGTCACATTTGGGGAGATTACATTGCTGTTAGAGCCATTCCAGCTGTTAAAAAGGATAATGTTCTCACAAACAACTTCATCAAAAATGGGAAAAACAACTCAAAAGTGCCGCATTCAACCACAATCTCCAACGATGCCCAACAATGACTTCAACCAGCCATGTTCCATAAAGCGAGCTAGCTCGTTACCCAGTTATAAGCCGCGCCATATAATCCCTAACCACCGCACATCAACAAAACAAAGACATGTGCAAAAGCAAGACACTTCCATAAATGAATGTGTGAACGATATAGAGATATTGAAATATCTTCCACCAACTCCCACTTCTAATTGGAGTTGTGCATTTCGTGTTGCTAGACTTCAGATGCTACCTCGTCCTAAACCTCGGTGACTAGACGACCGAGTCGACAGAGCTGAAACCATGAACAACGTTTCGCAGCCTCGTCTGAAGCCCTCGAGATGGTAAAAATAGAATCATCGTGCAGAAATTATATGTTACGTTTGTTTTTTTAACATCAAAGGACCCAGTTTCTGTTCATTAATAATAAATGTTGCTTTGCATCAGAATTCCTCTGGGTGGTACAGAAAAACAGCGATCGAGCACAATCGATGTAATGAATTTTAAAAAGCCAGGTGATATAACTTATTTGAACTTAAACTTCCGGATGTTCACCAAACAACATAGCCAAAGTCTTGCTCCTTATATACATAGGTGCATAGCTAAAGTCACACACACACACACATAATAGAACACAGAAAAAGTCTTTGATGTCTCCTCAGCGTGGAGACTGCAGCTCCGTTAGTCACCCACAGTCGATCCAATATCCATATATGCTACACAATGACAGTAGCAAAGAACCAACATAACTCCAGCCACACACACACACAGACACCAACGCAAACTCTCAAACATAGCGTGAGCTGATTGTGGATGAGAAGCAAGCAAAAGAAGCGCCAGCAGAAGAAGAAGAAAAAAAGGAGGAGGAGGAGAAAAAGAAGAGAACCTAAACACCACTGGCTGTGCGCCAGACAGACTGGAACTTCTCTTGATCATTATGTCTAGCCTTCAGGTGTCTGGGGTCGGACCAACTGTAGGCAATAGTTAGTTTGAGGTTGGTGGAGGGTGGAAGGTAGGGTATTGGGGGGGGGGGGGAATAACACAGCAGCCAGACAAAGAGGGCTGCTTACATACCACCAGCATCAAGGAAGGGAGGGCGGGAGGCAAGGGAGGGAAGCAAGGAGAAGAAAGGAGGAGGGTTATAAAAATTTGATTAGACGATCCTTTGCTGAAGCGACTTTCTGTGTCGGTTTGCTTTTCTTTCTTTCTTTCTTTTTTTTCTCTTCCTCTGCCAGTTCCCCTCCCTTCTCTTACTCCACAGCGCTACCTTAGAGAACGGGGCAGACAGATTTTTATAGGTCCTAATTAAAGCCATCTGAAACCTTTTGAAAACATCAAATGGCCCCGGTCCCCTACTCTCTCCCTCCCTTCTCCTGATTGGCGTAAAGCACAAAAAACAATCTGAAGGCATGTTTTGGGGGTTTTTTGTTTTTTGCTTTAACTCCTGCGTATACATACATTTTGCACCCCCCCAACCTGACCCCAGCACCCCTAATTTCCAATCAATAAAAGGGTTCAATGAGTGACATGACCTCAGAATGTGAAATTCAATTTGATGGAATTTAAGTAGAAAAAGCCTGTTCAATAATTATTTACCTTTTTAAAAAAAATAAATAAATAAAAAAAAAGTACTTTTTTAAAATCATTTTTCTTTGTTTAATCACATCCAGCATTTGAAAGGACAAAACACGTTACTGAAGATCCACCCTTATCCTGCCCGGCGGGCTGAAGTGAAGTGCAGCGCTGTTTCAGTGCGCTTCAAGTACTCCATTTATTTCTTCTGCTGCTCTCCCTCCCCTCTCTCACCCCCGATTGTCCTCATTGAGCCGTGCGGACCGGTTGCACAGTCTGTCTGCCTGCCTGCCCGGGGTCAGCGGGTTTACCCTGTGCTTTTTATCTATATTTCATGCTATGGCCCTGCGCTGAGACAGCCCCACATTCACAATGAGCAAATTCACAGACTGCGCAAAGAACGTCAAAAGAGGCGGAATATAAGCGAAGTCAAACACCATCCGAGCATCAAGTAAAGTCAAATAAGACTATGGAAGTGGTTTAAAAATACGTATTTAATTCTGCTTGGAAACAAACCAAAATAAAGGGACAGAAAGCAAACGGCGCAAAAGTGGCACATGCAATCGCAAATCCTAAAAACAATAAAAATTTAATTAAGAAAAAGCAAAGTCGGCTACAAACAGAAGATAAAATAGTTTCAGGATTGTTATCATCGTATTTTTTAAAGCGAATAGAAGACGGGAAGTAAAATTTTGTCGATACTTACAATTCATTTCTATAACTTCTGGGCGTTATTGTCTCGCCCCTGCGACTCTGCGTTTTGGAGACGGCCAAGTGTGCTCCTCCGACAAAGCCAGGGGTCATTCTCGTCGAAGGGATGTGACAGCGTCATCGGATGGCAGTGAAGTTTGCATAACACAACACCTGGTGAGTCCCGCCGAGGACGGCGAACGTCCGATTCCGCCGGTGTCAGGTCTTCAGTGATGCCTGCACTCGCCGGGATTGAGCGCTGAGAGGACAGGGAGCGCACAGAAAGGCGTCATGTGAGCCTGTGTTCGAGGCGCCCATTGGCCAGCCGGGGATAAGTATGATAAGGGGAGTGCGTGCGCCATTGGCCCAGGACGAGAGCGGAGGCGCCTCCTCGCTTGGCCGTGCGCAAGAATGTGAGTGCGGCTCAGTGTTCATAATTTTCAGCGGGAGGGGTTGGAAGACAGAGAGGGTGGGGGGCGCATAAGTAACAAATTGTTCTTAAGATTTTTGTTATAGAAGGGAGGGGAAACGCACACATTCTGTTTCGTCGTTATATAAAAGTGGAATGTATGAAAATGTGTGGCGAGCCTACACGTCAGCTTTCGTTCTTTCTTTCTTTTTTTTTTTTTTTTGAGTGGTCGTCAACTAGCAGATTAACCGAGGGCGAAAATGTGACACGAAGTTGTCTTCATAGTGACGACAGGTAAGAAAGCAACATGACTGCCAAAGTACCCAACAGGGAGCTGTTTTCACTGGATCTGGATGTTTCCAGATATCACATCACGTATTTCTCATGATTTTATCAGATTTTGATGTGATATCTATATAACCCCCACCAGATGCAAGAACAGCAGCGCAATACAGAATAAAATTTGTATCCCTGTAATCTGAATTAGTTGCATAAATTTGTGGATAATTTCCTGCATAACTAAGTGCTGCACATTCACAAGGAATTTCATTCATCATTACTTAACAAAGTCAATACTGTTCTGGCTGAAATGCCACAAATTTTCTGACGCAAATAATAAAAAGTGAAAAAAGAATAGGATCAAACAGAGTTCAGCGGGCCCCCACATTTATGTTCAACACCGCAGAAACCCCAAAATGAATTCAGCATCTTCACTCTCACTTTCCTAAAAAGTAAACTATTATTTAAGACACCTGGAGCTAATTGATGCAAAAAATGTTATAAGAGCACAAAGGTCCTCTATTACTTTCTCCTACGTGTATGGACACAAAGGCGGTGTGATATGTTTTACGTTGTTCTGCCCCGTTCTTCATTTCTACATTGATTTTCTACACAGCTGGACTTCACAGAGGGCAACGGGACATAAAAGAGCATCCTCTCAGCCTCCCTCTCTGGTTCTGTGGAGACAGAAAGAACTGGAGATTCTGTATGGGTGGGAAATAGAGCGCGTGTAATCTGGAGCACGCATCTTCCCCCTGCTCAGGCTGCAGCATTAAATCGATATTCCGCAAAGCTTTCTCTTGTTTTCACATTCACTTGACTGCTACCGTGATGCGCCGCGAGGGTCGAGCAGCCGCTCCCTGATTTTTGTGGCACTTGTGCCCCCCTTCGCCCGCCACCTCCCCCCCTTTTTCTTCCTCTTCCACCTTCACTTCACTTCACTCCACAGCAGACACCCTCATTTGGATGGCTCCAAGGCGATGCGCCCATTCCATTTGTCTCTTGTGTTAACAGGAGGCGGCAGAAATAAGGCAGTGCGCTATCTCTATACAGAGCATTATCTCCGCCTTGCTCCTCCAGCACCATGAAACAATGATTATTAACTGCTTGAGGAGCATGCTTAGGGATTTCAAGGCTTGTTGCCACACTTAGGGAACATGAAGTGTATTGCACAACGCACCCCATGCTCAAGATTTTAGATTTTTTTTGCCTGAAAATAATACTTCCTCTTTTCTTGCCATTTGCGAGTACTTTCAGAAGCTACTGGCTTGCCCGAAACCCCCGGTGGGAAGAGTAGTAAGTATGGCTAACGGCATTATGACCGGACGTGTGACAGGAGCATTTTCACAAGAAACCAGCCTAGCACTTCCTTTTCAAGATTTAAAAGCCTGTTGTGCAGCGTCATCCTGCTGTAAGATAGTGGTTATGCATTCATACACTCAAGTGTTCACACACACACACACACTCTCCATCGTTATAAAAGCAAAGCCCTGCCTCTGCAAAATGGGTCATACACTGCAGTCACTTTATCTCAGCAAATGTATTGTGCCTGCGTGAGTGTGTGAGTGGTAGGCATGCGCATGTGTGATCACACATCAAAGGCAAGACTCCCAATATTAAAGCACGGGTGTCTTTGCTGAAACAGGACTTGAGCGTGTCAAACCGTTGAATGTTTTCGGCACTTTTGAGCTCGTGCGATATAGTTAGCCCGCAGAGCCAAAATGAATTTTTCCTTTAATACCTTCAAACGGCCAAAAGGAGGGTGCTCGCACACTAAAATAACGTACAGAGGCATCATTTTTATTCTACCTTAGTCCACTCTGTGCCATACGTGAATACAGTTTCAGCCCAATGTAAGATTCCTTCTGAATACAGGGGGAAAAAATAAAAGCCTTGGTTCAAGATACACTGTCAGGCTAATACAGAGACACACATTTGCAGATATATACCCACTGTGGAATGAATTTTCGCTGTGGGGTTCAAAGCTGTGCCAGTCAAAGAGGGAAGACAGCTCCGTGCCGCCGTCTTATAGACCCATCACTGTGCGAGCTAATCTGCGGCATGTTCTGGCCCTATATTTAGACCAATGTTTTGTGAACACTTAGCATAATTCAGTGAGACGAAAGGAGCTTTTCAAAGCTGTTAACCTCATCTCTTTAAAACTCATTTGGAGTTTTTCAGCTGCGCATTCCAACACACCTGTTCTCCTCTTTGTAGACCTGTAAATGCTCTCCGGTTTAGTGAGGAAATAGTTTAGCATAATTGGCGGTGATGGTGCAGCGTGACAATGAGAGCACGCCACAAATGTGAGGAGGTGATTGATTCATTCAGCTGCTCGTGAGAGAATGGGTGTTGTGTGAAATCGGCTCCAGAAACAGTGCGAAAATGTGCCGTCGTTCCCCTCGTAGAGCATCGCCCGATTTATCTCTGCAGTCATCGTCTTTACTGCACTCGTCACATAATTTGACATCTCAATAATCACGTCCTTATAAATTTAGAGGAAGTAATATTTCAGAGATAACACAGCACCTTGGTTTCATTTGGTCCCATTTATTATAAAGAAAGTAGCTGATTTCAGTCTGCATGAAAGTGTGTGCGTGTGTGTGCGTACCAAATGCTCTAAACGGGTCCAGGTGGGCCAGTGGGAGATGGTCATACTCAAAGCCTTTACCTCCATCTGCTGTGTGGCCTGCACAAGCTCGCACATTTCCACACAAACACACAGATGAGATAGACTGTCTGGTTCAAAAGCCCATCCCTTAAGCATTAAACGCTATACGCTTTGGCCACAGAAGCGTGCCACACTGGGGTCCTGCATGGCATCTGCCTCCCAGCTCCCAGAGCCAAGGCGTGGGGCCGAGGGAGGGGCCTGGGGCAGAGATAAGCTCTTCCTCCCCTGGTCACTGCTACGCCATGGGAACCGGACAGGCCTGGAGCCTCAGCTGAGCACCGCTGATAATATCCACATGAGTGTACATGCACGTTTGTGTGTGTGTGTGTGTGTGTGTGTGTGTGTGTGTTTGTGGTTACATGAATGGTTGCTGATGAGGCAGGGTTGAGGGGTTGCATGTGTGTGTGTGTTTGTGGGAAGGTTAGGTGCATGCATGGATGCACACACTTACATATTTTTTTAAAAATAGTCAAATATCACCACTAAGACAAAAATGCCCATCCATGAAATATTAAAAGTTTTGCAGCTTAATGCCAGTTGTTCACAGAAGTGTGTAAAGATATGCATCCTCCAGAGGAATGCATTTGTTTTCAACAATCTGTACAAAAAAAATCAATTGCCGTTCCGCAAAAATGCATGGAAATAAGAATTTTAATGTCAAGCTGACTCATGTTCCAAAGCAAACACATGTTTCTTAAATGTCTGAAAATGAGTGACAATATGCTTGCAAGCCACTCTTCCTCACTTAAGTGTTGATATTCTCACAAAAACCTGCACAAGAAACAAATGAAATTATCCACTTTGCAGATTGCTCTACTTCATTTTGGGATATGAAATTTTAAGACAAACTAAATAAGAATCCGCTGGTAGGCAGAGAAAGACAAAGCTCGTAATAAGTACAGTACATTTCATTAGAGCGAGTGCTGTAATGACAATGACATGAAGCAATGCCGCTCTTACAATAGTGCTCATTGTATTTTTTTTTCCATTCTGTGCCCACATTTACAATGTAAGATTAATTGCTTTGCTGCTAACTGCAAATCAGTCTGCCCTTGTTCTAATTCGTTGTTTATTTAACATGAGTGTAATCTAGTCTTTTGTAAAATGACAGAAATGGTTCCTCTTTGTTCAGCTGCACTGACCTTATCATTTTAACTTGTCATATCGGAATGCTCATTTACTCATCGCGTTAAGAGTCGCCTCACGTAACGAGGCAGTCGGGCAAATTCAATTAATTCGGGGCTGCTTTTAATCGTGTTGATGTTTCAAATAACAGCGCGTGACAAAAAGGTCTGGATCATGATAGAAACACTAATTGTTAAAACAAAATAAAGGGGATGATAGGATAGTGTAAAATGTATCAAAAGTTAAACCTGCTTGAATTTATTAATGTAATATTATGCATTAAGATGAGGCCCATGGAATAGTCTCGTGCAGTATGTATATTTGTTTAAACCACCTAAACGATGTGTTAAATGCACTGTGCCTATCATTTTAATATAATAATTACCTCAATGATTTTCAGAAGGAATGATTAGCTAGTGCAAATCAAAACTGCTGCTTGAGGGCGTTTTTTTTAATGGACATTTTTGATATTATTTTATAAAACTATTTGAGTACATAGGGCCTCTTTACAAAGCCAAATAGAAAATAACATGCAGAGAGATGTCTCCTTGATATTTATTAAACATTGCTGTTCTTTTTTTTTTAATCATTTCATCATTAGTGAAATATGGCTGATGAACACTGAACTGCCGGCACGCTGATTGCTTTTAGCAATTCTTTGATGTTCAGCTGGACGGCAAGTGCAAGTCATTTAATTACAGCGTCTCCAACCAAAGGCATTTCGTGTCATCCCATAGATTTCTGTTGTTCGCCATTGCTGCTTTCCTTCCAGCTGCCCCGATGAGTGTGACATATTTATCTAACCACTTATTACTGTTCATGATTGTTGACGTGTCTGATCTGTGAGAGAGTAATCTGTACTGTTAAGAATCAGAGTCTGAAGTAGTTATCAACTATAAGATGTAAGATGAACGCAGATGTTTCTAATATTTAATAAAGTTCTGTTTTGCAGCCTGGTTGGAAGACTCGCCATAGTAAATGAAGAACAGCGAACATGGTGAAACATAAAGTGCCCTGTCATGTGTGTAACCCTCTGAGGACTAGCATGTGTTTTGACAGGGGGAGGAGGAGAGAGAGAGCAAGAGAGAGACATAGACAGAGAGAACTATCCAGAGATCCAGGTCAGCTGTGAGGCCTCAGCTGGAGTGCAGGGCTACACCTGTCAGCGCCCAGGGCCCCTCTCTCTTTCTCGCTGTCTTCTTTCTGTCTCTCTCTTTCTGTCCAGCTGGACTCTCAACCCCCCACCCAGTCTCCACCTCCCAGATCCAGGCCACTTCAGCCCAGCCATGCGTGGACATCTCTGGGAATTCATTCCGGATGCTTCCTGTTCATTGCATCCACTCCTCCCTCGCTCTCCTTTCTCATTTTGTCCTTTTACTCCTCCTTTTGCTATCTACCTCATAACTCATCTCTATTTTTTCACGCACTTGATTTTTACTTAAACAGCACAACCAACTAAATCCCAACCATGCAGAACATGGTTCACTAAAACAGTAGCGGTCTAAAACATTCCAACTACTATTGCCTGACCTGAATTTGTAGAAAAAGTCATAGTTTTTGGTTTATCCTGTGTGTTTGGCAGAAGTGAGCACTTTTTTTTCAAAGATGGTGGCACAAATATCCAAAGTTTTCATTGTAAAGTTTTAGAGGGAACCACTAAGGAGCATAACACATTCGCACCACTCCTTTCTCCCGCTGTGCATCCAAAGCCTCTTTTCTACACAGTCAGCAGCAGCAGCTGGAAGCATTAAAAATGTTGGTACAAGCATCCTTTCTATTCTGATGTGACTGTAGCCTATTTTCCCAAAGTATGCATGTACTGTAAAATTAAGTCCATACCATTTCTGCACTCTTTTCTACATTTTACTTTACCGTCAGCTGAGAAAGTGTATATTATGTATATTTCATTATTATACCATATCGTCTGTTTAAACTAAAATAAAATAAAAGCAATGCAACAAGTTCAGTCTGAGTTAAGACACTAAATAACAGCAAACTAATTTGAAACTTAATCCATGCTTAGTTATATCCTTATATAAACTGTGCATTATACTATTTTATATAGGAGTTGTCAGAAAGGAGTAAAACTTTGAGAAAAAAAAATCATACACTCATTAGCCTTTTTTCTTACAGTAATCCAAGGTAAACAGGAAGTCAGATGACCACTTGTAAAACCAAATAAGGTATGCAGAAGAGCTTCTTTGAACTGATGCTCGGCAGAAGACCACACTGGGATCAGCTCCTGTGAGCCAAGAACAGGAAACTGAGGCCACAACATGTACAGGCTTATCAAAACTGGAAAATGGAAGATGAGAAAACTGTTGTCTGGTCTGATGAGTCGTGTTTTGTTGCTGTGGGATTTAGATGGTAGGGTCAGAATTTGACATGAACAACAAGAACGAGCTATGTAACAGTTCAGGATAATGGTGGGGATGTTTTGAAGGCAGACTGAGTGTTTTCGCTTACTATATCCATCCTTTAATGCCGACAGTGTGCTCATCTTCTGATAGCTTCCAGCAGGATAACTCACCATATCACAAAGGTCAAATTGTCTTAAGCCCCTTTCTAGAACATGACAATGACTTCACTGTACTCAAATGGCATACAGACGCCAGATCTCATTGCAATCGAGCACCTTTGGGATGTAGTGGTCTGGGAGATTCCACCCCATGCCATCGTAGAGTTCATGGATGTGTGGCCAAAAAATCTAAGGGGGCCTAGCAAAATATACGTAACAAAATCACAATGTAATTTTAATTATCCTGTTAAGCAGTAATAAAGTTCAGTCTGCAAATTCCAATTCAAGATCAGCACTAAGAGTCTTCAGTCCAATCAAGTTGACTATGTTTGTAAAAATGAAAGAACTTTTTTCTCTATAGGCTGTAAAACTAATTCAGAAATGCCGGAATTTTAATATGCTCACCATTTTTTATAGCTATCATGCAAATTGGCTAGATTATCTCATTATATATCTTAGCTTTTAAATATATATAGCCATTCATTGTCTCATGTAGTTTCCGGGAAGCATTAGTAGTGAGCCCATATTTGGGGTCATTATAAACTCAAAACAGGATCACTTGGATAACTTTGATTGCTTCCGATCATTACAGAGTGTATTATTTGCTACACTAAACAGAATTACAAAAATGGCAATTTCTCTCTGCTTGAAGCTATGACACATTTCTTTGTTAATAGCTTCAACTGCAGTAAAAATGCCTAAAAGGATACTGAGAACACAACATGAAAGAATGACAACAGCTGTGGATTTGTTTGAGAATAATCGCAGTCAATTGTACAGCCAACCTGTGTTAGTGTGTAAAGAATATAAACTTGGACATGGTTTAATATTCTACTTTTTTTTTCGCGGTTACAATCGATTTTCAGATAAGTGGCTTGCCAACAGCGCTAAAAATAAAATACCTGACAGCTGCTGGCCGGCTCTTGTAAACTGTAACATTGGTATTTTTCTCTTGGATACCTGTAAGGTGCAGATGACAAGCTCAATAAATCTGCCATTTAACCTTACTGAAACTCCATTTTGTCCCGCAGCAAGATGAAGCTGAGAGTTGAATAACAGTAAGCTTACTCTCTTGCTGCACTCACACCACATCCTATCCTACACGCCAGCTAATGAATTATTCAACTGTTTGTACCTGTGAGGCAAGCAGACTCTGTTAAGGGCTGCCCCGGTATGATCTATAATTAAATATGATGCAACATGAAAGTGCATAAGACATGAGACTAGGGTTTGGACAAGTCACTCAGACTTTCCACCTTGTTATCCATTTTGTGTACGTCCATATGCTGACTGAAGCTGTTTTTATTTTTGAGCGAGCTGTTTGTTTAAAGTTTTTCAGCCTTGTGCAAACTGGAATGCTTTGCTCTCGTTCGCTCGGTTACTGTCTTACGTCACTTTCTTCTGTCAGCAGTTGACATTTAAGGGCAATGATATCATGTCACGTTTGATTAAGCTATTACTGTCTTACACTGTACAGTTCACAATGAATAGGGTCCCTGTATCCTGCAGTATGTTTGTTTTGCTCCCACTGGCAGTTCAATCATAAAACCTTTTAAAGCTCACACTCAGAAATAATCCTGCTGTGCATTTTGAAATTTTGCCCGTAACAAAACCATTCACGGGCTCTCTGTATTGACCGTTTGGGGTATGTGAATCCCAGCAGCAATCCACTTTTCCCCGGAAAGCGCTCAACTGTCCTGAAGGAGAAGCAAACAATTGCTTAAACTTCAACTGCACAAGAATGGGTATTCGTTTTCAAGTTTAAGATAGATGACTTCTTTATTTTAGACTGTGATTTAGGCTGAAAATGTGAACAAAATCAAACGTAGACATTTGGTCTATATGAAAATCTCAGTGACAGCTGAAGGCATTAACCTTGCAATCGCACACAAATACACGCACACACAGTGCAGCGGGATCCTCGCATCTGTCCAAATGTGAACAGCAGTATCTTCACCTTGCAGGCGGCTGTGGGGAGGGAAGGCTTAGTGGCTTGCTCACTTTCTTCCTTCACTGGCTGTGAAGTGGAGTCTGAGGTGTCAGGAGTTTTTTTTTTTAACCCCTCCTCCTCCCCTTTCTGTCTCACTCTTTTTTTTCCTCCACAGTGAGTACATCTCTATAGTGGTGGAGTCTGTGCTTTACAGGGAACACTGCGTGTGCCTGATAAGGAGCTGAAAGCAGATATATACATCCGGGAGCGAGCTGCAGATACACAGTCAGGAAGACAGTAAACAGATCACATACATAATGTCTCTTGGATTTACATGTAGCATATCATACAGAGATGCAGAGAGCAAACATATAAGACTGGCCAAGTTTCTTGCACCTAAGAAGATGATAAAGGGATACTAAGAAAGGATGCATTTATAAAAAAAAGGGAAAAAAATCCCTGCCACGTCTCATTTTGCTCCCAGACAAATTGAATTGACCCTTCCATCACTGTTGGACAACAATATATATATATATCAGTCAACAAGCAATATAATATAATATAGTGTGAGTGTTTACTCCCTCCTATCATGTGCTGGGAGTACTTAGAAGGTTGCACCCCCTAGACAAGCTTTTACCTCTTCCCCTTTATTAAGACCCAGCAATTACTCTGGTTTGCTGACACCATGAATACCAATACAACAATGCCTCTTCTTTCTCCATTAGACACCTCCCAATACCATCACCACACACACACAGACACAGAAAGAAAGAGCGAGCAAAATCTTACTGCCACCCTCCCTACCCAGTAAAAAAAAATCTTTATCCCCCCCAAACCCCACCCCATGATTCCCCTCCTGAAATACAAAGTTGCCTGTGGTTGCCATGGCCACGATCGGGAGTTCATAAATCCAAGCGCAGTCCTCCTGATAATTCCTCGAAAATTATCAGGAGGATTTTCTTTAGGGAAGGGGGGGGGTCAGTGCAGTGAGTTACATGACACAGGATGGAGGATTTCTATAAAGAACATAGACTGGGTAAGATGAGGAGGAAGCCCATGCTTCTCCTCCACAACGTGTCCTGCCCAAGCAGATGGTGCTGTGTGGCTTTGCCGTGCTACTACGATCGCCTTGTGAGTGCCGCTGCCATAAGGAGGCAGGTTTGTAGGAGATTTGGGGTGACAGTGTTTGGCATGGGCTACAAAGTGAAAATGTTGGGAGGGAGAAAAGCACTTGGTGCTTTGGGTTGACACCAAGGTAAGCTCCTGTTATGTTCCTGTCTCTGTGATTTAGTGCCCAAGTGGTGCAAGAAGTGGAAAGCAAAGGCAGCTTTCAGGTTCAGGGGTTTGGGCACCATGCCGTGGACCATTATGGTTTACATTTTAGTTTTGATCATAACCTACTTCAGCTGAACACAGTTCCACGTTGTGTTTGCGATCAAAAAGAAACAAAAAATAATTACAAAGAATAAATCTCAGACTGAACATGGTGAACCACCAGATCATATCTGACTGGAGAGCATAATGAGCAATTACTTTGTGGCAAGGAAATTAAACCCCACAAACAATAACACAACTTCTTCTATTCTGTATAATTTCACTCTGAATCTAACATAATTCCACCGTTTAGTACTATAAATCATGTCTTCTTGTCAGATTTTTTGTGGCTGTATTAAGGTTTATTTATTGTCTCTATTCATGATTATCAAAGAGCAGTTGTAAGAGAGGGTAAGATCATCTTTGTGGAATAAGAAATAAAAGTTTTGGATTTTTTTATTTCATGAATGCATTTTTTTTAATACTCATGGTACCATCATCATGTTCCACATCTCTGTGCAGACTTATGCCTGATACAGAGTTGGCACTTCTCTCCTTCAAGGTCTTTTCCAGTCAGCTGCTTCCTCAAAGTCACATTCTGACCAGTTGCAGTTGTGCGTTTGCGATGTGCAGCAGATCTCCTTCATTATTGTCAAAATGAAACCCCTTAATTTTTAATTTCATTTAACTTGCAATGGGACAAATCTGGTGAATAGGAAGGGTATGAGTAACATTTGTGCTCACATGGCTTAAAAAAAATCCTGACTTCTTCATGCACTATGTGCTGCCTCACAATGGACTTTTCTTCATCGGACATCTCAGGACACTACAGTAGGACAGTCTGGCCCTGGGGACAAATTCACTATCCATAACTCTACAGCTCCTGATCTGATGTGCTGCCTTGAGAGTTGAACACTGTGGACTCTATAGCTGTAAACTGCTCTTCAGTTTCTGAGTCGTAGCCGGAAACCAAGCTCTTATCAAAAATGATGATCTTAGACAAGAGAGTCAACGGCGCCTTCTATGGCCATGCTGGATGAGATCCAGAGGTGCACAAGGACCTGAAAAGGGAAATGGGCAAAATTAGTTTTAAACATAATAGATAATTAAAAAGGTAATGATAGTAAATGTCATATATATGTAGAACAGAAAATATCCTGGTAATTTTCTGCCAGTACAATTTTCTGCTGGTAACATTCAATGTATGGAAAAAAAAACAAAAAACAAAAAACAAAAACAAACAAAAAACAACATATATAGATATATAGATATATATATACAAAATGCACACAAAAATGATTTCATTTTTCACTGCACTGCGTGGTATTTTTACAGATTCTTTAGTACAAACTTTTTTTGACATGACTTAACCATGAGTGAAAATATACACTGTGGGACTGACTGTGACCACTTACATGCATTCCAACAGCTGATGCCAGGAGATGACAGTCCAGCTCCCGTGAGAGCACGTGTAGTCTGGTCTCAGCACAGTGAAGTTTGGATCTGTTTGGGGTGGATGGGTTTGTGAGGGGGAGTAGGCTAGAGGGATAGCGGGTCATAGAGGGTCATCTGCCTGAATACTTGCACTCATTTTGACATGATGTATCCGTTTGTCACATGCAAACAGTCCTACACACATTAGCCTCCCAGTTGAATTATACCCATCTGCAGTTTTTCCCCTTTCCACACATGCTAACAGCATAATCACTCAAAAACATGAAACACACAAATGCTGCCCTTAATCCACAGATTTCATACAAGCACACATATACACTGGTTTTCCAGAACACTCAATGCACTGTATGCACCATTACTCTCTAACACACACACACACCAATGCACACATGGACACACCAGCCATCTCAGTCTGTGGCATGGAAGAATGGAGCCAGTGTATGCGAGGCAGCTAGCAGACAAGGGCAGGGCCGGGGGGTTTCAGGGGGATATGCATGTGTGTATGAAAGGCTATGTGTTGGGGACACAGCAGGCTAGAAAATGTGGGTAGGTTTGGAGAGAGGCCCTGATCTATACATTTGCAATTAATTTACAGTAAGTAAACAGACAGAGTCCCAAATAGAATCTGAGATGCTCTCGGAGTCATAATATGACAAACTTGGAGATCTGTGGCTGCATCTAAAGCACAAAACCCTTGAGGGATATGAGAGTTGATCTTTGCAGGCTAGTTTGAAAATAAATTATTAAAATCATGGATGTTTCCATGCTAAAATTAGAAGCTTGTCTAAAAGAAGCACTCAAAGGATTTGAGCAGAAAGCCACCTTTTTAAAGAAATACTGAACACAAAAGGAAAAGACTGTCACTCTCTGCTCACCTTCTTGTCAGCTGAAACTTCAGTGAACTTCGCAGAACTAGCAAACACAGCAAGTTAACACTCACAGATCTATCTTAGTCACCAGGAAAAAAAATAGAAGGTGCACAATTACTTCTAGGGTATCAAATAGAAATAAATACAATGAGGAGAATTAAGTTAAAATTTTCCTGCAGGGAAAATTGGATAATTCTAGAAGTAGAAATATGAACAATATAAATATGAAATACATCACATCTAAAAGTTACCAAAGCTTAAATGTGTGTTATCCTGTATGTATTCAATCCTCCTTCGCTTTGGTTTCACAATACACTTACAACTAAGCATTACTATAGGTGGTGCAGAGTGCATTAGCTGTGCATTTTAAATATTACAGCTTGCCAGCATGGCTAGTCTGGACAAAGTGGCTACCAGTTGTACTAGTGAAGTCATAAATGTAAACATTAAAAGCAGATTTATGAGTAATGGGTTCAGATTCTGACAGAAAGGTTTGCAAATACTACACTTTTGCTAATAGTTAGAAATCTTTTGGTGCTGATGCTATAACACAGGGTTAATGACAGCTGGGTTGTCTGTATTGCAATTTAAGCATTTAAAAGTAATTGTAGTCATAGTGTATAGTAATTTATTCGACTTGGGATCAGGAAGTGAGTGCAGGCTCCTTTGATGTTGGGAAGAGGTTACAATGAGAAGGAACAGATCAGAGCAGCTTACTGAAAAGAATAAAGAAAAAAAAAGTTTTCCTTTTTTTGTCCTTCTTTCCTTAATTGTTCCGACAGGAGAAACAAACAGAACTATGGGTTAGTTTGGGTCAGCCATTCCATCAACCTTTCTTCTTCTCTTGCTTGAATTTTTAATCTTTGGAGTCAAATTCTCAACATTTTGAAATGTAAATTTAATTCCTTATCTTACTGCTTTTTAATGACGTTTACGTCATTCCTATAAATGTTTCACTGCAAGAAAATTAAGCAAAAAAAGGAAAGGATAATAGTAGCACCATCTTTTTTACCCACCCTTTATTCCCATTGCCCAGTGCATCAGCTGGCATATTGCTTCTATAAAATACACCAGTGTGTGTATGCACAAAATGCTTTAACACAATATTTATAATGCAATAACAGATACAAACCCTCACACTGACTATGAAAGCAAACCCTTGTATTGGGAGTGCTTGCCTTGAATTTGTTGTATCTGTTGCATTATACGCGAAACAGTTTATAACAGCTGTTGAATGAAGGTGAAAAGGAATTCCACCACACATCTTCTCATCTCCTTCTGTGCTTACATACAATACTACAGAGAGCTGGGGGGGGGGGGGGAGGGTACTGTATTCTAGTGCAAATCTTCAAAGATAATGAAAACCATACAGTTGGTTCCAGTTCAAGAAATAACACTGCAGGTGTTTTCTGTACAAAGGCTGGGTTGTTCAGCATTCATGCAGCATAAATTGATTTTCTTTCCAGTAATGCGTACCTTGTATTTAGTCATCATCCAAGGCCACATTTCTTTACTAGAGTGAGATTTTGAGAGGAATGAAGACACACGCAGATGTTTTGTCAAAGGGAGAGGCCAGAACTGGGTGGGAAAGTTTTGGGTAAACCTATAAACACTGACTTTCTAAACTGTATCAGCCACTTGGAGAATGCTAAGATTGTTACATTTTTTTTTCTTTCAAATTGCATGTACCATGTCTATGTTATGGTGCAATGCAGCTACAAAGATTCTTCAACAAAACTCTTAGACTTACTTTAAAGTTAATGACAAACTTATACCTTTGTTAATGCTTAATAATTGTCTTTGATATACCTCTAAGTTTTATGTAACTGAATATATACCTTTCTAAAAACAGGCAAATGTCAGACAAATTAGCTCTTTCAATCATCAATTTTTTTTGCTATCAGCCTGAACATTTCACTCACTGCTCTTTTCTTTTCATCCTTTTCAATCATCATTTTCTTTTCAGAGGAGCAGATGTGAATTAGCCTGTGTGCGTGCATACAATTTTTGTGGTTGAAAGTGTGTGTGCAAGTGAGCGAGAGTGACAGAGAGAGAGAGAGGGAAGTTAGCCAACTAGCCTTTTCTTTTGAAACCCAGAGGGCCTGGCTGACTCCAGTTTCCAACATGCATGCCGTAAATCAGAAGGAGAAAAAGCTAAGTTAATTGCACAGGCGTTTATGAAGGAGAGAGCCTTGATTTACTCCAAAAGCTTTACATCTCCCCTGTGGATGTGGAGTGATGAAAGGAGTAGAGTAAGGGAAAAGGGGGAAAGGGAAGGAGGGGATATGGAAGTGGGGACAGGGAAAGACCATGTGGGATGTGTACAGAATTGACTTCCAGCATATTAGCCTGGCTGATTGGTGAGACGAGATCGTGGACAGATACATATCTATTGGGAATAAAACTAAATTAAAAGTATTATTATTATTAAAACTTGAGAGAAGTCAGGATGGCTTTGGTTTAGAATGAAACATTCTCATTATGGAGTCAGAGAAGCGTCAATAATGTGAATGCTGTGAAAAAAACTCTAGGGATGTAACAATAAGTTAGGGTGTGTTTATCTAACCTATAGCTGCACAAAGGCTGCCATTGGAGGTGATAAAGGTGGAAAATTACATACAAAGTTTGACAGCGCTCTACTTCTTCAATTGGCTATTTTTTGGAGTAGATCTACCCATGTGACTGCGCACTATAAGCCTTAAACAAATTTGTCTACTTATTTATTTGAAAATAATAGTTGCAGTGCCCATGTGCTTTTTTTTTTAATGTAAACATTTAATTAACCTTACACAATAAATCAATGAAAACTAAACCAACATACTAGAATTATTTAGAGCAACACATTCATGAATGTAGCATTAGCAGGAGTTAAAGGTGTATTTGGTAGATGGGTGAAGCCTGTGTTCCGGTGTAGCGAGGCAGTGGGGGGAAGTGACTCACTTATAATTTCTGTTGCAATTTCCAGTCGAGTTTCTCTTTGTACACGTTGTGATCAACTGACCTGTGATGCTGCTCTGAGGTTTCCTGCTCTTTGTGGATGTAGCCATCTACATTCTACAACCTATAAGCAGCTGTTAAAAAGGCTTCTTTAAAACCTCTAGTGTAAAGGAAGTAAGGGTGGGATTTGGTAAGTGTCATCAAAAAGCATCATCAGCTTAAATTCAATTTGATAACTACCAAAGCCCATCAGCACATATAAGCACTTATATAGGCAATTATTTTGAAGCGTTATCTAAATGAACTTTTATTTCAATGGTCAAAGAGACATAAAAAGTGCATGTACAGAATATTCAGTCAATTCTAAGAAATATTCGTCCACAAATAAGATCGTAAAAGCCTGCTTGACTGAAAGTTATACCACCATTTATGCTGCTGCAAAACTGCCCTATCCCATTTCTAAATTCTTCAACTGCTGTGTCTCTTTCTTATAATATCCTCATGCCCGGGACTTAATCTTGCAATGACCATGGATACCACACTCTACCCTGCAGGAATCCAACATAGTCCATCCCCATAAACAGTACCATGTTTCTGCTAACTGCACAGTTTAGCCTGCAGTTACTGTCCAGTATGTTGCTTTAATTACATGGAATTATCATTTCATTATTTTTCAAAGACTTTTCTCAGTATGAAACAACCACATAACAACATCAGCAACACATTATGAAGAGATCCGCTATCTGATTTAAATGATCTAACATGATTGTGGACAATATGTGTTAGCTTTAAAATTCCAGTTTGTTAAATGCCATTTGACAAGTTTTTGTTTTCCTTTCAAAATAATATTTAAGCTTCCTCTCTAACAATAAAATTATCGCAAATTTCTTCTTCCAGGAAATATTCCAACTGTACTTTCAATTTGCAACATGCCCACTTACCATTTGTTGGTACTTTTGGAGGGGGGATTTGAAAAATGGCCCTTAAAGCAATTAAGGATGAGGGAAAATAATACATAAACAAAATAATAATCCTTCCAAAAATGTAAAAGTGTTTAAGTGGGATGTAGGAAGAGTGCATCTTCATCATCCCTTTGATAGTTGCCCAAAGCCTGTGTGTGGATATTTGATTACACGTACTATACACCCATCTTGGCTAATTAGTAGTGGTAACGAACTTTGGGTAAGGACAAGCTGCTAACTTCTCCTCCAAAAAGAAACCACAGTGAAAAAGGTTGATGAGTTCCCATCAGTTTTGCTGAACATCTGTTTCATCCACAGAGACAGATTAGCACTCAACCCCAATTCTCCCCTTTCCTCCAAATTTAGCAGCAGAAGCTAGTGTCTAGCTCGCTTGCTTCTTTCCTGTGTGACGATGCTATCAAAGTTTCGACTGCCTTTTTGGCAGCTGTGAGCTGCATACAGCACTCACACAGGCACACAAATACACACACGCAAACACACACAGTCAACAAGGAGGTGGAAGCGGTGAGAAACCGTTGAGGCCGTGGTTTTGAAGGTAGGGCTATGTGGCTGATGATGGGAAACATTCGTTACAGTAGGGTGAAGAGGTTCAGCCGCGGCATAGGAAGACCGTGTAAAAAAGACCAAAGAATTTATTTAGATAGACTGAAAGACAAGGAAAGAAGAGTGAATAATTGAAAAGAAAGCATACGCTTACAACATTGCTTTTAGATCAGTAAAGACACAAAGATAAAGACAAGTACAGAAGTATATATTTGCAAGCTGAAGACTTAATTTTAAAGAAACATGCAAACTTAATCCTATTTTGTACCAAAAAGTGTTATGGTGTTCATTACTGCCTCAGTGCTTGTACTGCCAGCTGTTAGCCAGTTACAGTTTCACATTTTCACATTTGCCTAGCTTTCGCTATGATGTACCTACTGCCCTGTAATTTCAAATGCAAATACTCAAACATGCTCTACAGTAACACCTAATCTTTATCGCGTCACTTTCCCACCCTCCATACACCTATTTTCATTTTTGCACAAACCAACTGTTGTGTGTGGCATACTAGCCCACTCCCATTTACCCCTCGTCAGTTTTTCTATTGTGTTTCTGCAATGGCTTTGTCGTCATTTATGCCTATCCCTAACCCTGAGCACTGCCTGCCTCTCTGTTTTCACTGGTTTCTGAGCCTCAAAAAGAACCAAAAAAAGCCCATACTAAATGTAATGTTGCATTATTAATACTGATGAACTGATGTACTGAAAAGTTCAATGAGAATTCAAAGTAACACTGACAAACACGCCTTACTGCAAAATGATGAAACTTCACATCTTAAAGAATTGGTCTTAAAACTTACCAACCCAGGCAGTGTTTGGCAGATTACGCTCTATGTTAAGTGAATACATTAAAGAGTAAAGAAAAGACAGCTGCTTATACTGTTTGCACACCATTTTAGAGACAGTGGAAGATAACACATGCATGCATGCAAAAATTAGGCTAAATGTGCACATATTTCTTGCTATTTCTGGCATTTCCTCCCTAGACCCAGTAGCTGCAATTTGCTTTATTTTGCTTTACATATTATACGATTTTCACGCCATTTGATGGAAACTGAAGCATTGGAACTTGCAAAAATTGTTAGTTTTAGTTTTAGTGTTAGTTTTACATTCTTATGAAGACAGTACAAAGAGACACAAATTATTGCCATATTAAAATTAATATATCATAAAAATACAGTTCTGTAACTTATGTTTCTGTTATGAGAAATCTGTTCCTATTTTAAACCAAGCCTGCGTACTGCATTTATATTTTTTCTTAACTTACACACACTAAGAAAGCTTTCATTTAGGAAAATGCAGGTGTTATTATAACATTACCAGCTCGTGCATGTTTTGCCAGCTTTTTCTTCTTGAAGTCAACTTTTTTTATATGGCACTCTTTTAGTCTAACATGGGATTTATACTTCTGTTTTGAATCTGCACCGCAGGTGAGTTATAACTGCAAACCCTTCTGAAATGCTTCATTAAAAAAAATCTAACTACATGTTGTATCTCCTACAGTTGTGGTTATCTTATTGAATAAACTTCTGCACATTTCCACCTACCTACTTTCTTTTTTACATAGTTTTTGAATAGAAGGACAATATAAGGACTCACAGATGTCTGCACTTTCTAATTCCAAACATTACTGTACTTTCCCTTTCATGCACCCTGCTGCTTTAAGGAAAAAAAATGGTCCCTGATGTTTCAGCACTGTTTACTGTGTTTAGGTTCACCACATGGATTCACCCTTACTTCTTTATTACCTGCTGTTTTTACCTTGATTTAACAGCCATTTTCTGTTCTCCTGCTAGCCAGTGCTTACCACCCACGCATATTATGAACTTTTAAGCATCTGGATTTGCTACCTGCCTCCTTGTGTCTGCATTTGTGAGATGCACACAGATGTCCTGTAGCTTTGGTGCCTTGACATATCAGCTGTGCCAATACAAGATGAGGATAATTGTCATTTTGTTAAAGAGCAGTGTGGTTCAAATTAGAAGACTGCAAGAATGTGGTGCATCTGATTTCTTTTGACTTGATTTTTGCTTTCATCGTCACTTGCTGCTTTCTAAGGTTAGGCAGTCAAAACTAATACTACTTAGTTTTAGGAAAAATGGTGGTTTGGGTTGAAATATTCTTGGAAAAAAGATATCTCTGCACATTGAGAAATAACTTTACATAGTAAAGTAAATAGTTTTACTTCAAAAATGTCTGGTGTACTGCTGAAGATCAGAGTAAGCACAATACTGCATTCAACATCATTTGCAGGCTGGAAGGCTCTTCTTGACACTGTCACTGAACCCGTCTGTGACAATGGATGCTGCCATGCCAACATGCTTATGACAGTGGGCATTGTACTACCTATGCACAATAATACACTGTGTGAAAAGAGTCGTCTTTTTGGTGGCTATCTCTTCATAGAACAAAGCTGTTCAAATGCATCACACAGAGAGCCGTGACCTCAATAGAGAAATTTGCAATCCTTCCTCCTCCGCTAAGCACTTCGTCTTCTCAGGTGCTTGAATCCCTTTAGTTTTACTCCAGAGGGGATTTGAACAGCATGAATATGGATATGATGATGATGAACCTGATGATGAAGGTAGTTTGGTCTTCCTTCAGATAAGTGCTAATCGCATTTGTAGACCGTAGCGGCACAGCTAGGTGCAAACTTGGCCAGCAGCGTTATCCGGATGGGGAGCGCAGTGTATACGTGAAGGTGCTTTTGTGTATGCATGTGTGTTGATGTGAATCACTTAGTGCAGCCCTGAAACATTCACCCTGAAAGGAAGCATATCTTTGTGGGGGTGGTGGGGTGGAGGATGTTATCTGAGCACGCATAATCCCAAAGTATAGGCATTGATGCCTTGGCTCCTCCCTCTTTGCGCCTTTCTTCCTCTCTTCTCTTCCTTCTTTTCTTCTTCCTCCTCCTACTCATCCTCCTCCCTTCAACCCAGAGTTTTTTGATTTCGCTGAATATTACTTGGTGCTAACGAGGCAGCTGGATGAGGGGTTATAATTAGCCCAGATATCCTTATTCATATTCAAATTTTCACATCTAATCTCACCGAGGATTTCTAACAAGACTTGCCCATTTCTGTCATAAGATTTGATAGGTCACATTCCAGATGCAGAGTAAACCACAGCCCAATCAGTATGTTTATTTCAAGACTGCCCTAACATTAAAAAAAGACCCACCAAGGTCATTTGAGCAAGTGGCTTACGTGGCTCAGAGTTACATTTCTAAATGGCAGTGCCTTGTATTTACAGAGCATAGTAATTACAATGGGAGCAAATGAGGTGACAAAGTTAGTCTATAGGGGAGAGGCTGGGATGGATAGATGGGCTGCGAAAACATTTATCTTGACACACAGCAGTTGGTTCTGAAACAAATTTTTAAGTTTTTATTTATTTATTTTTAACCACTTTTTGCTTTCTTCCACCATTGTGGTAAAGATAGATGATAAATGATAAATAAAAAGGAAATTCTACTGTGCTAATATGTTTTGCAAGAAAGTAAATAACAATAACTACATTACAGATTACATTTGCTTCAAGATACATCCACTTATAAACATTTGCGTATGAGATATCCTCACATGTTGTTCCACAAATGCTTCATATAAAATATTAACATTTGTTTTTACCATATAAGCAAACATCACAAAATTTATGACGAGAATGCAGAGTGAATGCATTTTTAAAAACTGCCCTACTCACCTCAGGGTGTGCGGTGCATCCGTGGCGTATGCCCTACATGCTCGCTCAACCATAAGCCGCTGAAGCGCCTGCCTCGCTGGCATGGCCGCTGAGTTTGTCATTTATCTCAAACGGCTTTTTATAACATGCTTGAAGAAAAATGATTTGAACTGGTGATAATGCAGTAGCAGCATGTTACATGCATTTGTGTTAACTGTTCTGTTGTGCAGAGGTCACTGGCCTAAATCACACAATTGACATTGTACACGAGTAATTATGTGGCATGCTCAGAAACAGATAACAAACCATTCTCAATCAGATTGTTTAACATATTTATTGTTGTTATTAATATTTATAAAACTCTATTATAAAACAAGTCGTCAGAAGCCACCTTGTGCCATGGCTGATGCCAGTTTAAACCCCATTTGCTCACAGATTGACAGCAATGACATTTTATGGTCAGGAGGTTACATTCTGAGTGCTTTGTCTGAAGCTTGACCTATCACCGTGTCCTTCCCTGGGAAGTGACTGAACATTTTTCTTGATCGTTTATGTCATCTGTGGGTTTTGACTTTACATATTCTTCTTTGTGAGTGTCCATCACCCAGGTTAGAAAAGATAAAGGCAGGAAGTAACCGAGTGGGGTTAACAAGGTACACTTTTGGCTTACCTAGCTTCTAAAATCATTATGTATGTTTACGTTAGGTAGCCCAAAAAAAACTTGGTAATTCATACATTTAGATTTAACCCAATCACTTAGATAATTAGTGAAACATTTTTCACCTGTCCTTGAACAATATTTCCTCTTTACCTTATGATATAAAGCTTCTCAAGACAACTGTTATTGTGAACTGGTGTGACATAAATAAAAACTGAATACTGGTATTGAAAAGGCAAGCAGTGCGTTTGATGTGGAATATTAAGAGTATGGGGGGGAAAAAAGCACAGTTCTCTTTTTTTCACTGTCCTATTTAATCCAAACGTTTTGACCTTCTAGCAATTCATCTGTGATTCATATTCAAGGCTTCCTGATTACAAATTCAGTCGACTCGTCATATCTCCTGTACACAAATCACTGGATAATTGGGTACTGCCAATTATTTTGATGTATCCATGTGATGAGAAAGAGGCTGATTTCTGCCTTTGTCCCTCCTGCGAAATAGTACAAATCAATATCCATACAAATCAGCCTATAACAAAAATGTTGTGTGTATTCCTACAGGAAAATGCAATTTAAAACACAAAGGGTTGGATTTGTGTCAAATGGAAGAGGAGGGTTCAGAAACCTTTACATATTAAGATCTAAAGCATTAAATGGGAATGAAATAAATATTTTCTGTTGCCAATGTGGAATGACAAGTCAATGTATTTTTTCTATCATTTTAAAAAGTTCACTGCTAGTATGCAAACAGGACAAACCATAATAATGCAATTAGCTATTAGAAATGGGGGAGCCTTCACTCAGATTTAGAGGATAAAATTAATCTTTTCAAGAAGCCAAAAGAGAAACCTTGGAAAAATCACTTGGAATTCCTCTTATTGTAGTTACTAGAGATACTGCTATAAGCCCTAATGTAAATGTGAAACATCCCGAGGTTTGCTTCCCCAGAGCTTTCATATGGCACTCTACATCATTCCAAACATGCTACTACACATAAAAGCATGAATTATTTTTACTCCTCTATCTTTCAGCCCAAATACACATAAACATTCTGTTTCCATCTGTCAACATTCAGCTGTAAATTAACTGACATTTAACTATATACTCAGTCAAGTCTGCCCTTCGGCTCCGTTGATAACTGAGTATTGCATGTTGTACGATACTGTACATGAACACAAATGTTTGTACATCAAAGACAGCATATTCCATCTCTACTGACCTGGGTGGTTTTTATCCTTTCTTCCCCCTCCTCATCGTGTATTTGAGCAGAATCTGGGTCCTGTAGGAGACTTAATGGAGTGTGTCTTTTCCAGGCTTTGGGAGTCGACTCCCTGCTGTGAATGCAGTGAGAGAGGTGGCTTTGCGAGCAAAGACAGCCACCACCTCACGCCGGGTGACTTACTGAACAAACTCCATCATGCACACTAATAACACAGCATCAATGGTTCTCTGTGCTGAGCTTGCAGAACAGTGGCATTGCTAATGTTATTTTGTGTTCAGAATCATTTTTCTTATCTGAAGTGTCATTTTTTCTTCATGCTTCGTTTTGGCTGTGTGTCTCTGGCAAAACTGTTCAGAAATGTGTACTTTGCTTTGCTTTTCTATCAGAATTCCTAAGGAATGGTTTGGTAGCTATAAGACTGAGACCACTGGCAGTGCATTTATTTCAAATTTTAGACAGATTTAACTGTATGACTCTTTCTTATCTGCAATGCAGATTTATGCAGTAAGAGTCACCTTGACATTTTGAAAAAATTTCAATGAAACCTCATTATGTAATTCAATGCAGCCATCCAAAATAACATAAATTGAGGCAATTAATAGAAAAAAGCACAAACTGGCTTATTAGTCTTCTCAGGTGGTGACCAAAGGTAGGCAATGCAAATAAAAGTCCTAAAACTCAAAGAACTGTAACAATATATGCATATCAAATTATACCGCACTATACTGTATGTGAAATATAGCTTATTTTGGAGATGTTTTTTTAAGTCTGCAGAAAGCAGCATTTCGGATAATAGCAAGCTATGTTTGATGAGGCTACATGGAATCTCTTTGGATCTATAGCCCTTTATCAACACAGATAACTACAATGTGCCGTTTTATGATAGTCTTATTGGCTGTAAGTGGATCAGTGCCAGCTATTAAATTGTTATACTGGAAGATCGTGAATAGTGAGAAAACAACATTTCTTGGCGGCAGTCCAAAGGTTGTCTTAACTTTATAGAGGCATCAAATGAAACGCTTTGCATGCTGGGGTGTGCTCTGACCACAGAAAATGTATGGAATTTATTTAAACTCTCAGCCCACTTTCCACCCAATTTAGGATGTGTCGGATTTTTCCAGATGTTTAATTGAATTTCCAAAAGTTCCCATGTTAAGCTTTACATTTGAGTCAACCATTTCAGGCAATGGGAGTGTGTTAAGGGAGGAAAAAATGCCTACACATGAAGACTCTATCTAAGCAGCCAGACAAGATATAACTCCATGCCTCTGGGATGATCGCTGTCTGCATTAGACAGAAGTACATTCTGTGAAAACTTACTGCCTAATTCCTAACCAGTCCCTCAGCCACAATTTCAAAGCACAGAGTTGATTCGATACAGCTGATTTTAAAAAGCTAGAAAGACAAAGAAATGAAAGAACAAAACCAGTTAACCAAGTATCTAAAAAAACAAACAAACAAACCAACAATGGATTTAGCCCATCCAAACTGCAGGCCCTGCACAGCAATTGGAAGTCAACAAGGCCCAAGGGAAAAGGGTCTAGGGATCCATTTGGATGTGGGCCCACAGTACCTTTGTATCTTTTTGGCAGGGAGAAGTTGCCCGCAAGCTACGTGGCAAAACCACTCTTGCCTTTCCTCAGAGATGCTGCCTGTTGTTGCTGTCTATTTGTGTGGGTAGGGGAGCATGCTAGTGACTCAAGCAGACAGTTGTAATTAAGGCCAGCTTCTCAGGCGGATGAGCAGAAAGAGATAATACGGATGTGTACAAACTACTTCTACTCTCTCGCACACACACCCATACAAAGCATGGACAACTTATGTGACACACATAGTTTGTAGTCTTACACAGAGGCATGTGCACAAGATGAAAGCCTCTGAAAATCTCTGTAATGAATTGAACAAGTAGGACACTACTCATTAGAGATACATTTGCGTACATTAGGCAAGGCAATTTCTTATTTTCAGCCACATAAATTTTGGTGCTAGTTGGCAGAATTAGAAAGCTGTTTTAATATGAAACATATTATGTCTAACTTTTTAGGGTAGGGGTAGAGGTAAAAAAAATAATGTCCTCCATTATGTCCTCAAAGTCAGAAAAAGGTGTAAAAGACTAGCACAAGGTCATAGGCAGACAGCCTATGAAAACACTAATAATTCAAGCACCACTGCTGTATGCTGCAACAACCAAGGAGTAGATGCTGCAGCACACAGCTGTAAATCTACCAGAACTCAATTTGAGCTTTGCTGCCCCTTTCCAGCTGCTAAAGCCCAGTCAAACTCAGTGCACAGATTGCATCAATGCTTGGCTGCTTAAGGATTCATTAAATAGACATGTCCCAAAATTTTACGCACCTTTTGTCATCAGTGTGCCTCACTTCCCCTTCAGCAGGACTACAACTGAAAAGACAACAGAGAGCTTACAGTCCTGGTCAAACACACAAGCGCAGTCCTGTTAGCCTACCATTGTTTTCCACTCTCGTCCATTGTGGCTTTTAAAGTGTGCTAAACCTCACTGCAATATTATTTAGAGTCCCAAGACCCCTCTTTGGGCTTGGGCGTTGCCTTCAACTACGATGCTATTGGGACCCTTGTTTTTTTAATTACACACCAGCCCACTTCTTCTGTTTTGCATGTGAATCATATAAGCTAAATTGTTAAAGTTTTGTTTTTGTCAATGAAATTAACTATGGTCCTTCTAAAGATTAGGCAAATTCTGAATAATTTAGTTTTAATGCTTTTAGTTTTATGGAGGCACTTCTTTTAGAAGTCAAAGTTGTTTCAAAATAGATTCTTTTTTCACAAAATAGAACTGAAATTAATTAGCTAATGTGTTTTTTGCTTAAGGGGTTGCCTGAAAAAAGCAACTAAAAAAATGAAAACAAATTCTATAATTATTAGCTATTTGATGGCATCTGCAAACGAGAGTTAATTGGGTGTAAAGGCCATGCTGTAGCATAGGTGCTTGAATTCACTGACTGTTTTCCCTATGGAGATATATTCCAATGTAAGCCAAGAGAGTAAGTGCTACGTTTAACTGAAACCCATCCACATTACATGAAAATCACAGGCATTACAAATTTAGTGAAAAATGCTTCACTTGAAGAAAGTGGCAGTGTGATCTTATGAAGTGACTATACAGTAATATGAGCTTCGACCTCAACTTTTCAAGCTGTGCTGTTATCTTCAGCTGTTGTAAGAAACCTGGTAACATTTCTCTACCTACACAGAATTACTGTCCTTCCATGATGTTTAGGAGGCAGGTGGGAGGCTTAATGCTATTTTTCCACATTGTCTGGTATCTTCTGCTCCTTCGGGGCCACATCACATGCTACCCCACCCACAAGCATGCTTAGTGGCTTTCAAAGGCTAAAATATGTCAGAGCAGAAATGAATCCTTCGGTGGTTTTTAAAATTATATGTGAATATTTATCATAATTTCAATATGACTTTAATTTTTTTTGCACTACTTCAAATCAAATAATCTAATAAAAACTTTAAAGATTAAATATATTATGAAACAGAACTTTCCCGGTCTTGATTCTTTATACTGATACAATGGAGATTAAATCATCCCCAGAAATACCCGACAGCATCAAGAATATACTTGTATTTGTGATTGATCAACTGCAACAACCAAATGACATGTGTAAGGCTGTAGTTCCCCTTGAATTAAATGGAACTCCACTGTATTTTGTCTGAAATTGCAATGTAATTATTTTTACATATTATTACTGACCAGTAGATACATTAAAATACAGGAAAGAAAAAACAAATTATACTGTAAGTAATTTTAAGCACTTTGCGATATCATGTATTTCAGCATAAAAACAAAGAATATTTGCCCAGCTTATTCTGTAAATGTGCAGTACTTTTAGGGGTGTGGGTCCTATTACAGATTGCCTTAACCTTCCAGTTTTATAATGTAATAGCATATTATTTATGTAGTCTGCGATGACTTATCTCATGATGCTGATGACATGGTGCTCTCTATCAACCAGAGTACTAGCAATATCTTAGACTATTCACATGAAGGGATCCTTGTCCACCTCTTCTTGTTCATTCTTGTTTCCCTGTTTGTCTTCCTTCCTTCCAAATGGATGAATAGCTTTAAATGGGTTGAAATGTGTGCAAGTTCATTTTAGTCAAGGCCCTATAATCAATTACTATGGTGATGACATTCTGTGCATACCTGAGAGTGAAATCTGTGTTTTGCTCAGCCCAGCACAGGTCTCTATTGAGCAATTAGATGTCACTTGACTTACTTAATGCCTACAGAAAAAAATAAATAAATTAAATAAATTGGATTTTAGTAGGACATTTTTAAAAGAACATACATTTTCCTTTCATTTGCTGGTAAAATGATGACTGTAGAATGAGCAGCAGCAAGTTAGACAGAAATTGTGGTGAAAGAGAGAGAATTCTTCAATTTTTGAGTTTTTTGGTGATAAATTATTAAACAAAATGTAAAATCTATGGTAATTTATGGTGCAAATATAACCTTCTCCAGAGCAGGTTATATTTGACTATCTATAAACAGGAATGAAATAATGATCTATTGAGCAATCAGCTCTCTGGAAAACAGTGTCACCAATCCTCTCAAACATTGAGAACAGTAGAAGTAGCAAATTATCTGCTACCAAGACTTTTAGTAGCAACTAATGTGATACATACAGATTCTAAGATGCAGCTTTGTTCCTTGATTTTTGTTCTGTTGGTTGAAAACAAATACTCCTATACTGTACTTGCTGACCTTACATCAAATTTGTACATAGAGTCAGCCTACAGTTGAATTCCTTGCTCTCAGGCTGTTAAACACCACCAAGGCTTCAGCTGAAAGAATAATAATAAACCAAAACGTTCTTTTGAAGATTCTTTTAAGCGACAGTTGTGATATCGGTAATTCTGTCAACTTCCACAGTTGGCATTTCTGACAGCTTACTTTTCTCGCTTTAACCCGGCTACACTTTATTGCTATAGTCGCTCTTTCCCAGTGTTACTGACCGAAAAACTTAGCATATATTTTTAACACAACAGTACTTCCCCCCCCACACAGTCATACTGCTGCTTTGTCTGCTTTCATTCTGTATCTGTTTAACCTTTCGTATTTTACCCATACCCAGTTTCATCTTCCTTTGTAAAATAACCACCGCTTGCATGTGAACATGCAGAGGAAACCCTGAGAACCTTAGTGATTTGATAACCACCTTTGTGTGACCGCTTATCCTGATTGCTGATGTTAGATTAAGTGTATAATGGAAAGATCTCTCGGTGTGTCGAACTCTCTTCAGGTGTCTTAAAGCTTTTAAGCAAAAAAAGCATGAGTATGATAAATGGTGTCGGAAGAGATTTGTGCTGAGGAAGAAAAACAATATCAAAGAATTTAGTTGAACTGAACATATACTGGGACTGTTTTGCTTTGAAATAATAACACCAAGTATAACAATGACAGCCTTCTCAAAATTTCCGTAGACATGATCTATTTAATGAAAAACACACGAACAGATGGCCAAAGACCTGTTTGCTTCAGGCGGCCATTTTTAAGTCCTTTCCAAGATTTTCATAAAGAGTCCGACTGTAGCATATCAATGTCCATATGCAAACACACACAACCACTCATAAAAGAAAAGGGAATGAATAAAAATGGGATGTGTGTGTGCGTGTCTATGAAGTGGGTTTGCAAGAGAATAAGGGTGCTTCTTGCTCCCTTTGTCTTGAAGTAATTCCACAATTTTGTCCCTAAGAAAAGGTCTCCCACTCACTGTGTCTATAAAGGGCCCCTCAAGCGTGACCCCTCATTATGTACGACCCCTCCCCTAACAACTGACAAGGCCCCTTAGGGCATCAAGCTTCAGCAACAGAAAAAAAAAATCACACAAACTGCATTTGCATTTGATTTGATTATCCTTCATGGTTGATTCATGGCCCTCTGAGCTTCTGTTTGGGGACTGTTTACACAAGCCGTCAGTCTGACACACTTATTTGTGAATGTATTTTTTTTTTCTTACTTAAAAGCATTCTCATTTCTTCAGCCTCAGAAACTTACTTCTGATTCTCTTCAGCAAGTACCTCCTGAAAATAGTTCACCTCAATTTCTTTATAGACAAAATACAAAGAAGGCAAAGTAAATGTGATTTTCTGCTAAAAGACAATCAAGTAGTCCAGGTTAACTATTAGACATTCAAACACAGAATATATTTAATTCATTTACTAGAATGAAATTTATATATCTATATATATATATATATGGTAAATGCAGTTTCCCTTTAGATGAGTTGGTTTATTGTGAATCTGCAGTGACAAAAAGATGAACCACTTCTCCTGATGCATGTACGGTAAAAGTAAAGTACATTTAATCCTGACATCTTGTTTAGAGGCTGTACATGAGTTTCTTTATTAGAAACAGAATTTCTTTATGACACTAATGTGGGAAAACACAGGTATATAGTTTGGTCCATAATTTGTTGGGCAAAAAGCTGATTTTTTGCAGTTTTGCCTCTCTACAATTCCCCTTGGCCACTTGATGTAAAATACAAATTCAACACTTTGAATCAAGTTCAGATATTATGTCTGCTTCATTTATCCTGAAATAACAAGGGAACAGACCTCACGTTTCCATGACTGACTGCTTGTCAGTCAACTGTCCAATTAATTTTGAGCCTATGAAAATGAAGGACTATCTATAAAAAGGGCAGTAATTCCTAAACATTTAATGCAATAATTTTGTTAAATCGCTCAAATTAAAGCTGAATGTCAGCACTTTAATCACAGCTTGATTGTTTGATTCAAAGATTTATGTCTTTCTCCAACAGATCCATTGTACTGTTGCAATTTTAGTAATTTTTCTGAAGGACTTTCAACTTATTTATGAATAGTTATTGAAATGTGAATGTTTTCAGGATGTATTTTTCACACTTGTTCATTAAATCAGGTGTAATGAAAAGAATAATCTGATTTCAAAAGGCTATTTTTTAAAGTAATGGAAATAAAATTTAAAATAGAAAATTAAATATAAAGTTTACACATAAAACTAGAATGATCCCCTCCAGATGTGTAGCATATCTGTTTACAGTAATCAAACTTGTCCCATACCTTTGCACGCATGTCTGGAGTCACTGCAGCCACCGCTGTTGTTGTGATACCGACTGAGAACCACGTAAAACTCATGAATCATTGGACACGAAGCAAGGTTTAAACCCAGTCTAAATAGATTTCAAAGCACAGGTAACAACAAGCCTTTGTTAACTGTGGAAGATCAAGCTTAGGATGTTCGGCTGGGGTTGGCATTCACTCAGCTTAACATGGCTCCAGGTTCTTTGATAGCTTAGAGTTAGCATGCTGTCTGTGCAGATATTAGCAAAGAGCTGATACTATGTTAGCAGCATGCCGCAGTTGATTCTGTCCTTGACGCATTATGCATTTTACCATTGCATTAATGTCCTTTCATGTGTTAATAATGAAAGCTATGTCCATATCTTCACTCCTTAAAAAATTAGAGGCTCCTACACCATTTTCCTCCTCCCAGCACATAAACTGAAATCAGCTGAGTGTAACTCAAGTGCAGGAAGAGAATCACACCTTATAGGCACTAAACATGAGAACTGAAAGAACACTTCTATTTTTTCAGTGATATCATTTATTTCTTTTTTCACTCTTACTGTTACCAAAGCCAGGATCTAAGACCTTAACATGTGTATTCTCTTAAAAACATGCTTATATTGTGTCAACCAGTAATGAAAGACAAAAATAAACTAGTGAATTGCTTTTGGTTTTTCGATAAGTTTGACTGCAACTTGTATTGGTCAAAAGCCACTGGATTTATTCTGTGCAAGTTGAGAATAGCAACACATTAAAGTTGATTGCAAGAGTTATTCTAGGAGTTCTTGCTTCAGGTAATTAGTTTTGGGTACAAGCATTCCCTTGGACAACAGCTTGAAACATGCCAATATGTTTGTCAGCCAAGGAGATACGCTGAGAAGTAGGGATCTAAATTTGGAGACACAGGAGTTCAGGTTTTGTACATACAGCTTCAAAAAATATATATATATATTTAAAAAAATATACTTTAAGCAGAAAACTTTAATGGACTTTTAAAACTTATTCTATTGTAAATTAAAAAAAAAAAAAAAAAAAAAGAATCAGTAAACACAGGTGATTTAGGGTTAAATTAACCCTCCTTTGTTTTAATCTGAAATGTCTTTTTGCATGTATGCTTTTTGTTAGACAAGAGAAATGTGGCTGTATGTTTCAGCTCCGAGGCTGTTCAGATGCTCTGCTTTCCTGTTCCTGTTTGCCTGGTGCAAGGGAGTTCGTGTGTGTGTGTGTGTGTGTGTGTGTGTGTGTGTGTGCGCACGCGTGTGTGCATCTGAGCACATGTCTGCAGGGCAGCTGTGTCCTCGATATGTGGGGACCTGACCCAGCTGTCACTAACCATACTGTGGGAGGTCTCTCTGAAAGCACGGAAATAAAATGTACGTTCGTCTCTAAGCAGGAACTGGCAGGGAATTGTCAGTAGTTAATATAAACAAATGAGTCTCTTCTGAACACATCTCAACCTTAATTTCTCCCAGTCTATCTGTGGATTTCATCAAGAATTCACACAGGAGCACAGAAACAAAGGTTTTGTTATTCTACATAGTGTGCTGCAGCAAAGCCTACAAGTTGTGAAAGCGTATAAAAAAGGCCAAAGTTCTGATTCCTGCGTTATTAATTTATCCACTGAGCGAGATCTCAAAGATTCTACCTAATCCCTGTGTAGCAACTTAGTTGACGACCGAACAATGTTGGTAATTAAAGATTGCAATATATTGTTGTATTGCTGCACTTTAAATTGCAATTAGTGTGTAGTTATTTCACACAGTGTAAGCAGTCAAGCCACAAAATCCATAGCATTACTTAGGGAAATAATACACATCGACACTGTTATTCTTAATGCATTTGACGTGTTGAGAGAAACTGTTTTCATACTTTATGTTGGAGAACTTCAAAAATTGTATCCTTTATGCGTTTCCTCTGTTGTCCACGGTGCACAAAACGCTTTGGGGTTAAATATAATGCGGACAAGCCCTTTAAAGCAAATGCGATCTGAAAGGCTGGCAAAGGCAAGGGGACGCAGCTGTCGGCGAAGCATATCTTTTTTAAGGGCTGCCCCTAATGATTGGAGACAGTTGGCAATTACGTAAGTATTCACTTTTAGGCCACTGGGCTGAACACTGTGTCGAGCCCCCCAGACCTTGGCACACATGCAGAAATGGGAAGAAGAAGAGGATGGCGAGGAAGGTGGGGGTGGGTGAACAAGAGCAAGAATAGAGGGGTGGGGGAGCTGGCCAAGAACCAACCAGGGGAACAGCAATACACGTGCCAACGTAGAGAAAGCAACATACAGATGGACAGAAACAGAGGGGGATGGAAGAATGAGAGGAAGGAAAAGGGGGAAAGGGAGCAAGAACAAAGGGACAGTAATCACTGATTAAGATAGTGATAAGAAGGGGTAGAGATAAAAGAGGGAGCAAATGCATGCAGAAACAAATAATGTGCAGAAGTAAGCGGTACCATGCACAATTTCAAAATTGTGCAGCGGTTCTATTGTTACAGTACCATTGCTCAAGACACCTCTAAAAAACACTTTTTGTGTTATTGGTGACTCGTCATATATTGCACAGTTTTAGTGTTTCCTCCATGCCAAGCTTTTGGACTTGGTCCCACCACCACCTGTTTTTCATTCAACCTGGAAGGTTAACAGCTGCCTGGTAACAAGACTGATGCACACACATATGCATACACACATGCTTGCTCATCTGGCAAGCGAGGATCATAGTCATACTTTTGCTACATTTTGTCTCAAGTGTCACAGCACAGCCAAGGCAAATGCACTCGCTCACAAAGGATCTAATTGCTTTTTCATTTTCTCTGTTACTGATTGTGATGAGTGGCTCACTGTTACTCGGTATGCGTACATGTATGTGTGTGTGTGTCCAAGTCTGTATGTATATTTTCATCACTATCTCGTCCACCGTATACTGAGCACAGTCTTTAACTGAGAAATCGCTGATGGCCTTTGCTTTATTAGCAGATTTGTCTGCGGTCCTTCGAGTGGCATCCCACAGAGCCCACTCATCTGTTGTCAAATATTTATAAATGTCACGGAGCTAAGGCCTCCAAATGATGCCAGCAGAGTCTGTAAGGGTCCCAGCTATAATGAGTCAGTTGGTTCAATGTCTTGCATGACATTGAAAATGAATTCAGCCTACGGTGACCTTTTCTACACATATTCTACAAGATGAACTGAGGTGTGTTTAATTCAAATTTCTTTTTTATTTTAGTTTTTTTCACAAATTATCACCTATTATATCCCACGGATATTTACACATTATTAAAAAATGCAATTAAAAGAAAATTCAGTTTATTTTTGTTCAGCTGTTTTGTCTCCATGGGTAGTCATAGTATTATCGCCCAGGTTTTACGCCTACAACTAACTGAAAACTTTTAGTCAACATCTATATCTGTCTGAACCTGACCTTTGACCTTAGGAAATGTCTTCACTGTATCATTTCATTATGCTTGACATTTGTGTGAAAATCATACTTTTTGTGAGATCACAAAAACCTTTAAGTACTATATTTAAATCATTTCATTTTGGGTCCAAGTGAATGTTTGTGCTTAATTTATGTTTCTTTTTGATGACTCATAAATGTCCACAGTCTTGAGCCTTTTTTATCTATTTCTTCCAAGGAACCAGACTTTCTTGTAATTTCTAAAGTGGTCTTGGGTAATAGTTCTCCAGGATTCCTGAAAGTATTTTAAAGCTTTTCTTTGGACATTGGCTGCTCTTTCACTTATTTTCAGGCCAGTCCTTATACCTGACTGTATTCAGTGGAAAGTTTTATGTTAAGCTACTTAACACTGACCTTTGAATCATTCAAGCATAAAAAGACACCTACCTCAAGGGATGAATCAGTGTCAGTCAGTGTTATGTCTATGTATACAGCTTAGCAAAGAGACAATTTTAAAGTGAATCTTTAGGCATTTTGTTTGGCATTCAAGCAGCCTCTTGTAAAACCATACAATTTCTTCCAATTTCTTTAGTTAAATCTATGAAAAATGCCAAAGATAACAGACTTTGACAGGCATAAAATAGTATTTTGCACTAACGAGGTGATTCCCAAAGAGCTATTAGTCAAAAACATGGCTTATCTTGGCATGGTGTGCAATATATCCTTAAAAAATCTGAGTAATCGGAACAAGTGTTAAGGTATTTAGTTAAGAAATAGGAAAAAAATCCAGGAAAGACCTGACACAGGACCTGAAGGATCCACCTGCCCCTTCAGTTGATCCATTTTTGTTCACTGAAGCCTCATCAGAAATGGTCTCTTTGGAAGATTTGCTATCATGAAGTCATTCTTAATGATGGAAAACAAAAGCTGAGGTGTGCCATACCTGCACTGAAAATCAATGTCAACTGGTCTTATGGAGTAATAGATCCAAATGTGAAATTTTTGGTTCCAATCATCATCAATATGTACGAAGGAGATGAGGAGACAAGAATAACAGTGGGTGTTTACAGCCAGCTGTTAAACTCAGTGGAGGCTGTGTCATAGTGTGTGGCTGCATTCAGTCAGTGGTGTTGGGGATCTTGTCAAAACTGATGGAATTATGAACCCAGACAAACACAGTCAGATTTTGATCCATCATGCAAAACGATTGTGCCAAGTGGAAAGCGTTGGAATGACTGTCAATGCAGTGAAAGCACATCTGGATAGAAAAACACAGGGTCAAACACTATAAGTCATGGACTGGCCTACCCAGATTCCTCAACAATAGACCTCAACAATATTAAAGCAGTGTGGAATGATCTGGAGATGGATGATCTGGAGTCTGCAGTCAACATAGAAAGATGAGCTGAATGTCCTTCAAGAAGCCTCCAGAACTATTCATGAAGACTACTTCAATAAATTACAGGAAAGATTGGCTTGCCTAAGAGAGTTCAGACTTCACTGAATAATTAAAATTGGCATTCATTTATTACCTGTATTTAAAGGATGTTATACCAAATATTGATTTTCAAGATTGTTAAACTGTACAAAAATGATTTTGCCATATATTGGGTCTCAATATATATCTGCATGTATCAATTTCCTATCTTCCTAGCAAAATGTAAAGAAATGAAGGTTGGCTCAAGACTTTTCCACAGCACTGTACATGTATATATGTATAGCATAGAGAACCAACTTGCACCTGCCACTGAAGTGTCAAGTCCTTTTGACTTCCGGGGTCAGCAACATAGGCCTGTTGTGTGACAGAGATAAGATGTTGCAGTGACACAGGGCGGTCAAGAGCATATTTTTACCTCCCTGCCAAAATGTTTAAGCTACACCGAGGTAATGCTGCTGAAGACTAGACTATTTTGAAACAGGAAACTGAAATTAGTACAAGTTTGACTTTACACCAACTCATATTTCAGCAAAACCTCTCTTAGTATAATATTCACAGTGACAGATATTGTTTAACAGAGAGTATTTCATGTTAATTAGCTGTCACTGTTCATATCTTATTCTATTTCTTGATCTCTGTAGAAGCAGCTGGGCTCTTATTATGCAAGCAATTTTCATAAGAAGGTACCATGATGGTATAACTCCAAAATAAATGAAAGCATTCATGAAAATGTGAAAATGCCCAGCATTCACTTGCATTTGTTATTTATTGGTGTAAAACACTGTCCGAGTGAGGAAGCTTTAATAGCAAGGCTCTGTTTATTCCCTCGGACAGGCCTTGTCCCTTTTTGTTTGTGTTAGAAGAAAGATCATCTTAATGAGTTAAGTCTTAAGAGTGAAAACACTAAACAATGTGTCCAGTTTAATTCAGGTCATGTTTGCATTTTCATAAATGCTTTAATTTACTTGGGAATTATACCATCACTGCCCAAGCTGCATCATTCTTGGATCCTCAACACGCAGATAAGTGAAAATCAAAGCAGAGTCTTGTTTTTTCTAAAATGAGAACAATAACAGACTGTACTCTTAAACAACATTGCATCAATACAAAATCAAATTTGTATCCTATGTAATCATTAATCATAATATTTGTTCTACTAATGGTTCTCTGCAACGAAAGCCTCTATCCATCATAGGGAAACAATGCCAGAGAGCAGCAATGGAAAAGACCGCTGATTTAAAGCATGCAGACCTCATTTGCATATTTTACTTCCTCCAGCCTCAGTTACTCTGTGACATGTCGTCGAGTTTGTCTCCTGTCTCATCACTCGTAAATTCCAAACGGATTACCCCCCTGTCTCTGACATGTTAGTAAGGAATGGCTTCGATTTTCAAAAATTAAATAAATAATAAGTTGCGGGGCGGCTTGTCAAGCTGCGATTGCTAATCTATGAGGGAGGATTTGAATAAGTCCTTGGTGGCTCTGCGCTCTCTCTCGTCTCTTCAATCTCGCTCTCATCCCTTGCGCAGCAACTGACTCAGAAGGAGGGCCCCTCTTCTAGAGCCCATCGCGCTAAGTGAGATTAATTTCGACATCATAAATAACTCAGAGTAGGTCGCTGCAGGGAGCTTGGAGACTGTGCCATGTTAGAGAAACAAATGTATTTGACTGTGATTTACCATTCCGATCCATGCTCTTAATCCGGTCTTTGTTTCAGCAAAGCGCTAAAAAGCCAAGATGGGACTTATCACAATGACATGCTGCATTGTCTTAAGTGCTCTCGTCTAGATGGCTCCTTCAGAAAAGACTGATAGTGTTTAATGAATGGATCTTATTTATAACCTGTCCACCATTTTGACACTCGCCATTATCCTTTTGTGTGGTGTAATTAAAAACAAGACACCACAGCCAATAGAGGCATGCTGTAAATTTTCCCTGCTGAAAGTGTCAGATGCATTGCTTGGTGTCTAACTGCAAATCAGCCTGTACAGTTGTGACAGTATAATCCTTCGTACAGTCTAACACTGAAGTGTGAATCCAAATGTAGTGAATTTGTGCCTCTATTTGTAACCCAGTAACGGTAGAGGTAACTACTTTGTAACAGTTTTTATTCATTTGCATAATGATGGATCCAGCATTGACCTTTTAGCTTTGTTATCTAGGTCTTTAGCTTGCTTTTTACCAGTGACTTGTTTTTTCTTTATCTCTTTAACATTTTGTGTGAGATAGGAAGCACAAAGTTTCCTCCAAACAGCTGCCACTAGTTGTTCTACTGTATGTTCATTTTATTCCGTTAGCAGTGGGAGACACTGCAGGTCTCCTCTGACCTCAAAAAACATGCAGATATAAAGTCTCGATGCACGCTCAATCATCCAGGTAAGGAAATCTGAAGAAGTCGCCTGGATGATGTTCTCCCACTGAAAACACTACGTCCAGACGAACAGAATCAACTTTTTTGCAAGCAAATATAAAGATTTTTTTAAATCATTTATTAATTTATTTATTTGCTTAAAAAACAAACCTGCATGACCTACTTAATAGCAGTGTTCATAGTTAATGCTGAAGGTCAGCTGTCGGCTTCCTCTTTGGTTTTGTTCCCAGCCAGAGTTCTGATGGCTTGAAACATAAATTAATAAACCATCTTAAGACCGACAGGGGCATATGACAGAATCACTTCTCACATACTGAAGCTGCCCATAAATTTACAATACATTGTATATATACATGAGCCTCTGCCAAGTGCACCTCTGCATGTGAGTGCATCCACTCTGCTCATTCCTTTGCAAATCCCCCCACCGCCACCATCCTCGCTTGTACACCGAAAGAACAATCGTAAAGCACAAATAAACACAGTCAAATTCATTACAACGCCAGATTTCAGAATAAATGAATATATGATTTCCTGGGCAGAAGAGAAGAAAGAAACTGCGTACGACGAAAGCAATCTAAACAGGATTGACCTTAACTCAAACAAGCCTCCTCGGCTCCTCGCTGCGGCTGAATTTGCGTGTGTTGGTCTGTATTTATTTGAGGGTGTCAGGGCCTGTTCCGCCTTGTTTACTGTTAAGAGGATGAAAATGAACAGCCAAATAGTGCTCCATTTATAAGCCTGTTTATACATGCTAATACCGGAGGCTGTTTTGCACCCACAGCAGCAATGCTGGATGTGACTCAATCAACAGTGCACACACACACACACACACACACACACACACACACACACACACACACACCTTCATAAACAAATATGAAAGTGCATTTAAAGATACAGCAAAATGTTTAATTGTGGCCATGACTGAAAAATATGACTTTTTGACGGTGGGACTCCCATGAATCTTCTGCAGTGACTTTGTGAATATAAGCAACTCCAGTCAGTGATTCCTGAATTTATATGATGATCCATCTCAAGCAAAATTTAAATGGTGTACAGTAAATTTATCAAATTATAAAACACAATCTGAGAGGGATGTTTTGTCTTTTGTGAAGTCATAAAAGTTGTGTGGACAGGGGCGATAGTAGATTGTGACTATTGTAACAGTTGTATGTAATTAGTTCATTAGTTGCTGTTTTGACAGGTCACAGCTATAACTAACTTTGGAGTTTGCTCCAACCTCCAGTGTCGGTCCAAACTGTTACTATTAAAAGCTATTCTGCGTCACAACACCAGAAAGAAAAGTGTTAAGGCACGGGAATATATCTGCATAATTTAGAGCATAATCTTGCTAGAATGTGGTCAAACTTAATCTCTTCTTGACCAGTCAAGCACCATTTCTGTCTGACATTATTGACATGGACAGCACTGATGTGCTTTGGGCATGTTATGTCTGAGTGGGAAAAAAAAGAAGAAAAAAAAACTGCCTGGCTTCCTCCTCTGCACTCACTCTGAGGGTATTCAACACCTCCTGACAAGAAGAAAACAACGAAAAGCAGCGACAAAGTCAATATTCCTACACCTGCAGTGGACCCCTCCAGGACAGTGAACGTGACAAACAAATATAGTAAAGGTTAGGAAAGGAAAACAGAGTTTTTGCATTTCTTGACTTTTATTTCCTTGTTGTTGTTGTTTTTAGCAGAGTAGATTATTGGCAGGGGATATTAAAAACCCTACCCTGGCAATATACTCTAAGTCACAAGATTCCAATTGGCATAGCACATTTTCGGGGAGGATTCTGCTATCACAGCTCAGCATGGGGCAACCAAGCAATCACACTTTTAAACATGTAGACGACTCTAACTACGGATTTTACTTCTATAAATGTTACGAATATTTGAGCATAGTTTTGGTGTTTAAGCAGATGTCAACAGTGAAGAAAAATGGCATTTTTACTGTAGCCAATAAGAATTCTATTTAATCCACTCCTTTCAGATAATTGCTGTGAACTATTTGAGAACCAAGGCCAACTGCATGCTGAGTCTATATAACTGCTAGACATAAGTCAACAGCTGAATTCTCAACTGTAAGATTGAGAACAACCTCGGTGTATTTGTACCTTTGTGTTCACATTCACAGCAGAGAGGCAAAATAGAAGAGAGTGAGAAAATGAGAGATGCCTGTTGGCCAGTTCCATTTAAAAATGCTCACCCTTTTTAGATAATTTGTCTTAATTTTGAATACAGTAATATGCACTCCGTAAATTTGTCATTCTAGGCATGTGAGGGGGGAAGTGCAGTGAAATGTTTTTGTTCTCCAAAGGAAAACTGCACTCTTAAAAAGGTTACAAACCTTTTTAAGCCTAAGCCTAAGGCCGAAATTATACCCATTTGCAAATGTGCACAAGGATAGCTGCGGACACCAGAGATACTCAGTTTTCTAGCTAGCTTGGAGTCCACTTGAAGGACGTATGAGTAGTTACTGTCGAAAATATGCTTGTACTATCACAGGAAATTGTAGGGCATGCAGACATCCACACAGAACTTTGTGTTCACCCTTTGATGATGAAATTCACACCATTCTGGCCCAAATCAATCTTAGTGCAATTTTACAATAATAAGGCTTTTTTGGAGTCAAGATATGGAAATTATTTGTATTTTTATTGCACAAAAAGGCAAGAGTGTGATGGTAAAGTGCCAGCTGTGTTCAGAAGAGAAAAAATGCATTATACTGCAAATACAACTTTAGATCTTTGCAAGCATCAACACAGACAGCATGCTACGCAAAGCTAGTCTGGAACCCAGAGTGATGATAAAGCTGAGCGCATACTGACCTTAGCCCACCAGCCTGAGCATCCATCTGCAACAGGTGACAGTTGCAGTGATGAGAAATCAGTTGTCTTGATTGAAGCAACTGTGCGATTCTTTCTGGAGGGAAATGAAAGAATAACACTAAAAATGCCAACAGAAATATGCTAAATTCTCAAATGTGTATTTATATTTAGTTGCAACTACTATATGTTCAAAGCAGCCCAACCACACATATAATTAAATATATATTTGGAGTAAAAGATAGCAATCATCACCAAATATATAAGCCCAATTCTGTCTATTCCCTTCACATGGATGAATTCTGTCCCACAGTATTTCACACTCTTCTAAGCAGCAAAGCGCATCAAAATAACAGCTTGCCCAAATGGAGAATAAATGCAGATGGATGGATGAGGCCAAATATACAATACTTCCAAATCATGCATGTTGTCATTGTTTCTGTCATCCTTCTTGATTTGCTGCCGTCTTTCATTTGTATACAGTCACTGCATTCTGTTTGCAGTTGGCTGCTACTGTCCCTCTGGCAAAGACGGAGAGTCAGATAAACACTCAGACAGACAGAGGTTTGAAGGAGTGACAGCTTAGCAGTTGCCTCTTGCACCCATACAGATTTGTCATTTGTGAAGTCACTCAGGATATTTCACAGCTGTGTTTACCTTGGCCCCTGCCGTGAGTATTTGGTGGCATGGTCAGGGACTGCGCGTGTGATTGCCCATTCACAGACACACTACCTCTCCATCCTCTTACGTACAACCCACCCCAGTTTTTAATACTTGCTCTGACTCTGTCACATTGATCCACAATCTAAAGCCAAAGGTTTTTCACAGGAGATTTAACCATAATATAGCTGTCAGCTCCCCAATTAGATCGTTTCCGTGTGAAGTCATCACTTCGGCTTCGGCTTACTGTAACTCTGGGAACTCTTCCAGCATTTCTGCGGATGGAAAGATCGACAGGGTTTGAACAGCCCTGCTGGCATTGGAAGACTGGCTTCGTCTACTCAGTCTGGCCCATACATTCACAGAGCATATATATGAAAGAGGGACCATACCGTACTAACCACAAATGCCTTGGCTTATGGAACCGTGTCTGAAGACGGTTGACAGATGCAGCTAGAACAAAGCAAAAGAGACCTTAAGTACTTTCTTTCAGCTCTGTGAATAATCTCTCACTATTATTTCTAATCCCCCCCCTTTTTTGTTTACCCTTTTTGCCCCTAAAATTGATCTGCTGTAACTTCACACCTAGACATTGCCCAGCACAACCACAGCCAACCCCCAACAAATGCAAGCCACGTTCTCAAGTGTCATTATGATCATTGGTTGAAAAAAGAGGCGATGCTGCTTGTTGTTATATTGTTCCTTTCCTTTTTCCCTCCTGACATTTTCATAGTACATTACCTCAGTAAAGTACTGTGCTTTTCTTTATTTCAGTGGAGCTATTTTCATATATACTATATATATATATATTATACTATATATTATTCTTGTTCTCTCACTCGCTTTCTCTTTTTTTGTCTGATTGCCAACTGTTAAAATTGAATATTGTGCAGATTTACCCCAATTCTGTTACCTTAACCTATGGAGAGGACTCCTGGGCTTTCCTGGGCTGATGAATATAAATAACTGCATACTTGTATATAATACATATCAATAAATTATATATTGATTGAGTTTTGCGCACTAAAATAATCTACCCTTCTCAGCGTTTTACCTGCGCACATACACAGGATTCTAGGATAGGATTTGTAGCAAGACAATGGAGAGAGGAAACAGTTGCCTGGTGTGCTTTTGCTCTCCTGTCAATTCATACTCATCTAACAACCTGTAAATACTTATGTGCATTTGTCTGTGTCCAGATTTGACAAACAGTAATCCCATATGTATATTAGATCTTGGCAAACCCTATCCTGTGTAGCGCAACACCAAATTACTCCATATTTAACTCCACCACACAGTAGGGGCTGAAAAAGGTAACAGCAAATGGTGTTTCCTCTCACATGGAGATTTTTTAAATAATTTTTATCCTACAATATAAAAAGAAAGCGGTTTCAGCTCTGGCTCTGGGGGCACTGAGGTGTTCTGCTCCAGGTCCAATGACGTGAGGTAGAGAGGATCAAGGTTCATCCAGTCAGGACATATGTTGCACGATATTGCCCATTGCATGACGGTTCACATGTTTTATTCACGCTTAGCTGGTTGTTAACTATGTAAATTCTGTTTCAGTTCACATGCAAGGGCACATCACGCACATATGGATTCACTTTTACATGCTAATGAGGTCATGTAAAAAAAAGGAAAAAGGACAGTGCCTGTTAGTGTAGTTCATTAGGACAACTTAGTATTCAGTAGGTGAAGGAGCTGCAGTGAGCCAGTGATGGCGAAGATGCATGATCTGCTTATGCACACGTGTCACATGAAGTACCACTGCAGCTTAAGTATGTAGGTCTAAGGGGTCATATGTGCATGCATGCACACAAGCTCATATTGGGAATTACCCACTAATACATGCAAGATATTGTTGGACATATATTGGAAACTTAAATTGTAACGGATGCATAATTGTTTATTAAACAGACAAAAATCCAAATGAATGCAGTGTTTTTCAAATTCAGATAGATTTCATTGATTTCCCTTAAACAACTGTCTATAAAAAAAAACCCAGCTCTTGGTTTGTAAGTAAGATAAACCTGCATGTTCATGGATGTTTGCTGCTTCTAGGAAAGACAGCTCTTTTGCTTTTGTGTTCCATATTTTGCCTCACCTCTCAGGTGACTTTGTTTAAAATTTGCATTTTCTTAGGGTGTGTTGTTGGTTTTCTTTGGCCGTAAATGTATCTTGACCCCCTCTCCTTGGATAAAAAGATCCCTTATCGCACTGGAGCAACATGGTTAAATAAAGGTTAAATTAAAACAAGACAAATAGCCTTCTTTGCCATCAAATAGCTTCCAACCACCTCAGACACAGAGATCTGCATCATCCCTTACCATCTGTTGTCCACATACCTAAAAAAGCCCCTATCACAATCATCCTCTAAGGATCAAATCAGAAACCGTCTCAAGATGCAAACAGCGAAGGGGATCATGTCTCCAACAGCCTGTCAGCTCTGCTCACGTCTTTATCTTTCCTCTGTTTCTTTCTGCAGAGAAGACAAGTGGGAGAGGGCCCTGCCTGTGGCATACGGAAGAAGGAAACGTCCATTCTAATATCCTGTCTGGGGCGTATACTCTCTGTCAGCCTCACATCTATCAGTCCATCTAGCTGGATCCGGTGTAGGGAGGACACAGCCGCACAGATATCTGATGTTCTCCTTTTTTCATCTTTTTTTTCTTTAACATTCAGTTGCAAGGACATGCAGCAGATTACTGGGGAGAGGAAACACACAAGCTAGAAGCTTGATGAGGCGCGTGTGGAAATAAAATCATTGCAAGTGCTTAAGAAAACAAAGCTATAGTTCCTCAAATGTCATCTAGTGACATTACCCCAGTATTAGTGCACCTGACATTCAAAATCAGCCTGTGGTTTACATTAGATTTTGTATACATTTGAAGTTTATATAAAGACAGCCTTGATCAACCTTGGAAAGCACTTCAGAAAAGAAATTTGAGACCTCATAGCTTCTTAACACTGATGATTTTAATAGTGTTATCTAAGGAGGGAAGCGAAAATCTCTAAATTAGTATTTTTTGAACAAAGAAAATGTCAGCTTTCTGAAGATGTATGACTTTGACACCGCTGACACATGAATTCTCAGAATAGCGTTTGCAACTCAAGGTCTCAGCACACCGAGTGATTTTAAAACCATTATTTACTTATTTTTTTCCCACAGTCCTACTGTTGGCATACAGCAGTAACCGCTGAGGCAATATTGACTCAGAATACCAGAGAGCAAACAGTGTACCTCCCATTTGAACAGCCATTTTTGCCAAACCCCAACAAATTTTTACAAAAAGCTGTTTGTTAGCTTGACAGCTAACTTCATCAAAAAATGTATAATTTACTCAAAAAGAATGGACAGGAGTGTTTTCTGGGGTTTCACTTCATCATTTCTGGCAGTTTCAGTAAGCGGTATATTCACACGTGTTGAGTTGGGGGTGGGGTGGGGTGATATGGGTAACGAAGGAAGTAAGGAAAGGAAACAGAGAGAGAAAAAGAAACCAAACGACAGCTCCACATCTGCCAGAGCCTCATTCATGGCACCCCTCCATTTCGCCTCGCATGACCTTCTCTTAAAGTACAGGCTGTGAGGTTTTTCCCAGTTTAAAAATAGTCACTGCTAAATTCTACACTTCACTGAATTATTTTGACAGCGAGGGAGGGTTTTTTTTCTTTCTTTCCTGCAAACACTGCCACCTCTACCTCACCCTTCATTGCATATTGTACCGAGAGAATGCCAGAAATATGCCCAAAGGTGCGTACCCGTCACCTAACATATTCACCCTTACCACGCATGTGAGCTTTCAGTTTGTTTGTGGCTATACAAAGCTCCCACCGTGCAGCAGAGGTGTGCAAATTCCTCTATTTGAGATCTATTGTTGCACTAAAAAGCACTAAATTGCACTAAAATTCAATGTGAATGGAACGGGCTGAATCCTCTCAGACAAGGTGTGAAATTAATATTTCCATGAACAGTTTTTCGTATCGAGCTCTAGCATTGTTAAGGACCAGCTGGAAACTGGGTGTCGTGGTGTGAAAAAAGCAAAATGCAACAGAAGGTTAGTAGTTGCAGTTATAGTTGAAGAGTTAAGTATTTGTCTCTTTTGGAACGACAAAAGAAAATGAAATCAATCTGTGGGAAAGTTTCCCTTATATCTGGAGGATACAGGGTACATGAAGGATATAGGTTTACATTTCATCTAAAAGAGGGGGAAAGACAGAGGAATTGTCCGGGGGGAAAGAAGCACACTATTTATAACACTGATAACATTATTTATCAGTTATCAGATAACAGTCTTTTTTTCTTCTGCAAAATATCTATTATGGGCTAGTACAAAGACTGAACTTTTTGTGGTGAATCTAATTATGCCTACCTTACACAAGCACACACCATGTTGTGATCTCAGGCACTAACTGCACAGCCTGTCATCTGGCCTGTGCACACACGCGCAGGTTGATAACAACAGCAGACCCATAAGGGAGAAAACAGGAGAATTATTTTCCCTCAAAAGTCTGAAAACCAAGTACGCTGGGATCCCAACAATGTTTTTCAAGTTTTGAAGTGTTGTTGCTATTTTGCTAACTAGTCTTAAGATCGTCTAGTTTTCAGCCGTCTTCGGTCACGCTGTTTGCGTGTGCCTGAAAATACAATTATGTGATGCTTTTTAAATTTGCTGAAATTTTTGAACATGAACTGTTGAAAGGTTTGAAAATCAGTGAATATGATTTAAAATATCACAGAGCACATAGGTGGCATATTTAAAGAGGTTACATACCCCAAACAAAAGAGACAAAAGTAGCCTGGTGTTAGGAAAGCCAGGCTACAGGCTATGTAATTTACTATTACTGTCAACACAGATATATGTCAGATATGTGTTGATGCGTAATATTAAATAAGAATGTAGAAAATAATTATCTGAAAATGATCCAGACTGCTTTTCATTGTAGTCTATTTTTCATTGAAACCTGACTATTGTGTCTACATATGAAGCTATTGTGGTGGAAAAAAGTGAAAATTAGTGGTTTAAAATTCACCAAAAAGTAGAAAATGAAAAATGAGTGAATTTCCTGGGGTATATTTTAAACCATTTTGTTAATTCAACACAATCTTTCTATGATTCTTACAAAATTCTTACAATAATGGCTACGACACAGAATGAAGATCTGGCCATTTTCAATCAAGATGAATCAGTAAATTAATGATTTTATCTAAAATGTTTCTGCTATTCCAGGTGTTGATTTTTTTTCCTATGATCATGTACTGGTAAAATATTTTGCCAGGCAAAATAATAACATTAACATGACCAACAGCAATTTTTAAATTTAATTTTGGATTGCACCTTACCTATTTTACATTTTACAGCTGCATTACTTAAGAGATATTTGTGGTAGACCTGTTGGATTTTCTGTTAGTCTCTCCTTGCTTCCTTTGTTATTATAGCTTCTACAAATGTAAGTTATGACAAAATGTTGGCATAATGGCATCTATCCCAAATGAAGGGTCGAGGGTTTATTTATTGTTACATAACAATGCCGACAAATTCCAATTTAGGCATTCAAGCACAAGTTGCACGCTTTTCTGGGCTTCACAGCGATTATGAAATATCACATGTCAGTTCCCTCTGAGGGGGAATAATCGGAAGATGTAAATGTACCCAGTGTGTGCGCTCACTACTGTATACACACTGTATGTGGCCGTCTGCCCCCTGGTTTTTGCTATTGAGGGTGTCACTGCTGATGTTATTTTGAGGATGAAGAATGGGGAAGATGGTGGGCGTGGGACAAGGGATTCTGCATGGGTCCCCGAGTACAAAAAACAAAACAAAAAGAGAGCCCCAATCACCAGCATGGGGTGCAAAGTGCAGCTGCCCTGCTAATGAGATTTTAAAATGGGCCATAATGCCCCCTTAAACTGCCCCTACATCGAGAATTATATGCTTCATGTGTTGATTTATTCAAAGGGAGAAGGGAATTTGCCGCATGTATGCATGCATCTGTGTATGTGTCTGTGTGTATGTGTTATTAGATACAATAGCCTGGAGCTAGGTCGACTGTCAGCAAGTTGTGTTTTTATAGGACAAATGGCCTGTATATTCTTTTTATGGCTGATTGTTACAAAAAATAAAAATCATAGTAAAAAAATCATACATGATTTAAAGCAAACAAACTCTCAGAATCAAATAAAAGACTACAGCCAAGCGTGTTTGATGTATTTGATATCTCACAATCTAGCTCTTTATTTGGCTTAATGAATCATTTTCACTCTATTTCCAAAGAGTGGCCACCTCAGTTTGTAATGCAACACGGTGAATAATAATCGAGACATTAAACGAAGCCATCAACATAATAATCAGCATAAAATGCAAACATATCGCTGCTTCATTCATGCAGAACATGCAGTTGATTCTTCCCTATTCCCAGTAACGCTCTATTCCCAAACCTCGCTTACTTGGTTCATTGCTTTTGCAAGTGAGCTGTACACAGCGCTAATTGCCAAGATATTGGCTTTTATATATTGACTGTGTACTTATTGAGGAAAGAACAAACCCAAATTAGAATAAATGGGTAAATTATGTTTGTTGTTTGAAGCAGAAGGGAAAAGATTGAGGGAAAGAGACAGAATAAAGAGAGCAAAAAAAAGAAAAAGAAAAAAGGCATTGATCTCTTGATTGGGCTTCCTTGTTAGCAAGCTGAGAGGATGTGATTATTTGGGGATTGAACAAGGACAGGCAGCTGAGAGAGGAGAGTGAGTGAGCTGAGGAAAGAAAGAAAGTGAATTTGTGTGCGTGCTTGTGTTTGTGTATGTACCAGTGATAAGATCCACTTGCTCGTATTCAGAGGGACAACCAGCTGTGAGGATGAGTATAAGGGTCTGCATTTGTGTGTTTTTTCAGTTTGAGTGTATCAACTCACGTATGGCTCTGTTTGTGCATGTACACGTCCGCTGAGTGTACGGTCCGTGTGTGAAACCCAGTGCATGAATCAGAAAAGAAATGGCTGTTTCTGGTTACTAAAACGGGACTCTTGTGTTTCTCCCAAACACACTCACACTTTAATAGAGACGGAGAGTTACGGGTCGGTATGAAGCCATCTTTTGTATGAGCTATGTATGCTCTTTGTGCAGGAAAATTGAAAAACATTAGCATGATAAAGGCTGGCTAGGGCTGCCTCCCTGATCATGTGACACATTACTGAAAAAGCGCATAGATAGAAAATGACAGCCAGCTCATTCACGCACACAGAAACCAATGGGTGTGCCAACAAGGTCTGGGAGAGGCAGCATTCAAGGCATTTAGTGCACACGCAGCATCAGTTCAACATAAAAAAACAGAACAACACTTGCTACTTGTCATTTCTGGGGGGGGGGGGTTGCTCTAAATACACAAACTACTATATACTGTGTGTTCTTTTCTTTGATCTCTCCTGTCTTTCTGTAATTTGTGTGTGTGTGTATGTGTGGTTTCTATGTGTATGTATGTGTGGGTGGGGGAGAATGCAGGCATCTGTGGGCCTCCCTAATTAAAGAGTGCGGCTGGGCCAAGCTCTTGTTTTTAAGATCCCATTTCAAAGCAGGAGACATAGAGGGCTTATTTTTGGGTTGGGAACGTGTTGGTTTATCCACAAACCCCACTTGCCTGTCGACCGACAAAATCGGTCCACGACGATGCATCGGGAGCGATTTGTACGCTAGAACTGTGTTGTTAAATGGCGAAAGACAGACAAAGGCCATGTTCTCATCTGTCGTTGTGTGACTCTCTAAATGCTGACGATAAGTGATTTGGTATGGCGGTTGTGCGAGGCTTTATTTAATGAAGTGATGACTGAAGGGCGAAAAATGCCACGCTGAGCCCAACACCTCCCCCTTGTGGAGTAGCAATGAAGTCCATCTCATTAATACATTCAAATGAGGCCTGTTTCAAAATCAGGTCAACTGAGATGAGATTTGAAGTAATTTGTTGAAACCTTCACGTTTTCAATTTAAAGATATATCTTTGCTTGTGTTAATGCTTCGATAAAATGCTCCATCTGTCAACTACAGGACTGCATGTAGGAGTGTAAAATGTACACAAATTACCTTTTTTTATAAAAGCATCGCTGAAGCGCTATCACCCCTCTTTGTTTCCTTTGACATCAAAGCCAGCTTTCCATGTTGGTGCTCATCCTCATTAGCGAGCACAAAAGGATGATTACATCAGATGTCTGTGCAGCCATAAAGGAAATTTGAGCAGCCAATAGTTTCACCTTACATCTTTATTCAACAAAAAAAAGACTGTGGGTGTGTGTACAACAGCCTGTAATCTACATAAATTTTATGACAATAGCGCACCCTGATTTTTTTTTTTTTTTTTGCCTGGAAATCTCCTTCCCGACACAACAAATGTTTGCATAACAGCTACGGTGTTACATAGAAACAAGCTGAAGTATATGTCAGTAGATCGTGCTGACTTGTAACCACCTCTGAGATAACGCCTTATATAATTTTTTTTCTTAAGAAAGAAAATACTGTGCTTATCATCTGAATGGTGATATTTTTTTCAGGTTACTATCCACTACAAAGCAATGGGAAAAAAGACCCCCCCAAAAAATAAAAAATAACAATAGTGTTCAATGAGCTCTGACTTAAAGGGTGTTTCCTTTGGCCTGGTAAATGTTACTAAAAAGGAATATGCTGTCCTCTAGTGACAAATTATGTTATAGCAGCCTGACAACCTCTAAAAGTTAAAGTTCCAATAGGAAAAAATCAAATTTTTGAAAAGACCGCAAGGTATAAGGATGAATTTAAAACAATTATACTATAAATGATGTGCCAGAAATAAAAAAAGTAATCACTTTTTTTTAATTTATTTTTTAAATTACCAAATACTACTACCAGCTACTTAGTTACACCTTACTAGTGTGGCAGACCACCAGGGGACTCCACTCACACCCAGCGAGAAGCACTTTGTTTTGGACTTCAGCGGGCGTAGCGAGACTGTATGTGTGGAGAGACTTAAACCGGGCCATGTTCTGGTGGATGACAATGTAGCACCGGCCCAGGCCCCCCACCGCGGCCGACCACCTTTCGCAGGATTAATGGACTCTGGTTTTCCCTCTAGCAGCACCTCTTGACCGCCGGAGCTCAAGTTTTCTTCAGCCTTTCCTGGCTGCTGGCCTCATACTCAGGCTAGGACTCCCTCTACCATTTCTCCGCCTCCCAGGTTCAGCCATTCTGGCTGTTTGCTAAAAGCCCAGGGTCCTGGACTAGTAAGAGACCCCGCTGGGTGTTCGGGTGAGAAGTAATGTTTCTGGGTTTTGCCTTGTGAAACCAGTTGAGCGAAGCTGAGATTAAAGTTGGAGTAAAATGTGTTAAGCTCTCCTGTCCTTACATACCTCCACATTAGTATAAGGTTGGATACACTTTTGCCTTCTGATCTGGGTTCTTCTGGCACACAAAGCGTTCAACAAGGTGCTAGACATATGCCTCGGCATTCCTGGAAAAAACAGCACATGATACCAATCTGACCCTGAAATCTGTTTTAATGGCTCAGCAGGGAAAACAAGCAGAACAATAATTTCTATTATGAGCTCCAGTAGATTTTCTTAATGTACAGGCTTTGATCAGCTGACCTGCTGCTCTTTCCAGATTTATACACCTGAATTCAAACAGTAAGCAAATGTTTCATGAGTTGTCCTGGCTGACTTCCATCCTCTACACCAGTGTTGGGTGTAATGCGTTACAAAGTAACGCGTTACTGTAATTAAATTACTTTTCCACTGAAAAAGTAGATTAACTAATTACTGTTCATTTTTAGGTATTTTAATTACAGTTACTTAGAATGTACTTGCGTTACATTGTAAAATAATTAAACTCGCTGAATATCATCATTTAATTTCAATAATTTATCATCTAAACGTAGAAGTAAACTCTGCCGCTTTAACATCGCTGTAGTGCGGCTGCACGTCATTTCACGCCAGTTTGCTGCATAGTCGTATTCTAAAGTGGAAGATGTCGGACTCGGCTGAAGCGTGTGGCTGTTTTATGAAGTGGACATATTCCCGTCTCTTCACTTTTCTGAAACAAGCAGACAAGAATATTACAGTAATATGTAAGCTATGTCCTGGGGAGAAAAAACTATCAGCCGCTGTTAATAGCATGAGTAATCTACTGACGCGCCTGACAAGAGCATAGACGAACACTTCTGAGTGATCCTTGTTCATCATCCAAGGATAACACCTCGGCAACTCCTGCTAAGCAGGCAAAACTTGATTTTACTTCAGCAGCACAGAAAGCGTCTGAAGGTGAGCTTAAAAAAATGATTGCAGGCTACATTGTGGAAGAGATGCTGCCGCTGCGTACTGTAGAGTCTCCGTCTTTAAAAAAATTTATTTATTATTTAAAGAGTTTAATTTCTATTGTTTGCCCACTCAACATTTATAGGGATTTTAAGAAGTGTTTAGTGAAATTACTTATTTAGTAATTAAGTTACTTTTCTGACACAGTAATTAGATAAGTATTTTAAATACAATATTGACTAAGTAATTAGTAATTAGTAATTAATTACTTTTTTAAAGTAACTTAGCCAACACTGCTCTACACTGACAGTATTCTGTTTATACTAACTTTATACAGCCATTGTGCACCAGTCACACACTGTTTATATCCATCACAGTACAGCAAACTAACCTGCAGAATATTTTCATGCAACCTTTAAATAAAACAGTTAGTCTACCTTAGTTTGTTTTGCAGCTGGTATTTCACAATATGAAAAAAAAACATGTCAGACGTATAGACCCAATATCCGATTTAGAATAGAATAGCCCTTTATCGTCATTGTACATTTACAACGAAAATATGGAAATTATTATTTAAAAACACGAGATCTTACATGTAAGCTTTAAATATCCATTTTTTCAAATACCACTGAGCAGTCCTTACCTTTAAATACAAGTTGTCTTCTTCCTCTCCCATCCTTATCTTTCTCCATCTCTGAGTGAAGTTAGCTCTCTTTCTTTTCTCTCCCTGTGAAATAGGCAGCTGGACGTTTAGCTAGCAACACACTGTGAGACAAACTACATACAAACAGTTCGTGTGTTTGCTGATGTTTGTTGAACTGATAGAAGCGTTACATTTGAAATTACCTGCTTCTTCAAGGTTTGGCGTGTTGTGCGTTTGGGATGTCTTCTGCATACTTTGGTTTTAAAGACTGTTTATTTGAGCAACACTTGCCTTCCTAACACTAAAACGCATTTAAACAACTCAATTTTTACATATACCACATTCAAACACAGCAAATGACAGGAATCCATGCTTAGTAGTGATGCTATGTCTAAAACTGAAGCCCCGAGGCCTGTGTTGACCAAAGGGGGCGTGTCGAAACAAAGCCCGTGTCGAGGCCCGTATCGTTCTTCGGAATATCACGTGACCAAAGAAAAATGAGGTCCCATTTTTCTGAAATCTCACTATGTGATTTGAGGCAAAAAGGTAAAACATTTTAGCAGTTAGGGAGCATTTTGACACAATAGCTCCCAATAATAACATACATCTCAAATCAGTCTCGGAGAGGATGGTTAGAGGTGTAATTTATACAGTACTTCCAAATGAGCTGTTGGATGGGGCTTCGTGTGATCTGCTGGTTGGCAAAGCAATTTTCAGGAGAGATTCAACACATTCACAGGGGTTCATCACATCATCACAAATACAATGTCAGTAAATCGATCAACAAATGATTGAAGATAAAACAATGAATTTAATAATAATAAAAATAATCTAACAATTAAAAGATACAAATACAAAACAAAGGTTTTCATATAAAAAGAAGTCATTACAACAATGATATTGTTACCTCAAGAACATCAACTTCAACATGGGCATGCATGTTTTCAGTAAAAGCAGCATCCTCAACTATGCAGATATGCAGTGATAAACTGACAGAACAAGATCAAACACAGCCCAGCTCATGAATAGGTCCACGGACAAAGGACCTAAAGGACAACAAACATAGATGTTAAAATCACCAAGAAATAAAATGTTGTCCAAATGAGGGAACATTTAACATTTCCCTGCTGATTATCCTTGGAGAATGAAAAAATCCATATTTCTCAAAAAAAAAAAATGTTCAGAGAAAGTGCTGGGCAATCCAGTCAGCCAGGTCCCATTCACACAGAGAATTTCCAGTCTGTAAGAGCACCATATAAAACTAATTAAAAAATTTCTTTGGTGAGCGATCTTGCATTCCCCAGTACAACCTTTATATCAAATGACTAGCTAGTCTCCTCTGAGTACTGGCATCCTCTGTAAACCCCAGAAATGACCGTGTGAAAGAAACAGCAGTTTCTGAAACACTCAGACCAGCCTGTCTGGTGCTCACCAGCATGCCACGTTAGGGTCACAGATGCTCAATTTGAGCTTCACCATGTGGTCTTTAACATGTCTACAGGCCTGAATACATTTATTTGCTTACTGATATTTGTGTTAAAGAGCAGCTGAAATGGTGTACCTAATAAAGTGGCAAGTAAGTGTATGTAATCCCTACCTAAAAAACACTCACAGATTCTGTCATACAGAATCTAAAAGTAGAACAATTAATTTTAAAACCAAAGAAACACATGTCTATTCACTATTCCTCTGGGGAAACTGTTAAAGAAAGTTAATTTTAAGGCACAGAAATGGAGAAAATAGAAGAAAGCATTGTTTTGGGATGAGATCTTATTTAAAAAATATGCAAATGAACATCTCTCATTTTTTTCCACACTGAAAGCTCAAATTAGTGTGAGAAGTTTTGAGAGAAGTTGTTAAGCACTTTTTTTAGGGCAAACATCAAAGTTATTACTCAACATTCTGCGAGGTGGGTTTGCAAAAATATTCCTAGCTGTTTTTTGACTTTATATTCAACTCGGAGCCTTAAATCTTGTGTCCTGTGTGGTAAGTGGGGTTTTTTTGTGACTCTGTGACATGTGTTCTAGTGTATTTTATTATGTATAGTATGAACTCATGACCCTTGTGCTGCCGTAACAACTGAATTTCCCCAACATGAGATTAATAAAATATATATATGTATATATCTGTCTGTGAAATACTGAGACACTGAAACAATGGTTTGAATGTGTTTTACTGCAGCTGACTGTTAGTGATGAAGGAATGAATGTTAAAATACTCGAGCAAATTCTAAAAGAGACAGTGAGTCCTGCAGTTAGAAAACAACCCTCACCAAAAAAGGTCAAAGATGAGCAGCTTTCCATCAGGGGTAGCAAGGCAAGCAGGGCCTGTTCAGTGACATCTATTGTATTGAATCTATATTTTGAACACGTTAAAATGGGATAACAACAAAAACAGAGAAAAAGAGAGACAAACAAAAAAAGCAAAACAAAAGGAAAACAGAGCAATAATAATTATAAATATCTTACATGTTCAGTTAAGTTAATTTAATCCCACCCCCTTTCCATTATTTAGTAAGTAATAGTCTACACTTTAATTCCTGTTTATGCCCTGTCAATCAGAAATTCTTCATTACAATTTGTTACATTTATGAAAAAAAACATGTAACAAATATTTAAAAATGGATATCAACTAAAAAATACCAAAGTGAAAACAGTCCCTCTACTTTCATCTCAAACAGCAGTTGGTCATAAAGCTTTTTTGGGATTTGCATCCATCCTTTAGATTACTGCCATCTTGTGGTTGCAGTTCACTACTGTCTATTGTCTGTCAGAATTGTCTGTCAGAAATCAGACAATGGTTAAATGACAGTTTCCTTCAGTTAAATACAGATAAAACAGAAACTTTGATTATTGCTCCTGATCAAATGTTCTCAGAAATTAAGCAGCATATCCGTTTTTTTAGACCCTTCATTTCAGTCGAGTCTCAGAAACGTAGGTCTTATATTTGACAGTTCAATGTCTCTTGAGAAACACTCCAAACAACTGGTCCAGAACTGTTTTTATCATTTAAGAAACATTTCTAAACTCAGACTTCTGGTGTCAAAGGCAGAACTTGAGATGATTATTTATGTTTTTATTTCTTCTCGTTTGTATTACTGTAATGGTCTTTTTACATGTCTCAACAAATCAGCTTTGGATCGCCTTCAGACTGTACAGAATGCTGCAGCATGACTTTTAACTGGCACAAACAAGAGGTCACACATTACTCCAGTTTTGGCTTCTCTTCATTGGTTGCCAGTAAATTTTAGGGTTCACTTTAAAATTTTAGCCTTAACTTTTAGAACTCTTCATGGTGAAGCTCCCCAGTACATCTCTGACCTGTTGAAACCATCATGCTTCATCCCGAGCACTTAGGTCTTCAGGTCAGAGGTTACTGTTGGTCCCACGTACTAGGTTCAAAACACGTGGGGATCGGGCTTTTCAGGCACTGGCACCAAGGCTGTGGAACTCTCTTCCATTGTCTTTACGCTGTCTAGACACCATTGAATCCTTTAAAAAGCAGCTGAAGACATTTTTATACAAATTAGCTTTTAATTAATTTTTTCATTGTTTTATATTAGTGTATTTATATTTCTGGTTTTATTGTGAAGCACTTAGGGATTTTTATCTGTGAAACATGCTATATAAATAAATTTTACTTACTCATTTACTTACTTACAGAAGCAGGCCTGTGATTCAGCTGGAAGCTAAATCCATTAACAATGGCTTGAGCCTGTCAGGCTGAGAGGCCAGCAGCTTTTTTCATTATTTGCACATGCACATTGTGGATAAACCTCTGGTCTTGAGAGGAAACTGAAAGGAGACCAGCAAGTTAGTCATCATCATCTCTGCTTGCCTTTCTGTGACAGTCACTGCATGCCACTGGACTACAGGTAATGTTTCGGAACAGCAAGTCCTGAAGTCAATCAAACACACATATTGTGGAAAGGATCAAAGGAACCCTCCAGAAACACAGAACTGGGCAAAAGTTCTCTCTTTGGTGTACCTCTCACTCAGATGGGGAGTATTTGAGCTTTAATGTGTCAAATTCAATAATTTTCTTTCATTAGTGTGTTTCATGTGTTCTCTGTTTCAACTAATAAGATTTGTATGAAAATCAGAGGATGTATTATTCATATACTATTCATATGTTGTATATTTAATTCTGTATATATATATATATATATGAAGATATGTTATTTATGGTAATTACTGCTTCCTTTCTTTTAGCAGGACAGTACTCCAGTTTTGTTGTACTATTGAAGTTTCGTATGTCGAGTTATGCACACTTCATTCGAGAGCTCTCCGCCATATTGGACATGGTAACCAGAAGCAATCACGTCTAATAACTCATAATTACAGATATTCTCAGCAGCTAAACTCAGTATCACTGTCAACAATAACAAATGAGCTACGCTGACTCATTGACAATGTAAGGGATAATACGCAGAGAGGCAAATATATAACAAATATAATCAGGTAAATACATTGGCAGTGTCCACTTGTTCAAGTGACGACAGTTCCAGGCAGAATATCGTGACCGATAAAACTTTTGTAGGCCTTCAGAGCTCATCCAGAATAATTTGAGTGTTGGGAAGTCAGGGACAGTGCCAGGGTTGTACCTCAAGGCATCAGTAAACACACTCAGGGTTTAAGAAAAAAAATCTGTCTTCAGCCCTCCTTTACCTAAATTCTCCACATAATAAGCAAGATGCTTGCCATGAAAGTGTTTTACTTCCTCTGAGAGAGTATATACTGTACATTTGTTTGTTTACTTTTAGTTTCCATGGTTTATCTCTTCTACATAATGTTTAGTAGGTTTTTCGTTCATTTGACGCATCAGGATTGTTATAAATATCAAAAATGGCTGACATGGTAAGTGATCACATGTTGGCAAAACCTCAACTGTACAAAGCATGACTGTGCAATGACAATAAAGAGTTAAAGCTAAAAGATGTTTTAAATAGAGAAATGTAAAAATTAAAAAAAAAATCAGCATACTTGTTAAAAAGCATCTCCTTAATCTTCCGTAGTGATGTTGCATGTACAGTGGAAAACAGACGTTTTTCCATTTGAATCAGAGCAAATCTATAAAGAGATATTTGTCTTGCTGTCAGCAACAAAAATGAAAGCCTTTGTGATGACATCACAGGTGACAGGAGGATGGCTGCAAGGTCAACTGTTAGCAACTGACAGATAACAGATTTTATTGAGGGGAAAAAGAAAAAAAGACAGAAAGAAACCACTTTGCGCAGGAATGCAAACAAAATGATAATCATGTACTTTGGATGATCATCATGTTCTTAATTTTTCTAAGTAATACTATGAATTTAAAAATAGAGGTTTGATTCAGATAATACTTTAAAGTCTCGTCATAGTATCCTTGAGCAAAGCACCAGATCCATATGTGCTCACACAGTGACTATCTGTTGTTAAATGGCAAAAGAATCTACTAAATCCAAAATCATACCTGCACCTGACAGTAGCTGGAATATCTCCTCCAGTGCCCATCCTCCCACTCACCATCCACCATCAGCCACCCATTGTCTATGATAGGTGGGGTGGAAGGGGAGACAGATGAGAGCCAGGGTGCCCCACACCACTTCACCTTCCCTCTCCTTCAGCCTGACAGGACCTGAATTACAGTAAATGATAGTTCTCCTCGGCCACAAAGCGATTTGACCTGCCACCGTGTCTCTCCCAACAAACCCACTCCCCCCACCTCCTTTAATAGGTCCCTGATGAGTGGCCAAGCTCCCTTAGGACCCAGCTGGCAAAGAGGGGCAGACTCTTTAAGTAAAGAGGAATAGAAGAGAGATGAATGAGAAGAAGCCCAGTAACAGGGTATGAATTGCCAGATTGAAGGAAAGATGACATTGTTTGCAGCAAGTGCACAGACACTGACTTCACTGTGGAGCCACACATTTTGTGAACAATAAGCAGTGATTCAGCAAATATAGCAATCTCACTCCTAACGCGTATACAATACAGAGCAAAATAGAAGTGACTGACTTAGCAATACTATGCTGGAACAACATAAAACAAAACAAAACATCTTCATTTTCATCATCCTATGACCTTTTTTTAATCAACGATTTGTATTTAACCACAGCACAAATGAAATGGAAGGAAAAGGACAAACATAATGGGGGGAGTAATAGGAACCTTCCAGTGAGAGGCTGACCTGCCAGTGACCTGTAACTCTGCATTTCTGTGTTTTTAGCCTGTGTATGCTGGGTATGTGTTTTTAGTGTTGGTTTGATTGAATATTTTGGGGGTTTATTTGTTTCTATTTGTGTATCCTTAATTGCCTTATTAAAAGCATGTGCAGTATAATCTTTTCTCCATGTGCCCATTTTTCCTCTTAAAAATTAACCTAATAATTGGAATGGTGTCTGCCTTTCCAGTGACTTGAAAACATAACATAGTGATCCTTTATGTTTAAAAAACAAACAAAACAAAACAAAAAATCCCAACATTTTTTGTTAACTACATTTTTATTGACACACTTTCTGATAAAGTATCTAGCCTTTACCTTTCCTACCAGGCCACATTCATAGCCTCAACAAGATGAAAGCAAAAGAAAAAAGAAAACTACTAAGAAGTTCAGGATGAATCTCCAGTAAAAACCAACCAACTCCAAGACCTACCTTATTTCTATTTTGGTCGTGGGGTACAGACAGGGTGCAGTGGCTAGAATCAGTATATACAGTATTACATCTAACCACAAACTTTCTTAGACTGCTGTTGTGAACTCCAGCACTGAAGCCAACACCACATAAGCTCTTCCCAGCTGTTATAGGGGTAATGACATTGAGAAGACAGTCTGCACTGTGTGGATGCAGCATTGCAGTATTACACAGCAAAGAACAAGCAGAAAGCGTCACAAATTGGGACCAAGAAGGCAGTTTTTTTATTTATATTCTGAAGGCATTTGAATCAGTAGCCACTGGCCAAATCCAGCAGTGCTTAACTAATCATGGAGCTCATCCACCCAAGGAACTGGATAGGCATCAAATTGAGACAATGCCTTGCCCTTGCAGACCTTCCACACAAAGCAGTCTAGGGCTAATATTAAAAGTGGGCTCCCTTATGAATTTACAAAAGTATGGACTTTTTTTACTTCATCTTTTTAAACTTTTTATTTGATAAGATAATTCAAAGTGACCAAAGCAGGAAAAAAGTAGGAAAAATGACATGCAGGAAAAAAAGCTTGGGGAACTCCGACCAAGGGCCCTGCAGCGCCTTCAACATAGGGGTTTGCCTGCTCAACTAGACAAACTATATAACTATTAACTATATAACAGCATCCATGCATTATGGATTTTAAGGTCTTATTTGGATGTTTAACCTGAATGTCTATTTGGAGATGATGGTAATTCAGTTTAAATTGACTTAATAGGGTCATTACGCATTTAAAGGTCTTACATCCCAAGTGATTAGCAATATGGTTGTAATTACCCACCTGATTAACCATTTCCTGGAAGCATTTTTGCTCAGTGTTTGGCAGTAAAAGTAGTTGGTTAGAAACACGGTCCCATCTCTAACACGCATCTGCACTAACCTTAGTTGCCTCAGGTAAACATCAGACAAGCACTTTTTTTTCTTATGGCATCTGTTTCACGTGTTGAGGGAGTTCTGTTGAAATTTCTTGGGCTACTCCATACACTGAAAAATTATGGCTAAAAGATGCCGCCTTGTAACATCCATGGGCCCTGATCAAGTAACAAATGCTGCTGAGAATGAGACATGCTAGAAGAATTTCCAAGACCTAACCAGAAGGATTTCAAATTGTGCAGTTTTAGGCTGGCTTTTGTGACTAAATCCAGCCAGGGTGACTGATGGTCCAATGCACAGCAGCTGTACTAGTCAACAACACTTAGGAGTGTACTCTAAACCAATAACTATACAAAACTAAATTCATATGTTAGGAAAAACTTCATTTTTCATTAAGTTGCTAAAATGAGGCAACGTGTGACATTAAAACCAATTAAGTTTATTAAAAGTGCAGTTATTACAGATATTGTGATTGTAATGGATTTTGTTCTTTACATAATATAAGTTAAGGTTATAAAAGTAAAATCAAAATTCTCACTGCACCACACTGAGAACAATGTAAAATGTGAATTCTTGGCACTGAATGAAAGTATAAATTACAAAGATATATCTTTAGGCATCACATTCCAGTGAATGCTCTATAAACAGCGTTACAGTATAATCACCTTTTTGTTCTTTGAGCATGTGTGAATGAGTGTGTGTGATATCAAACAAGGAACAGGTTAATCTATGTGGTGTGTCTGTCATTAGATGGCAGTATTGTGTTAGTAAAGGACAGTTTTCATATGATCTTTTTTATTTTATTTTCAGCCCGTGTTCATCAAAAGCATATTTTATTAGTAAAAATAGATCAATTAAAGAGATATAACTGATTGAGCCTATAACTTAGACAGTGCCAAGTCAATTATGTGACAATGTAAAATATGAGTGTAAATCTAACACACCATCCACTCATTTTCATAATGATAAACAGGGGGATTTAATGTATAAAGAATCTGTGTTTTCATTATTTACATTAACTATTTATATTAAAGAATTATATGACTAGTGACGATGACACTCTTAAGCTATGATGCATCAGTTGTCTCAAATCATCTCCCTGTCTGTCTCTGCTATTTTGATCTTGAACAGTTTGCCATGCTCGACTGTATTTAAAGCAGTCTAAATAGCAGAAATGCCAGTGTTGCTATACATAGGTCAGTTTAACACTTAGCCCATAATGAGTCTGTTAACACATACTTCATTTTGTTGAGATGTTTATTAGGTAGAATATACTCCTAAAGGTACCCAATGTGTAAACTGAAAAGTTTATTTGTTTAGTTATGCCTGTGTAGGCTTGGTAAATTAATGAATTTGTCACTTTTAATGTAACCTTTTAAGTAATGTAACCCGTCTTCCTGTTTCCATGTATTTTAAAACTTTATAGTTTAATTTTATAAAGCTGGTTCTTATACCAGTACATCTTTGGTGCACTTTCCTTTCTTTCGTTCTCTTATCTTGTTTTACATCCACACATTTCTGAGAAGTTAAATGCAAATAAATTTATATCCAAACCTGAATTCCATCTTAGTTTCTCAGCTGCTAAGCCATGTTCATTTTCAGTGATTGCCCCAATCACTTCTATGCACCTATGTCATCAAACATGCGATGACATCCTTGCAAACATCCAGTGGGGGTTGTATAGCTAACCTTTTGGCTGGTTTCTGAGCATTTAAAGGGCGCTGTGTTGTCACCATCTGTGATACTGGTCTTTGTTTGCCTGAAGATGGTTATTTTATCTTCGATAAGGAAGATTTTTAGTACTTTTTGTACTGTAAATGCATAGTACATTATCCAATCAAGATATGGTCACATCTACTAGTAAATATTCAATTGTAGTGATAGCGCTACTAATTGGTAACAGGAAGGCAGCATTTTGGGACAATTGTCAGTGTACTGTAGTGGGTGTTGTCTATTGCTAATAGTAGTCACTGTGAATGATATTCAACTTCTTTCATCCAATAAGAGTGCAGGCCTGAAGAATCCTACATCAGGCCCTTATGCTACACCTACAAGGTTTGAGGGCGTGATTTTACTGACAGCTGGTTTCTAACCAACCAGCTGATTTTTCACAGGAACGACATCAGGTGTTTTTAAAAGTAAAACAGTAAATATGAAAGCATTCCTGGTTTGTTGAATGACCTTTGCAACAAAAATGTAGAAACTGCAATTTAATTGCATTTTTAATTTTTTAGATATTTAGATGCTTTTTATTTATCTGTTTTCCCAATTACACTTCTCTCACTGTAATAGCTGATCAGTAATGCTACTCCCTAGATGGGTAGAACAGGTGTTTTACTGGACTCTTTCTTTTACTGATGACAGCAGAGACACAGAGCCTGGAACCAGTAAGTGGAGTCCCTAAAGCCCACAGAGCCTGAGAGTGGACCTTCAGCCATATATCTGATCCAGTTCACACAGGCCCCCTGCTGTGTGTGTGTCTGTGTGTGTGTGTGCATATGAGTCATATTCTGTCTTTCTCTCATGCTCGTTTCTTTGTTTGAGTTTCTCTCCTATGAACAGTGATAAAAGGATTTATTTTAACCAGCTAAGCTGGATCTTATTACAAATCAATCTACTTTGGTTTCAATTAATTCATTCATATTGCATATTGTGATCCCCTTACACTGAATGCTTAGTGTAACGGCCATGTCTTTGAAAAATGTTTAAACAATGGGAAATTCACTAATGATATTGAGAACAGCTGTTTTGTTTTTATGACTCCAAATAAAACAAACTGTATGGCAAAGCATTAGCCTTAACAACTGAATGTGATTCAGTTGGAGGATTAAATGATTCTGACTGGACAATTACACATAATTAAATGTTCATTTTTCTGTTGGGCTACAAATTTTTCCCGTCAATTTTTCATGTTTTGCTAAGCTTGGGTGCGCCCATGGATTCATGTCTCACTTAAATCAATCGTATCAGACAAAAAGTATCCTCAAGGCCACAATAAATGTTGTATGGGTGAGTGTCAATGTTCAGTGAATGTATCATCTTTCAGTGTTTCAAAATGTACAGCACATGTACAGCAACACTGGTGTTTAATAATGATTTTATCACATGAAAAATAAATATATATAGCTGGATGAAAATATTATTCACAATTTCTGTTTGAGCATGATGTAGTTTAAATAACATATTTTCCCTTCATTTGGAAATGTTATACAAAATACAATTCATTTAACCTCAGTTAAAGCTATAACTCACATTTATAGAGTGCTTTTATAATTTTAATGACCACTTAAAAGTGACATTTGTAACCATATATTAATAGAGCACTTCTTTCTATATACCTCAAGGACTGTATATAACTCACATCCACAGCCAAGTTAGAATAACCAATTAATCTATTGTGCATGTCTTTCGATTGTAGGAGGAAGCTGGAATACCTGAAGAGAACCCATATCGAAACAGGCAGAAAACTCCACACAGAAATTCCCAAGTCAACCAGCAGATTTTAAACCCAGAATTATGTTGATGTCAAGCTGCAGTGCTAAGCCTGTACCACCATGTCACCCATTTATGTTATCAGATAGTTCTGCAGTTTTATCTAGAATTTAGAGTGGGATTCCTGGGATTCAGGTTTCAGGTGGTTTGGTGTCAGTTTGTGGACAGGAAAGGTTAATATTTGATGTCACTCTTGGGAAAGAATTCATGCAAATACTTTTTTTTGGTTGTTTTTTACAGCTGTAATTTATTCAAATTTCCAACTAAATGAGATGATGTAACTCAAAAGCTTTGGGAAGATTTTACAAAATGTGATCTTGAAGCCTATATGTGAAGGCTATGTCTTTATTTAAATAACAACTACATTGATTTTACACAGTTTATCTAATATCAAAAAGCCTCAACTGTACATAATATGTAGCCCATGCAAATGATTATGTTTATGAGTGTGACTGCATGTATGTGTGACTGTAGACCTCTACACATATTTCTGTGCATATGAGTGTAGTGTTTCTACATACTCATCCATCTTTAAGAACATTTGTGTGTGTGTGTGTGTGTGTGTGTGTGTGTGTGTGTGTGTGTGTGTGCGTGTGTGTGTGTGTGTGTGTGTGTGTGTGTGTGAAAAACATGTTAAACTGGACTAAGAAACTATTAAAACATGGATTAACAAACACGTACTAATGGTTTTGTTTTACCAAATATCAGCAATATTTGGTAAAAAGCAATGTAAACAGATTAGATTATATATCATATTAACTTTCTTTAAAAACAACTCTGATAGATCAATTTTATTACAGATTGTTGTCTCATATACAACAGAATAGAGCAGTCGTACAAACAGCAACACATGCTTCCTTTCAACTGAATGTGTGTCTTTATCAAAGCCTCTCTGTCCCGCCTGCTGAGCCGCTACAAGGCCAGATCTACTCTTTGTTAAACAATGCTTCTCACTCATCACTGAAACATCTATAACAGGCAGGGACTTTGACTTTAATTGGTCCACAATGTGGATTTCCTACATAAACACCATCCGGAAGAGGCGCTCAGGTATTAATGCATAATTGAAAGAATAGAGAATGAGGCTTTTACTATTTATATATTAAGACAAGCTTTCATTAGCATTTTGAATTGACTGACCTGTGCAAAACTAAAACAGGATCTTGACTTGAAGACAGACATCATGTTGAATCAGCTTAGTAGAAATCTGAAAGAGACAGACAAAGTAACAATATTGCACATAAGTGCAAAGATTTGTCAGTCGTGTCAAGCCTTCAGCTCTCTGTCAACTTTTTGAGTTAATCGAGTCACTTAAAAGTTTTCATCTTGCCGTTTGTGTGACAGTTAGATACAAATGTAGCTTCTTTTGCAAACAAATGTGTTCATCTACACACCTCTGCATCACCAGCCCTTTCTGCTGGCTGTTTTAATGAGATATAGGATATGCATGGTACATGTCCAAGTTGAAAGAATCAGTCACTGGTGGCAACAGTGCTGATCCATCAAGGATAGCACCTTTTACCCTGAAAATTCTGCCGACTCAGGAGGGCAATTAACACCTCGACAGCCTGGGTCAGAAATGAGCTGAAGATTTCTCCCTTGTGGACGGCGTGGTCGGCCGCAGAGCCGCAGCGCTCTTTGCTGATGTGTCGGTCTGTGTACTCGGGTGTGTGCGTTAGTCAGTATGTGTGTGTGTTTAAGAGAGAGAAATGAGAAGCAAGGGTTTTGTGACTGTGTGAGTGGGGTATTTGCTGTGTGCTTCTGTGGCCTGTGTGTGTGTGTGCAGCGCTGACAGGCAGCGAGAGGTGTTCAGGTAGGTGCTCCGCAGGGTAATTATGCACGACCTCTGGAGATTTCACACTAGGGCATTGTGGGTATTTTTGTTTGTTTTAGCCATTTCCTTTCCTTTTCTTTTTTTTTTTCGCTTATAGTTGTTCACATGAATGAAATATCAAATGTACCTCAGAGGCTCATGCTAGGTTTAAAAGAGCATTCATCTGCATATTAGGATTGATGCTAGAGGGAAATGTGATCACGTCTCCGGACTCCAGACACACGTTTCTGAAATTAATATGCGCTCGATAGGCTGAGAAGAGGTTTCATGAATATTCATCAGGCTTAATGTGGATGTCTGCAACTGATATCACCGTCGATTAGAATAAAACATCCTTAATGTTCTTAATTGGCCAGAGTCCCATAACTGCATTAGGTTTTCATCTTATAAACATTTGACGTGTCCAATTCAAATCCTACAGCCTAACCTCAGAATACTAAATCTCCTGACCTTTGATCAAGGCAATTAACCCGCTCTATCAATTATCAAATGAAGCATAACATGGCAGATTCGCATTCACGTGCAGAGTCAAGAGTCCATCTTGACTGATCTCACTCAATTTCCTTCTCAAGGGCCGCAGTACACTGAAAACACAAAAGTGCATAGGCTACTTTTATAAATACATAATTATTCTGTTATTTTACTTTCATAATACAAGAGTTTCTGCTGATGTTTTTATATTCTACATTTCATAAAACTGGAGTCTTCCTGTTGTAGTGGATGTTTTAAATGAATCAAAGAAAATCACTGTAACTTGGTCACTTCAGAAATATTTAACCTGGACACCTGCTCCAACCAAAATTAGCTTCACCCAAGTAACTGAAATCTGACCACTTTACTGCAGCTGCAGCACTGCACACTTCTCTTGTCCGTCATGGCTCCTTTGCAGACCAAAGCAAGCGGATTCTCGCCTGAGGACCAGGAAACCCGAGCCTCAGTTAGACAAACACATGCTACTTCCAAAATAACAATGCGACAGTGACCCGAGCTCCCTGGACAGACATGAGGCATGCTGACACTGAAGTGCGCAGAGGGGGGATTGTATTACCAACAGTTTGCAGTCTGAACGACCAACAAGTAAAATGCAGGAGGACTAAAAGGGGTGGGCAAAAGCGAGGATAATCAGAAGTGACTTTTTCAGAACTGTTGGTTGGCTGTGTGTCATTAAAAAAAAAGGTCACAAAGAATTGTTTCCTTGCAACTGATCCCTGAATAGGCAGTGTAGATAGTGCATCTCAGAACATGGTCTAACATGTGTTCACTACCAAGTCTGCAGATGCAGGACAACCCGTGGACTCAATATCACAATTAGAAATACAAGTTCAAAAGAACAGAACAATTCTCCTTTGTCAACGGAGTGATTAAAGAATCTTCAACTGAATAAGGAAAAGTACAGAAAATCCTTGCAGTCAGTATCAAATTTAATCAGGCGTGGAGTCGTGACATGGTTTATCAGTCCTAAAAACACCTAAATTACTATATGTCCATTTGTAATGTGAGGGAATATAATGTAAAACCTTAATTTGAATTTAAAGAATATTGGAAATATTTTCTATTTACAAAGCATCTGGGACACTGAAGCATCAAAGTATTGTTCTCCTATAATTCCTTTTGGTCTCAACAAGGGGAGCAGCCGCTGTGCGTCACAAATACCACAAATGGTCCGTGTAACAACATCAGCCGTCTGGGCGTTTGTTAAGTCACTGTGGATACAGTGTGTCATCTAAATGTAATGTGTACATATTTTGAGGAGGAAGTGTTCTGTCATCTCAGAGCAGGTATCTGTCAGCAGATTGTATCCTTTTGGGTTGCAGGAGGAGGAAGCAGCCTTGACCAGGCCTTTTTGCCCTGCACCAGCTGCCCTGAAGCAGTGGGCAGTAAATCCTGGCAGGATCACACATAAACACAGCTACACACACACACACACACACACACACACACACAGCTGAATTACACACATATCTGCACCTGCACTTACAAGAAGTGTTATCCAAGCGTATGGGCAAGGTACTGACTGAAATATATCAACATCTTAATCAGAGTGGATATAATTACTTAAACAGTGTGTTTAACTGGAATGGGATTTTTTTTTCTTGAAAAACAGCTTACAACGTTTATGCTTTTGCTTTCTATGAGATGCAATAACATCGGTATATATACAGTATATATATATATATTTATATGTATTACTATTCATTGTATTCATTAGCATCAGGGATTATATTAAGTATAAACCCTAACTATTAATTTATAACACCAATATGACCAATGACAAAAGAGTCAAAACAGCCGGGTTTACTGAGCACATTGTGATGTAAAAGTATTTTTTGAAGGTCTAACTGATTTTGCTTTTAAGAAGTTTGTTGAAGAAGTTTTTAATTCATGGCTCTGATTATATTTATGTAAACTACACATGTAGTGAAAAAAATGTCTACGATTGACCATTATAACAAAAATAAAACGTGTGTGTGTCTGTGCATGCACGTAAGTGAGAGAAAAGAAAAGAGAGAGAGAGAGAGCTGAGCAGCAGGGGCAGTGGTGAGCTTAGCAGCCCCAACTTCTTCCTCTTGCTTTGCTCCTCGTACTTCTTCCAGCTGCTCAGATTTACAGATGCCCATGACCCTTTCATCATAGGAAGTCGACACAACCGCTGGGGTCTCCCTCTGCTGGCTCACATCCATCTATCCCTTGCTCCTCATTCTCCTCCCTCAAACACCAAACACACCTACTCTCCCTGGAAAGCCAGAATCCTTTCTCAGTCACTTCAACTTGCTGTTTACAAGTAGAAAGCAGAGCAGGGCTGTGTGGCATCTGTCAGGCTTTCATTTGTCTTGCGTGTTTTGTAACATTTAGTAAATGTGATCCCTGCTGTTTAGTGAACCTTTATTTTAAAGTTACTTTCCATACCATGGAACTGTGCATTTATTTTGGAACTGCATGTGTTCAGACTGGCTTTGTGAGTGCCAACCGACAGAGGTATGGCTATGACTAATGAGTACTCAGGAGAGATCTCAAGACTTTCTTTTATTTGGAAAGCTGCAGCTATATTTTATGTCTGATTATTTCAATATGTTGTGTAACAGTCAACATGAGTAGCAACAGCTGTGTATTTCTAAGAATTTTTTGTAATATTTTAAGGTTGAGTAATAAACGCAAATTAAAAATTGGCCTGTGTAGTTACTATAAATCACCAGATCAACCAGATGTCAATATTTTTCCCAACCAAAAAAACTCATGAACAGAGCTTTTGCATCATGCCGGACTCAGCTTATAGGAACATGTTCAGATCTTTTACAAAGAACCTTTTCAGTCACCATAGGTAATTTCCCCATCAAAGGTCACATGACCTTAAAAGGTTACATTTTAAGTTTTATTATTTTATAAACATTTTTTAATTATATGTTTTCACTTGCTAAAAACGTATGAATCTGCAACAACTCCTTTTACTGCTACGCTGATGACACATGACTATACCTTCGGAATAGACTTTGTGACCCTAAAAGCAGTTGGCTGTTCGAAAATAAGGGTTTAAATCTAAAGCAGCTCCTCAACTTTAGAACTAATTTGCTTGTTTGTCTCATGTGTTGTTAAAAGTTTCACTTTGAGTATATCTATTAAAGCGCTACATAAACCCTGTTTTAAAGGTGTTACATAAATTAAGTTTATTATTATCAATATTATTGTGTTTAATTTATCCAAGCCAGTAATGATTTTTTGTATTCCTATAACCATGAACAATGTGTTGAACAAAGCACTGCCATTGTCTTTTCATTATTAATATACAGTTAAACTAGTCTCACAGAAACACCATTGTCCACTTATAGTTTGCATTTAAAAAAAGCCAGATGAATTGGATGTTGATTTTTATGCAGATGACAGTCTTGTATATGACACTAATCTGTTCATCTGTTCATCTGATGTCCAGCCTATCCAACAATGTCAAATACAAGTTCTTTTCCTCTCTTTTGATAATTTCCTGTTTTTTTCCTAATATTATTAACTTGTCTCCTACATATATATTTTGTGGGGGGGTTTTATTGTTTCATTGTGTTTAATTTATCCAAGCCAGTAAAGATTTTTTGTATTCCTATAACCATGAACAATGTGTTAAACAAAGGATTGCCATTGTAGGATTTTTATTGTTTTTTATTGTTGTTTTGTTTTTTTGTAATATACATTTTCTTAGCTTAAAAAAATAAAAAAATTCTACTCGTCTTCCTTTACAGATCAGTAAACCCTTGGTTTTACAGTATATCTGTTTTATGTGTTTATTGATTGACTTGATAGCTTCAAAACCACACGACCACAGTGCAAAGTTGGCTCACACTGTGCCATTCAAAGTGACTGTTGACATTTCCTCACCAGATATATTAGAGCAAATAGCCTCTTATATGCCTGAAAGCCAATTACACCTCCATTCTTGTAATAATGAACTCGTGAACCCAGCTTTACTGGAGAAGGCTGAGAGATTGAGATCAATATGAATGGACTGGAGAGGCAAGGGATGCAGAGAACAAGATTCACTGCGCGGCAGGAAAAGCTTCCCCAAACTTGAATTTATTTGGATGTCAATGGGCTCTCTACGAAATCCATCTAAGTCAGCTGCTAAATCTGTACTGCTTCATACCGAGTGTGATAGAGGTATGTTAAGTAGAAAAATCCAGCAGCTTAAGATGGATATTTACACATTTGTATAGGTGATGTTCCTGCTAATGGCAATATAATGAATCTACATTGTGCTTCAATCTTAAAATTATACATAACAGAGCTATTAGTTCCTTAGGATTGAACCCAGGGGGGTCATTCTGCAGTCCTGTGAAGTGAAGTTAGGATCTCTGGCACACAGCGACACATGAAAATACACACACAAACACACACATCGAAGACCTCACCAAGCTAAATGGTACTCTTCCAGCCTTCCAGTCCAAATGGAATCAAAGTCCATTGACCCCTCTGCTCCATTAAGGAGAATTAATTTGCCTGCATATCAAAACACTATTAAAAGACTGAGGTCAGAGTCAAATTGGGGCCAAAATGGTATTGATTTTGGAGGTCACAAACACACTCTAAAAGAAATGGAATTCCTCGCTAAGACATTTACTGGACATTGCTATATTACCTCTTTATAAGATAGGAACATTGAGGAGATGGACATTTGGAAATTATGTCAGTGGCATGGATAATTGAGCCACCTATCTAGTCTGTTAATAATGAAAAACTAGTTTTATACAGACAGCTTTTTTAAAATTTAGATTACTCACTTTATCATTTTAATTTCATCATATCGAAATCACATTTGTTTCATATTAATTACCACTATTACCACTATGCTGTCATAATTTCAAGATAAATTTGAGAATTTTTAATACTGAGAAATCTTACGACAACTCACGAAAAAGGAAAAGAGAGAGTCATGAGAGGAAGAGCAATGGAGAAAGACATCAGGACTGAAAGCCTTCATCAGGGCTTTATCTGCTGACCAGCTTGCTTGGCCAAATTTAGCATTTGACCTCCAAAAAGACAAAACACTCATTATACTCAGTGGCTAATAATGTATGTTTATAGTTGCTTTATTGGTGTTTTACATATGAAACACACACACACACACACACAGAGAGAGAGAGAGTTTTCCTAACAGATGAGTCCCGTTTCAATGAGAAGGAAAATTAAACGTCAAGATATAACAGTGGGGGTCAGAGAAAAAAATAGCGTGAACATTGTATTTTGTGTTGTGTTTTGTTGTCATGGTTGTAAACTCATCCTGTGCCAATTCTTAGAAAATCATTGACGCCATCTGGGCTACTTGAAGGTATACAAACATGCACACAAGCTGCACGGTCCTCTTTTTTTGAGTGAAATTTCTGTGCCATTTAAAGCACACCTTTTCCTCTCAGTGCTACTGCATGTAGCTTTGAGAGGAAAAGGTTTCTTCATAAACACACGGTCTGTGTTTAACAAGACGGCCCCTGGCCACTTTAAGTCCCCTCTGATGTGGACGTTTCGTCCCTTTTCCTGGTAAACAGTGCTGTACCTGACGCCTTTCCCTAACATAGGGATAGTGGCACTGGAGCCTCAGGATAGGACGTAACCGCTTTCAGCACTTCCTTGCATCACCGCCATTCCACTGAAGTGTGACTCTTGCGTGTTTTATTGGGAGGCCTGGGTGAGTATGAAAACAAACGGGGGCTTGACTCCGGCGCTTTGATCTCCCGTTTCCTGGTCCATTATTTACGTCTGTTTCTCACGAAGCATTTTTTTTTCTTTCTCTTTCACTTGATTACTATGTGCTTCCTCCAACATTTTCAGTCTGACCCCCAGACAATGTCTTGCACTTTAATGGTTTCTTCTTGCAGGAAGCTATAAAGAACTTTGGTTACTTATTGTCCTGTTTTTTTATGTTGGTCAAAAGCAAGAGCTTTATACAGCTTCTTTGAGAGTTCAATAAATACTTCAGACGTAATAACTGTTTTGGCAATCATAACATTTGTTCACTGTGTGTCTGAATGTGTGCAAGATAACCATTTACTGAAAGAAAATCTTTGTTGCAATAATCTTTTCTTTAGTTTCCTTTCCAAATTACGGTGCATAAAATATAGAATATACTACAAAATTATGTTTGGTTCTAGAGACACGTTTATCATGCAATATATGGTAGGTTATGCTGTAAGAAAAATTGATGATAGAACAGAGAGTCATTTTCAATTAACCAGAGTTCATCTCAGGTCTGACCGTTAGGGCTGCCCAGCACATCTCTCACCATGACCCATGCACTCCACCAGCTCAGCAGATAGATCAAAAAGGCCTGCCCTAAGTGGAAACTGCCTCACAGTTTCAGCCAAGATGGTGGATATCATTAGGGACCCTGCCACTGAGGGTCAAAGCACAGCACAGTTTATGTCCCAGGTTGATTTTGATGTACGATGCAGGAGTTTTGGGGGTGATGCTGAACAAAAATACATCCAAACTCTCCAGTTTTTGTTGTGCATACAGATACTGCTTGTGAACGCTCATATTCACAAATCTGTTAGTGTACCAAACACGTTTTCCTGCTCTCCAAGATGCTACTTTAAGGTGATGCCAATTGGATTGTTCTTGTAAACACACCAACATTATGTTTACATTCAGGGTTACTCCCCAAACACACTCCTCGAGGTGTAGCAAATCTGTTGAGTGCCTTTCCTTCCTCATAAAACTTTTGCACAAACAAAAGCATCATGGCTTTTAGTTAGTTGCCTATCAGACTTCTCACAGGCAGTGAGTGTTTTGCATTTCCTTACGTTTCCCATGAATGTTTCAAGTATGACATTTCAGCTAAAACTTTGAAGTTTTCTAAGTACTTTCAGCATGTTTATTGTAGTTTAACAAAAGCCCCTGACCAGATTTAGCCATGAAACAAAAAACTTTACAATGTACTGACAATTCCAAGAAACACAGACAAGACAGCGGCTGTTTCCTGCAGCAAACATTAAAGCTCTTATGAGGAGACTCCAGTGAAATGATGCTGCTTCAAAACAACCATGTGTCATTTCATGCCCTGTTCCATAGTTGTCGCCAATCAGCCAGTCATCTGTCATTATGTCTGTCCTTGCATCCGCCAGGCAGGTTCCAATATCAGACGCACTCTAAAGCATCAACTCAAAGATTGTAGTCATGACACTCAGTTCTCAGAAACACATCACTGGTGAAATAATTGGAGCTTGTCTGAGGGGTGTTTAAGCGACACAACTAGTAGAAAAGCTCCTGTTCAGGGAGGGGGTACACATGAAAGCACTGAGGGGGAGAAAGTGACTAAGAGCTGGGCAGATAGACAGAGCGGGAGATGGAAGTGAGTCTGGCCATTGCGTGTTTGAAAGCAGCAGTTGGGACCCTGATGACAGAGTGGTCTTTGGGAATTTAAGAGCAAGGGCTCAGAAGTGGGCGTTTCCCCCCACAGAGGACTGGGCCAGGAAGGAAGGCTTTGGCTTTCAAAGCATCCACAGCTTTATTTATATTACATATTTTCATCACCAGGACTGTTTCAAAGGGAGGAGAGAGCTGTTTTCCAATTTCCAATACGCTTTGGCCTCTGTCTTCTATTTCCCTGCTCTGTGTCCGACAATGTATTTGTTTCCGGAGCAACATTCACCCGGGGTCTGTGTGTAGGGGCTGTGTTTACTACTGAAAGATACAGACAGTGTTATTGTTGAAAGTGGAGAGAGTGATGGGAAGTTGCGTGATTGTTTTGCCTCACCTGTTTTCCAGTGGGGTCTACAACCAGAGAGGAACAGCTAAAAGAACAATGGCACAGAGGCCTTGGAACAACTGTATGATGAAAGCTATGGTCTTCACACAGTAGAGGCATCAAGACCTTTTATTGAAAATACCCTTTGTTTTCTTATTAAAACTTTCTCAAACTAATAACAAGGAAAAGTACTTTTAATACAATCAACAATGCAGCCATGATTTTAGTGTGAACAGATTTAAACTACATAAATAAATCCAGGGTTCACAAGGGCGTATGTTGGTTCAGGCCTAAATAAATCCAGAATGGAACATTTCTACTGAATATTCCATTTATTATTTTCCTCTATGGCACAAACTGGACTTTATTTATAAATTCAGATTTGCTCAGACTTTTTGGTAGCTGTTCAAAGAAAACTGCATGTAAAATGTAAAAGTATGTAAAACTTTAGCAGAAAATATTTTTAGAAATTCCAACATACACTGTATTCTCGCAATATTCCAGACCATTTTTATACAAGGTTGGAAATTTTCAGTTAGATTTACTGCAAAACTGTTTCAAACGATTCATATCAACTCCTTTTTGACTGTTAACCCAAGCAGAGCCACTCGTGGCATCATTAACCATCATTAGGCCAAGACAGCTACTGATAAATTAGTCATCCATCAAAGGCTCCCATATCATCTGGAGCCCCCTGATCATTACTGGAGGCAAACAATGGTCTCATTGGGAACACCGTCAGCCTCCTCTCATCTCTGTCTCCTCTTTGAAATGGACCACCCCCACAGCCCATCAGCATCTGTGCCTCAGGGGAATAAAATCTATCTATCTCTTTACCAGTGGAAAGTTACACTGGCAGCAGGTGAGGGTTTGAAATGTCTTCCTGCTGCTTCAGGAGGAAGTAAAGCGAAGATTTACCAAGGAGCAGTTTGACCTTCTTGTGATGTACACAATCAGCTGCAACATCGTAACCACCAGCAGGTGGAAACCACAGTGAAAACCACTGATCAAGTGGTTACAATGTGGCGTTATGCTGGGAAACCTGATCTAATCTAAAACATTACCAGAAAACCATAATCAGCATGACTAAAAGTTAGTCACTGTTACTCGCTGCATGGATTTGATGACAAACTAAATCTTAGTCGGCCAAAGAGCGATTCTTTCCTGAAGTCTTCAGATTTCTGGTATCATGGACATCATGAGCCCACGGGCTGCTGTCTACACTCTGAGTTTCAAAGATGTGCTGCACATGAATAGTACTAATAATTAGCTGGGGAGGAGACGCATGGCCATCAGAAACAGGCTTAATCGTTATCACGTAACTAATGGATTATTATTCCTGCACTAGTGGCGCCTACACGGTAATACTGATGTTGTATCAAAATGCAATATTAAAATAAAAGAAAAAAAAGAAAAAGAAAAAATTAACATATAATAATATTTAAATTCTATTTGTTAAATAATATGAGGTCATGTATGAGATTTTCTTTTTAATATTTATTGTTACTTCTCTTTTAACACATTATATTTTTTTTCTTAGTTAGTGATTTAGTGTTCCCAGATTATAGTACAAACCGCCTTAAATCAGCCTTTTATATACAGGTATAAGAGTGCCCGGTCAAGACAAAATACAAAAAATAAGAATTAGTTTGTAGTCATTCTAATTCATATTAAATTTATAGGTAGTTTTTATATTTATTGAAACCAAACTAATACGCCATATTTTTTTTCTATTATTGTCTAAACAAGTAGCTATAAAAGTTCTTAGAAAATACAGAAAGGGGACTTGAGGCAAAGGCACTGTGTGTGCAACTGCATTGCACTCCTGAGAGGATTCTGTGCTGGCACAAAGCTTAATTAATTAAGAAAGGGGGTGCCAGTCCCCCATTGGACCCTGGTGTAATCATACTGGGCAAATTACAGCATGTTGAAGTGTGAGCTGGGAGAGGGAAGCCATCAGTGCTGTTGTCATTGTTGATTAATTTCTCCGTATAGATCCTGACACCGCTGTGCATGTGTAACCTGTCACAGAGCACCCATGTGTCTATTCATCACTGCCTGGGAGGTGTGGGTGTGTGCATGTGTGTCTGTGTCCTTTTATAGTGCAACTGTGTGTGTAAATCTGGAGTGTGGTGCACTACTATATGTGTTTATGAGGATATATTATATGCTGCAGGTGGTCACTGTCTGTATATATGTGTGATCATTTGGTAGTGTTAAGATGTAGTTTGTTTATACAGGAATGTATGGATGTCTGCTCATTGTATATATGACCATTGCTATTAAAATATACATGCTTATACGTGTACGACAGTGTGTGCAGGAAGGCAGGGAGCATCACAATGTAAACAAGATTGTGATACCTGATAAGAACAAGTGACGTTCTTGATGACAAACGGCTGATAATGTCTTGGGACTGGGTGGATGGGGAGGGCTGTGAGGAAGTGTATTGATTAGCCTTATTACCCAAAGCATCCGTCTTGGGAACGAGTGAGGGGAGAGAGGAGGGGTGGGAAATTAGCCGTTCCCCACCTCCGCTGACGGACTGATTACTCCAGGGGCCCTGAGAAGAACAAATGGCCCCTGCCTGTCTACACACGGTCACACACACACACAAACACACACACTTATCACCCAATATTTCTTCTGTCACTCATTATCACACTTACTGTATATTTTGCAAATAGACTATAAAAATACTTGCCTATATAACGGCTGACATACGGCCATGTCCCAGAAGGACATGCAAACAATTGCAACACATTTATAGCTGTGATGCTATTTTCTCTTATTAACTCGTGTCTTAAATTGAACATCATTTTGGAACATTTAATTTTAAACCATTTGCATCTAAAAAATATAATTTTCAAAATGGTTGGTACCAAACAAAATGTCATGAGTGTGTTATGTTTTTTTGCACTGTGCAATATGGAAATATATTTCTCAGTTAAGAAAGACATAATTAGAAGTTACTTTGTTTAAATAAAGTGCACTTTAAATACTCATTTCTGATGAATTTAAAATAAACAGCAGTAATCATTAAACAATAACCAGCAATATAGACTTACATTTTCAACGTGCTGTATAGCTACGCACCTACAGAAGAATTACTAAAGGCATTAGCATTAAATGTAGCTAAACCAGCATTGTTACTGGTTTTTTGACAGTCTATACTAAGCATTGGTGTGTCATGTTCAATCTGTATGCACAATAATCTTTTTTTTTTCATTAGCAGGAAGCTGCACTATGTAAATTATGCAGTACTTTACTCCATTTGCTTATATGCCTTTCCACACTACCCTACAATTTCTGTGTTAATCACATTTCACGGTAATGATCTACTTTTGCAAATGTATTGATGAAACTGCTGCAATTACTTAGCTCAATATTTCCCACATTAGTTGGCCTTAGAGGTGTTTCACACATCCATTTATCTACATGGGTTTTTAAACGGCATAAAATTGGCTTCAAAGTGCATCCATATTTTATTCTATTGAGATATTGCTTGGCTGATGGGCTACCGGTAATTCATAACCCTAAGTAGGAGTAACAGCCCAAGCATGGACTTTCCTAATAGAAAAACAGTTTCCAATGAACAGGAATTTTCTTTTACTGAGCTGAAAGACTAATTCTTTCAGGTTTCCTTGTCAAAAGGCTATAAAACATGGGGACTGGTTTCCTACACAGAAAAGAAGAAAGAAGATTTTTCTTCTTCTTTTTTCAGATTTTGCATCATCACTTCTTCTTTGTGTCCAGAGAGTGAAAATTACTTCTGCAAAGTGCTGAGTTCTGTGATGCTTTGGTCTGTTTGGGTCGTCATAGATGTGACCATCTTTAGTACTGTAAAAATGAGGTCACTTTTTTCTGCTGTTTCACCAAATTTTTCTCAGAGGTCAAGACAGGGGACTCTGCAGCCATCTGGCTTCTCTTTTTCTTTCTTTTAAACATCCTTGTTTCTATATGTTCTTTAAAATACCTTTAAAGTGTAACTCATTCATTCTTTGCATAATTTCTTCACATGCTTTTGTTTTAGCTCCGAAATAATCGTTATCACTAATATTCCTATTACACCCTTCTCTGACACCTTCCCTTACAGAAAGCCAATTCATATGCCAAGTCCTTCCCACTTAACCCAGGGTAAAAAAAATCATTATGTTTTCCTCTGTTTTCTTGATTAATAAAAGCTCCTGCTTCGTTAAAGTACTCTGCTTGGCGGAAGGGGGGCGGGTGCGGTGTTAGTGGGATCAATCAATAGCCATCTTCCCCTTGCATTACTGTAAACGTGCTGAAGTATTTATGAATTAATTGACTTCCTTCATCCAAATAAGAGGAACTTACCACCATCTCATGAGTTGTGGTGTGGAGGTCACAAGTGCCGTTGTTAACAAATAGAAAGCGGCTTTTCAAATGACAGCAGAGTTGGTGGTTGGTACACAGTAAATGCCGATGAAGTGAAAGCTGAACATGACTTGTAAAAGCAGGTTATCTAAAATTATGAAGACAATTTTAGGATTGGTGGCAATCATCCAAACTCTTAAAATATGAGAAATGTTTTGTTCCACATGGGAAATCCAAGTAAAATGTACTTTATTATTATTATTATTATTATTATTATTATTGTTATTATTACTATTATTATTATTGTTGTTGTTGTTGTTGTTGTTATTACCAGGATTATGCAGAAATGTTATAGTGCTGGCTCTTCAGCATTTATCTCGTGCTAAAGAAGAGGTGCAAACATAAACTGAGTCATTTTATTTCAAGAGGCAGGCTATTCCAAATGCCACAATTTCATATTTATGTTGTTCCTATACTGTCATAACAGTGCTGATCCAGAACTAACATTGGAACTGACCAACCTTGTCTAAGCATTCACTAAAACTATCACCAACAAACCAACATGAAAAACATACATTTGGCTAACAGCAAACCTAACTTGGTAATATTTTTCTCCCCAAAGCGCTAAACTGTGATATCATCAGCTTTGTACTGTGACCAACAATTATTGCCGGAACAACGCCAACACAGGGGAATCACTTACGACCTTTCAAACAGAATGTTTCAAACACAAATATCACCAAAAATGGCTAAAAAGTACATCTTTGTTCAATACTTATGTGCTGTAAAATCAGATCTGCATATTTTATACATGTGGTTATTATGTCCCAGTGACCATTGAAATGAACCTTAACTTAGATAATGCTTCAGAATAACTACACAACTGTGCCGATGTGTTTTAATACGGCTGCTGACTAACAGGATAGGTTGATAGGTTGCAAATGTATCATGTGCTTATATATTGTAGAATTTGGCATATTTTTAGCCTTTCAATATAGCTGCACAAAAACATGTGTTTAGGAGGAAAAAATGCTTAAATTCCACCTTTTTGGATTAAGTGCCGTAATTCTAGCTTCATACTGGCCTCTGCTGACAAAGTAGCCCTGTTTTAACTGCTATGGCCATACCAGCAATACCTTCTTGTTGATGCCTTACCCTGCTGCTGTTACTTGCTAATTGCACACCTGGATAGAAGCAGTAGGTTACAAATTGCTTTACATGTTGATGGGACCGAATATTTCAAGCTTCAGATTGACATCAAAGAACTGACATTATTAACGTACACTAATGGTGGAATCTAATGCTGGGCAGCAAAAATGGGCTATGTTGATAAGCTTAGACAAAATATAGTCACACTTGTCATGAAAATATATTTTAAATATTAAAAAGTGGATGAGTGGGTTAAAAAAATAGCTGTTTTGATAGGAACTGATTTAATAAGCTCAAAAAAATGGTGAAATGCATGGGAAGCAGTCAATATTAAAAACAGTTTTTCTAATGCTGCACATATCTGATTAGATGACACACCAAACACACAACTCCTGAGACCAATGAAATCAGTTAACCTGCTGATTTTTACATTTTTAAAATTTAAAATGCTCATTTAGACCATAGACTGAAGCTGTAATACTTTCTATCAGTCAGACCCAGAGAAATAGTTCCTCTCTGCAGCAGCAGTAGCAATAAGCGTATAAACATATTTTCTGAATAACCTTTTTCCATCGTATACTTAAATACTTGTACTTCTCTAAAAATCTGGTGGAATACATTTCTGCAACTGTGGTTGGACATTACTAATGCATCCCAGATTATGGACCACCACTGTTTGAGGTGAATTATTTTTTGGGCACCAGACATGCATCGGCAGTCTGTACTTGAAACAGTCTAAATCATGTGATGTCACAAGATTCATTCTAAACACATTTTACCTACCCTCACTTGGCGTAGGAGTCTACCCAACACTTGGGTGGTATTGGAGAAGAAGGGAGTGAACAGACATTTTTTTCATGTAAAAAAGGGGGGGAAACATGTTGAACAAGCTTCTTCCTCTGCCATGGTCTAGCAACCACGGGTGGAGAACAGTGTAACCAACCACCCTGTAAAAACATTGTGGTTTGACCACCACTTACGAAGCTGGACTGGATATGAGGAGATGCTGGTGGGGGTGATTCTCAAAGGACAAAGAGAGGGGAGGCTTGCCTGCAAGAAAACATTTTCTATGGCCACATTTTTAAGGATACAAAAGGCTGTTAACAAAAATATTAAATGTCCTAAATCTCCAAGAGACAGTTAAAGGGAAGTGTAAAAAGGTGGATGAGAAAATAGAGGTGAGACTTTTTTTTTATTATTCTGAGTCCTAACCACAAGGTTTGCCACTTTCCAGCTGTGATATTAACTTTTTCTTAAAGGTGAGACCACACGTGAAGCCCTCTCACCTCTGAGTAAGGAAACAGAAATTATTTTTAGAGAAAAACTCTCCAGCAGTTTGACTTTTCTTGTAGAGATTTATTACCCCCTCTCTAAATGAATGAACTAAGAATACCAGCCACCTACGTAGAAAATGATACTGGAAGATATTTGTATCTTTCCTGTTTGTTGAAACACAAAACTATTATTTCTATGTGTGTGTGTGTTTTATCTGATCTTATAACTCTGATTTAGAAAAACATCAGATTTTGAGTTTTAAGAACTGTGCTGGACAATGTAAGAGACTCATATATGTTTAGTTGTTTGGGCTGAGAAGAAATAGAGAGAGGCAGTGCAATGTGTGTCTCTTCTGGTAATTATGATTTTGTGGGGACAGAAACCCTTAACACGGTCACATCATGGGGACTTGTTGTGCTATGGGGACGGAACAAATTAGGAAAACCACAAGGAAAACGTTATTAAACGAATACAGGAGTTGTTCTTAAGGCAACTTCGTGGTTTTTAGTTTTGGCCCATAACACACATTTTCTCTCTCTCTCCCTGTGTGTGTGTGTGGATTGCACAGTACTGCCCCCTGATACATTCTGGCTAGTACTGAACTAAGGCTGCTCAGACACACACTAATAACAAATATGGATGCAGGATAGCACCCACTTCCTGGTCCTTATTAGGGAGGATTTTTACAACAAAGTGACATTTTTGTGGTGGAACCTAAATTAAGGTACGTTGTGAAGATGGAAAACTACATGGACATCACTAGGTTTTATAGGCAAGACTGATACTTTGCATTACTAGAACAATTTTTGAGTCTAATATTACATTTCAACATTTGCTATGAAGAACTAAGCAATGCTAAAGTTCAGAATTTGAATAGCTGTCGATGTTCTACTACAGTATGTTTTATTTCTACTTGGTTATACATTAAACCATGATATTTAAAAAATGCATTAATCCCCAGACTGACTTCATATTGGTGAATGTTATTTGCTGTTAGTAATACTCTCGTTGATATTTCAAGGTCCCTACAAATCAGAAGGTAATTTGTGTACCTTTGCATAAGATCCCATTAAGCACGGTACAGACATAACCTCATCAATTCAAACGTTTCATGTTTCATGTATAAGCATTTATAAGCTAATACAACCGTGGTTAAAGCACCTTCATGCCTCTAGTGCCCTCACCACACGTGATGATTAAAAAGTTAGTCCCCAGTGTGTGTGTTTGTGTGTGTGTGTGTGTGTGTTTAGAGGTGCTTCGACATAGAATATAAAATTTAAAAAGCAGACTAACTCTTTTATTATCTCTTCACTTAAGTGTTTGTGCATGTGTATGTGTTTGTGGCCATTGTTGTGGTGGAATGTCAGCCTAACTACTTCAGAAGTTCTTTTTGTCACGTTTGGGAGCATTTTTAAAAGTGTGTGTGAGTGTGCATGTGTGTGTATACGAGTTGACAGTCCTATCTGCATCCTCTTTGGGTTCGGTCCCATTTCCGTCTGGACAGTTCCAAAATAACTGCCCCCTTTCCCTCCACACACCCTGCACATTCACACACTCACTCGCAAACTTGTTGCTTCCTCTCAACACTGGAGCACATCGATCAAGACCGGACTTGAACTTTCTATCGCTTCCTGAGAGAGCAAAGAGTAACTGGACAAACAGCAGATACAAACACATGCACAAAGGTGCCGTTTCCTACTTGTTACTACACTCAGGCAAATAATAGATAAACTCATACGTTTATGCAAGCTGTTAAAAAGTACCTATTTGCAACCAACCAACCATACACACAAATGCAGCAAATAGACTAATGCACTGAATCATACTTCCACGCTTTCTTGAACTCTTACGTAACACCTTTCACTCTCGCTGTGCTTTGAGGAGTTTCCTATTTACTAGCTTGTTGCATTGTTTCAGTACTGCAAGAAGACTCTCAAACTACTTAGTTTTTCACCTGCTTTGGTTTTAAAATTCGTATCACATGAAAAAGAAATCATCATTATTTATTGTCCTGGACAAAAACACCAGAAACAGAAACTGTATAGGAAATACTACTTGATTTAATTAGTCTAGGCCATGAGAGAAGAAGAACTTACCATGTTAAACAGTAGCTTTAGGTCTACTTAAAACATATTGGTAAATATAACCAGTATTTTGATGCTTTGTTTTTATTTTTTTGGAAAGATGCTAAGTTGATAAACTTAATTTTAAGTTTATTTGTGCTGTTTAATTCATGCTCAAGTCTTCCTGGAAATTTATGGCATTCTACAAAATGTGCTTTGACTCCAATGTGTCACATCTACTCACAGACAGGCACACACAGAAGTGCACATGCAAACAGCATTTTCCCGCACCTGTGGACAAAACAGTAGACAAACTAACTTTAATACTGAATCACATTTTGTGCAGAGTTTGTGCAGAGTTTCTGCACAACAGAAATTCTCTATGTAGCACCCTGCTAAGTCAACTTGAAGTCGCCCTCCAACATGACAGACACACACACAATGCAAACAGTATAAGCATGTAGTGAGCATGACTGGGAGCACGACTAAAATCTAACTCATAGCTAAAAATTAAAAACACAGCATGCACATTTGTGCATTTGGGACTATATCTCTATGCATGAGTTAGTTCCCACAGGCATCTTGTTTTGCTCCTCTGTACTGACTGGTTGATGAAGTTTGAAACATGGAAATCCAGGCATAATCTCAGTCCTATCCCTCAGCAATCAACAAATGTGAATCCTGGTTGACTTTGTTGAATTCCACACAAAGGAGGAATTACATGAAATACACTCACGCAGGAACATATGTACATGTGATCATTTTACTCGTACACACAGGATTTTACCTGACAAAAGCGCCCATATGTTCCCACTGCACTCAAAGCAAGACATACAAATTAAAATATACAATCTCACACAAATGCACAACACTGCCTAATGTAGACAAATATACATACAGCTATCCATACACACCTGTATCTATATAAACACACAGATAGCAGATGGGTTTGCTGTGGGGGACATTTGGAGGCTGCAGAGGTGAACATGAGCACTCTTACCCAATGTCAGCTGTCTCTCCTTTGTATCCTTCACATGACAATTACTTGGTCTCTATTAATAAGCCATTTATATACTTCCTGGAAAACACTGACATCTCTTCACACATGCAAAGCAAAAAGAACAGACAATGTGGAATTGTCTAGACATTCAGACTCATCAGATGGAAATAAATCATTTTAATTTCACTGGGAGCAGTGCGTTTCACGCCATTTGAAAGGAAAACAAATCATTGTCAAAGATTTATTGGTCAGTGTCTCTACCTCTAGATCCGCTTTAGAAGTGGATTCTTTTTACCATTTCCCAGTGGTTTAAAAAAAAGAAGAAGATATGCCTTTTAGAATTAAACTTTAAAACTTTTAAATTATAGCTTCCAAGTCAAATGTCATTATAAAAACTTCATCTCAATCTTCAATTTCTTTACGTCAAGCTTTAGGGTTTATTTGTTTTAACTGAGAATTAGCCAAACATACCAAACACTGCTCTTTTCTGATCTGAAAAGTCTCTACTATGCTCGTGATCCGTCTGCTCGTGAATATGGTGCATGGCATTTGGTAGAAACTTAAAAAATGTAAATAACTTGTTCAAGAGAATACAACTGTATATTTTTAGTTTAAATAGCCTTTGAAGGACTGATTATGTGCTGAGAGAGTTTTATGACTGCAGGATATGTAAAAACACTTGTGTTCGATGTCAAATATATAGATGTCAGGACTCCCTCTTTTGTTGCATTCTGGAAAAACATAGCTGTTGCCAATGCATGTACTGTACCTTCAACTGAAAGAAGCGTAGGCAATGTCCAAGTGGCCAAAAATGTAATCAAAAAACCTGTGTTATGATTTTTCGACCGTTTGTCTCAAATGTATTCATACCACTGAAATAAAAATTCTATCACATTGGATGTCTGTTTAGGTCTACCTCACTCATATCTCTATCCCAGGAAGGGAGTATTTTCCTGGGGTTGCTATAAGCCCTCATGCTGGTCCCCCCCACCCCCTCTCCACGCCCTTCCCCCACCCCCATCATCCCTGGCTGCTCAGGGCCGGCACGGCTCCCAGCACTAGACCCACTAGCCTCCGCAGATATTTCCTGAGGAAAACATATCACCTCAGGCTAGACCCGTCGGCTGACTATGCTGAGGCAGCAGCAGCCCTAGCCCACAATCCACCACAGGCCTCAACCTCACTCTCCCTTCCTTTACTTTCTCTCTGCTCTCTTCTTCAGTTTCTCTTGTTCTTTGCCGCTCTCTCTCACCAAGTCTTTCAAATGCTTCCCTCTTCCCACATTTTTGTACGTTTTTTAAATTGTTTTCTATTTTTTTCATTCTGCCTGTGTGCCAGCGGGTGAGAAATAACTGCAAATCAATAAGGCTAATTATTTTTACAAAACAAATACATTTTGATGACAAAAAAGAAGCATGGAAATCTTTGACAGATTATTAACATGTTCTGAAAGGTTTTAATTCAATTAATTAATAAATAATAATAACAGGAAGGTGTTAAGAGAATTCACATTTAAAAAAAACACATATGCGTGCCAGACAAAGAATGTTACTTATATATAGACAATGTCAAGTCTAGATTAAACATTTTTTTGTTTAATCTACTTGGTGTCAATGAAAAGTGCTTGAACAAGGCATCAGATGTAAATTATATGTATAGACAATTAAGGTAGAAAATAACTTTTGAAATGGATCACTAGTAGTAAGAGTAAAAGGATTGAGGCTGGAAGGAAATAATGGGCCAAAGTATTTTTAAAATGTTGTAACAAATATTGTACTGAAGGAATTCCAAATCATTTGAAGGATACTGGCCCTGAGCTCTCGTTATATCATTTATACATTATTAAGATATCAGCACAGCAAGAGAGAGTTCATGCAAGTTCACACAAAGCTTAGAGCAGGTGAAGCTATCTGAAGCAGATCATCCAAAGTTATGTGAGAAGGTATTTAAGAAGACATTGAATACATTTCTTAAGTTCTGTTCTTATACAGCAAGAATATCAACACCATCGCCAAGTGAACAACAGTATTACAGTAATAGCTATCTTGATTGTATTGTATTGTATTATAAAGGCTTTCCCCATTTTTGGAGTGCTATAACAACGACTTCCTCCTTTACTTTTAATAAACAATAGTTTACACTGAACATGATACAGTTAATATAGTGTGTATAAAAAAAACAAACACTTAAGAGACTGTGTACTTTCTGTTTATTTTGTTATTACCAATAAAACATACTGTCATTTTAAAATGTAGGCGCGTTTGAAAATTTGTAGCATCAATCACTTTGTAATATTTTAAATGGCAGTTATTTCACTTTGGAGTCAAACTAGTCAGCAGCTGTCTGACACAGGTCTACTTTCCACCTCAGACAGTCACTGAGGCCAGAGGAAGTCAAGGCAAAGGGGTCCATTACACCTCAGGGTCTATCTCAGCCTGCGTCAGGACAATCCCACTTAGCATGAAGGATGACTCTATCTGTCCGCTGTCTCATTTTGCTTGTCCAAATGCCCCCACTGGCCTATGCCTACCTGCCCATTGCCCGCCGTGATTTGTCGAGATCCAATTCCAGGAATGATAATTGATTTAATTGGAAGTGATGAATGAAGCGGTTTTATGGAGCATGGATCATAAGTTGATGACAGCATAGGGAATAATGAGGAAAGTTTATGGGTCAAAAGGCAGGATGGTCTTGTGAATTTGATAAATTTGTAAACAAGCAATAAATTCTAAAAGTTCACATTTCAAGTTCATATATATACATATATATATATATATATTTATATAACATATTTGTTAACATTGTGGAGTTTGTGGAAATTGATCAGATTGCCTAAATTAACTGTCCAATTGTTTGCTGTTTACCAATAGATCAATACTGAACAATCTATAAACATAATGTGGGGATTGCTGATATAACACTGAACTGAAAAAATGAATATTAATAATAAATAATATTTAAAATCAATGACAAGGGACAGTGATCTTCCGTGAAAGGCCTGGAGCAGAGGGGAACCTTCATAACTGAAGCAGAATCTTAGCCTTAGAATATGTTGCATGTTTTAAATATATTGGGGCACCTCCACTGACTGCAGCTGAAACCACATATGAAAATGTTTGCTTCAATCAAAAAATGGCCAAAACAATTTGCCATTTTTAAAAAGCATTGCCTGTCCTTCTCTTCTTATGTCATTGGCCTCAAACTGGCCTCAAACTTTTTGCTCCACTTTCTGGATAATCAGAACAGTGCGATAAAATACTTCCTTGAAAATAACGAAGCTGACTGCCAAACTTTAGATGGGATCACCTGAATGAGAATATATGTAAAAGAACAGGTTACAGGAACTAATTACACCATTCAGGATTCTTTTAAATGAATGATTTCCACAAATTGTTCTCTTTTGAAGAAGCAGTAGCGCATTTGCTCCAATCCCCAGTGGTTTCAGCAAAGTTTTCCAGACACACTATATAAAACGGAGCTCAACATACACACTACACAGCATCTTAGAAGATGGCCAAACAAAGATCATTTATAATCAACCGCCTCAGAGGAGGAACACTATATTACAAGAGCGTGATGCAAATCATTGGTTGGAAAATTCAACAGACAGGAGCCCAGTTTTTTGAAGTAGATGACTTGCTCACCTGTGAGCTGATCCACTGGTTTAACCAACACACTCTGTATCTGCATGATGAGCATTGTACTCATAAAAGTAGCTAATGCTACACCAGGGTTTTGCAGTTCAACATCCTTCAAAATGTTGTCTCCATGCAGGAGAAGTTGGCCACAATTTTCCATGCAGCTGTCAGTTATTCCAGATGTTCCGCAGGGGCCTGGTGAACGACCCATGAGCTAGGTGACGAAGGTGACCAGAACGGTGTATCCCGCCTCCTGTCACTGACGTTAGGCTCTAGCTCACCCACGACTTCAAGTTAAACACACAGGAAGTTGGATGGATGGATGGATGGATGGATAAGTCAAACGACCTCTGTAATGTAGTCTACATTATTCTTCAGGACTACAAGTGAGCTGAGTTTCTCCAGCATCCTTCAGTAGAAATCTTTCCTTTTCGAATCTGCTTAAATTAACTTTAGCTTATACTCACAACTACAAAGGCTTGTCCAATGCATTGGACTACCAAAAGGTGCTCTGCAGCTTCTGCTTTGACAGTGAGGAAAAAAAATCTTCAGTCTTAGCTGAAGATCAGGCCTAGGTTGAGTTAATGATGTACCCGAGTTTGACGTTACCAATGCTGCTAACTTTACTTTTAGTTTTCAGTGTATAACTGCCAAAAGAATTCATTTTTAATGAGAACAGAATTGTATTATAACCCTGTGAAATTATAGAACAGCCCAGTCTATGTGACTAAAGGAAGACAAGTACTTCATGGAAGCGCAGTTAAAGAGAAAAACGAAAACTTCATCTAAAAAATTTTGCTTTTTTCTTTATGAGAGAGAGCATCCACTAAATGTTATTCAAGTGGATTTTTAAGAGATCAGGTGAAAAGGCAGGTGTCCGTGTCACCTGAGTATATGTTACTACACATTTTTTTGTATATTTCATTAACAATTGAGTGGAAAATTACAATAAATATAAAAAAAAATACTGCTATATAGAACTGTGGTTTAAGTATTAAAATTCTGTAGCTTCTCCAATACTTTTTTTTAAGTTTGACCAGTTCATGTTACCATGACGATCTTTATCTACGTATTTTTTGTGTGTTTATTTTCTTTTGCTTTGTCTTTTTTTTAAGTGACTTTGTACTGAACACAATGCATAAGAAAAACACACAAACAGAGATCCGGTAAGAGGAAGAGCCCAGTGTGATCCTGTTTGATGGATGGGTTCCCATTGCTTTCACACATTACAGATGGCATGTTCAAGTATCTGTGAATTTGATAAGGCATGTAAAGGTTAATATACCCTCCCTACCAAAAGAATGACAGGACACAATTTGGCCGCCTCATTTCATTATATAAAAATTAAAATGTGAACAGAAACACATTTAAAAACGCAGACCTTCATGTCTGAGAAATTGCACAAGGTGCAATCAGTCCTCTGCTATATTTGTATAACTGCAAGTACAGTAAAATTATTAAGCTCAAACTGCTTAAACCCGTTTATCTTAGGATGCAAAATGCAATCCCATATAAGTTATGTTCTGCAGTCCTGCTTCCAAATTTTTCCCTTTTTCACTATGAAATGTATGCACCCAACATTTACTTCCCTTTTTCACACACACTCTCGGATTTCTCTCTCTCCAGGTTCAGTGTCTGTGGGGAAGGGAAGAGGAAAACCCAAATGCTTGTTCGTGGGTTCAGTGTGCAGCTGAGATGGGATGAGGGTACAAGAGTAAAACAGAGGAAGTATGGTGGTGGTGGAGAGAAGAAAAGAAAGAGAAAGAAGATTGCGGAAAAAGAAAGGGACAGCAAAAATACATTTATGAAGAAAAACGAAATAATGAGGGCAATAGGAGTGTTTGGAGAGGAATGGGTGAGTGACAGAGTGGAAGAAATGGAGCAAAGAGAAAGAGGGAAAAGGCAATTGAGACACAAGGACTTACAAAGACAGGAAACAACAAGAGTAAAGTGGTGAAGTCAAAGAAAAAGGGCAAGAGAGAAACAGAGAGTTAGTAGGGTGTGTGCTGCCAGGATCCAATTTCCACATTCTTCCTATCGCCACACCTAAATCCTTAATTGTGTGGCCACAGAGAAAGTACTGCAGAGACCACAGAACTGCTGCTAGCCGACGTTTAGCTGCCGAAAACCTTGCTGTTTAAATTGGTCGGCAACCCAGTCTGCATGCGACTGGGGTTTTGGAGGCAGCGAGAGAGACAAAAAGAACGAAAAATAATACCAGGGAAAAAAGAGAAGAAACAAATGAGAGAAAATCCTTTTCGGAATTTGAGCTTGGCGAGGGCAACTGAGAAAATAAATATGAACGTTACTCCAAATGAAATCGCCACCACAGCATGAGTGTGTTAAATGTTTTATGGAGAGAGAGCGGCGCCTAACATTTTTAAACCAAATCATGTTGGAAAGTACTTTCTTTCTTTTTTTTAAAGAGAAACACATGTGACAAATTAAAGGAAAAATGTTAACCCTTGACCCATAGGGGATCTGGTGGCTCTTCAATGCTGCAAAGGTGATTTTGCCGGCATGATTTGCACCAGCTTGTACCTTTATTTGGAAGGATCGATACAAATCAATAGCAACTTGTTCTGAGTGATCACCTTTACCTCTTGATGAAATATTTCTGTCGCGGTCTAATCCAGGACTGCAACGCCTCCATCCAGCTCGTTGATCAGTATCAGAATGATGTGTCACATGCTTGGCCTTCAAATACACCAGATCTCAACCCAATTACACACCTTTAGGAGATTCTGGGCTGATGTTTTAGTATCATCAAAACATCAAATGAGGAAATATCTTTGGAAAGAAGTGATCCACCCTCCAACAGAGCGCCTGAAGCTTGTAGACTCAATAACAAGATACAAAGAAGATCTCTAAAAACTTCTAGAAAAAAACAAAAATGCATTTTTTTTCCTTTGGCACCCAGATGTAGTTTGTCTGCATTGAATGAAATCATAGAAGTTTTGATTCAGCCAGTAGAACGGTGACATTTAAACAATATTTATGTGAAAACACTGCAGTCACTTCCAACGCAAAGGGTGCTTCCTGCAGCACAGCACATCGGAGCAGTGGTCAAAGGTGGTGGGCCTTTTTGCAGGCAAATAACAATTCGTTTTTCACAGACACTGTGGGTGTTTTCACTTACTGCTGCAGCCTACTTCGCAGTACTCCTTATGACCACGAGAAAAACAACAAAGGTGGGTACAGAAATATCCCATCTGACCTGACCTTTAACACAAACAAACACACGAACGAGGGCTACTGCTTCTCTGTGTGGCCGCGGCCTGATGTTTATATCTGTGCATATGTGCTGTGGGAATGCACGTGACATGAGGGTGAGCGACTCGAAGCGTTGTGCGGAGGTGTGGGGGTTTGGATGTCTATGAAATAGAAAACTCAGTGAGAACATCATTTTCCTGGAGGACGACAGGCCTCAAAGCCCCCACGCCCCAACTGCACTCCACCCTACATGCTCTCTCTGATCAATAAACCTCTATTTTCTCCCCCACACAAGGTTTCCCATTCAATACAGCTGCCACTGGCTTTAAAAACATAGAAGCATGATCCATTTATTATTGGCTGTTACTATGATCTATCTGCTCACCCCACTCTCACCACCACCCCACCTCTCTTTATGTTGCTGCCTATTGGGGAAAGAGGGGATCTCTTTATTTCCTGCCCATGCTGCTTATTGACAGGCCATCACTAATGGCCATCATTCACTGCACACTGTACATGAACGTCGAGATATATGGTGCACTGTTTGGAAATGTATGCGATTTTGATGGTTTGTTTAAGGTTGACAAAGCTTCTGCATTTCAGATGTTTTAGCATGCATTTTGAATAGTGCAGAGCAGATCAAAGAGTATTGATTATATGAAGTAAGACAGCATAAGTAAAAGGGTTTTTTTGTAAAACTGATGAAGTTATTTTCTAGTGAAACAAAAAAGCAAAAACAAAAAGTAAGATCAAACGAATCCCAACTAATTTATTTTTTATTAAAAAATGGAAATGCGTAAGCATAATATCAATCTACTTATCCTTAACCACTTATCCAAATCAAGTTCACAAAGGGGGAACATGAAGGGTTTAGCCTGTTCCACCTATCATAAGCCAAAACATGTCGCCAGCCTATCACAGAGAGACAGCCGTTCACACTCGAATGGGGCCAGTGGGGTGAAGAGAAGGGTAAGAAATCTAAATGTAAATGTAATTTCTTAAAAATGTATTTCTTTGCATTATGCTCAAAAAGTAAGAGGCAGACACTGAACATCAAACTACTTGCATGTGAAGACCAAATGGAAAACAAAGTTGCGTCACAATATTTAGCTCAATCACAGGTTTATAGCTTATGCTAATACTTCCATTTAGGTGAATTTACAGACATATTTCTATGAAGACATTTTTAAAGTGAGCTCACATAAACTCATCCATCATTGTCACCAACTGAACTAGTAATTATCAGCAATCCCGTTTCCTTCAAATGTGAGATTTGTCATTCAGTTATGATTTACAGTATGTTATATCTTTGTTAAAAACATGTTAAAAGAAAGTGCAAGTCAAAGGAATTATCATAATCTAATACCTTGGTTTTAATATTACTTAGACTGCTTAGCTTAGTCTCTATTGGCCTCTATTTGAGCACATTTTCAAGATCTGGACTTTGGTGTAGAACAGTTTAACTGATCTTTTTGGGCCAGGCCAGGGCAGAGTTTTGCATTTTTCTTAACATGCGTCTCTTTAAGTGTAAGAGCCACACATATCAGTTTTAAGGTAGTATTAAAAATTGTGAATCATATCCGAGTTTGTACTGATGTGTAGTTGTGCATATATTCGAACATATAGCACAATTCCCAGACATGTTCGTCAACACACATGCGCACGCACAGCGTTGCCAAACCAAAACTGGCTCACCATTTTCTCCAGAGGATGAATCTGTCAGTTTTTTGGCCACTAAAGGCCCAACTCCACCTGACCACTCCAACTGGAGGTCCTCATTAATGTGGTCCACAGCATACCAACTTTTAATAGCTACGCACAACTGTACAACATCGGATCACGGGTCCTGCTGCTGTATGGAAAAAATAATTAAGAGTGACCAAAGAAGCCGTCTCACCACATTCTATAAATACCACACACAAGTTTCCTTTTTTTGACTCTGTACTTATGCCAGACTTCAGTGACCTAATCTTATTTGAAGCCCATGGAGCGTTTTTAAATACTGATGCCAAGGGAGAAGACGCAGAAGACAGTCTTTATGCACCATGTGCAAAGAAAACAGAGGAAGCATTGGGATAGAACAAAAGAAAATGTTAGTCATATTGATAAGCTTATAAATTAATGAAAAATAAAAATAAAACAAACAAAAAAACGGAGAAACCCAGCAACGCACACACCTCAAAACTTGCTTACCACAGGATGTTTCAGCTGGTCAGCAGGAAAACATGAAGGCAACCATTTTGTCTAGATGATAAATGGGTTCAGCTGACAGGTCACTTCTCTTTCTTGCTGTTTTATTCACTTTTTTCCTTCCATCCTTTCCTCCTTCCTTCCTTCCTTCATTCCTTCCTTCTGCCCCTCTCTCCCCTCACCAACCAAAAGCCACAATTTGTTCCCCCTGACTGTGGGCCTGGAGACGGATTCCACCAGGTGACAGATTTATCTGCATCAGCACGAGGTAAAACACCTCAAACACTTGGTAACAGTCGCAGGCCCACTGCCGGAGAGATGAGAAGTGTCATTTATATCTGCTGGGGTTCCAGTAAAGGGCAGCTCACATATATCTCCACAACAGGGGACTCTGTCTGCATGTCTCAGAAAATTGCTCTCACATCCCACATCCAGCTGGAAAGCCAGAATTTTCTCATTCCTTAAAACATGCTCCTTCTTGAAGTTTCTTCACTTTTTAAACAAACGAGTATATGAACCATATGTGTGAGATTTCCCCTCGAGCCTACGGGGGGGGGGGAGCTGGGAGTCATTTGCACCCTGGCCAACACATGTACCTCCCCAAATCAGGGAACTGGCTTGAGGTTTGCAATGACAGAGCTCGCAGGTGTAACAAACCCAAGCCCACTCCATCCCCCACCAACTTGCCACAAAACCATCTCGTAGGGGGGACTATAATTCATCGAGGTCCAAGCCTCACCCAGATGCTCGAGGCCTACGGGTGGTCCATAACACAGCGCACACAGATGCACACTTACGCCGACTCTACATATACGCTCAGAAGGATATACATCAAACGTACCCCATGCTTCCGGTCCTTCTGCCTCTCCGAGACACAGCACTACTAGCAAATCTGACTTTGTACATCTGCTAGCTTTCTAGCTCTTATTGCCACTAAGACAAAGATAGCTAATTAAGTCAACAGCTAGTTGGTAGAAGATCTAAATGTAAGCACCGACACTGATGGTAAATGATCATCTTTCCAGCTCACAGCCCTGTTAACTGTATGAATGAATCTTGGTGGCGGACCTAGCTAATCAACTGACAGACAGAGCCCAAAGGCTGCCGCACCAATTGGCTGACTGGCCGTTTGGCTGAATGAATAATTCATTGCTGAAGGGATTCTGTCCAGCTAAAATGAACTCAACTCTCCTCCTGTCCAAACTTCTGTCAGAAAACTCGCTGGCCAACCTCTTTTCTCCATTCCTCATGTCAACTAAGACTGCAGAATGATTGCTTCGGTTTCAGTGAGGAATGTTACGCTTTTCATGTCCGACACTTAGCTTATGGTCTTTAATTGAGAGTAAGCAGGTGAGGTCTTCAATAGATGATTAAACACAGTATTAGTGCTGTTGGACAGGACTGTAGAATTACAAGAAATGCATCGGTGATCTTTACACTACAGGAGCTTCTTCTGCTGCTGAAATCAAATACTGCCAGACCAGAAAGCAGAACTACGGGGAAAATTATAGATTTCATGTAACATCTTTAAATCAAGAAATTCAATCCAGACAGGGTTTATGAGTGTGACAGCTTATTATTTATATGATTGATAGTTCTGTCTGATAGACTTTTTTTAAATTATATTTTGTACAAGTTGTTCTTCTTTTTCTATCTGCTGCTCCTTTTAACCCTTTAAAGTCAGAACCACGAATTAGTTGCCAGAAAATTATTACATTTTTTCAAACAAAGTTTCTATTGAACCTTCTGACAAAGAATCAAATATTAATTTACATATATACATTTTAATTTTGTATATTTCCTATATCCATCATTTTTTGCAATTCATTGCTTAAAATGTATTGTGGAACTGATTTAGGTTTTTGTGAGGATAAAAAATTATTAAAAAGTGTCAAAAAATCACAAAATCTGTATATATATATATGTACATATATATATATAAATGATGCGCTGAGTGTTTAGGGTCATCACAGTGGATCAAGAGAGAGAAATGAGAAGCCATGTTGTTTTTCGTTTGAAACCTGCAAGCAGACAGCTTAACATGGGTAAATTCAGTCTCAGACAGAAGTGTGTTTGTGACACTGTCTTGGGTTGGGAAGGGACACGATCCTTCAAGCCTTTTTGTGCTTCAGTATTTTTGGGCTTACATGTATTTCAGTGTAAATGTTTAGTCCTACACAGGCCACTGATTTTCTGTGACCTTTACTTTTGCCACTTGTCATTTCCTTGCTTTTCTTTCTTTCTTTTCTTAAAAGTGAAATCTTTCAAAATCTGTGGCATCTTTAGTGTAAGAACTGTTTTACAATTACAATTTTAGATCCAAATACATCAGAATCTAATACATTTGTTTCAAACTCAATCTGTGAATACGGCCAATCTTTTTATCGCCATTTGCAAATTTAATTCTACTGTTAGCCATAATTTATTTTGAGATCTCTTCCCAGTGTGCTAGTTGAGTTTTTAAATGTTGATAAAAAAGAATGGCTAATTTTAATTTCTGTGATCTCACCACAGGCTATAAGACAAAAAATACATGAACTGGTGATTTTAAATTGCCTTTAGATATGAATGTGAGTGTGAATAGCTGTCTGCCTTTCTGTGTTGACCCTGCAGTGGCCTGGCGATCTATCCAGCATGTACCCAACCTTTCACCCTATCGTAGCTCCAGCTACCCTGCAATGCTAAAAATTACTTAAGAAATGAGGGATGGAATGGATTTTCAAAATATAACAAAAATTTGCCATGTTGTTTTTGATTGGTTCATCCAGTCTTCTGGGTGTTTGCAGAGCTGTTGAGAGGCTACAGGAAAGGAAGAGCAGCTTATCTGACAAGTCTCCAGTGCTAGGAAGAGGCATGACCCCTACAGACATCTAACAATGCTCTAAGAAACAAACAATCTACATTCTCTGCTTGGATATCAGATCTTTGTATTTTGAAGTAAAATTAGATGTCACTACTTAAATTTGTTTTACTTTTATTGGAGAATAAAATTACACTTGCAAGGGAGAACCTTTTACTCTGAACAAATAAAAAATCCACCAGGTTTGGTTATGTGAAATGCAACAGCTGTCTTCCTCTCACACTGTGCGCTCACATGGATATGATTAAGAGATTAAAAAAATCAAAGAAAGAAAGGAAAATAAATGTTAGGATCAAATTCCTTCAGTCAGAAACAGGAACTGGCTATAGATAATGTTTCTAAGTGTCTCCATGACCAAACATTTTGCTGCAGTTAATGGTTAGGATCTCTGTATTTACTCTCCATTAAGTCCTAGTACACATAGCAACACAGAGACACGAAAGCTGCCATAATTAACAAGTGACCTGCACATCACCCACTTCTGCCTGTCACTTAGAGGTAAGCAAACACACAGAAGAACATGCCACCAAAAATTATACCGTCACAGGGAAGCAAGTAAACATACACTGGACTGGTGCAGGACTTTATCATGTGAGAACAATGCCCATTCCCCTCAACTTGGCTAACCCATAAAGGAGCTTTATCAGTATCTTTACTTGCTGGATTTTATGAGCCTCTGTGCTACAATTAAGCTTTATTAGCCATTATCCTTAAAGACCCAGCACAATAGTTTCCTTAATTGAATAGCGACACACTGAGGTGTAAACTCTGCAAACCTGACAGCAATCAGATAAGATCAGAAATGTTCACAGGAACAAAAAATGTGAAGTGCTTGTCCTGGCATTCACAATTATTTATATTAACTACATAGCCAGAAATAGCAAATCTTTCCGGTGTAAATGTGCTCCCTGGCTGTCGGTTTACTTTAAATGTTTCTTTTTTTTTTATTTCAATAAATCATGTGCATCTGAAAAAAATGATTTTGCAGTCATAAAATGCAGAATATTTCCATACATAAAAAAAGATTTTAAAAACATTTGATTTCATTGATTGGACTCGCTGAGACTTTCTGCCTAATGTGTGAAATGTAAATTTAAATTGATTGCAGTGGACATCTTAATGTTATGCAAGGTGGAAGAGTGGGAGGTGTGTATTTCTTTGATGGCCTGTTAGGTGTTCTGTGTCATTAGCGTAGTGTTGAATGGCAAAGCAGCTCTGCAGAGGACTGGTCCATTGGGCATGGATCTGTGCATGTCTGTGTGAGTGTGTAATTGTGTTAATCGTAAAGGGTCATCCAGAGGGGATACTGTGTGTCTGTTACAACTGACCGCTCCACAACCACAGACACCAGTCAAGAAGCTACTAGTATTTGTGTCTGTGTGTGTGTGTGTGTGTGTGTGTGTGTGTGTGTGTGTGTGTGTGTGTGAGTGCTACAGGGAGGTTGAGTAAGAGCAGTCCATCTCATCCACTTTTTCTTTTTCACTGTCCAGACTGTTACAGCCAACCGCACACTGACCCCTGAGTCAACGTCAGTGTGTGTGTGTGTATGAATCAGTGTGTCTGTCTCAGGTAGAAGAATTTAAAAGAAAGTCAACAACCCACACAATATCCCAGGATTCACCTGAGTAAACAGCAGTACGAACAGACACGAGCATTTATAGTCAGGTGTGTGTTTGTATGTGTAAATGCACCTCTGTCATGAATGACCGCAGATTCACCTTGTGGCTAACACTGCCCTAATTACTGATTTTTTTTTTTGCTTTTGTACTCAAATAATCAACCTTACATATTATTTTTCAATGACTCTTTGCTTCTTTCCTATTGTATTATATATAGTGGCAACTTTGTGCAGTTTTCCCCTGTCTGTTGCCATTCTGGCTCAACCCGCTCACCACACCTTGACTTACTGAGGCACTTACTTACTGGCTTACTGAAACCTTTGGGATTAAGGTGAAACACACATCACATGTCACTGACTGACAAGCAGAGAGATTATCTCATTGAACAGCAGTAATGTCTAGCGGTGACTAAGAACAGCAAGTTTAAAAACTGCATAAGTAACACATGATTCAACACATGCATGTGGTGATTTAATAGGATATAATTTATTAGACTCTTAAGTCTCTGCTCATATTCATGTGAACACAGCTGGCAAGATGTTGTAGAAAAAGATATTTAAATCGCAGACTAATATTTTCCCAGCTGGTAACTTCGGGCTGATTAAAATTATTTTGGATTTCTAATTCACAGTGACAAAACTGTCAGATGTATAAGAAGCCACAGAAAACATTTGTTTCCCGTGTCTTAAATTTCAGAATCTTAACTGGATTTCCTTGAATGAATATGTGATGGAAGTCATGACATTCATCAACAGCAGATGTTCTCCGATTTTCTTAGTTGTGTCCTGGCTAGACATCCGCAGTTTAGAAAAAACTTAAAACGTAATCATGCATGATAGGAACTGTCTAAGGAGAACAATGCTATGAGCTGATGTTCCCTCGGCAGCTGTTTTTGGCACTCGCACGCTCCTACAGGGCCTCAGCTTGGAATTTCACCTGACGATGCTAATAGTAGCAGCTGTAAACAAATGCAAATAGATAAGAAACCACAAAGGTTTAATATACACTCATAACGTTATTAGTTTATGTTTGTGTAACAGAACAAACACAGTATACTAACACACATACTATCAATGCTGTATTCGCTTTGCAGCAAAATAAACTGTTTGGCTTTGCTTTGTTTATTATAGTTTCAACCCAACCATGTGCCTGGACTGTTGTTCCTCCGGTTGGCGCTAGAAAATAGAAGCCTATAGGAAGCAATGAACAATGACTGTTGCATGACCTGCTAATGGATCCAGCAGCCGCTGTGTTTTTTTTATGTGTGTGAACAAATGCATGTGTGTTAACAGAGCACTAGAGACAGACAAAAAAAAAGTGACAAGCACAACAGAGAGGATGAATGAGTTTATGTATGTGTTTTTGTAGGGTCAATACACAATAAATATGTGTTTGTGCACTACTGAGAGTGCCGGGACAAAGATTACAACAGCTCTCGGGTCTCAGCATGCATTGTTCATGCAGGAGGACATAAGGCAAAACTGACTAAGGGTGCCTGGAATTTGTATTGTGAATGGCCACAGTTGCTAATATTAACCCAACTCTTATGTACAAATTAATCTGCCGTCTGTCTCACAGTCGCAGCCCACATTAAAGAAACGAGTAAAAAGAAGTCGATGGTCAAGTTGGAGCAGTCTGAATGTGGATATAACAATTAAACATCTGTTTCTAAAGAAGAGCCTGGACACAAACCAACAAGATGCCAGATTAACTATTATCTTGGACGTGTGGACGTCTGTGACATATGTGTGTGTTTTGGGAGAAGTGGCTAGGTTGTATGAGTCACAGTTCCCACAGCATTCCTAGACATTCTCTGGACATAATGTTATGCTATCCCAGAGTAAACTGTATGTATGTGTGTGTGTGTGTGTGTGTGTGTGTGTGTGTGTGTGTGCACGCTCACTTTCTCACACTCTCCAGTTGAATTCTTTATATTCTTCCATATATAACATCAGCAACCTCAACTGTCTTATTCCCTCCTGCACTCATCTGCTGTAGTCTGTTGTCAGCAATGTAAATGACGCGTGTCCCATGACAAAAGCATTTTCATCAACATAAACCCAATTTCTTCGTGGCTAGCGTTCTCCAGTCATCCTCGGTTATGTGTAATAAGTGGGCTACAGTTTGTCTTCTGGATAACATTCAGTAAGTGAAACTAACACAGAATGACAGCATACCACCAACTTCTCTCTCTTGGGGTTTAGAGCAGACTTTGAAGCCACAACACAAAGCTGACTGTACTATTGCCTGTGTTACTCTGTGACTGTTACACTATATATGTCTCCTATCTACTCAATAGTTGCACATTAAAAAATTATTCAAATGATGTGTGTTCACTGCACAGTACACTCTGGTTATCAGAATAGTGACTTAACTAATTATTGTTTCCTTTATTTAGCTATTGAAGGCAGGAGATGACTATAAGACAGCAATAATTTGTGCATGGATATTTGCCAGTGCTGTGAGATCATTTGCTGGATTTTTAATCTTATTATAATGTTTGTTGCATAGGTATGTCTATTAACTCCAAGAAACTTACTTTATAAATTATTTAAGGTACCAGGATTATCAGGATTCTCTATATAGCTTTTGGGAATTATTATTATAACATTCCAACCTTTACAAATTATGTATATATTAGATGTACATAGTAGCTGATCTCAAAATGAATGACGACATTACGTCTATGCTACGTGTACATTTTTGACATTACGTGTACGTTACAGAAGAGTGATAAAAATATGTTTAGTTTATTAATTTGTTGAATAATATATTATTATGTATGAACAGCAATTTTTCCATTTCACTATACACAGTGATGTAATGAAGATTAAAAGAATAGCATGATAAATTAGCATGCATGTCTGTGTTTTGATACATGAGCGAAACAAACAAGCGCCACAAGTGTAACGTGAAGAAGAGTGACAAAATAAATACGTCTTTGTAAAGTGTTGTGTCACCCATGAATGAACAGCATCCTTCCACAAGATTTTTGTCTAAATGCTGTTGGGGAAATGTAATGTCTAGTCTTGAATCTACTGTGATGGACAAAACATATGATTTAGATACATTTTGTTTTCACCACAGTGTAGATTTTCACTCACCTAGTGCTCAGATATACCCTCCAGCTCCCCTGGAACCTCACCCGAATAAAGGCTTAGGAAACTGGATCAATGGATGGTTGCCATTTAGTCACCTTGTGTTGTATATGGAAGCGCTATGGAAGAGGACTGGGGGCAACAGGGGAAAAAAAGTGGGGATGTCTTTTTTGAATTCTGACGTCCCCACTTTTTCCCTTTTACAGTGACCATAATCCTCTTCGATAAAGTGTTTACTATAGTGCTTACATCAGTTTATTTATTTGTTTATTAAAATTTACAACCCATTTATTTAAATGAATACATGAAGATTCAGTAGTGGAATTGAGAACCAATAGATGAACCACAGTGTGGCCTAAATGGATGAAGGCTTGTAGCATATCTGGCTTTTATGTAGAGTGTTGCGGTTCATGCCACATCACACAAACTTATATATTAATTTACTGCAACCCCTGACCTTCAAGAGCAACCTGTAACAAATTTAATGGATTTTCGATAATTGTGATGTTGCAAAAGTACACAAAAACAGACACCTTGTCCGTCCTTTATGTTAGGGATGTTAGCAGGACATTTAGCCTTATACAGAACTTCCATTGCTGCTGCTTGAGCTAACTTTATAAAGCTCCACTAAGAGAAAAGCATGGCCAGTTTTCTTTTGCTGGCTGCAAGAGTGGGCATATGGCTATTCATGCACTCAGAGGAACTGAGACCCAGTGGACTAAATTCTTATTTCCCATGTGAACATAATAGAAAAATGCCTATATATTTGTGCAACCATTGAAGGTAGGGTATGGCCAGCGTTACCACTAGTTTTGAATGTATGCCCACAGACCACAGCTATGTCTAAACGACCATCAGAAATTGTTGAAGCTCTAAGGCCAATTCAAAACCAATAAACAACGACTGGGTTTGGATTACTGTGTTTTCATGACCTCCCTCGGTCTATAGTGCAACCTAACATCAGTTGCCTATTTTGTTAGCATCTCCAGACAGGGCATGTGTGAAAAATAAACTCCCATCACATTAAAAACATTATATATTGTGTAAGAAGAGCCAAGCTCCTTAGTCAGAGCCCCTGCTTCTTCTTTTTTTCAGCAGGAAAAAGACAAACGTTTTTGGTTTTGAGTATTTAGACCTACAGGCTGATTTAAACAGGGTTGAAATCAGAAATATAGAGGCATGAATGAATGATCTGTGACGCACTTTTTAGATGAAATTTGAAAGACATCCTGGAATCATGTGAATAACCTGTAACACTGCATTCCCTGTAGCAACGAGCATATTGATATGTATCTGTACTAATGCTGGTCTCTGGACATGTTTATTGACACGGCAGCTTTTCTGTAGGGGAGAAATAACGCTGCCCATTCTTTATTCAACCACTGGAAGATTCTACCTCCTTTTAAGTGTCATTTAGAAATGAACCTTTCTATGATCTTTACATTTTTCTCATTCTGCGGTGAAAGAGTCAAAAATTCTTTCACTTGTTACAGCGTGTGTTTCTGTGGGACTTTGTATTTGAGCACATAGATGCCAGTTGTGTCAGAAAATATTCTCTTTACTTTTTTATATTTATATCTTTCATATTTTTTATTTTTTTGTAAAGCTATGAATAATTAAAACATCTTTGCATGTGTGTTGTGCACCTCATCTCACTTTTAAGTTCACTCAGCCTTTTGACATGGAGATAACCAAAGCCCTCAGACAATTATCAGCGTCCTTCGACTTCAGGACGTCAGCAGAAATCTTGCAACATTGAAACATCTTTACACAAACATGTGCACGCACACACACTCACACACACTCCTTTCTCCAGTCAAAAGAGCCTGTCTTTGTTTGATCCCCTGTGAGGTTTATCTCCTAAGCCAAATGTCAACACTTGCTGTTGACACACTCTGTTTCCTCCATTGACTGCCTTCATCCAAAGAACTGGGGACCAGCAGGTAACAGCAGCTGACCTGGGGGCACAATAGAAAGTCAAAGGAGTACAAGACATACTGAGGAATTAGAGAATTAGACAATAAGAAACAATGTAAGGGTATCATGCAAGAATGTAAAAAACACATCATGAAATATATCTTTTTATTTTAAAAACTGAGCTTGTTGAAAAGAACTCCTTGGAGAGAAGCATATGGAGTGTTTTGATGTTGTCTCTCCATCACACACTTTTAATTTCAGTATCGCTGAGCATGTAATACAGCTTTAATCATTAATCTGTACTTGTATTATTATAAGTTTAATAACTCTTTGATCTGATTTGTGATTTTTAGTGTAAGAGTGATAGAATTCACACAAGAACCACAATCAAAATGTAGTTGCTACTTTTTCTAGATGTTTGATAGCAGATGCTTTGAATGGTTACTGAAAGCTGAGAGTCAGCAGAGTATGTTCCCATAGAGAGTGTCTAGAAAAAGGAGTAGAATTAACCTTCAGTCTCTCAGCATGACTTCAATGCCCCAAAACTGTCCACATGGAAGGCTTTACAAGAAATACACACCATAGAATAAATCAGTTAAGTTATAATATAGGGTATCAAAACCAAACTGAACTTCTACATAGCTGTGCTACTGCTATGTAGAAGTGTTTCTCTCTTTTGGTTGGTGGATAAAACCCATCGTCTTCATTCCAAAAACAGCAAAAAAGATTCACAACACCTCATATTCCACAAATGTTTAATAATCTCTCATGTTCTTTGTTTACTTCTTGCAACCTCTTATGCAGACAAGATTTGCGACTTGCTGGTGAATTTAAAGGAGCATGTAGGAGATTAGGAGTCAATGTTTTACCTTCAGGAATCAAAGGAAGAGTAAATATCAACCTAAACTAAGCAGGATGGACACAACAGAATGATTCCCATCCTGCTACAATAGATGAATTCAATGAACTGAGGTTGGCACACGGAATGCCTTCTGTACAAGACTAAATGTGCCCTAATGATATTCATCAGGAACTCAACTGGACTGTGGAAGACATCATTAGAGGCCACCTCCACACAAGTTACCTTCAAGCACAAAATATAACAAAGTGATGTCCTTGTGGCTATTCTACATATGTCTCAACCCCCTCAGAGAGTTTGTCACAAAGAGCAGCTACAGATTTAGAGTTAGGGGTGGAGTAACCGTCAGCATCCTTCTGTACACGGAAGACATGAAGCAAGATTCATATGACCATTATCTACAGCAAGAACACTGGGATTTCGACTCGGTGACTGGATGGTAGATGGTGGCAAAAAGAGGGAAGGTGATCTGGACTGAAGGCAAAATAGTGGATATACATGGCAGTTACAAGGGTATCCCACAGGCCAACAGGAACCATGAAGAAGATGCAAGAAGGTCAGCTACTGCCAAATACCTAAAGAAGGTAAGGCAGGTGCAGAGAGGGCAGCTTAATAGTGGGAATAAAATCCAGGCAAACAATACATATATGTCCCACGGGTCACCACATACCCAGCTGGAATAATACGCTGGCCACAGGTGGAGATAGATACCACCGGTGTGAAGAAACAAAAACTCTTCCCAGTGCACAGTGATCTTTACCCAAAGCTGATACCCTGAGCCTCAACAAACAACAGAAAGAGGCAAGGCGAGGATTAGTGAGTGTCACAGCCACAATTCAGGATGAAACACGGAGCATCTGTGAATACTTCCTGAGATGGCAGCTGAAGAAAAACAGTGAGGAGGAACAGGAGGAAACAGTTGTGGAAGATTAAGCATCTGCATGGGGTGTGGAGTTAGAGGAAGTAGCTGACATTGAGAAAAACTACAAGTGGCTACAAAAGGCTGACCTAAAGGACAGCACCAAGGCTTTGATTATGGCAGCGCAAGAACAAGCCCAAACATCAGATCCATAAAGGCAAAAGTCTACCACAGCAAACAGAACCTGTGCAAAGGTTCCCCGGAGTACTGTCCAGCACACTGTAGCAGAATGTGAGATGCAGGCTGGGACAGCATACAATGAGAGGCACAATCAAGCGGCTGGAATAGTGTACAGAAACCTCTGTGCTGCCTGGGGATTAGAAGGACCCAGGTCCTGATGGTAGACAACCCCAAAGGTGGTTAAGAACAACAGGGCTGAGGTCCTGTGGGACTCCAGGTTCTTGATAGACAAGCAGCTGCTGGCAAACCAAACAGACATAGTGGTGGTTGACAAGGAGCACAAGACCACAGTTGTGATAGATGTGGCAATCCCAGCGGACAGCAACATCAGAAAGAAGGAGCACAGGAAAACAAAGTGGTCCCAGTGGTAATGGGAACATTAGGAGCCGTAACCCCCAAACTGATAGATTCCACCAGATTCCAGGCACAACATCAGAGGTCTGTTTCTTGTAGACTGCCATCCTAAGAACAGCGCAGAAACCTCAAAGCTACTGACAGCTACTTCCTTACATCTTTCTCTCGTGTTTTGTTTACCTCAGTGAAGTTCTGTTTGTGAGTTGTTGCTTTGTACTTTGAGTCCTGCTGTATTTTTAGAACAAATGACTGTTTACATTACATCTTCGATACAGAAAACAGTAGCAGGTAGGGGAGAGAGGTGTGTATGTGGGTGTCTGTGTCTGGCAGTGAGTGGTGGTGGAGGGGGTGATTTCCTGCTTATGAATAGCAAATGTGGGTTGATTATAATTTAATGATGTTAGTGTGTGTTGCTGTACATTTCCAAGGCTATTGTTATTTGATCAGAACACTTGTACACACAGGAATACACTCATTCATGAACACAGTGCGCACACAAACACACACTCCCTCATAAAACTCACACGCAAGCTGAGACCATACAAGGTGTCAGCCCTACAAATGAAAACATCCATGCAAAAAACATGACACACATGTGAAAGACAGACTGCATGAAGTTTTTAATTCTTTTGCGCTTTTATTTACCATGCATGCATGCAAAAGATCATTTTTACAGCCTGCAGTGTTGCTGCTCAAATTGTCACTGTGTGTGCTTGTGCCTGTGCCAATCAGATAAATCCAAACTTGGAACCATAACATGGGAGGTGATTAGTCCAAAGTTTGAGTTGTACTCTTGTACGTCATTTAATGTGTCATTTTACAACCTCAGACTGTAAACTGTAAAGACTCAGTGTCAATAAAGTACTACTACTTACATATCTGTGCATCTATCTATCTATCTATCTATCTATCTATCTATCTATCTATCTATCTATCTATCTATCTATCTATCTATCTTATTAAACTCACAGTTTCTGTGACTGTTATAATCAAACATTATTTTCTTCATGTTTCATCTTCAAAGTTTGGTCGTAATCTTTATCCTTCCTTACTTCCTTTGTGCCTCTACTTTTCTTATTACCTTTCACCATCACTCACTGGGCCTCTCTCTCGCTCTCTCTCTCTCTCTCTCTCTCCCTCTCTCTCACTCTGAATAAGTTAATCATTCCAGTAGAGCTATCTTGCCACAGGTCTTATCAGTCTCTGTGTCATTTTATAACCTACCCTGCTACCCCCCTCACCCTTCAGCCCCTACTTGTCCTCTCCTGCTTGTCAACCTCTGACTCCACCCACCACTGCCTAAAAGTAACACAGTTTCAACCAATCCCAACTCAGTACTGAGTATGTATTGCTGATTGGTGGACCCCCATCACCACCACCACCCAGGATCCTGACAAACCTAAGAACCTCAGGCTGGCCACCAAGTCATTGTCTAAAATTTAAAAAAGAAAAAAGAAAAGAAAAAAGACCTGTTTGTGTTTGTTTATGTGTGGATTACAGAGATTACTTTGCAGGGTAACTACTTTCATTTCAAAACCAAAGTTCTCAGTTTGAGATTTTTTATATTTTTGTGCATTTGAATATATTACATCTCACTTGTTTTCCAAAGACAACTCCAGTTCACTGTCTAAAGAAAACATTTTCGTTGGAAGTATAACGGAAACTTACTGTATGCCTGTGTTTATGTGTGTATGTGAGCACACATAGAGAACCTGTGAACACATGAAGTACAATTGAACAGCATACCGATGAAGTAGGAGCATCAGTCTGTTTACAGATTAACATTGCAGGTACAGAAAAACAAGCCCCCATAGCTTTTATTTTAGTGTGATGACTTCATTAAAGTTTATTGTAAAATTTAAGTTTGAGTTAGGATAATGTTAACAGCCACACAAATACATTACATAGAGCATCCTCACAAAGACAGGACAACTCACTTATGAGAGCATTTTGGGAGAAACGGGCAATGCTCCAAAGAGGACCTGACCAGTGAGTATGGAACTTGGTGTTCCAAGGAAAATATGTTATTGTAAAATATGTTATCAGTTATATATTTATATATTAAAACAAGAGGAATGGTTGTCATCAGTGGGACCTCACCTTTCTGTGCTCCTTGCGTTTTCTGATAATGAGCAGGTTTTTTGCCCTATATTGGGCGTGTGTGTGCGTTGTGTTTATTTGTGTGTGTGCCCTCTGTAACCCTTTTACGTACGTCAGATTTGTCTGGTGACTTTACGTGTCTCCCTCACTCATAAAAACACACCACCGCCATTTCCACACAAACATTTCTGGTTCATGAATGTTTTGAAGTGACGGTATTCTGCCACTCAAATATATGGATCACTTTTATGTCAGTTTTCCTCATGACTAAATTACCCACAACAGTGATTAGGAAAGCCCGAAACAGATTTTGGACTAGTATATACGCACCTGCGGGAACTAAAGGTTTTGTGGCGTTCCTTTAAACGGTACTTCAAAACAATAACGTTTTCCGAGTTTAGTAACTCACTAAGAGACATGCGCAGACAACAGGAATCCGGATCGTTTCCTTAACGAGACAGAAAATAGTTCAGACTTCTAATTGATTCAAAAGCGGGATATTTCTCTGTGGTCTGCGAACTAAAATAAGTTAGACGTGCTTTTTGTGATTGTGGTCGTGGGGCATCACGGGGATGCTGTAGTGTAATTCTTTTTTGCGTGTATTTAATTTGAAACGGGCAGTGACGTCAGATCACTAATTGATCAGACAATTACTGTTAATGATTCAGAAGCAAAGGTATAATTTATTGCATAAACCGGGCGATTTGATTAGACAGTGAGGTCATTTCAAGCCTGAGGCCGGTGATGCTCGAGTTTTCCACGAAATTTATACGGCCTTATGGAGAATTTACAATGTCCTTCACCTGTATTTTAAGATGGAGTGGTCACACACGCACACACGCACCCACACACGCACACACAGAAGAAAGAAAGGCAGAAAGAAAGAGTATCATTTTATCACAACAGTTCATCTTTTAAAGTTTGTATATCTATAAATATAAAAATAATTACTTTAGCATATAGGAACGCGCGCTCTCACGCTCCCTCTGCGTGCGTGTGCTAAAGCGCTCTGATCCACATACCTTGCGCTTTGTATTTGCATTCTGTGCGCCCAGACGCAGTCGGGGATCTCACTACAGTTGCATCACTTCTCTTGATTTCCTTGTTCTCCCTCCGCTTTTAAAGTCCGTCATTAACGGGATTAAATAGATGAGATTTTTGGAGAGATGGAACTGGAGAGTTTGAGGCGATGTTTCCCGGTCTCCTTTCCTGATTGGATCGGAGGAAGATGATGTCAGACGACCGCATGCGTCTCGGATTGGAGAGAGCGGAGTAAACAAAGCCGCGAGGAGGAGGAGGAGAGGTCTCCACATCTCCAGACAGTCCGACCGACTCACCGAATCCGACTTTACGCACAGGAGAGGGCGGCCCCGGCGGCTCGTGCTTGTCTGCTCAAGGCTGAAAGTTACACTGACAGTCTCACATTAATGGCTGACGCGCTTTAAAGACTTTGGAAAAGATAAAGGGAAACTTACCATCGCATTCTAATCCGGACCTTGTGCTGTTTTCTTAAGTGCAGAGTGATTCCCACACTCTTCGCGAAAGTGCTTCTTACTTAGTGTAGAAGGAATCACTCCGTTTTCTTCTGCGTTATTTCTGAGATTTTTCCTTTCTTTTTTGCGTAAATGCGTTTTAATTTTTTTAAATCAGTGTAGCTAAGTCAAAGCAGCGTGACACATAGGCTATGAAAGCCTGTCGTTTAGAAAAAAGTCTTAATCTGGCTTTATCGCTGGAGCATTATCTGATAATTGGAAGTGAAAGAGAAGCATAAAGTAAGAAATAGGACGATAGAAGTCGCTCGGGACAGTCTTTCGGGGGGTGTTTGTGCGAACGCCTGTCTCTGACGTCCAGGTGTCCCGCCGTGCAGTGCGGAGTCTCTATCTCAGGCCGGCAGTGCTGTCATGCTGCCCAAATTCGAGACTGAATCCCTGGGACTCTCTCGATCGTATGGCGAACAGGGGCACATGCCAAGGAACATGCAGGGTAAGAACTGTCATTCATTTGAATCTCGGTAGCCTGCCCGAAGCTTCCACTTCGCTGTCTTCGTGGAGTGTTTTCCGGCTGAGAGTGTACTCACTAAAATGTACATTCGTTACCTTTTTTTCTTATAATGGGGAACAGTTACCGATCTGTCACATGCTAATACAGGAACGCGTTGATTCCACGTACGTAGCAGGTAATTATTAGGGTTTATTATTATTATTATTATTATTCAATACGATCTTCAAAAGGCTTCGATAATGTTCTTCCACTTCAACTTGGAAGCACTTTTTTTTAAAAGTTTGGCCCGCGATCAAACAGGTACCTACCTGTCATTCACGCTTAGAGCGAGCGGCAGCGGCGCGTAAAAAGCAAGAAACAGAGCAGAGGTATTCTGTCAATGTAACTTTTAATTTTACATTGAGTTTTTTAATTTCTTTTTTTTATTTCTCTGATTTTAGAATGAAACAGATGACTTTCTCTTAGCAGAATAAGAACTATCTCAAACCTGCTCGTGGTTTTGTCTCTAAAGAAAACTGCTGTGGCAGAGTTGTTGACGTCGAAGGAAAACTGGACAACGTCAGTGTCTGATTAAGATTAAAATATTTGACCAAGGAAAGCAAACTTTTACCCAAGAAGAAAATAATTATGAGCTAGTTTATTCACTTTACAAACGGTAAAGAAGAGCTTGGTAATTGTGTGCCAACACCTATTTTCGCAATAGCTTTCTCTCGCAGTATAGCCAAGTTGATTCTACTCTCAAATTAAATACAGCTGCAAAATGAAGTTAAACTAAATCACTAGGTTTTAGGTGTTGCTTTAATTGCTGTAGTGTGGAATCATTTTTGTACCCCTTAAACTGTTCTTGTTGGAGGTTTTTACCTCAAATTCGAGGAGAACTGCGTAAGGCCTTCAGATGTTCGAAATCGGGGTCTTTTTTTTTGTGATTAAGAGCAAATTTTTGGACCCTTGTAATTTTTTCAGAATGAGCATAATTATTTAAATTCCTAGTGGCATGCCGTAAAAATCTCTTTTCTTGATCTCCACAGTAGGCTGCGCATTAAGCAGCTAAATTTTTGAAGAAATTCTGACCTCATTGCCAAGTTAAACTCATATAACCCTGATCATTTCCAGCATGTCTTTCCACGGCAGTATGACCGGACAATCAATTAGTCCGCTCTCGGTTTATGAGACGTTGATAACATATTCTCACTTTAAACAATGAGTGGCTTGTTTGCGAACCCTTTTACCTTTTTTCTTATTTTCCCCCACTTTTTTTTTACAGGCAGCTAAAACAAGGAAGCTCCGACTGAAATTAATTTCTTTCAGAATCACCAGGTTTTTTTGGACAATTGGAGGTTGTTGGGTTTTTGTTTTTGTTTTTTGTTTTTGTTGGTTTTGATTTGTCTTTTGTTATTTTATGAGCAAGTGAACAGTAAATGATTGACGGCCGGGCCGATGTGTTTCTGGAGGTAATCTGCACAGACTTTGTATGCATTCACCTGCGTCTGTCAGTTATACAACGAGGTGCTGAATTATATTCAATTTGTCTGTGCATAAAAAAACACTATTTGGACTATAATTACAGGCATAACGTCGCATCCTGTGCTGTTAGAGCTCATTAAAAGGCGAAATTCACTGTACACAATAATGGGAACATTGTAGCAATGACAATTCAAAGAAAGAAAATATTTGGATAGGATCCTGTAAAATAAATATTCATTATTGTCGGCCTCAGGACGGACACCCCTCGGATATCTTAATTTATTATTTCCTTTCCACTGCGTCATCAGAACTGCAACCAGGGCTCAGATAGTGTTTATTTTCTTTTTGAAAAGGTGTCCAAAATGCACCTGCGGTAAGTCGTAAGGACAGGCCTTTAAAATCGTGTCCTTCTTGCGCTTTAACGGAGGAGAAAGTTCGAAAATCGAGCTTGCTTTGAATTTCTGTGGAAGGAAATAAAAGAAAGGGGAAAAAAAACGGGAGCTTGGTGGAACTTGTTGCTTCAGCTGGAATACGCGGATCCCAGCAGGGCAACGCGCTAACAAACTAGAAATCATGTCTAATTAATAGGTCTCGGAGAGAGCAGATGAGTGGATTTTGAAGTCGAGCAGTACTAATAGCCCATGTAAAGGCATTGGAAGGCGTAGTTGACAAAATATTTCCACTTTTACAGCCATATCCACTGAGGTTTCCTTTTTGATCCTGCCTGCTTTTTATGATTAGTACCATAAAGGCTTTTGTAACTGTTGTAAATGTCAGCATGCCTGTTTGCTTGTAGCGCTGTCACACACAGAGACTTATGCAGGTGGGTATTTTTAACAGGGTAAAGAGGGCTAGACACCTCAGAAATATTCATATTGGTATGTAGATTATTAAGACCTAAATATTTTTTTTAAAGAGAAAAGGGGGGAAATCTGCAAGGAAGGTGAGGGAATTTTTATGCTTTTCCTCCCTTATTTAAAATTACATAATTAGTTATTTCCAGCCTTTGTCATTATTTTCTCTTCAGTATAAATAATGGCTAAAACTCAGTAACCAGGAAAATTATGAATTGAGAACTTTTAAAATGCAACGCACAGCGCCACATAAAATGTTTGTACCACTATAAAGCAGATAAAATTAAATGGCCTGTTGTACTGCGGCTGATTCCTAAATAGAGAAGAATAATGTTGGTTCAAGTTGGGCTTGGATTGGGGGTTTTTTCTCCCTCGCCTGCAGAGATAAGGGCTTTTCTGTGTGTCTTCATTTGTCTGTGGGCGGTAACATTTTCTCCTCCAATCCTTAAGTCTAATATCTCTCGATTTCCCCCAGCGATTTCACGACTCGGATACATATTGCATATGTATGAGGCTCACTTTCATGAGCTTCTTTTTATTATTATTATTATTATTATTATTATTATTATTATTATGATTTTGGCTCCTGTCTGAGACGGATGTAGAAGAGCAGAGGAAGAGGGAGTAATAAATGATCGCCTCCTCTCAACTCTAACCCTCTAACTCTCTCAATCCAAAATCTACTATTCGTCGTTTTTCGCTCCTCAAATTTAACCTTAAAAAAAAAAAGTCTTCGAGAACTTTGAAAAATCTCATTCATTTTGGCCGCGCGATTCCCCGCCCTCTTTCATCCATCACGATGGATGAAAGAGGGCTTTTTTCGAAAAGAGATTCCCCGGCACTTAAATAGACTTATCTCTGTGTGTGTCTCCGTGTGTTCTCCTCCAGCCCCTCAGTTAAAAATGATGGACTACTCATATGACGAAGACCTGGACGAGATGTGTCCCGTGTGCGGAGACAAGGTTTCAGGTTATCACTACGGACTTCTGACCTGTGAAAGCTGCAAGGTTGGTGCCCCAATTCCCTAAATAGAAAACAAATGCCGCACTATTTCAGCAAGATTTGCCTATTAACATAAAGTGTGCATGGTACTGTGTGCCTGTGGTGACCTCTGATTAACTGCTTTGATGTATAAAATATTCAAGTGCACTCTTGTCTATCGTTGTGCAGTGTCATTTAATTATATATGTGCAGTTATTTGTATTAGCCTCTAAAGTCCCTGTAGGGCATCAACATGTGTCACTATGAGGCTTACACAGACTAAACTGTGGTCTTCATGACTTTAATGTGCTCTCTGATTTTATACTTCCTCTTGTGTCAGCCATTTTTCCTAAATACTACGGGCTGCCCACTGTAAAGAAACACTGCTTATCTGGATGGTGTCATTTCTGCCCTTCTCTCTCTTTTTTTGCACGACAAGCATTTAAGCAGATTTTTTTAAAAGAATGATTTCCAAAAAGTGTAATAGCAGAGCAACATTTCAGCTCCTCACCATTAACATTGCAGGAAAACCAACAGTAAAGAGGCCAGGGGTCAAATATTGTTGTGACAGTTGATCTAACAAACTCTTCCTGTGAGTGTCAGAGGATTTTTGTAAAGTGTGGAACGGCTTGGAAAAGACACTGGAGTTCAAAAGCAGGCAAAGAGTATTTGCAATATTTTTTTTTGCAACCACCAACCACAGGAGGTGTGTGTGTGTGTGTGTGTGTGTGTGTGTGTGTGTGTGTGTGTGTGTGTGTTTGGTGGGGGGGATTTAACCCACGAAGGAAAGCGTACAATAGCAGAGTTTCTGTTTGCACAGGCTTGCACCCTGCTGTCTAAAACTCTCATCACAAGTTCATTAAGACCTCAACAGCACGATGTTTCCATGTGCAGGCTAATAATGAAGCCACGCAAATCAAACTGTTAAAGCTTAATTTGAGATCTATCAGCAACCTATTTGTCTTTTTCTGCGTCTTTCCACTGTTCCCCTCAGCAGAGCAAACAGGCATTTCCCAAGTTTTTTTTCCCCTCAACCAGTAAAGCTGTCAGCACAAAATTAAGCTAAGACAAATGTCTCTGTGTTAACTCTATTCAGTGTAAAATTGCAGCTCTCAGTAATGATGCGCTAGTGCACATTTCTTGCCTATGTGGTCATTATTCAAAGCAGATGTTATAGATTTTATCCCATATTATGACCTTGAAATGCTAAGCATTTGCTTGAAGGGAGCAGTCAGTGGCATCTCTGCTGCTTTCCAGGCTCAGCGAAGGCTCACGCAGGACAGCCAGTCCACACATTTTCCAGTTTGGCTGAAACACTCTGCTCTGCATGTATGGAAGCACGCACGATGCAGATGAAGAGGTCGTTGATAAAGTGCTGTGTATCCTTGCTGAAACATTAATAATATTGATACTCACCTGAAGCTTGTCATTGATTATCTCTAAAATGAAGGCAGCCTGTCCCGTTAAAAGTATAATCACCGGTGCTCGACAGATTCATTTTTACATTAAACACACTCTGTTAGATAGGCAGAGCAATCTGTATCTATTGTGTCTCCTGAACAAAGCTGGACAAACAGAGCAGCTACATTTTAGTCTCGGCCTTACGTACATTACAGTTTTTTTCTTATGCACTATCAGAATAAAAGATTTCCTTTCATTGTTGGAATTTTTGTAATTTTGAAGTAATGTCACAATTTTTTGCGAGCCTGCACCGTTCTCCTCTTCCACCCTTTGAGCCCCAGGAGCAAAGTTGTGAATAACACTCGTTATCAGGGTCACATTTTTTTGGAGCTTTGCTTTGGCTTCCATTTTTGAGCTGACACACACAGATGCACAACACACACACACACACACACAGAAAAAGAAAGATCCCCCCAACACACACACACATACAGATTCTTATCCCCAATTGATTTACCACATCCCTAAACCCACCTTTGCACTCAACAAGTGTACATGCAAACACAGACACACATCCCGTTTATCCGTGCACACAGACACTTTCAGTTCATACACACCAGCCTGCGTAAAGTAAAAATGGAACCTTCTTGTTGAAGTAAAAATAAGTGAACAATGAAATGGGCTGCATTAGTCAACAGCTCTTTTTGTGTTTTTATTTTTTTTATTTTTTTTTTGGGGGGGGGGGTAGCTGTGTGAGCACAGAGGAATGACCTGAAAATGCTGAAACTGCAAACAGCAAATTAGAGGTCAGTGCTTAGATGCACGGTGCTCATATCAAACATTCAAAGGGATCTTTTTTTTTTTTTTTATTTATCAAGTGAGACAGAAAGACACAAGAAAGAAAAATGGTGTTGCAGGAGAAACGGTCAGAGGACATCAGGCAGTGAAATACAGTGAAATTCATTTCTTTTTCTTTCTGAGTTGCTGTTTGGTAGTGAAAAAGAGCAAATTGCATTTCCTGGTAGCTGTCTGTGTGTGTGTGTGTGTGTGTGTGTGTGTGTGTGTGTGTGTGTGTGTGTGTGTGTGTGTGTTTGTGTGCAGAAATACCAAGTTGACACCAAGTTAACATGAATTTTGTGAATTTTAGATACTTTTGCAGCCTTCACACTAGGAAGAATGATTTTTTTTATTTCATGTCAATTAGTGCGCAATTTATTTTGTTAGTTATTTTGTAAATTTGTCAAAGCAACAAAAGTTGCTTGCAGCTGTGCAAATGAACCTCAACTTGGAGCTTTTCAGTGAGGTGTCGTCGGCTTCTCCTGACGATGTACTGTGTGTCTTTTATAGCACGTTTGAATCCACTTTGGTCCAGATATTTATAACACACACTGTGTGCTAAATGGAAAATTGGAGAGAAAGTTCTCTCTGAAGCATGGATTTCTTGGCACTGAGAAGTCGATAATCCAAAAACCGCGTGCACTGCCTTTTTTTTTTTTCTTTTCTTGACAGGTCAGGCAATGCAGATTGTCAATTAAATTTGTGTCTGGTGAAATATTGATAGCCACAGGTTCTTTTTTATTTTTATTTTATTTTAAAGACCAGGTTTACGGATTCTCCTCCTAGGTTATGGATCTAGAATACGTTAATACCATCTTCCCTTCGTTTGATTTTCACTGCTGCTGCTGATAATAAATTCCATGTTGCAGGTATGAATCTCTGTAATCCCGGAACTGTGAATTATGGATATAATTTATTGGATTTTTTGGACTCCTGCGGTCATATTTTTCAATAATTAAGTGCAGAGTTGAAAAGATGCTTACTCTGTAATTCCCAGAGTCTTTTACTTGAACAGAGAATATTGAAAATATGAATGCAATTTTGACAGGAAACAAATTATAATTCCTGCCTTTTATGAAGTAGTTTGCAATGCAATGAAAAGATTAGCTGTCAAGTAAAAGTATGTGAAATGGGCATATCTGCAGCATTTTTTTTGTTTAAAGCAAAATAAATTATTACATGAATATAAATGAATTGTAAATACTCAGTTTTCATTAAGGGTTCAAAGTGTGTCTGCTTCATATATATCGCATCTACACGTGTCTATAAAGCACCACATCAATGGGCATATAGCTTTTAAAACTTGCGTGTGCATGTGTGTGTCTGCGTGTGTGCGTGTGTGTGTGTATCCATTAAGTCTGTCCCTCTCCATCTGTCTGGGAGTGTGAATGGGCCAATTACCATTGCATTGCAGGGGTCAAGCGGGTTGACGTCTTAATTGGTTCTCTCCACAGGGCTTCTTCAAGCGCACCGTCCAGAACAACAAGCGTTACACATGTATAGAGAACCAGAGCTGCCAGATTGACAAGACCCAGAGAAAGCGCTGCCCATACTGCCGCTTCCAAAAGTGCCTCACCGTCGGCATGAAGCTAGAAGGTACAAAAACATATTTGTGTTACGCAGTTTAGCTTATCGACTCAACTAGGAATTACAAGCTTTGCTGATGTTTGGCTTCTGTAATTTGATTTAATTTTGGCTTAAACATGGGAAACTGTCGGGAAGCAATGTGTTGAACGTGCAGCAGCAGCGGTGCATTATGTGTAGTGGTTAAAAGTCTTTTCTCCATTAATCATATGTGTTGTTTGTAAAGTCTCATTCCCTAAAGTAACCAGTAACTATAGAATAAATGTGGTGGAGAAAAAAGAAATAATCTTTCTTACGTTTTCTAGACTGCATGAGGAGTAAAACAGGAGATACTCAGCTAAGATACCTCAAAATTCCTGTAGTTAAGTGCTCGCAATTACATTCCACTGCTGCCTATAACAAGTCAGCATCTAAGCCACTTGAATGCACTACACAGCCTCCAGGTTCGCTTTGACCAGAAGTCCTTCAAAATTACATTTTACTCAGAATATCGATGTTTTTTATAGCACTTATACAGTACTGTTTTTTTACAACTTCATGAATAGTTTACCACATATTTAGTCTATTCTGGGGTTTTATAGTAAACACTACTCACTAAAATATGATCTCGATGTTACAGTAAACATCTGCAGAAGTGGAAAAGCAGATACAGGCTGGGTTTTTTTCGTTCTTTTTTTTACATTGTGTGTGCTGCATCATATATTTTTCAAGATATGATGCCTGTTTGCAATTACTGTTTCTGAAAGTTGTGGAGGAAAAAATTATAACATCGAGCAGCTAAAATTGGAGGTTGAGTGCTTCTGGACTTGCACAGAGGTGTTTTAAAAAACCTCTACCCAAGTTCTGGTGAAATGACACAGCCAGTCTTTTTTCCATTAATTCGCAGCTGAGCTGCACATTAGCTTTTTGTGGAAAGTATTCTTCCATGATCAATATGCATGTGAATAATTTCCTCCCATTGAGATATCCACTATTTAGAAGATGGTTAATATGTGCTCTGACAAAATGAATGCTCGTACGAAAGGAGAGGAATATATTTATTTAAACATTTAACGGTGAACATCTCAGTAATATCCGCTCTATACAGAGAACCTTGTAAAGTGAAGCCTTTCATTTCAAACCAGTGCCTTGAAATCCAGTATGGCTTATTAGTGTTTGTCACGGGGTCAGGGGGTGCTGGGGGTATCTGGTAGCCGTTGTGCACTTAGAGTTGCCAGACAAAGTAATAGATAAAATATTAGACTTGGCAGCAGACTGAGAATGGTAATGATGATACTTTTGGCTGGCTGTTTTGAGGCCTCTTTGTTTAATTTGAACACGGCTCAGAACCGTGGTCAAACATGCCCATTCAGAACTGACAGGACTGCAGGCAAAAAAAGGGGAGGTTTCAGCTTTTTCAAAAATAATATTTAAAACCGCCAGTTTTTCCACACATACATTGACAATGTATTCTATTCTGAAATCATTACATTTGGAGTGAATAAAGGGGCCTGAAGGTCATCTTTCAATTACAGCTTTGAAAGAAAAACAGTTTTAAAGCTAACGGTTGCAGCTGATTTGGTCCTACAAAATTACTGCACAGTTTTTTTCAGTATTTTTAATAAAAGCAACCGTTCTGCTATTCATCTCGTTTCAGTCTGATATTAAGACAAAATTCTTCACCCATTTGAAATTCAAACTAAATTAAAAATCCCAAGATCCCTGAAATGATCACATGCAACTAAGCAAAGTTAATATGTTAAAGAAATAAGACCCTTAGAGGATGAAAGTATAGCAAAAACAGCCTAACTAAAATCTTTCCGGAGGCTTCTCCCTTTACCTGCCATGTATGGTGTAATTAATTGCCGTTAATAGTGAATGGCCGCTGGGCAGAATGTCCCGGCCTGTCATTTTCCAGCTGACAAGGGTGGGGAGGGGGTAGCGTTTGATTTGTTTTGCTGGCGGTAACTTTCAGCTCGGGGGCAAGACGGGCCCTGCAGCACTTTGTCAGGGGCCAGAAGCTGCAATGGGTGACTCCTGCCACAGCTGGTAAAGACCTCCCATGCAGAACGGCTGACACCCCTCACCACACACACACAAACTTTGCACACACATAGAGCTCTCCCCGGTAAACACATGCATATATTCATGAGAAGCCCAAGAAAGGTGTTCAGAAGGCCACAGGCAAGAGGGAGAAGCTGTCATTTCATCTGAAAGAATGTGTACAATAGCAAAAGGAGGTTTGGGGTCATGTGCTTTGTTATTGCAATCTTTTCATTCCATTACACAGCAGCTTGCAGCAACATGTGATTTCAGGGCATCAAGTGGAAACCAAATGTGAGGAAAACTTGAAAGTTGACTTAAACTGCATTTTTGGGCCCTTTTTAGGCCGTGCAGCGTTTAAAACTAGTGTAATGGAGGTGGCACTAAAGAGGTTTGTGTGTCTGTGTGTGGGAACCCTAATCCGTTTACACAGTCACATTTATGGTATGTATTTATTGTCAAGTTCAGAATAGTTTTTAGAAATTGAATGCAAGTCTGCTCTATGTTACTGCAATGCCCTTTATAGTTACCAGTATGCAACCGCTTGTGTTTCACTTTATCCCAGGACTAAGAGATCAGTCCTGACTGTTCTGACACAACAACAAAAAAACCCTTACATTTCAATGACGTCAGACGGAAATAATTTAAACATTGCTGCAACACATCACATTCTCCTCTGCACGCTTTTGCTGCAGGATAAGTGATTTACCTCTGACCCAGTTTGTTAAAATTCAAGATGTTTGCTGAAACAAACACTGCCTCTTTCTGGGAAAGTTAGAATAACGCTTGCAGAGATTAAATTTAAATTATTAAATTAACCCCAACTTTAATCCCAACAATTAACCATCAGACTAATTTGGATGAGAGTGATCTCAACCCTAATATTTTAGCTGTGTTTCTCTTCTTCTCATTTATTAAAAGTACAGTAAATAATTTCTATTTTGTGGTCATTCAGTCAATGCATCATTTTCTTTTTATTTTTGGAGGATTTTTACCATTAAAGAACAAAAAATGAAAGAAAAACATACAAGCAAACATGGTGACGATGGGGTCTGGCACATGCTTCTTGATCTGCTGTATAGCATGTCTAGCTGTAGTAACTCAATAAGATATCTGGAAAAAAAAAGATTTGATCCATTAGAACGTCATTCACTAAAGCTGATGAAGCGTGCCCTTTCCAAACAGCTCCCACTGGCGCAGTTTTCTTTTTTGCTCAGTAATACAGTAGTTGCCTTGCATCATATGCTTCACTGAACTGCTTAATATTTCCTTCAAGAATGTATCAAAGACAGGGCATAACGGTTGTATTTGCGATACTGAGAGTTTAAATCAGCATTGGTTCCATTGTGTGCCGTGTGAGGAAAGAGAAGATGCAAGATGTTTAGTTGTCGTCAGACATATTTCAACAGACACAAAAAACGCAAAGCTTAATGATGTAATACAAGTTACTGACAGTTTCCTGCACATATTAAAGCGGACAGCTTTTTTTTTTGAACTAGTAAATATAAATCAGGTTTTTGAACTCCAGACTCCTGCAATTTTTTTTACATTGCAGTCCTCTGTAACATGTAAATTTATTAAGAGCCCTTCAGCTGAAATTAGCAGCACCAGCTGAGTGTTTGTATATTCCTCCTTGTATCCCTCTTGTTCCAATTTTTTATTTCCTCCCTGTCTCCATCTTCCTCGCTCTGATTTGTCTTCCATCAGCCTCCTAGTGCCCGCAGTGGAAGCCAGGGAGCTGTCCCATTACTTATGCATAGGTATCATAGGTATTCATGTGTGTGCATGGGATAGGGCGCATCCAGAGCAGGGGCCGGGGCCCCGACATGACAAACAGGGTGTCAGCAAGTCTCCGCGGGACCCATTAATATGCCGGCAGCCGACAGGGATCCTCACCTACGCACGCTTAATATTCCTGTATATTAAACAACCATAAATCAGAGGATATAAGCACCGAGGGCTGTATGTGTGATGTGTTGGAGTGTGTTCGTGGCTATGTGTAGGTGTCTGCTGAGATATTGTACTTGCTATAAAAATTCAGTGTGTGCATGTGTTTGTGTTTGTACAGGTTTGAGAGGTACAGGGGGCATTGGACACTTGGGAGATGATGGTTTGGTCAGTTTTGGAATTTATGGATGATGTGTGCCTGGGTTTATGCATTTGTTGTGCTCTCAAATATTTAAAAAAGGTGAGCTCAGAATGTAAGGTCGCATTAGCCTTTTAGCCTAGCTTTGGCCCCAAAGCCTCATAGCTAACCCATGATATCCCCTCGCTCAGACACAGTGATAAAATAAAGTTGAGTCTTAGTACATGAAGACAAAAAAGGAATTTTCCTTCCTTAAAAAAATGAAATACCAGCAAATACATTTTAATTATTAAAAATCAAAATGAAACTTAGAAGTATTTTAACTGTACAAAATAGCAAAACAACTAAATATGGACTATTAAACAATAGGTCACTCTCTTCTAAATCTTGTAAGGATGAATACATTTGTTTAAATGAATCAGCTTCCCCGAGTTATGAGCTGTCAGAATGCTGGTAGCACAGGCTGAAGAGGAGGAGTGGCAGCAATCTTTCACTCTAGCTTAATAATAAAGCAAAGACCTAGGCACTGATTGAAAAACCTCCCTTTTAGCATTGTTATCTAATTTCTCACTTTTAATCTGATTTGATGCTCAGTTCTGGTAAAATAATTCTAGTGGCTGATTTTAACATTGGTTTATATGTTGAAAATATCAGCGCTCACACTGCAGCTAATTTATTATTAGACTCAACTGGCTTTTTTCAAAATGTAACATCAACTCAAAGATTAGACTTAAAGTAAAGTCTAATAAATTTAAATGGATAAAATAGATTTAATGAAGCTTCATCTTCTTCAATGACATGTCCCAACACAATGCAAAGCCGCTACTTAAACTTTACTCCCATGATTAAAGTTTATGGGATAATTATTTTGTTAATAATTTTGCATTGTACATGATACTGGCTCTTCTGAAAAAGAGGCAACAAATCCGTACTCTTGTTGCCCGGTTATAACTCACAAATGCACATACTAAAGCAGATAACCCATACGCTGGGGAGAAAATGGCATTTCAGTGATTCAGAAGACCTTCGTTTGGCATAGAAAACTAGTTTGTTACTCTATAAAAAAGCCCTCCATAAAGCTATGACATCTTACTGTTCATCACGGATAGTGCAAAACCCAGGTTTGTTTTCATCATTGTAGCCAGGCTGTCATAGAGTCAGACTCTGTTGAACCAAGTATTCCTGTAACTTTTACTCGTAATGACTTTGAATTTCATCACAAATAAAAAATAAAAATTAAAAAACATCCTTTACTTGATCCAGCTAACTCAGCTTACTATAGACCAATTTTCTTACCTTCCTTTATAACTACTGTTGGAGCAGTTATAAAATAGCTAACTGATCATTTTCAGAGGAACGGTCTATTTAAAGAGTTTCAATAATGATTTAGAGTTCATCACAGCACAGAAACAGCACTACTAAGAGTTGTGTGGACTCATCTCTGTGGTTGTCCTGTAGATCTCAGTGCAGCATTCAAACCACTGATTACAATATTTTACTCCAGAAATTACAAAGAGCACACTGTGGGTATTAAATCATTTGGGGTGCAGTGGTTTGAATCTGTCTAATAGACTCAAACTCTGTGCTAAGACTAATACTTTTGACATTATACATGCTTCAGTTAGACAATATTATTAGAAAACACTACAAACATTTTCATTGCTATGCAGATAATGCCCAGCTATATCTAGCTGTGAAGCCATATGACAAGAATCAAAAAGTTCCATTACAGGAATGTTTTAAAGATATAAAGGCCTGGGTCCCCTGTAATTTTCTCCTCCTAAATTCAGACAAAATTTAGGTTATTATATATGTCCCAAATAATGTCCCAAAAATCCTTACAAGTATGGTATCTGACCAGATACTTACTCTGGATGGCCACTTTGACCGCCAGTAACACTGTGAGAAATCTTGGAGTCATTTTTGACTAAGACATGTCATTCAGGGTGTTGGACTATCTTAATTCCTTATTATCAGGTTGTTGTAAAAGCTCTTTAAAAACTTTTAATCAAAAATGTTGCACTGAGAATATGAACAGGAACAAGAAGAAGAGACTTCTCTTCTCTCGCTTCTCAAATCTAGATTTGAAATTAAAATCCTTCTCCCCAGATTCAAAGTAGTAAATGATCTCGCCCCATCAACTCTTAAAGACCTCATAGTACCACATTATCCTAATTGAGCACTTCAGACTTCAGGGTTACTTGTGGCTCCTAGAATTTCTAAAAGTAGAATGGGAGGCAGAGTTCCAGTTTAGATTCGGGAGACAGATAATTTGACAAAGTTTATAGTTAAGGCTGAAGCAAGAGATTCTCTTAGTTATGCTGCTCTAGGCTCAGATTGCTGCTACAGGTTTCTTCCTGCTAAATGGGAGATTTTCCTTCCCACTGTTGCCAAGTGCTTATTTATAGAGGGTCACTTGATTTTTAGGGTTTTTTTAAAGAACACTGCAGGGTCCTTGAAGCCCCTTGAAGTGATTCTTGCATATATTTGGTGCATTGGTGCAATATAAATCAACCTGAATTGAACTTTTAATGTTTTGTCTCCATATATGCATTGTCCTCTTGCATCACTCGCATCTTTTTCATTTACAATCTCAGGTTTGTCAAATTCTCTTTATTTTTGCCTCTGCCTTTATATCACCCAAATATTCATCACATTTCCATACAACTCCTGTCAACCTCTGTCAGTCAAGCTGTGTGTGCAGTACACTCGCTTTGTTCTTTTGTTACTCTATTTTTTCTTCTTGGTTGCTTTTTTTGTAGGTGGTTGTCATTGTCTTATGTAATATTCAGTTACACAAGTCTATGCCTCTAAAATCGGAAACAACACAAACATCCCTTTCCTGACACTGCTGCCAATAAGTTTAAGTTTCAGTCTGCAACAGTCTGCAAAGTTTTGTTAAAAGGAAATTCAGTTACTGTTGGAGATTTCGGTTTTTAATGGAGTGACCTTTTTCTCATGCTTTTCATCCTTTAAACTTACAGCATCATAAGATTTGTTTTTCATCATAGGCTGAGTCTGTGCAGCATCCAACCCTTTAACATTTCTCCACCTCACTCACACCCATTCATCCTCTACCCCAATACACAGGCATGTACCATCCTCCTCCCTCCTTTCCCTCCCCCTTGTATATTAATCTGTGTTACATGAATGCAAATCACCTTGTTTAATTAGACACAAAGAGTCTGTGTGTGTGTGTGTGTGTGTGTGTGTGTGTGTGTGTGTGTGTGTGTGTGTGTGTGTGGTGGCAAGACCAACACCCCCCAATCCTGATATTCATGATGTGATGTGGGTCCCTGGGTGTGGGCAGGCAAGAAAGGCAGTCGGGGCTTAATTTTGTTTTCCCAGTAGGGCCAACTATTAGTTTCTCAGCTCATTAATTACGCTGTTGTGGAGAATCATTAATAGTTAAAGTTGCTCCAAAATAATGTATAATGGATACATTTGACATGGCTCCTGATTTCTTCTTTTTTTTTCTTTTGATGTATAATCAATTTTTGAAGGGTCATGATAATCCCTGAGCCTGGCTGAGTGGGCACTGCATGGGGTTGACCTCAAGCGTGTTAAGACGTGATTGTGTGAACGTTTGCATGTAAAATCAAGTCGCCGAGACGACAGTCGCCAAGTTGACTGTCTAGCGTGCCCCCGTCTTTTTATGCGATTTTGTGTCTGATGTTTTCTGCGTTCAGGACTCTGTGTTTGCACGTGTTTTCTGCGTGTGAGCGTATGAAACGGTGATACACACAATCAGCATGTGGTTGTGCGAGTGTGTGCGTCTGCCCTTTCAGCTCCTCTCGCTCAGATCAGTGACAGGCACTTTTCGTGACGGAGGTCATTAAAATCACTCCCAAGGCAGCTCGGTGTCCGTGTGAGCGCGTGTCTATTCATGTATGCCTTTGTGCGGGTATCTGCCCATCTTAACCCCGAACTTCAATCCCCCACCACACCCTCTCAACACCCCCTCTTCAATTTTCTTCTTCTGTTCTTTCATTCATCCGTCAAGACATCGAGAGTCGGAGTGGATCGAGGCTGACTCGCTATGATAGCTGATTACTCAGTGTGTATGAGCAGGTCAAATATATGTGCATTGATTAGCATATTCTTTTTGTGTATGTGAAATTCTTTAAAAGAAAGAAGACCTTAAGTCTACAATAAAACACAAGTTGATATTCTGAAATATTGGTGTTAGTGAGTGTTTTTCTGCTGCATAGTGTCCCAGAAGTCCGTTAGCTGGTTGCACACTGGGCAAAGCGAGCCTCGTCAGAGTAAGAGGTAATTAAGTATGAATAATTAACACCAGCGCCCCCCAACTGAGAGACAGCAGAGCGGCTTCCCCATGGCAGCAGTTCGACAGATCACACATGGCCCTCGTAGCAGTCCACTGTGTGCCCAGTTCGTTCATTATAAATACCCACAGCACAGACTCGTTGTGATCCTCGCCACAGGATCCTGCACCGAGGGGGGAGACAGGGGGCATCATGGGTATGTTTGTTTCACCAGAATAAAGAGACACAATGTACTTATTGTCAGGCTTTTAAGCTTTTGTTTTTTGGGGGGGATTTTTGTGGGAGTTTTGTTAAAAAGAAAAAAGATTCTGGTAATTGACAGTGGTATTTTAATGGTTTTTGAAACTTCATATTCAGATACATTTTTAAAACATGTATTTTGGAACGAGAGCTGGCGTATCCTGTGAGATTATACCCACATCTAGCTGTTGAGGTGAATAGTTTCTGAATGGCAGACCGAGACAGCCAGCTGCACAGCGATCATTCTGCAGAGTGTTTCATAGAGTTTCTAGTCAATGAGTAACATTGCTATCTGTTAGCTCTATGGGGTTTAAGAGTCAAGGGGTAAATGTCAAGTGCAATCACCACAGGAAAACTTTTGCCCTACATGCAAGTTACATATGAAAAGTTCATATCCAAACATCATAATTACTTTTTACAGTCTGGAATGGTATTCTAAAGGCTTTTTCTACTTACCAGCACATGTGAGGTTATCAGGCGCTTGTAATCTCTAGCAGACTATTGTCTCTTTGGATTATGAATCTCTTTGTTGGATGGATTTATCATTCTGGACGAAATAACTTTTGGACGAAGATGTGAAAAATAGTTAGGATTGCATATACTAACTGCTTCTTCTATGAAACCTCTTTAAGAACGATAAATATGAAGTTTAAATGCAGCTGATTTTCTGTTTCCTTTTTGTCTTCTTTTTCATCTCTCTGCCTGTCAGCTGTGCGAGCGGATCGCATGCGGGGCGGTCGCAACAAGTTCGGCCCAATGTACAAACGTGACCGAGCCCTCAAGCAGCAAAAGAAGGCGCTGATTCGAGCCAACGGCCTGAAGATTGAGGCCATGAGCCAGGTGATGCAGGCCGTACCCACTGACCTCACTATCTCTTCAGCCATCCAGAACATCCACTCTGCAGCCTCCAAGGGCCTTCCACTGAGCCACCACGCTGGCCACCACACCAGTCACCACCACCACCACCACCACCACGGCACAGCCCTTCCCCCAACAGACTACGACCGCAGCCCGTTTGTCACTTCGCCAGTAAGCATGGCAATGCCACCACATGCCGGCAGCCTGCAGGGCTACCAGGCAGCCTACGGACACTTCCAGGGCACTCGCACCATCAAGTCCGAGTACCCAGACCCATACACCAGCTCACCAGAATCCATCATGGGCTATGCCTACGTTGACGCCTACCAGTCGGGCTCACCACCCAGCTTCCCACACCTGATTGTAGAGTTGCTTAAATGTGAGCCAGATGAGCCGCAGGTTCAGGCCAAGATCCTAGCCTATCTACAGCAGGAGCAGGCGAGCCGGGGCAAACACGAGAAGCTCAATACCTTTGGCCTGATGTGCAAGATGGCCGACCAAACACTCTTCTCCATCGTGGAGTGGGCACGCAGCAGCATTTTCTTCCGAGAACTCAAGGTATGTGCGCACAAGTCTTTAAAATATGTTTATATTTGAATGTGAGAAGCTGTTTACTCTACATAAATTGAATTATTAGCCAACACTTGTTTTCATAGTTTGGCCCATCATTTTGATCAGTTATGACAGCATACTGTTTAAGCTTTAATTCCATCTGCAGTAAGTCTTCATGCCTTTAATAAATTATCCTGCATTTCTTTCCACTGATAAATCTTTCACCATGTTGCCATTCATAATTGACAATACTTTACACAGTTCACAAACATGTGCTTAATCCTTTATCTTCAGCAGACCTTTAATCTCCCTTTTAATGCCACGGCTGCACGTTAACACTGAGTGCACAAGGCTGTGGGGGGCAGTGGCAGGTCTGCCCATTGCTGCCACTGCTGCGTGTCCCATTGCCTGATCAAAATTCAGCAGCCAGTTGTATTTACCCCGTGCATGACACATTTTTGCTATGGGTTTTGAAAACTTTGACTGTGAGCTTCAGGCACATTTCACATTAACAAGGCCCTAGTCTGAGGGTTTTACGTGAACAGAATACCATCCCTTTTAAATACTTCTCAGATCTACATAGACAAGCACTGTGTGATGACATGCGATACTATGACTATAAAAGCAAAAATAAAAAAGGCTTTTGCGTTTTAATTTCAATATAAAATTGTTTTAAACTGAGTTCTGATTAAATAACAGTTCCCGACTTAAACCTAAGACTCTGCTCCTCCTAACCCAGCTTTTTACAAGGTTTATGTAATCTGCCAAGCCTATTAAAATGGCAACATTGTATCCTTTGTCCCGATCACAATTACAACTGACCACTGGATACCATCCACAAATGCTTCACTGTAACACGTGATCATTCTTTCTCCTATTCATCACAGAGCACAAGGGAGATTTTCTGGTGTGTGTTTGCACACTTGCACTTTATTTGCTCTGAATGAAGGTTAATGTTCAGAGCGACATGAAAGGCATTTGATTAGTCTGTGCCTCACCTGTTTTTCTTCCCCTTGTCTGATTCTTTTTTCTGTTTGTTTCACACCTCATCGCCGAAGGCTCAGCTGCATATTCATGGGCCAGGGCCTGTTGCAAAATCCCCTCCAAATATTTAATATTATTTTGTTTTCAAAGGGGAAAATAACAAATGAAAAAATGCAATATTAAAAAACAGAGCCAATTACAGCACAGAGAAGAGTCCTTGAAAAACACATGTTGACATTTAGCACGCGCCGTGTCCCCACTATTGACATTTTTGAGATCTGTATTTGCATTTACCTCAAATACATAGCGCACACAGGCACACACACACAGACACACAAAGGACCTTTGTAGGGTGTGGCCACAGCTAATAATTGTGTGTGGCTTGCCAATTAACTTTGAATGATCATTTTTGCTCCATTGTCAAGCATCTCTATTTTTCTCACTCTCATCCTAATTCAATTATCTCACCCACTTGTGTTTGTCACTCCCTGATTTGCTGCTGAATGGGCTGTCATTATGTTTGCCTAATGACTACCCATATTACAGAAGCTTGATAGTAATTGAGCCGAGTGCCTGTTACAAAGGTAGAAAATGACCCGGGCTCTATGCAGGAGAAACCTCTTGCTCTACCCCAAACGGTTACAAAAAATAATCTCCTGCTTGTGTTGCACAAGACCCAGTGGTTTTTGGGGAGGTGGGACCGCGTTTCACTCAAGTAAGAGAGATAATTGAACTTACCCCACTTCCCCTATTTTTGAAGGGTCATCTGAAGCACAAGAGGGCCTGACGAATAATGTGCTAGCTGCGGCGCTGACAGATTTTCCCACAGTCCTCGTCTCCTCGCTTGTTTCTAATTAACAGCTACAGGGAGGACTGGTGAAGAAAGATCAATGCTGGGGAGAATATGCAAAGCACGGGCTAGCCAAACTGATCAGCTCACTCTGGATTGTCTGATGCTGCTATTGAACGCATTTTAAAATCTACAAAGTATTTGCTTTGCGCTTTTCAGCCATATGAGCTTAATAATTGTGTGTTAATGCGTGGTGCCATCCTTTACGTATTTTTACTATGCAAATTAAGCAGAAAAACCCACCCACGATCTCTGTTCTCCACCTTTATCTCCTTGTAAACAAATCTTTGTTTCCTTCTGACTATGTGTGTGTGTCTGTGTTGGTACAGCTAATGGTGCAGGTTGTAGTGTTTCATTTCTGATTGCTGATTTGATAAGACATGTATAAATCCTTCATCAGCTCCTCTAACTATTAAATCTCACTATAAGACATGAGGTTGAGCCTGGGACCAGAAGGAGAGGAAGCTGAGTGGAATTAAAAGTTTGTCCCTGCAGTAGTGTGGCGTTGTAGGAAGTTATAAATACACTTTCACACACACACACACAAAGATATCCACATTAAGACACGGACACCACTCACCCATAAAGCACAGCCCCTTTCACTATTATTAGCTCCGTAAGAACAAAAGAATTTCTCTGGTCGTAGAGCCAAGCTGGAAGGGTGTGTGTGAGGCATCTGCCAAAAAAGTGTTTAAAGATTTAGTTTCCATAAGTTGGCCTCGGTCACAAGACTCATAAATATTTAGTCATTAGGGGGACCTTCTAAAGAGCACTCCCTATTCTTTTCCAGTGCGGCGCACTACCTCTCGCCCTCCCTCTCTTTACTTCTGGGAATGAGGCATGACGTGAGGAACATTTATTTCTTACACCTTGGATCTGAGAAGTTGGGGTGGGCTCTCTCCGCCAGCCTACTTCACTACTTCAGTTCTGATTGGTTTAACACATTGACAATTAGATCGAGGCAGGTCTGGTGCACTGGTTTTAAAATCAGTTTTAAAAAAAGTGGCATGATGAGGGAGTGCTTTGGCAGCGTTCGGGGTTTTATAGAATTGTAAGTGAGTTGAAAACAGGTGGATTCGTGACTGTGTAGGTACATGTGTATGTGTGTTCTGTTAGTTATATCAGAATTTGACCCTGCGTTTGCCAACAAAAGATGCAGTTTTAATGGTTTTAATGATTTTTCATTGAAAGATTAGTTTTTGCTCTTGCATGCAGAAACCTGTTTCTATTGCCTCTCTGACAGCCACTGACAGTACATTTGTCTTATTTTCCAAAGGGTAAATAAGGTAAAAAAGGGATTTATTTGTGTATACAAAAGTATACACAAACCACGCTTAATCCACTGTGTTCCACACTTAAATGTAGTGTATCCCAGAGTTTGTTCACTCTGGGGGGGATGTGTGTTTGACAATGCGTTTGTCGTTCAGAGACATTTGCTGGCGCTGGGCTGATGCTGTGATATCCCTCCCCACCCTTCTCATCCCCTGTCCTGCCATGAACCCCACTGCCTGCCCCGATACATTTGTGCATGGTACAGAAAAAAAAAATCTTTATTATGCTCTTAAAGGGAGCTACAGGCAGTGCTTGGTCTTGGAATTTTTGCATAAAGATTGCTTTTTGGTGCTACTGGATTTCACAGATAGCTGTATTACATGTGATGGTAACCCCTATAAAGAACAAATCAATGAACCCCCATAGGTAAAGTGTTAGCAGGCACACTTTTCAGAAGGGCTTTTTAGGAATTCTCTCACTGAAGCAAATCTAGATGAAGCAGAATGATGGAAATACAACACAAAACCTCCCAACAAACAACTTCATGAAAGCATTTCATGTAAAACAGTAAGCTCCCATGATATTTAGAAATACGTAAACTAAAGTTTGCTTTACACAGGAATATAAATCAGTGTCCACTATAATAATCATGAACAAAAGGGCTATTGAAAACAAGACAGAGCAAGAACACAAAAATGAAAGTGCAAGTAAAGCAAAGTGATTCACCGAACAAGCTGCAGAAAAAAAATAAAAACAAGAAATTGTAATAAATTAAACCGCCCTTGAAAGAGATGAATTTGTAACAGAAGTAAAGGTTTGTCTTACAAATGCTTTTAAAGTACACAAGTGAGGTAAATTATCAGACTTTTAAAAGGATCAAATAGTTTAAGTTGCTCCTTGACAACATTTAAACACTTTGACTAAAAAGACGATGTCATGTGTTTTTGTAAAACCGGTGAAGACAGCCATTAAAAAAACAAACAAATAAACACTCTGTTCCTATTTTTACTGAAAATTGGAATACAAGTGTTTGCATGTGTAGTTGGACTGTGTGTGTGTGTGTGTGTTCGTGTTGGTGAGGGTGACTCATACCGCGGTCCAGTGCTACCCTCTCCTCCATTGTTCCAGCGTAAAGATGGCTAGCCTGACTCCCACCACAAACACAATGGGAAGGAGAATTTAGCAGGGCGATAGGGACTATTGATGATTCATATGTTTATATCTTACCTTCCTAACTGTACTCCCTTTTCACCACAGCTACCCCACCCTCTTTCCTCTCTACACCCCTTAATAAAAACATGTGTGTTTGGTGGTGGGACAACAAGCGCTTTTGCGTGCCTTGTCAACACACAGCATACAGAAGTTAATGTAGTAAAAGGAAGCACCGTATCAGACAAAGGCTCATAGGTAATGTAGTGCAGTAAAGCTACTACTCTGTGGCAATAGCACAGTAAAGAAAATATAGTACAGCTCTGTAATAACATAGCAGTAATTGTGAGTAATACTAGACTAAAATGAATATAAATGGGACAACAATATGATAACTCATGATGTAATGTGCATTGTGAACTACCATTTCCAAATTATTACTGTACTATTACTATGAAATTTTGCCTCACTGGCAGTGTTGCATTTCTTTTTCCACATTATTAGCCATTAGATACATTTTAGATCCCAGCTTCAAAGACATTTGTACTATTTTTTTTTTTCAAATCTCAGATGTCTCATAGAAGGTGAGCAAGAACTGCATGTTACTTCAATTATCTGCTGAAGGTGACGTAGCATTTTAAAAGATAATTCAAATACCAAAAACTGTGTAACTGTATATGTATACTCAGTCCATCCACCTGAAAAAAATGGCAGAGAGTTAAAACACCCGTGACATTTTTTAAATGTGGCATTACTGTTTCTATTAGTTGTCCAGCGACAGTTGTTTGGAGGAGATCCATACAGGTTTTTATGCCTCTCTGTTTCTCTCTCTCGTTTTCTGTTTTGCTCTGCTCTGCATGTAGCGGCAATGGCAAAAGCAGAACTGAGGCCCATTATGTTGAGGAGGAACTGTATTAGAAGTCTCGTTCCCTGGGAAAGCTCCCAGCTGAGCTGGGACGGCCATATTGGATAAACAGATGGCGGGGGAGAGGAAAGGACAGGCGAGGAGAACAGAGGTGAAACAAAGAGGGGAGATGAGAGAAGAGATGGGTAGACGAGGAATGCGAGGAGAGAGTGGGGGGGGGAGGGAAGGGAAGGAGAGGGAATAACAAAGAGGAGCGGGTGGAGGAGAGGAGGGAAAAGGGAGGAGAGTTGCAGGTCATACCTCACATCTTTATGTCAGCTTTCTTTCAAATATAGGCAGGAATACAAACAATTTAATAAGCCCCAAATTGAATACAAATCATAACTTAAATTTTAAGAGCTTTATAATAAAGTGTTGTTATCATAACAGACCAATCCGCTAAGATACCAAATTAGCACTGTGTTGTGTTATTTTGTACTTAAATTTTACTTCCAGTTTAGTTTATTGGTTCCTATAATTAAATACATTTCAAAAGGTTTCATGAACACACAAAATTTGCAGAAATCTGCAGCAGCCTAACAAATTAGACAAGTAGTTTTAAGCAGTAGAATTATTTACAGCGCTTACTCTTCTCCTCCAGTTTAATCGACTCCTCTCAGCTGCTGCGTGTCAGTCAATCACGCCGGATGACAGATCCCTCGGGTGGGACAAGAGGAGAGCTGATGTTCACATCTCACACCTGAATATTCTCAACTAATAGATTTACCTGAGTGAATAATGTAAGGTCCTCTGATGTGCCCCCACTCTGCCCCGGTGCATAATTTCAGCCCCCTCCTCAACCTCTTTCCCATCTACATCCATAAATATTACATGAATTTACTTTGGTAAAATTATATTTACAAGTTCAGACTGGATGGTCTTTTTTTTTCCTGCAGTCTTGGTTCTCTCCCTTCTGCACACATGTAGTCTACACCCCCACCTCTTTTTTCTATAACCTATTCAGAAGCAGCTTTTATTTTCAAGGTGCATGTGCACGTTTCTGTGTGTGTTTAAGTGTGTGTGTGTGTGTGTGTGTAATAGGAGGGGGTATATTGCCCCTGCACTGCGTTGACCGGTGATTGCACCTTTTCTTTTTTTTTTCTTCACACCCCATAACTGAGTGGAAATTAATAAGTCGTTTTAGGCGTGATCTGTGAACCCTGGGAAGTGGTATATCTATACCACCATCCACACACACACACACACACGCAGAGATCCGGAGCCTCAGGCTGCAATGTCTGTCTTGTCACAGAGGTCAACCCCCTCCACCCCTTACCCCACCATGCAACAACCTCCTCTCTCAACACCGCCAGTCCTGACAAACTGCAAGCGTGATGGGGTTGGCGGACACATGCGTTTGGCAGAGATTTGTAACTGTGTCCCTGCTCCATTGAATTTGAATTATTTTGCAGGTTGTGCCGCACCCTGGAAACACGCACACACACCACAGCACCCTTACTTTACAGGGGATAAACGGAAGAAGCTATAGAAAAGGACAGTGAGAGGGATGTTGCCAAGTGTGCGGAAAGACGGCACACGGGATGTTTAAATTAGTTACAGAAATAGTAAGAGAAAGAAAGAAGGGGTTCAAAAAAACTGACCAAAGGAAAATAATAGAGATATAGGATAAGAAATTAAGAAAATATGACAGGAAGATAATGAAGGGTTGCTAGAAAAAGACAGAAAGAGGGAAATAAGGAGGAGGAGAGGGGGTACATGGGAAGATGAACAAGGGACTGTGAGAGGTAACAACCAAGGGCAAGAGGAGGAGGAGGAAGAGGAAAAGAGGGGGCACAGTGAAGGACAACAGGGGAGGGTGAAAAGAGAACCGGTAGGTTGGTGGGGTAGGGTGCGGGGTGTAAGGAGGGAACAGGTGGAAGGTTAATGGGCCTGGAGCAGATCCACCAGACGCTCTTGGGCTTGATATATGGGCCCTGGGCCTGGCGCGGGGCGTAGGCTTTCAAAGATATATTATTTCATTTGAGGAGCAGCAGCATTCTGGCCGACAACCCCTCCACCCACCGTCACCCCCCCGATCCCCCACCAACACCCCCCACAGTCCAGCATTTGTCCAGTGATAGATGACATACACACACACGCGCGCGTGACCCACCCTAAAACACGCACAAATGCATGTACAGTATTGTCCCCCTGTGACAGACACACACACACCCCTTTGCTTCTGCACAGACTTTTTTTGTTGAAGTCGGCAGACGACCAGCCTCACTTATTTTAGCTATTTGTCCCTGTTTACTTGTCTATTATATGTTCTGTCTTTCTTTCTTTCCTTCCTTCTCTCTCTCACTGTCTCCCTTATGCTGTTATGTGTCTCCCTGGCTGCCGGCAGGTCTTACGGCCGCCTGTGTGTTTTTTTAAGTTGCTATTTTAGTTGTAACAATATCTCTTTGATCAGCAGCACTGGGTAGGAGCAGCAGCAGTTCGGGGGATACTTATAGGAGGGAGAGGTTGGTGTAGGTTCACAAAGGCCTCTTTTCATTCATAAATTATTGACCATCACGCAGACATCACTCTGTCTTTTTCATAAATAGTGTAAAAAGGCCCTCCTGATTTTTTTTTCTTTCTTTTTTTTTGCAATACAAAATGGGAAAAGTCGATTTTTTTGGATCTGTTTTAAAGACAGTATATGGGCAGTCAAAAAACCATAAATCATACATGACTGAGGCAGTTCTTTAGCTAGAAGGCTCCATTTTGGACGTCCTGAATACGAGCCTTACACTGAAGTGTCCCGCTGCAAGATACGGAAACCGTGAAATGCTATTCTCACAGGTCCCACGTGCAAGTGAAACATGGAAATCCATGTAAAATATTGTATTTGCCTCAGAGGGACCGTTGCAGAACAGTACAAATAAATAATAAAAATCATGCTATTCTGTGACCAGTGTGACAAGATAGCACCTGCTTAGTCTGAAGCTTTTACAGTGCAATATTGTTTTTTTTCTTCTAAATAAATATTTATTCCCTAACATAGCAGTCTGCATTTTTTAACAGCCTATACGACTTAGGCTGCTTTGACTGCAAGCAACCGCCGATTTGACAGAAAGCAAAATTTCCAATGTCCTCTTCACTTCCCCTGATAGTTAGACTGAGCTTCAAAATACAGCCATTTCAAATACTGGACGGGTCCCATAGGTCCATCCCGGGGGGATGGCGGGAGGCCGGAAGGAAGAACAGGAAACTTGTTAAAAGAGAAGATTTAAGGTCACCTGTCCCAAAGGAGCGGCAGCTTTAAGGAGACGACGGGGGTTGGGTCGTTTTAAGCATGTGCAAAGTCTGCTCATCTACTTGTTGCTTTGATGAGGGATGAAAGGCTGTCATGAAGTACAAGTTTACAGAGCTCCGAGCAATGATAGACTCAACTGTCCTCAGCATTATCTCTTCCTTGCGCCACTTCTTTCTCTCACAAGGACCTTTCTTTTTTCCCACTGTTTCGACTCTTAACCGAAATTGGAACTCGGCATGCAAGAGCACTGACGAGACATTCGGTTGTTGACAGATGGACATCATTGGATATTCACCACCCCACTAAACCTGTAAAAGAGATTTGTTTTTTTGTTTTTGTAAACTTCTGTCTGTCTCGGCCTTTCGCCATTTCCCCCCCTCTCGTCTTGAACCCACTGCTGATTTAGCAGCAAAGAAAAGCAAAAAAAATAGAATAAAATAAAAAAAAATTGCCTCCACCTCCTCTCGTAGTTTTTCATTTTCAAGCAAGTTAACACGGGCTGATTCGCATTTGCGAGCACTTTGGGCATCCGGCAGGAGAAAGAGCAGGTTGTGTTTAAGTCTTGTTTGAGGATGATCAGGGTAAAAGCCTTTTTTATTGGCAGGTCATGCTGCTTGTTAAGACGGTGGCGCAGGTGACTGGGCTGTGCTGTTAGCCTCTGTGGCCCCCGAACTAACACAGTTGTTCTTTCGCAAGTTGGCAACAGTCAGTCAAATCAGCCGGGAGAGACGGGCAGATAGAGATAGAAGGGAAAGGAAGTGGGAATAAAAGACAAAGAAATTGGGTAAACAAAGTGAATATTGGAACTTGATTTAGCTGGCTGGGCTGCTAACAAATCAACTCAAGGGAGTGTAAACATTTTACACACTCCAAAGTACAAAGCAACTTTCTCGCTCCTTCCACCCCCACCCCCCTCCACACACACACACACATGCTGCTGTGCTTCTAATTATGAGCCATGTTAAATCTGCCTTTTATCCAGAAACCTTTCCATCCCACCCCAACTTCCCATTAGAAACACTGAAAGCCAAAAAAGATAAATGCAACCCATTGTGATTTGCAGATGCACAGGGTGGCACTATGTTGTCAGACGACTGGGAAATATACAGAGACAAGTCCTGGCATTTTGCTTCTAAATACTTCCCTGCTATAGGGTTTCCTGGAGGTCACAGGGGCTGAGGTGTGGCTGCTGCAACCTTAAGCTAACCCCCCAACCTCTAAACTAAATTCACCATTCAAAAGTATGCTAACATGTCAGCCAATTCATCTTCCTCTCTTGCGCTCGCCAGAACCAAAGCATGTTATATATTATAAATAAAGTAAAATCCAGTATTCATTGCTGGAGTAGCTGAATAACATATATCAGATTTACATAATTATAACTCAACTATTATCTACCTGATTTAAATTCAGTGCATACAGTTTAAGCATGTTACATCACATATGTTCTATATGGTGGAAAACTCCACCTACTACAGTGATAGAAGGAGATATTTATAGGTCGGGTATCTAAGTATGAGTATCTTCTTTAGACAATGACTTGATTGTCTTTCGCACATTTACCAGAAAACACACCTAGCTTTTAGGTCAGATAAAAAATAAATAACTAAGCAATATACACACAGAGTGCCCTTTGGTTCCTATGTGCCCATTTTACGTGGCCTTTATTATCTGTGTGTAATCCAGCCTGCCTACAAGTTGGGTCCGTGTCTGCTGCTTTCGTCACAAGGCTGTCAACAGTTGTGCCCCTATGTCTATTTTTGATGCTTATTTATGGCTCATCTATTCTAGACAGGGAGTGGGGAAGCTTCAGGGGGCCCGGGGGGTCCAGGAGACAATAGATAAGACAGTGGTGGACCACAGTCAACAGCTTGCTGGCTAGTTTTACACTTAAAGACTCGAGCGGTATTTATATTCAACGGTGATTGAATTTGCACACCGATGACTGATGCGTGCAGTTCGTCGGAGTAACACTAGACACTGTGGCTGTGTTATGACAACAGGCGAGAAATTTCAGCGAGGCTGCACGCCAGCCAGCGACCCAGCCGAGAAAACGGCCCGAGCCCTCCCGCCAAAGTAGGACAAAAGCACCTGTTCCCTATTCCTACTTTAGCCGCTCTTTTCTTTGCTGGTTTTTGCTCTTGCTTTTCTTATTTCTATTGCACTAGACCAGGACTTTTTTATGACTCTCACACCATTACCTCTTGCTCACCTCGCAATCTGTCAGTCTCTTTTTCTGTTCTCCCCAAAAGCCATAAGTGCGAACCTGGCACGAGCCACGGATAAACGATTCCATACATGTGAAATAAAGGCATGGCACTAATAATAGCCATTACAGGCCCTGCGTTCTTTTCGGATTGCGCCCTCTCAGAGGGGGATTAAAAAAAGGCTTTTCGGGCAAAGCTGAAACAATGACGAGCAATAAACCAAATATGCCGAAAGGGGACTTGTTGGGAGAGGTGTCGACAACGTCATTAAACCTCTAGAAATTAACCAGTGAAGCTGAAAAAAATGCAAGGTTTTCAGGTGGCAAGCCATAGTCTCACCTTCCCTCAGGGCAATGCTTTACACGCCACATGTTGCACTGCACTTCCCATCATGAGCAGCCGCACCACCAGGCCCACAGCAGCCGTGCTATACAGAGATATCTTTTTCCGAATCCAGATGCATTCGTGGCAGTTTCTGTCAGAGAAGGCCTGGAGATGCACTTCAGGGAAAAGCAGGGCCCCATCTGTTCCGCGGCACTGCGGTTCTGATGCCTCGTCTTCCTCTGTGTTCGGCGGTTTACATATCACAAGAGCTCTGGAAAGGCTCAATTAAGCAATTCAGATATTTAATTTGTGCATCAAGGGCTCTGATCCCAGTGATCTCTGGAGCTGCGCCACATTTAAATGTGGATTCACAGCTGTTTTCTTAAAAATCCACCACCTAAACCCCATTACAACCCCCCAAGGAAAAAACAAAACAAGTGGGAAAAAAACCCCATCCTCCCCCAGCGCGTCACACACTAATGGGAATATGTGTCTCCCACCCTCTCAGACAGAAAGCATCACAGCGTCAGTCTGTGCATTTTAAAACAGCTCTGGTCTTCTATGCTGGGTTAAGGTATATTGCATATGCGTGTGTCTGTGGGTATATGTCTGTCTGCGTGTGGGAGAGGAAGAACAAGCGAGTTAAAGAAGAATGTCTCTGCTGTTCTGAATAATACAAAAGGGTGAAGGCTTCAGCCTCCTGTCTTCTTTGGCTCCTCTTTTGCGTGTCTTTCTTTCCTCTTAACATCCAGACATCCAGACAAGGATTATTGGCAAATTTTCAAGCATCTGTCAATGGAAGTCGCACACACGCACACACAAACAGTTACACCAGAGCAGACTTACACATACGCAGGGAGGTTTTTACTTTGTATGTAAAGGGTCACCACTTTTCAACAGAGCAACTTCAGCATGCATTTGCATTGATTCGACAAGTCTCTGGTACTCTCTAAACGGGATGTCATTCTTCCAAAAGATATTCCTGTATTTTGCTCTTTGATTTTGATGCTGGTGGAGCGGGCAGTCTAACAAACCTGCTCTCACATCTACCAGAGCAGATGAGATCAGGTGACTAGAAAATTCATAGCTTATGATTTACATAATATTCATACTCATCAAACCATTAAGTGACCCCTAAGGCCCTATAGATGAGGGCTTTGTCATTCTGTTATTGATTTGCAATGACATTTGGCTCTGAGGGGGCTAAATCGAGCCAAATCCACGCCATCCCCCACCCTCCCCTGCAGCATAACGAGGCCAAAGGATGTCTTCACTTATGGGTAAAAGGTAAAGGTTTTTTCCTTTACTTTGTGACTTGTTTGTTGATTCCTGTGCCTAAACCCTCTTTCTCATTTCCATCTGACTGTCATAAACTTTCACTAAACCAAAGCCACAATTTTAGCCAGCGCACAATCACAACAAAGTCAAATCCATTCTTGCATATATTCACAGCCTTTTACTCCCCAGTGTACCATGCATCCCCTCCACATGCCTTTCACACCCAGCACACAAACACCAAGTCATAAATTGCAGTATTAGCTCAAATAATGATTGCACAGCGTGAAAATCCAATGGCTGGGGCTTAATGCCTTGGAATCGCCTTGTAGATTAAGCTCTGGGTGTGTATTTGTGTGTGCTCGGGGAATCTACGAGGGGGGTGGGGGGTTGCTGATGGATCAATAGGATTTCTGTGGTCAGTGCCTCCCAGCCAGGAACCTTATAGAGAGTCTACTAGCATTACTCGTTTGACTTTGTTATGGCACGCATTTTCTCACTGCATTTGATGGAGGAGGTGGGGTGGGAGAGTGGAGAAACAGGAAGGCAGAAATATTCATGTAGGTATGGATATTATTGGCACCCATTTGCAACTATGTAGGTCTTAACTTGATTGCATCCAAGTGTGTGTGTGTGTGTGTGTGTGTGTGTGTGTGCATTTGAGTGTAAAAGGAAGGGTTACTTTTGGGAGATGCCATTCCCTGGGCTGCATGTGTATTAGCGGTCTAATGTTCATGTGAATAATTGATTAGGGCTTCTCTGTGTTTTTGATAATTAGTTGATAGCTTCTTAGCTCTAAGCCCTGAGATTTCTTGCATACGTGTGTCTGTGCAAGTCTGTGTGTATGTGTTTGTGTGTGCACGCAGGCTGGGGTGGGGGTAAGTTATCTATTTCTAAGGTACCTTGGAAACAATAGTGCCTCGAAGTCATGCGCCCATGGATTAACTTTCCTCAGAAATTAAGCAACAGTACATACATTTCTTTCTCATTAACTGCCAACGTGTCTCACACTCTCTCGGAATAACATTTACTGCAGCTCCCTGTTTTTGAACCACGTGCAAGATTAAAATAAAGCCTTTTTCAGTCATTACCTATATACTTATAAAATAAAAATGTCTGACATTACCTACAAGACTTTTTTTATGCATGTCTAGTAAACAGTCTAGTTGTTTCAGACAACAATAAACATTGCATGCATGAAAAGATATCCATTGAAATTCAGGTCTGGCCTCTCACTGGTCCGTTCCTCTTGCCTTATTGATTTTTCCATCTTTCATATGCTTATGCATCAAGTAAAAACAGAATAGGAAAGTTTGGGCGTGCTTGGTTCATCCTCAAATCCCTGCACTGATATCAGACAGAGAGGAGTGTTTGTTGCCATCATCAGCGACCTTGAGAAAACAAGACAATCTTCCCATTGCAACACCCAGGCCCGCAGAGATGCTTTGTTTTTTCTTTCTCTCGCATGTAGTGCCACACTTCTCCTAGCCTGTGTGCGCAGTTGTGTGCATAGGGCCGGCTAAAGCTAACAACTTGACCTTATGCGCTATGATCCATTATTTCTTCCCCTTTGCAACAGCTGTTGTATCAAGTTTATGCTGTTAAAAGCATCTTTTTATGTTAATAATTCATTATTTACATATTTATTAAGCTCACTAATTACGCTCGTCACAGCAGTTTGCTATATTAGTGGCATCAGTGTGTGTTGAGGTAAAGCCCAGGCAAGAGTGCACGTCAGGCCTGTGTCTTGTTTCCTCTCAGCTCAACAAGGCTCAGGACACATGTACTCGGAGCGGAATGGAAGAAGACAGGGTGAGCAAGGGCAGGGCGGGAAAGAGTCCGTACCCAATCACTGTCTCAGTTTTTGTTTTGCTGGGGTTTTTTAATGCGGGACCTGGACAAGAAAACAAATGCCAGAATGTGTAGAGATGAGACGATGCGAAGCTGGGAAGAGAGAAAGAGCATTGCCAATCGAATGTGTGGTATTGTAGAGGTCAGAGGTCGGCCTCTGGAGTCAGTTAATGCGGTCACCGTGGGAACCAATCAATCACAGTGCCTCAGCAATATCGATCAGACATCAGGGCACACGCACGCCGGAACACAAAGAATCCTTTCTGACACACACGCACAGAGGACAGTGCACATCCACTCACACAAACCCGCTTTTGCTCTCAGTCCAACACACAGTAAGTGCATATGCAGAGACACACAAATGCACATTCAAAGCATCTAGGTAGGTAGATAGTTAGCACCAAGCAGTACGAGAAAAGTACTTACTTTGAAAAGAAACTGCTTGTTTTTTCTGCACTGCTGAGTACTGAATAGTATCTTGGAGGAAAGAAGATTTGCATTTTCTACTGCTTGACACTCCTCTTGAAAAACCTTTACATCTACATGCAGTGAGTGAATTTATATTATGGTGAGACTAGAAATACTGTGCCTGACTGATTGCAAAACAAATGAATAGAGCATGTACAATTTTAAAGCACGCATCGCAAGCTGATATAATAAAGAACCTCTTTTCCACCAGAAGCGCTTTCATTTTGGAGTGAAAGAAAGATGCAAGGCCTGCTGCATCTTGTGTGATATTTCTGAGCTCACAGATGGCCTGTGGCATCTCAATGGCTCTTAAGAGACATAATAACAGTCTAGGATTTCTGTATGCTCAGTTGGAGATAAACCCATCGGCATTCTCCATTACCTGATCTGCTGGATTAAAGATAGACACATACAACAAACAGGTGCTATAGACATGCTGATGGGCATTCATGCGATGTATATATATACAGTATATAGTGTCACGTACTGTCGCAGGCCAGCTCAAAGCTGGACGAAGGAGCAGAGAATGTGTTTACTTCGCATTACAAAATAGTAAAATATAGATAAAGATGAAACTCTGCCTTGGATACCTTATATAGCACAGCCAGGCCAAGTGAACCTTTGTGCTGTTAACCTAAGGTTCAATAGACACAGCTGCAATGAAGTTGAGAGTGTAACAACAACCATTTTGTATATAGTTGAGGTAACCTCTTGTTTTAATCCAGCAAAGGCTAAATGTTTTCATTTACTAAGTGTCTGTGGCTGTAAAGGGACTTAAAGCATCAGTTCAAAAGGCAACAAATACGTATGCGAGTAAGAAATTATTGACTCTGGTTGCTTTATTCCTCAAGCTTGTCTGCAGTTTGACAAATTTAGTTTCACTGGGTGCATTACCACCAGTATTATCATTCCTCTGCTCTCTGTGTAGCCCCCTCCCGCTTGACTAGCAGCAGCACCTGCCACCTGCTCATTTTCCCAACATTCTTATCACTGTGCCAGCCGAAGGATCGAGGCCGAACGTGGACTGGAGGACCACGATAAGCAAAAGCTGACGTTGTTAAAGTGAGACGAGCGAATACCGGTCCTCTATTCTCACTCTGCAGCACGAACAGAAAAGGGGGACGTCATCTGGATCGTGAACACTGTCCGTCCGTCTCGGCCCTCCCACCAGTTCACATACCATAGTTGGAACATCCAGGGGATTTTGTCACTCAGTCTGTTGTTTTTCCTGATGGATATAACTCTATTTGTGGCTTGAGCAAGTTAAGGATGTCAAAAATGATTTGCAGCAGGATTCAGTAGGCATGTGCTATCTCGTTTGACCTAAAACAAGACGCTGCCTTGATGGTATCAAATGGTGACCTGATTTTTTTTTTTTTGTGTGTGCCTTTATTGTAGCTTGGTCTTTGTTAAGATGTTATAATGGCAATAAAGAAATAAACAGGTTGATAGTGAGGTTTTATCTCAGGTCATTGGGGTTGTGTGTGCTCTAAAAGTAAAATAAATATAAACCATTTTATGATTCCTGATACATTGCTGGCTAATTTGTCCAAATCACAAAAAGAAAAACACCAAAAACACGTCGCTGCCGATGTTACTCACTCCTCAATTAAATCAACGAGCTAAACTGGAAGCGAGCTTCGGTACACCGTCAAGCTCGGCGTAATTAAGTGTTTGCCACACTCTGAGAACAACGGGCACGGTTCTAGGTAAATTAATGCCCGTTCCCAGGTGAATACACGGCCTGTTTGGCTCAAGGCGAACAGATGCCAAGACAGGACTGCACCAAAGAATGGCTGCTAGAGACGCGCAGGCATTGATGTCAGCTTCAAATCTCACCTGTAGTACTCCGAGACAGCATTGATTCTTGTCCAACAGAGATAGAGGAAAGATAGAAGCACAGCTATTGTTTATGTACGAGTCGTTTGAGGCAAATAAACTCACGGTCTGCGAATGTGTGTGTTCTCCCCCCTGTGTTAAAAAAAACACACAATTCTCTCCATTCATTAAGGCTCCACAGAAGGAGATTCTATTAATCTGTTCATTAAGCCACATCAAAAATGGAACTACTTATTAAAATCAGATCCAGCTGTGTACTCTCGTTAAAGCCCACCGTACCGTACGAAGCTTAACAATGCTCGTGGCACTAGACCAAAACCCGGCCTCAAGAAAGGGGGAGAAAGATTCTCGTACATTGGCCTGTTTTGACTCGACGCAGCGTGATAATTGCTCTACTCTTAGCAGGGGGCTATGAATAAACATTACTTTTGTCAGCGAGCATCTGAATGCTCCATTTCCAATTAATTTACATTTGCCCAGAAATGGAGGGAATATCTGCTCTTAATCACTATGTTTTATTTTCTCAATTTCCCCCAAGTCTTTTCTCATTCTCCCATTCCCTGTCTGGCAGTTCCATTCCCCCCTTCTCAACTGGGCTCTCCTTCTTTTTCTACCTCTCTCTCCCTCTCTCTGGAAAATCCCATTAATCTCAGCCAGTGGTTTTGAACAAAAGCTATGGGCTAAGCGATTGATCCAGGGCATTGATCCCACTCGCCTGAACGATCATAAAGGTGTTAAATTGGTTTCTTGGAGGATATGTATTTTTCATCACTGGCTGCTGCAAGTACAAGTTCCTGCTCGGAATTTCTCTCATTTCTTAACCAAAAATTGGTGATGATATTGAAATATTAACTAGATCACACCTTGAAAAGCACCTGTAAATGTGTATTTTGAGGCCAGTTTGAAGCGATTTCTGGGGAGCTTGTTTTCTGCATGAGCGCCAAGCTCAGAAGCTAAATTCCTGTAATGAGTTTTGCTTCATCCAAGGACAGGTAGCAACTTGGGATTGTTCAAATGCGTAAAGTTGAAGGAGGAGAAGAAGTGTTTTTTCATTCATGTTGCCCTAAATTATTTCTTGAATTCATAGAGTATGGCTAAGTTCATATGGCTCGCATCCATTTATGGGGTTTTTTGGCCACAAAATGATAGCAACGTTAAATCACCATCTGACCAATTTCATAGGGTGGTTTTGGCATTTGGTAAGAATTTCAAGAACAAGACCTTCCTGTTGTTCGTCTGTGGTGGTTTTGGTCAGGCTTACAAATGAGCGTGTGGAGTATTTTCATGTGCTATGAAAAGTATTCACTGCTGTGTCCATTCACCAGTGTGTAATTATCAGATTTTATTACCTTGAGTCTGATGCTAGTGGAAATTAAAATCTCAAAGGGAATTCCGTTATTACCTGAAAAATACTTCTCTCCTTCACCTTCACAGTGCCTCACCAACAGTATTACATTTTTTCAACTTTTCTGTTTAGAAAAATTCATTTTGCAGAATGTGTGCGAACTTTGAACTTATTCTGTAGCACCGTTGCTGCGCACACTTACCAAAATGTGTTCACGTCAATTTGAGTTATTAATCAAACAACATTTTCATCTGTTAGCACTGAATGACCTGGCTGTACTTGATACTCGTGCTAGCTGCCTTTATGTATTTAAGGAAGTCATTGTAGTGGGAAAAAAGAGTGCCAGTTATCTTTACGTCATTATCTATATTTACAGTTTTCGAGGAAGCAACCAATTTCAGTAAAGAACATCAGCCTAGCAGCAAGTGTTTTTATGTCTTGGCGAAATGAGGAAGGGATAAAGAAAAAGCATCAAGGAAAAACAACAGCTTTTTTTTCCTACTATGCGTCACCATTGCTGGAAACGGTTGGCAATTAGAAGCCTTATCTAAATATTCCATGACTATGTGGTGAGACAGGAATTAAACCACTATATAAACCTGCTTTATTGCTCTTTTGGAGCACAACAAACTGCTTATTTGAACTTTGCAGCACCATACGAAGGTGTGAATACATTAAACTAGACAATGTTTATAATCAGCCGTTGGCAGTCGTCCAGTTTTTTTTTCTGACTGCGTTTTCTTTGCACAGAGATAATATTCGGCCCTTTTGCCCTCGTGTAAAAACACAAGACAAATTGGTCGTCGATGCCGTGTCAGAAAGTTCATTTTATCTGAGCGAACAGGCAGCAGTGTTGGTAAGATCAGGCACCGTGACTGTTGCTCATTTGACAGAGCAAAGGAAGAGCTTGTCAGGGAAACAACTCGTGTCACTGGAACTTAAAAGGTCAGTGAACTGAACCCCTGCCCCTGGTCCGCCCACACGCCTGTCTGTCTGTCTGTCACCAGTCCCCCTCTTCCAAGCGGGTGTCCCCTGCCCCAGTCTAGCCTCCCATTGCCCCCCTTTGATGACCCAGGACTCTTGTCAGAGAAGAGCTTCCAGGCGGGCAGAGTGAGGACAGGCCTTTGATGAGTATCCCGATACTTGCCAGCACCAGTGACATACAGTGGAGTCCTTTGAAGAGCCTGGGCCTTACATGTACTCAATCGCACACACACACACAAACACACACACACACACTTCCAACATCCTGAGGTTGGGGAGATAAAGAGAATTGGATTAGGGCACAATATAGAAAACACCCTCTTTTGAGCGCCTTCCTTGCTTTCTGATGGTTTTAATGAAGGCATTTCCCTTGCATTTGAGTGACTACCAGAGTGGAACCACAAAAATAGATTTATATAGGAAGGAGGCGGGAGAGAGACAGAGCCCGTGATGCTGTCAAAAACGCTAGAAAAAGTCACAGCAGCACTGCCGAGCTGATGAAAGAGAAGTGGGAGACATGAAACGTTTCAAGGCAAATTTCTCACCGTGCCATATCTCTCGTATACGCGTCATTTTATTCCATCACAAGTGTGCTAGAAGCATAACGATCCCCTCCATGTGGACTTTTTCTGAATTCAAATATGTTTTTTTTAAACTAATGACATTTACCTTGTAGTAAGAGAAAATGATGTAATGCCTGTGTTAGGAGATGCCAGATACTCACACCTCACTTTTTGGTTAACAACAAAAAGATGTGATCAAACAAATCCCACAGAAAAAAGGAAATCCTTCCTACTTTGGCGTAATGTCAGCGCTAAATGCTTGTTTTTAAGGTCAAAACAAAACCAAATCACTTTTGAAAAGAAAAACTATGTTAGGGGAGCGACAATTCAAATACAAATACAAAGAGCTGCTCTCTATCAAGGTAAAAAATAAAAAGTAAATCCAATCAGGAGGAATACAGCAACTAAATGACAACTGCCGTGCAAGAAAAGCATAGTCAGGCAGCCCACGTGTCGTCTAACCAAGTGTGTTGTCTATTGTTGTGTCTTTGTGGAAGATAAACAAACACTGTTTACCACCAGCCCTGGATCACCAGTCAAAACAGGCCTAATCAACAAGAAATAGACTTCAGATTAGGCCATATCCAGTGTCGTGTCATACAAGGTAATAAAGTGGAGTGAAAGTTGTTGACATGAAATGAGTAACTAAGGTCACTTGATATCAAACAATCTGAACCCTTTATGATTTCCACGGAGCACCAAAAAGAAAAAGACATTCCTTTCAAACCTTTCCGCGATACACCATCGATCCACATTCTTCACACTGCAAGCTTTGGATGCCCATCACAGACAGTTCTCACATACTCAAAGCAGCAGACCCCCGTGTGCTCAGAAAGACACATTATTCCCAGCGAAGCCGCAAAGTGCACACTGTTTACTGATAGAAAAGGTGGGGGAAGAAAGAAAGAACTACTTATACATTTTCCTCATTCCATCCCTCTCAATGTGTTCGCAATTTTTTTTTTTTTTTTTTGAGTCTAGCTATGTAGAGTAATGATTAACACGGTCGGGCATGGGAAGAGACTAGCAGTCACAATGGAGGGGGTTGTTTTGGTTCCCAAAACCACTATTTCACCTGTTTCAGCTTCCAAAGTTTACCTGTCAGGTCCCTGGGAGCAGATGGCTGATATTAGAGGGGGAAAAAAACAAATGGGGGGGGGCTACTTAATCATTATCATCTGTGGAATCACTCAGAAACTCCTGGCAATGGGCAAACAGATAAACCTGGCAACATTGTTAAATCAGGCACGCAGCAAAGTGCTTAACTGTGTGGGGAAAGGTTCACATGAGAAAGCTTTAGAGTGCATACAGGGGACTTTTGAGCTTTGTGTAAGGTTGGAAAAAAAATGCCCGTGGTACGCTACTGATCAATAGTGATTGACCTGTGAGAAAGCTTACCCGGCAAACAGCTGCCTGTGATATTTACAAGCCGCTAAGGCTGACAAAGTGCTTCAGCTTTTTTCAGCGCTTTTTTTTTCTGTGGGTGGCTCTATACTATTTGGCTGGAGCCTTTATTTCTCAAGGTCTTTATACAATATTATCACCGCTCTAAGTTTCAGATTATTTGACTTACGGGGTTTTCTAACAGGCATTTTTAGCATTTGGAAAAAAAAAACAACATGCAGTAAAAATGTTTAGAGCAGCTGACCTCATAGACTGATCATGGAGCCTGTAAAATGATTACAGTATTTATGACACAATCGTAACCACAAATTTTAACAGTGTGACTTTGCTTATTCACAAGTTCCTGTTTAAAACATGATTTGTTTTCAGTGACTTACAGATATAAGACTTTAATTTTTGGAACATTAAACACATTTTGTACAGTTCGCACATTGCATGTTTTCTACGCCCTGCCTGAACACGCAACTCTGTGTGTTGATGACTGCAAACCCGTCTAAATAACTTACAAAAAGGCCCTGACATCTAATAAAGGAGTGCAATGAAAGACATGCAATCTGCACTGATGACAGTTACAGTTAAGTATTGTAGATCTGGCATTCAGTCTCAACAGAGACTGTTGTTACAGCTTTATAAGAGCGGAAAAATAAACACCTGGCCTGATGTGGATTTTTGTATATGCATCTCTAATCAGGTGGATGACCAGATGAAGCTGCTGCAGAACTGCTGGAGTGAACTCCTCATTCTCGACCATGTTTTCCGCCAGGTGGTGCATGCCAAGGAGGGCTCCATCCTATTGGTCACTGGCCAACAGGTAAGAACTACTTCCAGTATTTTCCACTCCTTTTTTGTTTTTGTCCAATCTTGTATCACTCGAACTCTGAAAAAAACTGTCCCTTAAAGTTTTCTTCCTGTTAAAGGGGGGTTTTTCCTTCCCACTGTTGCCAAGTGGTTGCTCATAGACATGTCGCCTGATTGTTGGGGTTTCTTTCTAAGATTATAGGCTCATACAGTTTTTCTCAGAGCATGAAGACTCAAACAGTGAATAAATAAAGCACTCAGACACTCATGCTGTAGCATAGTGAGTGGGTGGACAGATAAAGAATGCAGCTAAATGTGTTATTTTCTTTTACTGGGGGTCTTTGAGGAAGTTGGTGGGAGATGGTGCCTGAAGCCCTAACGAGAAATCTCAATGCATCAGAATGCCGTGTGCTGATTTGTGTTTCAGCTTCACACACACACACACACACACACACACACACACACACACACACACACACACACACACACACAAGCACTCACAAAGCAAGCTGTCTTTAAATACACAAACCCAAAGCAAACATAGAAGACTCCCTCGGTCTTCGGTGATTCTCAAAATCGCACACAGACAAAGGCACATTTTAAAAGAGAAAGAGAGAGTGTGTGCGGTCACAAAGGTGCGAAACTGCTCATCATGAATATGCCTCTGACCAATCAGATGGCTGTCAGTGAGTTGAGTAGTCATGCATTATTGATTGTCTTGCACTGCAAAAACATTGCTTTTCGACAAATGTTTTACAACAATAGATTCTGGCGAGCGCGTGTGCACTGTGTACAGGGGGAGTCCTTTTAATTCCGTGATTCTGAATGAAGACAAGGTCACAGTCGATTCTGAGCATGGGCGAAGAAGCAGCCAGTACTGCCTCTAGTGGGAACTACAAACTATAACAAATAGTGCTATGATAGTGGTAAAAGGTAAAGGAGAGTTTGAGCAAAAAAATAAATAAAAAGTCGGAAGAAGTGGTGCGAGATTGTTGAACAGATGGACGGAGGGAGTAAACTGATGGAAGGAGATTGAGTTAAAGTTGGAGAATAGGAGGGAGAAGAAAAGAAAGGAGGCAGAAGAAGGTAGAAGAAGGCTGAAAGGTGCCAAAAGTAGAAGAGATGAGGAGGGATCGGGGAGAAGATGATGAGGCGAAGCAGATAAGGCTGTTTTAAGAGACCCGAGCAGCGAGGTGCAGGAATAGAAGGAGGAGGAGGGGCTGATAGTCAGGGGAGGTGCTGGATGGCGGTTTCGTTTTGCATACTTTGGTTAATGAACAGCTGGTGTTGAGGGTGTGTGTGTGTGTTTGGAAATGTATGCATGTGTGTGTGTGTGTGTGTGTGTGTGTAGGGGGAGGTTCTGAAACAGTTCATTATCTCCTATTATTCTCCACCTGGCCAGGGGTGACAGCACAGTGATAATACAAGGGATATTTAAACCGCAGTAGCAACATCACCCAAAGCAAATGCTACACAAACACAGTCAGGACTTGATGGGAGAGCGCTGCACCGAGTCTGGCAAAAGCCTTCTCTGACCTTAGTGCCCAGTAAGAAGCAAATTTGTGATATTCTTAAGATTTGTGTTGTACATGGAATACATGTAGTCCTCTGGTCTATAAACTATATATCAGTATTTTTAAAAAGGACCATGTATTTGTAGTTCTAAGCTTTACACAGAGTGGCTATATCAGATTAGAAGCATAGTCCCAACAGCAAAACAGAGGGCCGTTTGTCCAAGAATGCAGAGTGTGCAAAATCTTAATTTTGAACAGATACTACAGTTTTACAAGGTGGAATTTTTTTTCCCTTTGGCAGCCCAAACGAAATTACACAGCTGGTATTTTATACTATTGAATTGCCAGAATGCACGCTGCATGCACATATGTAGTGCATTATGAGGAATTAACCAAATGATGCCATAACACAAAGCAGCCATTGAGGACAGGCCTTAGTTCATGCCGTAATTAATCCATTGTTGCACTGAAACTGATTGCACTTTGTCCTCAAGTGCATTGAGGCAAATCACCACATTTATTCTGAAATAAATTTACAAAGTTTAACCGGAGATATTGTACTGCTTTTATTAAAAAAATGTGACTGAAGGACCAGAGCTTTGCTCATATGGAGAATTTAAACAGATGTTTCTTCCCTTTTGCTTTGAAGCAAGCTGCTTCTTTGCTCTTGCCAGTCATATGCTCCATTCATACTGACATTTGAAGAGAAATCCATTGAACTAGCAGATTAACTGCTACAGCCTGTCATTTGCCTTCTGTCTTGCCCGGTCTCATGTCCCTATGTTTGTTGTCCCTTGCTTGTTAATTTTTTTCTTTTTTTTCTGCCTTTCTTTCTCTTTACTACTGCATGTCACCAACAGCAGTGAGAAATGGCCATGAGTGCTTGTTCTTTATCCTGTCATAGGATCAAACACACAGTGGAACTTGTGCAAATGTGAGCAAACATGAAATGACAAAGGCTGGACTGATCTGTTGAATGATTTAGCAAGGCCTCACAGTGTGGCAGTCAGCCGGCTCTATAAGAGTGCTCCTGGTGTGTGTTAAATTCAAATGACAATATATATATATATACTCACACTTTTCTGTGGTTTCCAACGAGGTCTTTTTTCCATCTGCATCCTCCATCTATAGCAGCACCAACTTATTTTCACCCTTCATATTCATCCTAATGTTCAGCAAAGACTATATTTATGATAAGTTAAGATTTGAAGGTTTAATCATATATTCGCCCTCTATGTCTCTCCGGGGGTGATAATAAAGTGGTATTGATTGATTGATTGATACGCAGGTCACCAGAGTTAGTGCTAAGTCTGCTATAGTGACACTATAGCGTTTTATTTGGTCTCTCTTTTTACTTAAGGCTGGGAGGCAATAACCCAAGGCATCACCATCAACAGTCCAATCCTTCAATGAACTTATTTCATGCACAGTTGATTTTATGTAAATTGATTGACACCTTGGAAGGGGGGCAGTGTTTGCTTTTCACAGAGCCATAGCTCTTTCTGTCTCGAAGGTGTTAAGATGGGAAGACAGGGACAGAGGCGTCGGGACAAAGTGGGAGAGTGCAGTGTAGTAAAAGCACACGTAAGGAAAACGAAGAGGGGAAGGCAGATGAAGAAATAAAAAAATTGGTGCATTATCAACATGTATGTCCCTTTGACCCTTTTCTTATTTGCAAAGGGAAAAAAAAAAAAAGATGAAAAAAAAAAGTATTCCAGTCATCTTATTTACACTGTAAGTAAAATCCAAACTCACAGCTGCTTATAATTACAAATGGCAGCTCGCAGGGAACCTCTTCCTGACTCACACCAACATCCACCTTCCCCTGGAAACCCTCACACAGTCAATTATGGTAATGAATTGTCAATAAGTATAAAAATTTAATATGGTCCTGCTTATGGTGAGTGGCGACTAAGGACTTGCCTCCCATTCAAATGAGCTGCAGCTGCAGGTTTGAAGCACACCTGCAAAAGGAGTGTGTAAGTGGGTGTTAATGTTTATAGGTTAGACCTAAGGAAGCGTGTTAGCCATTTTTGTATCCATGTGAAAGAACTGAAAGAGAAGTGACAGACTAGAAATGGGTGATTTAGTCTGTCGCAGACATGCTGTTTCCAAACCAAACCACTGTCCAATTATTGCTACTATGGGGCTGTAAAACTCCCAAATCAGTGATCGACTAAGTGACATTGTGTTCTATTTAGTATCTAGAACTATGTTTTCAAAACTTCTGCTCAAACTCCAGTCAGAGTCACTTAAATGCACACATTTTTACCTTCTTCTTTCCCTATATTTTTTAAGGTGGACTACGCAGTGATTGCCTCACAGGCAGGAGCAACTCTCAACAATCTGTTGAGCCACGCCCAGGAGCTGGTGGCCAAACTACGCTCTCTGCAGCTGGATCAACGAGAGTTTGTCTGCCTGAAGTTCCTGGTGCTTTTCAGCCTGGGTAAGTCAGATATATTTTATATCAGCTAGGAGGAACATGGGAATTGAGAGGAAGGGGTGGTTCTGAAAGGTACAAAGGGGAAAATGGATGTGAGGTAGGTGTGGTTGGTCTTCTTTAGGTGGATGTGGCAGCTCTTGTATATACGTCTGGGTCTAAAATTTAAATGTATTTTTGATGAGTACAACTCTCAATAAATCTAAGTTCAGTACAGTGCAACCATAGAGATGATATAGGACTATGGATGGAAGTTTAGATCCACTATAGGCAGGTTTACTTTTTCTATTAGCCAGCTCTTGCACATAAATCTATCGGTGGCATTCCCAGCAGCAAATCTCTCACCTGATCTTCCACCGCATCTTCAAGTTTCTAAAGTACAAAGTTTCTTGAGAAAGAGAGTATGTCAATATGAAGTGTAAATACAAAATAAATATTGACATTTTTCTTTTCTGAAATTTAGCTGTTGGTGTTTGGCATCGCAGACTTGCTGCAACAAATGCAAATTAAATATCAGATCCTGGATCAACAATATTAGAAGTCATGAATCACAGTGTGTGCAGGATTATGCCAAGTGCAGTGTAACTCATAACCAGTATTTGAGAAGCGAGCTGTGCATGAGGAATGAGATGTGAGTTTGGAACGGGTGAGAGGGCAAGGGGTCAGCAGGAGGGGGGGTGGTTATTCCGCTTTTCCTCTCAGAATTTGCTGTAGAGCTTTGGAAAGGAAAGAAGGGATTTGGAAGGGATCTCAGCTAAAGAAGGGTGAAGGAAGGGAAGGAGGAAATAGGAGGAAGATGAAGAGCGAGTGGGAATTGAACTGGTCATGCTGTTTGAAGGCAGGCACCAGCCTGAAGTGTTTTGGAGAGACAGTGCATGGGATTTGGGAAGGAAGGTAAGTGGAGGGATATAAAGCTTGATGAGTTAAGGGACAAAAAGAAGGGTAACTTTGATGGCATGTGGTGTGTGTGCGTGCATTCTCCTCGGTGTGTGTGTCTGTATCCCAAAGCTGCTCTCCAATCTCTAAGCCGAGGTCAGACATTGCCAGGAGACTGTCATCTCTGACTCTTTCCTAACGAGTCTGCAACAAATTGCCTCTGAGGAATACGCACACACACACACACACTGAGCCAAACCTGTTTAACATCCCACATTACTGAAGCCAGTAGTGTCAACATAGGGCCCTCTATGGCACGGAGAGCAACACTGGCATACATGTGATGAATATTTTCCTCATGCTTAGCTTCCAGTCCCTTCTGACAACATGTAATTCACAAGAGTCACACTTTCACTTCTTTAACACCTCTGAACAAAGAAAACAGCACTAATGAACTGTACATACACACACATATATGCGATCAGGAGGAATTAATGCTTGCGTGAATTTGTAAAGAAAGAGACAGGGAATGTGTGTGTGTGTGTACACATCTGTGTGCATGCATGTATTTGTTTCAGTTTTTTACTGGGTGGGGATGTTGCTGGGGCTCAGGGTCTAAATAATTTGGCAGAAACATCATCCATAATGAAAGGCCCAGCTGAGGGATGTGTATCGCCCCCGGCAGTGCCTGTTCTCCGGCGTTGCCCAGGCCTCCCGCAAAAGAAGCCCGGCACAGACGCCGTAGAGCTGGCTGAGGGGATCGGCGTTAGCCGAGGTGGTGTTGGTGGGGATGAGGGGAGGAGAGAGGCTCGAGCTACGTAGAGCCGGGAGATTACATTATGTGATTAATATCACATACAGCTGAAACTGAGTATGTAATTGGCTGTGAGAAGGCTGAGCTACAGATATGTTTACTTTGGGGAATTAATGTGCATAATGTGCGTAGCATCGGTAGTGGTAGAGCCGCTGTATGTATATTTATATATCAAAACACATTATCAGAAGGGTCAAATTAATTTGCGACACAGCTGTCTGTGCCCTACCGGCAGAGCCAGTTAATAAGGGTCGTAGGGAAATGAGGCATAAAAGTAGATGTACACTGACTGCTGAACTAAAAGATTAGACTCTTCCTCTTTATTAGCCTAATTTAATCTCAAATACTGGTCACTTTACTCTCTAATTTAAAAGGGATGTGTTCATTACGACAGGTTTGAGACTAGGAACTGTTTGCACTACTTTAACACTGTGGCTCTACTTACTTAGCACACACTACAAACCCTGAGAAATACCCAATGATTCTGTGCCATGACAGCTTTTTACAAAACTAATAAAGTGGCCTCTATAGATTTGTTTGTGCTGCTTTGCTTCTCCTATCACAGATACTGCTATCATGATTGCTACTGCTGCTATTACAGCTGCTATCAATGCATCGCTGCTATGATTATCATTTGAGCCCCACACCTTACAGTTGACAGCCACTGCCAACATGGCGTGCAGTGCAGTATTTTAAGTGTCCTCTTGTGCAACAAGGTGGAAAGTAAAAGGAAGACACTGGGTTTGGTAGCACCTATAATTAACTGTAAATTTAGTCTTTCTCAAACTTTATTTAAATATGCTTTCATTTAACCAGCCCTCACAAATGTGCTGCTTTGGTTATTCGGTAATTGGAGAAATAGTTTAGTTGTCTGGTTTGGTAACTTTAACCATAACTAAATTACACTGATTCTACTGAAGTTTATTTACAGTATATGCATGCAGTACCAGATCATAAGTCTGTCGTCTATAAACTTCCCCTTTTGTGCAAGCACTCAGCTTGAAGCAGTGGGCCATTAGTACCAACAATACAATTTCTTATTCTGTTTTATTTTTTATTGCACTTATTCCTAGATTTTATGATTTTAGATATATAGCGCTCTGTGACTACATGTCTGCGAAAGGTGTTTTATAAATAAAATTTACTTACTCACTCACTTACATACAGCTGGTGATTTCCCATGTGAGTCATCCCCCCTCTCTTTCTGTACATGGGCAGTCAGTCATTCACTCCCTGGCAGAGGAGCTTTTAGTTAAGCCAGTTGTCAATAAAAACAGAGATATAGATGTCAACCCAGCTGAGAGGAGACACTTGTCATGATCTGTATGTGCACTTGTTTTCGAAGTTATACATCCTGTTTGCTTTCTTTTTGTTTATTGCTTTATTTTATCTCTTTCCATCACTGCCTCTCACTTTCCCCTGTCACTCCCTGTCTTCAGTGAAGGCTTTTACCCTCTATCAAGGAAGAGATTATCACTCTGAGATCATTGATCTACTAAGTGTTTGTAGGACTGTGAGCAATGATTGTACGTCTTGGGCATTGAGCAAAGGACACACATAACGGCAGTGAGAGTTTGAGGGCTGTCTGGATCAGAGTTTGGAGAAGGATTACTACGAGTCGTCGAGTGTCAAGAAACTGTTAATGGGCCTTTGATTTCCTTTAATAGACTTAAAGACCTAACAGAAAGACTGACAGGCTGTTTGGGTTACAGAGCATTACCAGAGGTGAAGGGACACGTTTGAATTCAGGCTGAGTAAAAATAAATGGTCTCCTCTTTATATTTTAGGGAGAATTGACTTCCTGCTGCTGTGGCTGCTCTTACTAGATCCATCCCCAGTTATGGAGGAAAGAGATTTTATTTTGAGAAGAAAGTAGACCCTCCTTTAAGTTTGAAACCTGGAAAAATGATCAGCTTTTATCCTAAATCATCATGATGTGTTTCTGGTTCATCATGTATAGTTTCCAAACTTGGAAAGCAGAAACAGAGACAGAGGTCACAGAGTGCTCACCCAGCAACCAGTTAACCCAGCTTAGTGGGTCAGACCTCATCAGCTGTAATTTGGTGAGACATGTGCTGCCAATCCTTGTGAACTGAGAGGAGAACCAGAGTACCTGCCAGACCAGCGCAGGGTGGTAAATGGTCCCAGTGGAGAGAGCGCATTTGTGGACATACCTGTAGCCCTAAATAATGTCCTCATACTGCAGCATTTAGCAGGAACACGGGCAGTAGCGTGCTGAAAATGTGTAACTGTGCTCACTTTGTAATCGTTCATTATTCATCATTCATTATGTTGCTTAAAATAGTTTCTATTGATTATTATATCATGCATAATTATGCTTTCTGTGCAATGCAACCGTATATTGGTTATATTATTCCTCTATTAAATACAAGTACAGCTGATTGTTTTTGGTTTTTCCTCATTATTTGCATGTTTCTTTTTTTTTTTTTTTAGAGATGGAATAAATGAAATTAAATTAAAATTTTAAAAACAGCCAAATAAAAGCTAAATGGGGATGGCTATTATGTGTCTAAAATAGACCCAGTTATTGCCATTAAAACAACAATAGGAACTATCATTTGTTCTTCTTTCAGGCATTGTGTAACTAAAAATATGAATATTTGTAATCTTTGGAAGTGGTGCAGACCAATGCTGCTTTGTTTAGTCTGTTAAAGTAAACTTGGTGGTTCTTTTAGTGATCAGAAATGTGCAGTGTTGTCCATTCATAAGAAATCAAGACAGGGCAGCAAGTGATTCAAAGCTGCCTCAGCAACTCAACACATTAGCCGTCTGTCAAGCGATTAGTCAGTCGCTGAGATTGGAGTTTAGAGACACCCACCCATCAAGTCTTTCCCACCCTTCATCCCTCTCCATCCATCCAGCCCTCTGTATTGTCTCTTGTCTCATTGCTCTGTCCTTTCTCTCTGTTTTTTTTAACATCCATCTTTGTACAGCTCAATCTATCACTACTCTATCACCACATCCACCTCCATTGGTCCTCATTCATCTTAATTCACTATTTATTTCTTTACTTCCTCACCCAACTTTCACTGCACCTCTTTTTCTATCCCTAAACATGACCAACATGACAAACAATCAAATGTATAGATGGATTCAACTTAAAAAAATAACATTTAAGTTAGTTGAATATCTAATAGTATCCAGTAACTGCTTTGATAGTGAAGATATTTTAAAATTATTTGAATTTAATTCAGATTACAACCATTATGGCAGATTTTTCATTCAACGTACTGCTTTTAACCATCCCCGCCATTTGAATTCCACTTTTTACAGCCCATCAGCACCCCGTCACCCCCGTCCCCATACAATGAAACATCTTTCATTAGCATGTTTTGTGTGCCACACAAAACATTTTTTCCATTTTTTTTTTTTTTTTGCGCGCTGCAAGGTCAGACACCAATCTGCTGACAGCAACACAAAAGCAGAAAACGTGATTAACCTTGATGAAAACAGACAAGTTTCTCTCCCTCTCTGTATTTCTTTATCATATTTGTTTCCTCGCACAATGAGAGAGAAAAAAAGATATAATTCCCAGACAGGTACATCCTAATTAAGCAACAGCCGAGGCTGCTCAGAATCAATGCACTGATCCCTGGCCAGTGAGCAGGGGAGCTGGCTAACGCAAGCCCCCTTACACGCACACGTACACACACAAACACACACACACTCACATGCCCATAAAACATGGCAAATATTAATTTCCTGAAAAGAATCCAATCATTTAAAATTCATTTAGGAATTGATTAAAACTGAGAAGCAGTGACAGTTCAACATTTATTCTATTGAGCCATTTAACAGAGCATGCTCAGTAATCCGTGTTTAATAATGTTCTAACAGTTTAACAGATTGTTTTTTTCCCTATTTTGGAGCCAAACTTGCGCTTGGCTAAAAGTCAACAAAATGGAGCATGATGTGTACCTTTGGCCTGATCAATACGTGAATAAAGTACAGTTAGCGTGTACATGTGTTCTTATGCCCTCGTCTTGACTAAACACAAAATATGATTCTCTTTTCCTGTTCTCTGGAGTCATGTGGACGAGCCAGTGCATACATTAAATTAATAAATAAATAAATAATGAGAATAAAAGCACTGTTGTTTACAGTAACACACAAAAAGTGACAGTAAAACAACAAAATGTAATCTGCGTAATCTGTTAAAACTTTGCCCTGTGTACATGTGGCAATCATAAAGCAAACACTAGAAAAAAAAATGCTGAAACTGATAACTTAAAAGAAACAACAGAACCCACGGGTGTAAAAATAGAAAAGAAACAAAGTCCCCACTGTATCTACTAAGACTGCTAATAATATGAATGGCACACAATTATTTACTGTTCAGGAGTATAAATATAAGAGGCGTCTTTATGACAGCAATCTTGGAGTTTTGCCCTGATTTTGATAACTCCGACATTTAGTCATTATCCAATAGATTTTAGACTTTATTTAACAATGTATCCAGTGACACTTTACACCTAGGCTAAGTTGGGTCATTTGACTCATGGCTTTGTCCATTTTTATTCCAGAGTTGGATCGTTAATCTGACTGAAGAATTACATGCTGTGAATTAATCACTGTTTTCCATTCCATTATTGTCCATTGCAATACATTTGCTGTCACTAAGTAAGTAAATGAGTTAATCATTTGTTAAGACTTTTGAGGACATGGCAGCCCATTACACAATCGCTCAAACGTCCTGACAGCTGGTCTGCTGCGTGCTGAAATTGGGTTAGGCAAACTAGGACATTTAATAGGACTGCAGTAGATGTACACTTTACCTCATTTAGGTTGCTTGTTTTTTTCCGAGGCTGCACTCGTGGAAACACAAATACCATGTACCCCAATGTCAATTTAGAACTGTTAGTCAGAGATTAACCTGTTGGCATGACTGGTTAGAAGAGTTTCCCCTAGTTAGATAATGCACATTACACTGTGTAAATCATGCATTTACAATAGCCTGAACAAGGTTCGCAGCCAAATGTGCACTGTGTGACTTTAGGCTTTCCCGGACGAAAGGTGACCAGTGTACAAGTCTTTGTTCTTGGCTCCATGATGTACATCTACTAAGGAATGCACCATTAAGTGAACGCACTGGTCTCATTTTGAAAGAGAACAAAACAAATGCAAAATATAATGGATGAAAGTAAAATCTGATAAATGAATTGGGTAGAATTCCAACAAAGAAGAAAATCGTTTGTAGTTCTTGGTGCAGAAACCTTGTTTATATGAAGTGTCAGACTTTTCTTTCATCTTGTCTACTTTTATCATTATTTTAAACCGTTCATTTAAATATTCTTAAACACTCTTTTTTTATCTCCCCCCCCCCAAAAAAAAAAAAAAAAACCAGAGAAAGGTACCAACAAATCTGGCATTGTTGCTGTCATATGAGAGAATTCATGCAGGCAGTTTCATGTGTGAAGTATTACAGGTCAGATGTGATTTCACCACAATAGTTTTTTTCCACAAGAAAAGAGCTGGATGCATGAGATGCATGTGTTTGAAATGTGGCATGAGTGGTGCCTCACAGTGTACGAGTTCATGGCGGTGCAGACAGCTCTGACAAATGTTTGTGTCCCATAAATTAGTTTCAGTCAGTGGACTGGTCCATTGACAGCAGTAATGTCAAATGCAATAGTGGTGATTGAACCTTATATATGTATAAGGTTCATAAAGTGCAGTCCACGCATTGAGCGGCTGCATCTAGTCCTTTTTCATCACTTTGTTTTGAAGCTTGGTGAAGTGCTCGGCAAACATGTGCTGATTGAAAACTATTGGACTCTCATCTACCTTTCAAACAAATCTTTTTACCCTCCGTCTGTTTTCTCCAGGCATCATTCTGATGCAGGAAACAAACAAAAAAAAATTGAAAAAAAGTTGTTCAAACTTGGTTTCCGACGGAGCCAAATCCAGCTAATCATGTTTGAGTGTCCTGACTTTTCTTTCATTTTCTTTCTTCTTATTAGGAGTAGGTGGGAGTGTGCCCTAAAGCAATGAACCTAATCCTTCTGTATATTTTCTGTCAATTTTATCCTAAGAAATCTAACATGGTGAGCAGTCAGCTCCTGATGGTGGCAGCCACTTTGTAGGGAATTCCATGTAATGAGGCTGTCTAAAAGGCTTTCAGACTTTATCAAGCAATAAAAGCTCCAGCTCACCACTATTACCTGGCAATACTGCAGGCTGTTGTCATTAGGCAGAAGTTGCAGTGAGTTTTGGTGGTGGTGGTTGACAGAGTGAGAATCACTAACCCCACCTTCACGCTCAGCCCTATATCTTCACCTGGGTACAGTTTCAGTTTTCAGCATCTCCATCCAGATCATCTCCAACCAGTCCTTCATTTACAGCTCAGGCTGTGATTTATAGATCTTTTTTCCATTATTGCAGAAAATTATATAACACTTATGTTGACACTGTTAAGCAGTGACATTTATCAGACAGTAAATACAGACAGTCCAATGCTTAACTCTAGCCCGGGCCTAAAACAGAGTATGTTCTTGAGTTGGTGCCATGCTTATGCTTATTATGTGCTATTGCACACAGCAAACCCACATGGGGTCATTTTGTCTCTATTTGGCTGTTCATGCGCCTCCCAGTTTTTACAAGCTGATTACATGTGAATAGGTCCAACTCCCTAGTCATCCCTGTGATGTATCATAATTAATGTGACAGCAGAGATTCACAGATGGCACAAGAAGTAGATTGCTGCAACAACATTGCTGCATAAAACTACACCCCAAAATATTGGTTTTGAATTATGTCTTCTATTGTTTATAAATAAATTACTTATAGAAAAGAGACTGCAACAATTCAAATGCATGTGTAAAAGTTTATAGAGCGTTGGGACACATCCAGTATGTGTAAAGGTTATTGCATGCAGTGTAACATTGACTTAAAGGTGGTGAACATGTGAGAGAGGTTTGGAGGGAAAACCTGAATAATCAGAGTAATGAGCAAGCACTTGGTGAAAGTGGAAAGGAAAAACTCCCTTTTAACAGAAACACGTCTCCAGCAGAACCAGGTTCAGGGAAGGATAGGCCATCTTCTGTGACCAAGTGAGGGAAAGAGGAAGGAGACAGGATAAAAGACACATTTTAAAAGACAGCATTCTAAGGATTTCAGATAATAACGCATGTTATAGTGCTTTACATTTGCTGTATTTATGAGCTATAGTGTGTGTGATTTTAGTTTAATTTCAGCACATTTTTTTATTATTTATTCAGTACAGTTTTTGTACCACATATAATACAAATATCCTTATATCATGTATAATGTTAAATCTTTCTTGTAGCATCACTTTCATTTTGAAAAATAAGCTTTGAAAATGATTCCAAAGCAGCAGCCTCATTGCAACGGCATAGTAAAGAAAACTCTCATCATCTGCTGTACCAGTAGTGTTTCAAAAGTAGTTAGATCTCTCTGAATGTAAAATCAAAATATGTGCAGCCCAGCCCTTCACTTCTTCCTGAATATGATGACTGTTGCAAGGTGGCAGCAGAATTTAATGCACTTTAACTCACTGCCCTGCCAAAGCAATTCAGGACATATCCCCTGAACTTCTGCTCCCCTCCATCAATACACTCACTAACTACTCTAGCAGTGAGCACATCCAGACAAATGCTCCTGTAAAAGTGTTGTTTTTTTTTACCAGAAAAAAAATTCACCCTTCTACCTTACCCTGTGTTTCTCTCCTGCACTCCCATGTGGGGTGATTTAAGGCAAGATAGGCTATGGAGAAACTGTTCCCCTCTATCTCTCCCTCCTCCCTTCTCCCTCCTTCTCATTCTCCCTCTCCCTTGGTCTTATTACAGGCTGTCAGTTTATTATAAAACATTAGGAAAGCAGAGGGACACTTGCAGTTACTGTCCTATCGATCGGCAAGGATAGATTCTGTGATTTAGAGTCAGCTTCTGCTCGCGCCCTCCACATTCTCGGCCTCCTATTAAGGCACCAGCGCTTTGCTTTGGCTATTGATGTCTCAACATTAACAGTTACAAGCTGCTACAGAAAATCAATGTTCAACTTTTATTACCTGCTGCATAACGCGGAGGACCTCCCGCCAGCTGATACTTAGCAGTCAAAAGGAGGCATGGATGGTCGGCTGAGCACATCAGGTGTTTTCTAAGTGATATCTGCAGTAATATCAATCCTGTCTATAGCATACGGGGGCTTTCAGGGGCCAGTTGAGGGCCTTAGAGCTTGAGAAGGAATAGCATGCCAACCTAATTACCACATCCTTGCAAATGTTAGCCTCTATGCTCAACTTAGTTGCACGTCTGCGCACAAAGTTTTTGTCTTAAAATCTTGTCTGCTTGAAAAAAATTCTCTCTAGCACTACCATCAGCATGACTCACTTGTAGAGTACACCACCTAAATGTCATCAACTTAAAATATTGGATGATCCCCTCAACCACCATCCATCCATCATCGGTATCAACCTGGATATGTGTGTTGTAACAGAGAATCTTAACCCAGGTAGGGTGGATCTGGAGCTGCTGAGGCCTCTCAAACATTTATGAGGGGCTACTGAGCAACGGTATGGCAGCCCTTCTGGGACAAACAGCCCCTGGTTCTGCACTCTGAGTCCCGATCAATGGAACTCAAGTTCATTACACACACTTTTCAGCCGAACGGCGGCAACTGATTTTTTTCTCTCTCCACCCCACCTTCCTCTGATCGTCGAACAGCCCACCACTGGGGCTGCATTACACTTGCTTGTTTACGTGGCTGCGTGTATAGGGTAGAAGGGGGAAGGGAGCGTGTGCTGGTGTGTACATGCGTGCGTGCGTGAACAGGAGCTGCTCCCAGTGGGCAGAGCTTGAGGTTATCATTATGTACAGGTCGGTCCGCTGCAATGCTAATGCTAATGCATTCTCAGTGGCCGCAGCTCAGGTCCCAACGCTGCGCTAGCAGGGCTGCTACTCGTCTCCAATTAAAGACTGAGGGATGTCTGTTTGGGGTAGGGGAGACAGACCTGGGCTATCTGGGGCCCTGCGGAGAACAGGCTCACATTAGTCAAGGAAAACAGACTCGGAGAACAAATTGTGCATACACCAGAGTGCATGAGATAATCCCTCTCTTGATTCAAGCATCATCTAGTCCCTGGCAGTGATTTTATGCAGTCTAATAACGGGTTTAGAGGACCTGTTGGTTTTACTCCGCAGAACCTTATCACGCCGACTTTAGAATATCAGAGCAACCAGCTTCTCATACTTATCATGTCGTTACAATGAGTTTAAACAATACGATAATTTTCTGGAGTCACAAAGCATAACCCCCAGAGCGCTGTACAATAAGAAAGACAAATAGTCAACAAAACAGAGCTGGTCCTAGGAATCGAAGAGGCATCAATATTTCAGTCATAATCCAGTATAACAGTGCTGCGAGACGAGGACTGTGGTCACTGTGTGTGTGTGTATGTGCACTGATGGTTCACACCAGACTGACTACTACTGTCATAAAGTATAGTGATCGGAGCAAAATTATTTAAATGTCATGCTTTCGCAATAACTGCCATGTTTTTGGTTACATAAAGAGAGCATGTAGCCATCACGTGTAGCACACACACACACACACACACAAGAAAACGTGCGCAAAGACACACATTGCGATCTAGGCCAAAGGAGTGGCCTCTAAGTCTTTAAGTCTATTGCCAGTCAAGTGTTCAATAATACAAACGTAATCAGTTGGGCCCCAAGCTTCACACACACCAGCCTTGTCAATCATTTGTAAAGTTGTAAAGCCATTCACTCTTTCGATCAATATCTCAGAAGGAGCTACACTGTTATTGCTGCAGTTGTTGTGTAAAAAAAAAAAGAAAAAAATCTTTACGACGAGACATTTATGATCCTTGTATAGCTCATGATGTGTCATTAGTGTAACTCACTAGACAATCATTACTTTATGCAAAATGCTAAAGGCGTGAGCGCAGAGTTGTAATGATTGAAAAAAGATAAAAGGGATGACGCACTGAGTTATTCGGAAAGCCCATTAAATGAAACTCGTAGTTTCCATAAGTGAACTGCTTTCTATCAAAAGTCAGGATTAAGCAATGGGAATGACTCTAAACTTGCAAGCGCGTGACTTTGCATGAAAAATGCTGAGTAGACTAGGAGCAGCAATAATCCCCTACATCTACACCTACCGGTCTGATATTACAAACGGAGCTCACTGGCATTACAATACTGCCTGGCTTGTGGATTATCAGTCTCTGCATCCCTCTGTGAATATGTATAGTGCAGAGGCATGCCTTTAAACTTTTTGGTAAGCTATATGGTGGTCAGGTGGCTGCTATAAGTCTATACACCCTTTGCTCTTTGAGCTTCTGTTCTGGTGGACGCGTGTGTGTGTGTAAGTGTGTGTGTGTGTCTATGGACAATGTAGTTACAAGATACTTCTGTCACAGCACAGAACAGCAGAGCTTTAAGATGATATGTGTGTTCATGCTTTAGTCTCTGTGTGTGTGTGTGTGTGTGTGTGTGTGTGTGTGTGTGTGTGTGTGTGTGTGTGTCTGTGTGCAACCGGAGACAGTGATTAAATGTTTTAAAGCACAGATGATCCAACAGTTGCCGTCTCTTGTTCTCTCACCCTTTCTCTCTCTCTCTTTCTCTTCACTGAGCCCCCCACCCACCCACCCACCGGTGACATTACACCCTCACTCTTGAACCATCACAGCTCCTTTCGTGCCTCTTCATTCTCGTGCTGAAACTTATTTTTAGCAGCGTGGAGCTGGTACACAGAAAGGAAAACGATTCTTTATGTTGTGTTGGGAGAAAAACAAGAAAGAGAGGAGTGATTGTGGCTAAAGAAAGGGGTCAGAGAGCCAAGAAGCGGCCCATGATGAAACAAAATGAATCAATCAACCTTCTGTTCTCACAGACACGCCAACAGAATGCGCTCATACAGTAAATCATAAGAAAACAAAGCTATGTAATATAAAATAATGCTCTGCAGTAGCAGGCGTTTGCTATTCCAGCTCTTTGTGCCTGTGCATGCTGCCTTAGAGCATAAAGTTGTACTTTAGTGCCACCTGGCACTGATAGCAAAAGCTACCCCTGGCATTACACTGCAAGCTTGGAAATTGATACGATGCTCAGTACAACGATCAGTATTATTACAGAACTGCAGATAACTTATAAAAGTAATTGTCACTGATGCAATACTGACAGAATAATGAATAATAATATATTTATACTTTTTAAAAAGCTGTTTAAATGTTACTAGATACATTTCTTCACAGCAAGTTCAACACACTGATCTCAAATTTAATCAGAGAGCAGCCACGCTAAAAATCAACTCGTTTCACAGTGATTACCCGGCTACACAGCTGATTTTTTAAGCACACTGGTGTTGTTTTCCCAGATGTTACATTTTGTTCTGTAGAGGAACAAAATATAACATCTGGAAATCCTCAAGAAAGTGAATGCGCAGGTGGTTTTTTTTTTGTTCCTCTTTTATTGTCTGTTGTTTTTGGAATTTCATTTTCACAGTTAGACACTACTCCAGCGTGTAATGACGAATACGAGCCCGCACAGTGAAGGAGCCCTTGTATTTTTTGTTAAAACTCATTCACTCAAAACCAGTGAAACCGTCAAACCAGAGCATGTGTGGACATAAGTAAGCATACTTGTGGTTTATCTTCAAAATGACTAATTTCCTCTGACTTTCTCGAATTGTGCGCACGACTGTCCTAACATTTGGCGCAGCGGGAGCGTGCAGTAAAATCTACAGTTCAGCTTTGAAAAGCAGCCTGCAAACATGCCATCTCCCATTAACTCTGAGTTGGAGGGGTGGGGGGGAGAGCTGCAGTCATCCAGTACTTTTAAATAAATGAAACCCCAAATTGCACTTATGTGAAAAGTGCAGTCAACTTAACGGGGAACAAAAAAAATCCCACAGAGAACAAAGAAATCAAAAGAAGGCATGGAATATATGTGGCGCACTCTTCTTTAGTCAGCACTCTACCTGCCGGCATCAAAAGAGAATGAAGCCGAATGAAGAGGAAGGAGAGGGGATGGGTGGGATGTAAGACGAGAGAGCGCACGAGGGAAAGACTGAGTGAGAGACAGCGAGGTGGGAAACTGACACTATGGATTAACTGTCCTTCATGCTGAAAATATACATCCCCGGGCGCTTGATGCTGAATTATTAATTCAAATTTGTCAGAGAAAGAATGAGAGAAATCTATTGACGGGGACACGGGCCCTTTAATGGTCTCATTAAAGGGGAGGCATCCCACACCATGCACCTTCTGTACTGCTGCAGGAGTTTTCAGGGCAGCGGAGGGTTGGCGAGGGGGGGGGGCGATACTTGACCCCCCAATGATTTTCTGTCACTTTATCATAAACAAGAAAGGTTGACATGCCCCTCCACTCTCTGCGCCCTCCCCTCCACCAACAAACAAACCCTGGGTGTAATTAGCCGACGGGTGCAAAAGTGCACTGAATCTAAACGAGGTTCACATGCATGCATTGATACACAGAGAGACAGACAGACAGACACAGGAACACACGGTGCCTGCTCCTACTGTTGCTGACAGGTACAAATGAAATACAAGGTAAAGTCACAGGGAGGCTGAAGAGCCACCTCACAGGTGCAGCAATATTGATTTCTAATTCATTAGATTCCTTTTTTGTTTTTCCTTTTTCGCCTCTCCATCGACATTTCCTCGCATTACACCAAACGAAGGGACTTTGCATCTGGATTGCTGCCTGTTAGTGCTCAGCCTGTCAGTCAAGCGTTAGCATCATTAGCTGTGCGTAGCTACATGACTTGGAGCTGTTTAGTGAGTGGCGAGGGGGTGTTAACTTTCTGCACAGTCCACGCAGCGTCAGGAAGGTGGGAGAGCAGGGACCTGTGGGTGCATCACTCACTCTGAGGGCAGCTCATTGAAAGGCTTTTGGTTCCACCTCCGGGGAGGGGGGGGGGTTAAAAAACAAGTGGGGGGCAATAAGGAGCAGAGGTGGGGAGGACTAGAGGGACCACAGAGGGCTAAGCACCAGGTTCATTGCTGATTCAAGTCTCTTAGTATCCCTCTGGCAAATGGATTTTCATAATGCTGAGACAATGTGATTTTTTTTCTTCCCCAGCAATATGATTTTTACCCCAGCAGGTCTGAAGCATGTTAGAAATGCAAGTAAGGATTATTTTCATTGCTGATTCGTCTGGCAATTATTTATTTTTTCATCTGATTAACCATACGATCGTTAACATGGCCAACAAACTCATCTTGTGGACATATTTATTTGCGGGATGTGTGATTTATTGTAATAGCCACACGACAATATCATTGCCGCGCCATTCTATGTAGAGAAGTCTTAACTATCCCTTTAATATGTATCCCCACTGATATTAATCTCCCTGGCTGTGCCCATCTGTTGGAACCCTTACTAATGCAGCCACAGACAGGACCTACTGATTCAGGGTGCAAATTTGCTTTCCCCTTCACCTCAAGATAAATCCCCAGCACCTTCCAGCCAGCATAGGCAATGAGAGAAGCTTGTCTCCTTCCTGCTCCGAGCACCTTTTCTCTTATTTATTTTATCAGACCTTAGGCGCATTTCTCTCCCTTTCAATATCTCTCGACCTCTCTCCATCACCCCGCCGAGCCCGCCGACCCATCCTTGGGCGACAGAACTCAAGCAGCCGCTACCTGTTTAGCTTAACAACAATAGCATTGTTGTCAGCTGAGGTTTAGATCTGACTTAATATATTCCCAACTGGACCAGAGCTGCTTAATTCTCTTTTACAGCCACATGGCATTTGGCCCCTGGAGAGGAGAAAGTGAGGGTTTGATGAGTCGGCGGGCAAATTGAGCCTTAATGCTTTCTTCTGACAAGCTGACAACAGCATGTTCCCATTGGTGGCCTGTTTTCAGAAACTGTGAGACAGTTATTATTCATTGCAGGCACAGAGGAAATTTGGCCTCTGGATATTGGGCTCTATGCTAGCTTAAGGGCATGTAGCTACAGTATGTAGCTACATGTATGCTGGTGAAATAATGGTCACTACTTAGGATAAAGGGTCACTGCACAGAGATTAATGAGACCTTTCTTATACCCGAGTATAAAGTATGCATTCAGTGAGCCAATCACTGAGTAAATACAAAATCATTTGAATAAATACAAAAGAAAACTTGTTCATCGTGGTTCTGTACAAGTCGGTATATGTCCGTTTCAAATTCACCTTTCAAGCCTGAAAGACCTTTCTTTTTTGTTTACAAATGAGCCTAACACTACACAAACCAATATGTACATTGAAAGGCCACTTTGTTAGGTACATCCGTTTGAATGTTAATTAACGCAAATCACAGCCAATTACATCACGGCGAAGTGCCAAAGTTCAAACTGAGCAGTTCAAATCGGTTCAGTTCAGTTTTATTTATATAGCAACAAATTGCAGCAACAGTTACCTCAAGGTGCTACCCTACAATAAACCAATGACCAAGGTATGCAGAAGAGCATCTCTCTGAACCTTGAAGCAGATGGGCTGCTGTAGCAGAAGACCACAAGGTGTGCAGCTAAGAACAGAAAACTGAGGCTACAATTCGCTGGTGCTCACCATTAACTGGCCAATAGAGGACTGGAAGAAAGTTGCCTGGTCTGATGAGTCTCCACTGATACCATCATCTCCAGGAACAACACCACAGTTCCTAATCATGCTCATCTATTTATGACCACAGTGTACCTACCTCCTGGAAGAAGTGATCCATTTTATGTTTTTTCTATACTGTTTTTTAGTATATCCCTGCCTTAACCACCGTGGTTTACATCATAGTTGGATGTTTTTGTCTGAGATCAATTTCCGTTCCTAAAGCAGACAATAGATACATTCCTCCACATCCTCATCTTACATTCTGTGATCAGACTGTTGTGATACTCGTTATCCTTTTACCCTTTGGAGTATCAGGTTTCAAAGATTCCCCCATTAAATGTTAAGAGGCATATATCTGCAGTTTACCTCCATTATTTTTTCACTCGCCTCTAAGGTGGAGGCTTCATATTGAGAAGGGAATTCCCCAAACGGGACTTGGAGGAAAACAAGGTAGCTGAGAGCTCCAAGGAGCAGGGGAACCTGTTTTCTGGCAAGCACAGATAGATGTAATACTCTAATGGGGAAGGAGAGCATCCTGTAGAAGAAAAGAAACACACACACACACACATGCACTTCCACATGAAATGTAGTGAGTGGAGTGTTGATAGGAGCTGAGGTGAGCGTATGTATCTGCAGCATGCATGTTTGTGTACTCCACGACTTTATGGTGCTGTGAGGCTAATGGGGGTAAAACAAAATGTTTTTCATCAAAGATTATGTTTCAGGGCAAAGCAACATAACTCTTATAATAGGCTACTTAAGTGCTAGTGTTAACCGCTCGGCCATTGCTCCTTGCCCTGTGGCTCTTATTTGCTTTGATTGCCTTTGCTGCCCTGTGTTTTAAACACAGACACAGCAGAGTTCTCCCAGTGATCATGCAACACTTCACTTGTGATAGTTAGTAAGTCATTAGTCCTCATATGTTTCTCTCAGAGTCAAAGGTCACCGGGTTCTCGTCTGTCAACGCCCCCATCTCTGATTGGAGCCAAGCTGTAAGGCAGATTAATAGTGGAAAAAGTAGCTGTGGACAGCGTCGACTTGATAACGGTCCAGTAGGGCACAATAAAGAGGAGTTAGCGGGGATGCACGTTCAGCTCCTCGCTCTTTGACACACCGCAGATGTAGTAAAAGGTCCTCCAGCTTTGATCAGCTTGTATAAATGCCTTTGAGAGCACCTATTGGAAGAGCCGAGCCACCTAATTCCCGCCTATGCAGGAAGTAACGAGTTTGTCTTCCACTCGCATTTAATTGGACAAGTTTTACTGACAGCAGTTCCCTCAATAACTATTTATGACCCACCAGTTTTATGTGTTGTTTTTGGAGCCGGCAGAAAACACATGTTGTGAAGGTTTGAAAGGCTGTGTGTATGGGCAGCACGTGACTCAGAGGTTTATTGATCGAGGCCCTTAAAGTGTAATGCAAGAGAACACGGTGTTGTTTTGCCCTGTAATAACTGCACTCATTACAGGGCAAATAACAGTGTTTTCACAAAACAGGTGCTAGTTTAATGTAAACGTATCAAGTGAACTTCCCACTGATAGTATTTAAGATCTTTTTCTTTCGTCTATGAAACATGACATGTCCCTAACGTTTGAACCTAATTAACAAACATTAATTTGGGCAGGATTGAATAACTGGCCAAGCTCTCAGCTAGCAATTAATCACAACTGACTTTAACCCCACCCAAACTGAAGTTCGGCCAGTGACAGGGATGTTAGATGCCCAAATAATCGGAGTAGGCACCATATACTGCACAGTCCAATAGTTACTATTTAAACAACAGGCCTGACTGACAAGAATCTCATTTACAGCGACCTGTTACCGATGAACATAACACTAAAATAGTCTAAGTATAATTACAGAATTAAGAAAAATGTACAAAAAAGAAAACCCTTGGTGTAACTAAGTGTATGTGTTGTTTTTATTTTTCTGGTCATATTTTTCCCAACACATTGTCCACTCTGTGAGGCAACTCTGTGATCAGAGTGAAATAATGGAGCAAGCATTTGCATGACTGAATGTGCAGTTTCTGTGTGTGTGTGTGTGTCTGTGTGTGTGTGTGTGTGTGTGTGTGTATGTCCCTGGAGCAGGTTGATTGTAAGGGTCGGTGAAAGAGTGTAAAAGCACACACAGAGACATACACTCACAGCACAGAGCAGATCCAGTCTAATTAAAAAGCACAGCGGAGATTTCACGGGTTCTGTGAAAGAGAGAATTAATCTGTGTGTGTGTGTGTGTGTGTGTGTGTGTGTGTGTGTGTGTGTGTGTGCTCTTGCATTAGGTCGCTGGCTTCAGCATGATCGGCCGTCAAATGAAACAATGTATTCTGCGGGACCTCGGGGTTTCCTTTTGAGTATTCGGACGCGGCACTGCAACGAACTGTGGCTGTTTTATGTGAAAAAAAAGTTGATAATTAGTCCCACAGTGACTGAAGGATGAGATGGAGAGAGGGAGAGAGAGAGAGGGGAGGGGGAATGAAGGGGGGCACTGAAGGAAGAGGAGCGAGTGCTTAGCACATTTAATACTCCAACCTGCCACTGTCTGGGAATCACTGATAAATTGTTTATTTGCTGCTTGTTTTAATTCATCGCATTCATGCCTTTGAATTACTAAATTACTCTGAGTTCACTTTTCTGCTTTAGTGGCTTCATGTACATCACCTTAGCAGCAAAGATCCCTGGTTCAAGCCCCAGGAAGAGATTCAAATCCCTTTGGTGTTGTGTCAGGAAGGGTCTGCCAAATCAAATATGCAGCGCTACCTGCTGTGGAGGCCTCATGTGACTAAGGGAGCAGCCGAAAGTAGCTCTAGTAGCTTTTCACTTTTCTAATTTGTTTAGCAGCACAATTCAAACAAACGACTCTTCAACCCTTTTCTTCTTTTTTTCAGTTTTTTCCAATAGAGAATCGATATTATGCTATTGTCATTTGTACTTTTCCCTTTTTTCCCTTTTTTTTTAGAAGCCCAGATTCATTATTTTTTCAAAAGAGGCTCTGCTAATAATTAGCAATTAAAATGCTGTCTTATTGCCTCACTTTTGCCTAATTAGCTTGACAGAGACATTGGATCCTAATTCTCCATAGTTTCTCCCCCCAACATCGACACATGCACACATCTAACTAAAGTAGTCACACACAAAACAGAGACAAATCTTTCAGAGAAAGCACGGTAATACCTGGCATGCCTCTGCTGTGACTCAGAAGATGCTCTGACAAACCAGCATGTGGTGTTGTTACAGTGTTTGCTCTGCAGAAAACACTTATTCTTATATTATATGGCCCAAAAAGATCTTATTCTTGATTATACTAAACAGAATTTTCTATTTAAATTTGATTGTGTTCTTTAATGTATGTGTGGTATTTAGTGTTTGGAGAGGATGGCTAGCAGTAAAGCTACACTCATTCTGTAATAGAAGTTATCAGACACATAGTGTGTTCAGGAAAAAGTTAGTTTTCAATGATTTTTTTGGTGCTATAATGACACATGACTTAAAATTCAAATATGTCTATTCTATAAAAAGATTCCTGTAGGTTCAGTTTTGTTTCCTTTATGCTGACAAACTTAATTTAATAAAATATAAATGTATTTGTCTATTGATTTCTCAGAAAAAACACTCTTATTTGAAGAGATGTAGCTATGCCCATCTGTTGTCCATTGATACGTACAGCAATGCCACAGATGTTGAGTCCTTTAAAAAATGCTCGGCATAATTCTTTTTTGTAGCGCACGCTCAAAACATAACTTAACAGTCAACAACAAAAATCAAAACAGTAGTACTTTCAGTGATTTCTGCATTTTTTTCCAAACTTTCTGAGCGACTCAGAAACTTTTAAATGTTTTTCCCACGTTTAAATTGTTTCATTTGTAGATTTTTTTTTTAAAGAAGAAGAAGACTTTTTTCCTTGTTGACCTGCGTAGGACGTTTATGTGGAAACGCTTAAAGCGCACTCGACAGTCTACTGGGCTGGCTTATGTAAGGCTACATAAAGGCCTCTCTGAGGTGTTGGTGGTGTGAAAGACGGTGCTGGAGTCTGAGTGGGGTCAGACAGCTGAGTGGCAGCAGGAAAAAGCACATGTCATGTTTGTTTGGAGGCTCCTTTGTCACAGGCCACACCCCTCCCCCTTTTCCTGCCCTCCTCTTGGCCTTATTTAGCCCCCCGCCGTGTCACTCAGAGGTCAGGGTGAGCATCAACACAGTACATGCTGGCACACACACAAGCAACACAAGAACAGGCAGACACACGCATACACATACAGATTGCAATAGCATGGTAGAGTGCATCATAGATGGAAGTGCCTTGAAGGACCTGCTTCTCATTCTCTAGACCTCATTAGCTGCTGATTTATCTCCCCCTCCTTCCTCCTAATGCTCTAGGTGGGTGGATGGGGCGCATGTGTGTGTGAGTAAGTTTGTATGTGTGTGGGAAGAGGGTACTGTGTGAGAAAGAAAGAAATATTATGTGTATTTCCATGGATTAGTGCGGGTGTGTGTGCGTGTTTGAGAGATTAAGTCGGAAGGGTGGTATATTTTAGTGTGTGCGTGTGTGCTGGTCCGGAGGTGTCAACTATACACAGACTCTGTCATTCCACATTAGCCCACTGTGAGCACACTCGACCTGGGGTCAAACAGATTAATAAAAGATCACACACGCACACACAGAGCTGCTACCTGATTAAATATTCTGCAGCCCTGTGCTTCATAATCATGACAAGTACACACAGCGCTCTGGTTCACCATTATCCATTTAGCAAATTTTTTTGTCTTGTCTTGCAATAATCTGCTTAAACCCCCAGTGAGCTTATTATTGTCAAGGAAAAGTGCTTATAGCTGCGCAGAAAGGTAGGGTTTTAGAGAGATGCAAAATGTATTTTGCACGAGGAATTAATGGTGAAAAAAGGGGTTTTCCTTTGAGATGGATTCCTGCACATGATGTCTACTCTTTTATTTAAAGTTAGCGTTATTATTCATCAGATTGATGCTTTTGCAAACTTTTATCTGCACATTTTTAAAAAAAAAATAAAATAACTGGAACACAATTGTTTTGATCTGGAACAAAAGTGTGGTGAAAGCGTTAGGTTAAGGAGCAGCTCTGGTGCTAATACGACTACAACTCTCCCCTGCATAATTCATGGGCTCTTGGGGAATTCGTGTCTCAGGAGAAGAACCTTCTTTTTTTGTTGCCTTTACCTGACTCCCTCTACACTGTAGTCCCAGAAGACGATTAAGAGGAAAAAAGAAGAGGAGGGAGGGATACGTCAACATCGAGTGCCAGATTTTGAGCCACATGAAAATACGCAACAACCAAAGAACTAATCCATGTGTCTGTAATATGAACCCTGTGGATTTTTTTAAGTGTTTTTGAGTGTGGGTAACCTTGGTTTGGAGTTCCCTCACCTGTTCTCACGCTGACCCACATTTCCTGTGGAGCCTGACTTTAACTAACCTTTCTCTTCCTCCTTCCCGTAGATGTGAAGAACCTGGAGAATTTTCACCTGGTCGAGAGCGTCCAGGAGCAGGTCAACGCAGCGCTGCTGGACTACGTCATGTGCAACTACCCACAGCAAACGGACAAGTTTGGCCAGCTGCTCCTCCGGCTACCCGAGATACGAGCCATCAGCCTGCAAGCCGAAGAATACCTATACTACAAACACCTGAACGGCGACGTGCCCTGCAACAACCTGCTCATTGAAATGCTGCACGCCAAAAGAGCTTAGGAGGCGACTTTCCTACCCGCAGTGCAGCTGTGCAGTTTTGCAGCAGTCCAGAAACTCCAAATAATGCTTTCACCAAAACCAAACCTCCAGCTCACACTTGACTATGTGGTGACCTAGAGGATGGGGAGCAGAGTTTATATCGAGCTTTTTTTTTTTTGTGGTTCAAGTTACAACTTGAAGTGAACGAACACGTGCACAGAGACTCGTAACGTGCACAGACAAACAGCATTTGGATCCCTTTATTGTAGAAAGAAAAAAACCCAGTAAAAACTCAAAAAAGAAAAGTCGCTTTTCCTCAACCACAGACAGAAAAAGACAATGCTGAAAGGAAGAAAGAAAAAAAAACAAACACTTGAAGCAGAATCTGCATTTGACTCTACAAGATGATTTCTGATCATCTGCACAAGCAAGACTATCAGACTGTCAGACTGCAACTTTAAGAATTCAAGAGCCCACAAATGTTTTAGTGCTGGTAATGCCATTGAGAGGCTTTCTGTGCTGACAAAAAAAGGGAAGCTGAATAACACTGCCCATCTTTAAAAGAGCCTTGTGACTACAGCGGTGGCTTGTTTTGGTCAATGATTCTCTTCTGCGCTCTCTCAATAAAAACTGGCTTTTAGTTGCTGTTTGGTACTGTAAGGGCAAAATGACAAGCTGTCAACCAGGCAAGAGACTCTCAGCTACCATCACGTCTGTTTTTTTGTTGTTGTTTTTTTAACTCACAAAAAAAATGAGTGGCAGCTCGACCTAACTGAAAGGGAAGAACTGAAAGTTGAAAAATAAAAGTCAAATTTGTTAGCGAACAAAATGCTAAATGGGTGAATAAGAAGAAGACGTCTTTTTTTCTCTTGTAATTGAAGTCATTTGCTCCTCATGGTCGCCATGCAGTTCTCCTTTCCTATTCCATCTCTCCATGTTATGTTAGACTATGTACCTCAGAAAGACCAGTGTTAAATAAATTCAATTAACTAATGTCAGCTTAAATTGTATTTATAGCCCTGTTTCCCGCGAAAAAACAAACAAACAAACAAGAAAAAAAAAAGTCCACTATTTCACTAAAACTGGAACAAAACAAAATGTGGTTCTGGAGACGGAGAAGGAACGATCCTGCCTTTGTCCGAAAAGACCAAAGCCTGCTGCAGAACAGATGAAGGAAATGACAAATACCTTAATAATCAGTATTATAAGAGAAAAAAAAACATTGTGATGTCACAGTTATGTGAGTCTTGCCTTATTTCATTACCATGCTAGCTAACCGTGCAGATGTGAATGAAAATATGTACAAATATATAAATATATATATATAAATATATATATATATAAAAAGTATTAATGTTGTAAAAAATAAAAAAAAGAATAATTCAGCAGTTGTTTACATTCATGTGGTCAAATGGGAGAGAACTGTGATGACGCATAAATTGCAAAGCAATGATTTCCTAAAAAAAGAAAAAAAAAGAAAAAAGAAATTCATGAGAAAAAAAAGATCCTTCTGGTTTGCTTTCTTTGGTGTGTGTATAGTGTTTTATTTTTTTATTTGTTTTGAGCAGTACTTAAATTATGTCGTGAGACACTAAAATCAAGGAGGAATCACACTTAAAATATTAATTTCTGTGTCTGCTGGCATTCAAACATTTGTTTTATTTGGGGGGGTTTTTTAAGCATTGATGTCTGTGTAAGACTTCCTTTTAGCTTCCGACCTTTTTATTTGTAAAAGCCTTTTGCTTTTTTTTGTTTGTTTTTTATTTACAGTGCTTTGACATTTTTGATGTATAGTATGTCACTGGTTACGCTTAATAATGAAGATAATTTATTGCGTCGCTATATTTCCATCTTTGTGTTACATGACGTAAGGTGTCCACGCCGAAATAAATTTGTTTACTGTAGCATGTTCTTGTTTCGTTTCCATAAGTAGTTCAACGATGCAGGTCTGGAGCAAAAATAACAGGCTTTCCAATAAAAAAAAAAGAAAAAGAAAAGAAGGAAAAAAAGAAAAATAACACAAAAGAAAGAAAGAAAAATCACAAGTTTTCAGTCTTTTAAATGTTCATGCAAGTCTGTACATTGAAACAAGTATTGTGTTTAAGTGAGTAGGTGTGAAAGACGTCTGTGCCACGTTAAGTTTTACTTATTCACATCCTGCATCATTGTTCTGTCCAGTTTGCTCTTATACCAAAGACTGCATATTTCCCCTGTGAGCTGTGACTTCTATTATTGTGTCCCAAGTTAAGAAAAGCAGCTTAAAAAAACAACAAAAAAAAAAACACGGCAGCCTAAATTATTCTCTTGCCAAGTTTCTCCATATGTATAGTAGTTGTTTATCACAATGTCCCAACACTTACCTCCCACATCAACCTGTGCTGTGTTTTTTTTTTCTTTTTATCTTTACAGCATTTTGTTAATAAGTCATGGAATGAGCTAAAGTCTTTCAGTGGCATGTTTAATGTACAGAAAAGTCATTAAGTTATTTCTGAATCCGATCATTATTTTTGTCTTCTGGTCAGACAATCTTACCTCTCATTCACGTTCTCAAAGTCAGTGTTTAGGTTCTGCAGCTGCCTTGGACTTCATATACAGTTAGGTCCATAATTTGTTGGACAAAGGTGCAATTTTTGTAATTTCTGTACACAACAGTATAGATTTTAAATCAAACAATCGAGGATTGATTAAAGTGCAGACTTTCATCTTTAATTCAAGGAGTTTAACAAAAGTTTTGCATTAACTGATTATGACATGCCATTTTTATACAAAGAACCCCATTTTCAGAGGCTCAAAATTATTTGAACAAGCTAACATTTCAAATGCAAAGATTGTTTTTAATATGCGGATGAAAATCTTTTGCAGTCAACGACTGCCTGAAGTCTTGAACCAATGGACTTCCACCGATGAGATGCTCTGAAGGCCTTTACTCCAGCGACCTTCAGTTTTGTGGCATTTTTCTGAATCTAAGCAAAGACTATAGCCCAAATTCATCCTGCTACTTCTGCTACATCCTGCTCAGCAGTCACATCATCAATAAACGCTATGGACCCAGTTTCACTGCCACCCATACATGCTCATGCCATAACAACAGATAACATGAGCTGTTTCTCGCCTTCTCCATACTTATCTCTTCCCATCATTCTGGTACAAGCAAAACTTGGTTTCATCTCTTTAAATATTTTTTACAGTGTGCAGGTCTTTAAGATGTTTGCTGGAAGAGTCTCATCCGGCCTTCTCATTCGTGACTGTAACCAGTGGTTTGCACCTTGTTGTAAACCCTCCGTGTTTCCATTCATTCTGGGGTCTCTTGATAATACAAGTATTCATGACTTTTTTAGATGCGAAGTTATTTTTATTATTTACTGTGGAAAAAAATTCTGTCATCAACCAAGTTAGTTGTCTTCTTTGGTCTTTCAGGCCTTTTGCTGTCGCTGAGTGGGTCAGTGCATTCATTCTTTTTAAGAATGAACCAGACTGTTGATTTGAACACTGCTAAAGTCTCTCTGACAGAATTACTTTGTTTTGTCAGCCCAATGATGGACTCCCTCACTTGCACTGACACAAATTCTAATGAAAAGCTATAAAACACAAATTCAACAAACTTTAAACTTTAGATATTATGTCTGGTTCATTTGCCATAAAATAACAAAGAAACAGGCGACACCTGTCTGTGTAGCTGTGTGTCAGTCATTAAAGCTTGAGCCTCTGTAAATAGGAGACTATTTATAAAAAAATAGTTGTAATTCTTAAACAGTAAATGCAAATCTTTTGTTAAAGACCTTGAATTAAAGCTGAAAGCATGCACTTCAATCACATCTTTATCCTGCGATTTAAAATCCACAATAAACCTACGGACCTAATTGTAACACACAGTGAACTCCACAACTCATGTAGGCAACACAAGCCACTAATGTGGCAATGCATAAGTCCTGCTTTTTACTGCATGTTTGTTGTATCATCACTGCAGTCCTGCTCCAACACCTAAGACGATTATGTTTGGAGATATTCAAATAAATGGTCTGAGGAAGTGTTTCTGGTAACTTGACAGTGAGAAGTTATAATAAATGGTGTAAATTCCACCTGTTTGCTTCACAACACATTTTTGTAGAACACGTAGTGATTGTGAAACAGACTTGTACACAGGATTCAAACAACAACTACTTGTGTGCATTATATGCTCATCTGCACTGTCAACAGATGGAGACAAAAAATTTAAATGCTATTTGACTTTTTTCACCCTTTTGCTGACATTCTGAACGCTCCCATCACTTCCAGGTCCTGGGGAGTTTCTCTCAATGGGGCTAACTGAGTTTTTTCTCATATCTCAATAAATAATTCTTATGTTTATAACACCAGGTTCTCACTCCCTCTGCACACTAATGCTGCCCACTTCCACTTCGTTTGTTATTTTAGGGAAATTATGTGTATGATTGCAACGTGAGTACCTGTAGCAATGAGAAATAATTACATTGTTTTCCTGGATAAAAAAGACAAACATATTTAAAATCATTATGTACACATCATTAATTGTTCAGTTTAGATCATAACCATACACACATACATGAGGCGATACGTTATTATCCAAGGCGTCATAAAGGAAGTACAAATGAGGCTAACAATCAAGGACAATTTGGGGGGCAGATAAATGTCAAATAAGAAGTACAGAAACACCAAAAACATTATGGCAGATCAGTCTATGTGGACAAGATCATAGCTTTTCTGAGGTGTAGGGCTGCGGGGGAAACAGGAAGCAGAAAACTCGAGGTCCATGGGAACATGAAGACTGCAGCCAGGTGGCAAGGCATCCACTTCTGAAGCAGGCAGCTCCTAAATGAAGGAGAGGGATGGGTAAGTGGGAAATTTCTTTCGGGAAGCAGTACTTATCTATACTGTAACAATGCAACACAAATGGTAACTCTCGTTTCATGCTGGGAGGCAGATGAAGTACAGTATCTAGTGCTTTGTCACTGAAGTTAGTCGAAACTGGCGGAAGAGCCCAAAACGTGCTGTCCAAAATGCAACTACAACAAAAAACATTTTGAATATCACGCATCCTGTGAGTCCTGTGAGTTACTTTGTCACGTTTCCTAGTATGACACTAATATCATTTACTCTTGACCCTCCTGCATGTCTATAGTATTCATCTATCCATGTTTATGCCCCACTATTAAATTACTGTTGTTACAACATTTGCAACAATTTTTAACAATATTACAAACGGATGCAATCGCCAATCATTTCTAACTATTGTGTACAGTACAACGTTTTAAAATGAAACCCTTTAGTCATTATTGAGTGACTGAATGAACGATAATTAAGGTCTACAGTTGAGGTCTCAAAGTTAAATACAGAGAAGAAGCGATTAAATTGTAAAAAGCTGTCCTGCTCACTCGTGCTCAACAGCCTTCAGCAGCACAATATTCACATTAAAGCACGATTTTACTGTTACAATGTGAATCTAGACATGAGGTTGATAAATGATCTAAAGAGCTGTACTTTGGCAGCAAGTGTAATTTTGTGCAAATACTCATCAAGTCCTTTTTATTTTTGTCTTTTTACTCCCCACACGACATGATCTGCCATGAGTTTGATCCACCTTGCAGTTCTCTCTGCCTTCTAGCCAACCTTTCTCTCTCCCCATCCCTCTCTTAGGTTCATTAATCTCTTCTCATGTTTTCTTAAAGATACATACATAATTTCTAAACTGAAGAAGAAGTTGTTGAACAGTCACTAGTGCTTTTCTACATTTTTAGAAAATAAAAAATTCAGCAACAAAGCCAAGAGGTTTCTTAAGAGCCTTTTGTAAATACCAAACTTTTAACAGGCTATTAGTTTTAATTTCTTCCTACGATGCAACTGATATGAGGGATCATTTAATTGCTGAGGCGGTAAAGATAATACCGTCTGTGTTCACACGCAGCATTAAAGATGCTGGTCACAGATGAGCAAGCGGCCAGCTCGATTCCCCTCACACAGCATTGCAATCCTCACTTGGAGCTTGGCTTTCAGTGCTTGGCCTCCTGTCTGTAAATGTGTTAAACCTGCTTTCACTCGCCCTGAATTTGTATAAATAATGTATATACATTTATCCACAGACTCTAACAAGTGCAGCCTCAGGTGAAAATACTCAGAAATGCATGCTATGTGCATCCCCGAAGGTGGACATCAGCTCCAAACCAACCAACTCAAAAGATAACCACACAGAGAGCAAGAAAAAAAATACAAATGAATAACTTGCCAAAAGCAACATAAACACACATACAGTTTTTTTTATTTATTTATTTTAAATCTCTCTCACACACAGTGCTGTCAGTTTCTAAACAAGTTTTCCTTTCCGTCACACAAACAGCCCCAAGTTGTGTCTGCTAGTGTTATGTGAAGCTTTTAAACTCTGGAACCACATCACTCGAATTTACCGAGATGCGCTTGTATGTTTCCCTGCATTGTCAAGCACAGTCAAAGAGAAAGAGATTGAGGGCACGAGGAGAGAAAAAAAGAAAGAAAGAAAGAGAGAAAGAAAGCTATTGGATGGGTTCCAAGACTGCAAGAAAACGTGCAACTGAATGCTGGAATAAGCAAATTTGATATTCAGTCCAGTTTCAGGCAGGCCCGGAGGCTCGACAGGCCGGAGACAAGCACAACCACTAAATAAAATTAATCAGTGACTTTACGAGAGAGCTGAACTTTTACTGTATGCTTGGTCTTAATTATTTGTCTTTATTAAAAACACATAATGACAGCTGTGAGTTTGAATTAAATATCTACAGCCACATGTACCGACTCAGTCATTGTATATCATTAGACCAAAAGTAGGCAGTAGTTTACCCTCTTATCAGAAACTTTGCATTTTACTACTGGAGCAACTGAAAAAAAAAGCCCCCTCTTCCCCCAATGTCGATTAACGAGTGATCAAATTTACTCCCTGTAAAGTAGTTCTGGCAGCAACAATACTTTAAAGGGAAATAAAAACGAACTTACTTTAACCATTGAAAAAGACTTTTTGGCACATTGTACCATCTTAAATTCTGAGTACAACGTTGTGTGATTTTAACCTTTTTAACCTTTCCTTTTTATCCAACCAGGGTCGCCTGATCATCGGTGCAAAAGCAGAGCACAAAGACATTTTAAGTTTAAAACGAACTAAACAGCAAAAGAAAAACCCTCTCCAAAAAGGTCATGAAAACTGATATTAGCTTTTTATATATTCACCTCATATAAGAAGAAAGGGAGTTCTTACATGTTAAAGGCTGTTTAAAAATTTAAGGGGAAAGGTTTTATTGATCACTTATATTTATTCATCTGCTTCAACTCTAAAGCATAAAAAACAAAGAGGATAAAAAAGGAAACAACTCTTTAGAGAGGCAATTAGCCTACGTTGCAATCACTTACACCAAACAGCGACTGGAGGAGCCATTGTTTGGCGGCCTGATGGACAAACTTTAAAAATGTAAAGATCAAATTAATAGGCAAGCACTGTTAAAGGGAACTCACAATTATTATGCAAAAGCCTCACTGTGGCATGCAAAACAAATACACTAAGGTTTGGAGATGGAATGGTTCGAAGGCCGCTGCCGTTTCATTTCAAAGCATGCATTATACATCATTGTGCATAAAGAGGAAGCCTACAGCATTATGATGTTTTTTCCACGATGATTATCCTTTATTAGTCATTAAAAAGAGATCAGGAGAGAGAGAGGAAAAAAATACAACTTTTAAGCACCTGAACCTCGCTGCCAGCATTCCATTAATTGCCTGCACAATGGGGAGAGCCTTTGGAGATTTTTCAATTTCAAAAAATGAGGAGCATGCATTCAGTCGTGCTCATGTTATACCGGCACTTAAATCCTACAGAGCTCACATAAAAAAGGACTCAAGGTTGCATCCGATTGAAAGCCTCCAACTACAGCCACTTTAGAAATCCATTTAGCAAGCGGGGGGTTAGAACATCTAATTCAAACAGAGTCGCCCTGTTAAAACGGTTGCACCAATGTCTTTTAAAAACACACACACACTTTCAGGCACACACTTTTCTCCTGTGTTTGCTTGGCTCTATTGTAAGCAAGATGAACCTGGCACACAGAGAGATGGCAAGACACAAAGAATTAATCATGCCAGACCTCAGCCAAGTGGCGAAGGTGAATGCTGGTGAATAACTACATGTGGAATCTTGACCTTTGCGTGAACATTATCAAAAAGAGTCCTCTATGGGAGCTACAAAAAGAGGTATGTGGCATCTGTAATGACATGACAACCTGAATATCACGACACTGTTCCTCTTCTGCAGAGTTCTGGGTAAAGCGACTGTTTTCGTAGGAAAAATCCAGACAAATATGTATGTTTTTGCTATGACCTCCAAGCATTTCTTAGTGAGACAGACAAAAGATGATTAAAATAATAATAATAATAATAATTAAAAAATTTAATTAAAAAAAAATTACAGAAAAAGGAGCAAGAAGAAAATTGTACTTGCTGTACATAGATGTTTTTTTAACCTGTCTGATAATTTTGCACAGTGGATTCTTGGGCCATTTCGAGTCATTGTAATTTAAATTTTTACTTTTAACACCCCTCGTATAGTTGTGGTCCCTACAATATGCCTGGAAACATGCTGACATGTCTCAGCTGAGTCAGTGTGACGTGTGCAGTAGCTTTTGCTCTGACTGTAAAACTATAAATCTGTGTGTGGCTTACACACTGCAGTTTGGCCATCCGTCTTCAAGCAACAATCCCCGTCTGTCCCTCAATCTACAGTCTGTCTCTGCACTCCCAGTTCCGGTGCAGCTGTTTTCTGACTGGTGGTTACGCCGTTTCATTATATTTCAACTTTTCTTCTACCCGCTGCCGTTTTCTGATGGTCTTCTGGTAATTGTGACTGTGTCATGATTGTGGTTGTCACCTGACATATCATGCTGGATGCTGCATCTAACAACAGAGCTTTCAAAATGGTAGTCAATTTTCCAAACAAAGGTAATGAATTTCTGTGGCATAATACGCCAATTTCTAAGGTAGTAAACAAAAGTAAGGCTGCTTACAATTACCAGTGACTGGACTGTGCCAGAGAAAAAAAATCATGGTTGAAAACTTGTCTGCATGAATGCTGAAAAAAAGCATGCATCTGGTAAATTAAAAATTGCTCATCATAGCCTGAGTTCCAGCTCTAATGGCCAGGAACGTTCCTCCACATGGAAGTAGGGTCAGTTTATAACAGAAGTTTATAAATCTAGCACAAAGGTAAGGAAATATGTTTTTGGTCTTTGTTCTAAGCAGCATCTAGTCCTCACATGCGGATCACCAGCTCTCTGTGCTTTGAGAGGCTTCAGTGGTGACAAGCCTTGTTTTATCAGTGAGGGAGATGCCATTTGATTGATTGAGTGGCCACTCTATTCATAGGTTTGCGGCCCTCATTCATTAGCACAACAGTGTAGGATATGAGAAAGGACAGAGGGAAAAAAAAAATATATATATATATATATATATATATATATATTATCACACATCCAAAGATGTGTGACCACCCAGCAATAGCCTTGATCTGGGGACCATTGTCATATTTGCACATACACTTTTTACAATGTAAACATGCACTATACTTGAGATATAGTTTATTATAATCCCAGAGGAAATATTTCAGTGGACAGCAAAACAATAGACAAAAAAGCATTCTTCTTCCATCAAAACAACTTCAGAGTTTGGAGGCTTGGTGTAACACAAATGAAGAATGTGCATCATAACTCAAAAAGTACTGTTTATTTTAGCATACAGCACCACAGACATTTGACAAAAATACAAGATTCTGCTTAAATTTATCATGTGTTTGTCTCTATCTCTACTAACATGTGTTTTCACAGACAGATTTAGCCCTTCTCTAGACACACATCTACAGGTCTGTTGGTGAAATCAATATCAAAACCCTTTAGAAGCCTGAATCAAGCAGAAAGAAACTTTTCTTTCATCTTTCACTCCCTTCGTGCCTCTTTTCTTTCCTTCAGTGTCTCAGAGCACAACTGACAATTGCTGGCAGGCCTTCAGATGCAAACAGCTGCTCTCACATTGTCACTGTGATGGGAAACTGATTATTTAGTCTGCTGTCCCTCTCTTGAGACAGCAGCAGTTTCTCTAAGCTACTAAGACTCTTAAGAGGTTCAGTCCTTTGCCAGAGGCAGCAGTAACACTGTAATGAAGCTCCTATGAAGCAACACCACAGCCTTAAACATAGCTAAGTAAAATTAGGAGTATAATCCCCATGGAAGATCTTTGGGGAACATCCCCTCAGCATCTGTTCGACACTAGCTCTGTTTTATAAAGACCAGAAGTCAAGTTAACAGAGGAAAGGCTGCCTATCATCACCTAGAGTTCTAAGGCTGTCAAAGGTTGAGCTCAATCTATTACAGTAAATCACTAATTTATCATTTCAGAAGTATTAAATCGTTAATGACATAAGTATGTTTTTTTTACAGATTCTGTGCTTTGTGGTTGATAGTGAGGATAGTGAAAAGTTTTGAGTGTAAAGTTTTTGCGTGGGCATTGTTGGATGTTATTACTATGCTTGGCACTGGACATCAAGGCAGCTGCTACCCTCATCACCAGACCACAGCCTACCCCAAACACCAGACCATGACCTAGCCCTACGTAGCTGTGAATGCTGTGTTTTGCCTCCTTAGATTTCCAATCAAGTTACTGTATCAATTTGACAAAATTCCCAAAATAGCCTTCTAACTGTACTACACCACAAATAACACAGCATCCTATAGTGGTGAGTTGGTGTGTCCTTTTTTTTCGCAGTGTGCACAACACAGCTTTTCAATGAAGAATACATGAGCAAAGCTAACAGTCTGCCCAGCTGTTTATTGAGTGTTTAACCACGGATAACAAGAAATAAAGGTGAGCAAATAGCTGACACCCTAGAAGTTGAACATTTACATGAAAACATAATGAAATACATTTAAGACAACTTCTTGTATATTTGGGTGGTTTTTTTTTTCATTGCATCTTAAATTTTGACTCTAATCATTGCTGTCTGTGGTTAATTTTAGTCTGGCAAAAAGCCACCACATGGCAGTCTGCACCACTGTCGAGTAATATGCACCTCTTAATGTCACAAAGTCACTTTAAATCTTTAAAATCATTTTAAGCTACATAAGCCTTCCAAACTCAGGATAATAGTGTCAGGACTGTGCATTTGTCATTCATGAACACCACATTACTACAAGCTATAAAATAAATGGACGAGACAAACCAAATTGGCTGGGTTAGACAATCACAGCAAAGGTGCCCTTGGGCAAAGCATTTAAAACCATTTATGTATTGAAGTCAAAATGACAGGGTGTGTATATGTATGAACTTTAACAAAACATGGTGGTATGGAAACTATGCCACAAATCCTGAGAAAGATGCTAAGAAAGACATTTTTTTCTGTAACAAACTACGGGTGAAAAAAATGAAGACAAAATAATAAAAATGTCTTACTGAGGTGTTGGACCATTGCATGCTGTAAGAACAGTTCCAGTGCATCTTGACATTTATTCTAAAAACCTCTGGAAGTAGGCTTGATTTATGGAACACCATTTGTCCGACAGATATTATCCCACTGTGTATTATGTTGGCGATTGTGGAAAGCACTGTTTATTCATATGTCTTCTGTCCCTTCACTCCCAACAAGTTATGACAGATGGCTGACTCTCCCTAAGCCTGATTCTGCCTGTTTAAAAAGAGTTTTTCCTTCCCACTGTCGCTAAATAGTAGCTCATTGGGGATTGACTGATTATTGGGGTTTTCTCTCTATTACCATAGGGTTATACAATAGAAGGTGCCTTGAGGCAACTTGCTGTATTTTGGCACTACAGAAAGAGGAAAAAAGGTGATTTACATGACTTTGGACATGACTTGTTTGTTGGTGTCAGACAGGCTGGTATGAGGTTTTTGGAAAATACTGGAATTTTCCCACACAACCATTTCTACAGAGAGTGGTCTGAAAAAGAGAAAACATCCAGTGAGCAACAGTTCTCTGGCTGAAAATGCTTTGATGATCTCAGAAACCAGAGGAGAATGGCCAAACTGCTAAAAGGAGGTCAACAGTAATTCAAATAACCACTCATTACAACCAGCTTATGCAGAAGAGCATCTCAACATGTCTCAAAGCAGATGGGGTACAGCAGCAGAAGACCACACACGAGAGTCACTCTTATTATCTAAGAACAGGAAACTGGTTCACCCAAAATCAGACAACAGAAGATTTTTTTTTTTAATTACGTGGTCTGATAAGTCAATGTCTGCTGTTGTATTTGGATGCTAGGATCAGCATTTGGTGTAAACGAAATGAAAGCATGGATTCCTCTTGCCTTATATCAATGGCTGACGCTGGTGGTGATGGTTTGGGGGATATTTGCTTAGGTTTTTAGTACCAACTGAGCATCATTTAAATGCCACAGCCTACCTGAGTATTGTTGCTGACCATGTCCACCTCCATCCCTTTATAACCATAGTAAGCATATTTTCTGATGGCTGCTTCAAGCAGGGTAACGCGCCATGCCACAAAGCCCAAACTGGTTTCTTGAGTATGCCAATGAGTTCACTCTACTCAAATGACCTCCACAGGCACTCTGAATACAGCAGAGCACCTTTGAGATGTGGTGGGATCTGTAGCAATGTTTGATGCTATCATGTCAATATCAACCAAGACCTCTGACAAATGTTTCCAGCACCTTGTTGAATCTGTGCCACAATTCAGAATTAAGGCAGTTCAGAAGGCAAAACCTGGGACTACCAAAGTGTAACTAATGAAGTAGTCATTGAGTGTAATCAATAAAAAAATCTTTGACAGAAGTTTATTTTGGTTGAACCTGTATAGCTGTTCAACTGAGGTGTAACTGCAAAGACCATGGAGTAAGATTTACATGATTTTCATACTTGTCCGATCAGTCAGATGCCCTCATTCACCTTACTGCCTTCCTCAATGGACCACTATAGACCACTCTGTGGGGCACAGGTTTGGTTCCCTCTAATTTGAATCTTTCTACATTTTCAGTATTACAAAAGATTATTCCTAAAAAATGTATCTGTATGTGTGTGTAAGTGGGTTTTCTGTCTTGTTTTATGGGAGTTCATCCTAGCTGACATTTTACAAGTGGGAGTGTCTCAGAGCCTTACAGTGCATATCAAGCTGAGAGCCTAATATGAGGTATGTAAGTTGAGGTAAGGCTGTGTGAAGCCCGAGGCTGTGAACACCAAACAGGGCAGCGGTAAGATCAATACTGGCTCTGCCACAGATGTACGAGAAAGGGGTGGTAGACGGCAGAGAGATGCTTCCTGATAGACCTGCGTTGGTCAGTAATGCACATATGCTTTTATTCAGATATATGATTATCATGTCTGACATCTACTTCTTGTAATGTTCAATAATCTTGAGGGGTAAAGTTAAATATAATGTTATCAAAGTCTTTAGGTTTAAAGGAGACATGACTAATAACTTATTCTGTGTGCCACCACCCAATATGCCACTTTGTTACAAACAATATCACCTATTTCCCTTTGATTATGAAAATACTGTTTAAAAACTAAAACTTGAAAACCTAATTATAGATGTCGAAGATAACTGCAGCCAGCTGCAAAGTGCTTTTTAATGCCAACCGGTTATATATTTTTTTTAAATTCCAACTTTTGGGTGCAGGACAGACACGCCCAGAGTAGGCAAATAAGAAACAGACATTCCCAACTGATAAAAATGTCAGTTGGAATTTGTAAAAACTTATAAATAATGGATGCTCCAAGTAGGCAGGGGAGCATCTTCAATGAGCCCAGAGTGCAGAGCATGCTTTCTCATCTCCACACCGAGGAGCCATCTTAATGACGGCGCCCGGAGACCTACCGGTCTCTATCAATCCCCCCACCCACCCACCCAATTTCCCTCAACCCACCCATCGCACCCCCCCATAAAGCCCATCTATGCTCCCGACCACAAGATACCGTGCAGAGGGGAACATGAGCTCTTAAATTAAACATTGACAGCAGCGGCCGCTGCCTGTTTTAGGCAAATCAGCAGAAAATGAAACAAACAGGGCACCTCAGGAAGATCCATGTGTGTGCAATTGAGACAATTTGGGGGTGTGGAGGAAGTCTCTTAAGTCTTGTGGAGAGAATAAAACGTAAATAATGTCACAACAGTGTGTTTGCTTAGTGAATATCTGCTTATTTGTGTTTTGTGGATTAAAGTAGACAGCTTCGATTTGGTATACAGGAAGAAGGAGAGAAAAGACAGAACTGGAAAATGTAAGTGGACTGCACTTATGAAGCCCTTTTATACCTTAAAGGACAAAGCAATTTACAATTTACACATCAAGATGCAGACATGCATGTCATGCACATGCACTGAAGTCGAGTTCAGTGTCTTGCTCAAGGAGGAGCCAACCCTAGACAGGTATTTTGCTCAAGATAATGGCAATGAGCTTCATAACATCCTGCATCATCAGGTCTGGGGTTGAACCATGACGGTGGATGAGTTAGGAACCACTATACCCCTCTCCTGACCTGCATTCAGACATAAACAGGAAATTGCTTTCAGGAAGGAAGTCATATTTTTTACAGCTGTGCCCTGAGATGAGCACAACACTATATGAGAGCTGCATTTCTAATATCTGTAGAAGACTTGCACTAGATATCGGAAATGAGCCACAAAGTATCAAACAGACAAAAGCGACTACCAAGACAGAGTGAGACTAGTGTTTTTGTTCTGGATGAAAACTCCGGTCATTGTCTTTTTCTGCAACCGTTTTCCTGTCCTTTCCTGCATTAGCCACAGAAGAACTTTGGTCTCTTTGTTTTTGTTTTTGGATTAAGATCAAGGCGCTGGATCCAGACAGGGCTTATGATCTGTCAGCATACATGGATTTATATGCCACTTACATCCTATGATTCCCATCGCATCTGCAACTTAAAGCAATAAGACTGGTAGGCTGGACATACGCTGTAGGGCATCAGCTCCTACTACTGAAGCAAATTTACAATTCTAAATGAGCCCTCTAGTCTCTTTTCTTTGTTATTGATATTAATTAGTTGAGTTTATCAACGCTACTGCTTAGAAATGAATAACCGAATAACTTGCAATTTTATATGGACATATACACACATCTTTGTGCATGTGTGTGTGCTGATAGGTGGAAGCTGAGGATGGTGGGGCAAGCAGTTCAGAGTCCTAAAGGAAGTGATTTAATGTCCAAAAAGACATGCACTTGTTTTTGCTTTGTCTCTTTCCTGTTTTGTTCTGATAGGGACTTCCTTTCCCCAGTGGGGGTGGATACTGTGTCATCCGTGCATCCATCCCATCGACCACTCACGGAAATGTCCGTGCTGCCATCCAATCCCAGGAAAGGAAAAAAAAATCCAATTTATCATAGTAACAAAATAGTTGTGTGGCACTTGTAAAAAGGAAAAAGATGAGAGACCATGAGGGAGAAGACGTTTATGTTTGTAACACTGTATGCACCAGTGTGTAAATCTATTAAGAATATTCTGAATCTACACTACATTTGGGCTTGGGGAGTTAGAGTGCTTAACCCCAGCGATGGTAACATGAGGATGATCTCTTCCTGTCTGCCACAGTATCTCTATGACCAACTCCCTTCCTTCCCGCCTAAACTGAGATACAGCCACATGTGTCCAAACACGTGCAAGTGTTATCACAATTATGACACCCCTCCTAAAAAACAAATCTACCTCCCTAGCTGTTGCTCAAACCTGAAACATATGTTAATCTTGCTTCCCTAATGTTTGGCATTAAATGGCAAAAAGGTACAAGCTTTACAATTGCAATACTTTTTTTCACATTAGTTATTTTTTCCTATAATTCGGAATATTTAATATTCCCTTTAATTGTTTTATTAAAAGTTCTCAAAAAAAAAAAACAATGCCACAGAGAGAACTTACTTCAAAGCGCGTAAGGAGGATAGCCACATGGTCTTGATAGTGAGAGGATCCAGTCCTGTGACCTTAAATTAATAGCACTCTCTAAACAATCAGGAGAACAAGTCGCCCCAAATACGAGTGAATCACAGATCAAAATATATAAACTACATCTCAAAGGTGTTGGAGTTTGCTTTGATGACATTTCTTATTGACTTTTATGGTTTTTTGATCGAGCAGCTGCTGAAGACTTTTTGGGATGACCATGGGCTATAGTGCTATTACATTAGAGATGAATAAGTTGGATTTAATATGGATTTCATAAGCCTTTTCTAGGGTGTTTATATGTCTGTTTCTCTGTGGCATTTCTAACAGTGACTAAAGCCACTAATGTCAAACTGCTTATCTGCTTTTCTCTCTGATGAGTGATTTAATGCTCAATATCACGCACACACACATACACACATTCACACATACTGACACATTCCCACCCATCATCCTCCTGGTTACTCATTCACCGTATCTACCAGCACACTTTTATGGTTTCAGTCACTCCCACACACCCATAGAGGGACATGTGCGCACACATTCACCTACAGATGGAGGAAATGGAGCTCCGTGTCTGCTAAGGATATGAGGTGTAGTGATGGCACATTAACGATAGGACCCATGACAGCAGTACGCATCGGTCTTACTGAACAAAGCATGTGGCCAGATTTAATTCAATAAGGATTGTTTAAGTGAAACAATGGCTCCTGGCCCCACTGAGGGTAAGGAAAGGGTGAGAAAGGTGAGTTTGACAGTGGTGGCTGACCAGTGTTTTTGTGTTTCAGGCTACGGATGATCCCGTGGGTTTGATGGGGTCGTGGATCAGACATATCGCTGTGGCACAGCGACATCCGCTTCTTTTTTCAGGTAACTAACAAACAAGCTGACAATGACTGGGCTGAAAAAGGAAATACAGTCAGGCATGCCCACCCATGGAACTGAAAACAATATTTAGAAGCAATATGAGTGATTATGCAGGGATTAAATGGGGAAATGTAAAACATATGCACGCAAGTCTTTGCCTACATACAAAGGACTATACTATAAAAATATTCATGGCCATTAAAAAATAGTTCCATAATTTATATCATTCATTTGTCAGACTTTGTATAAACTACAACATTATAAGGTCTGAATAGCCCTGACTGTCTGCTCAGAGTGTGGTAGAGTGTGAAAATAAATAAATAAATACTTTTTTTTTATCTTGGTGTAAGCACCAAGTATTATGTGGGACAATATGGTCACAGTACTTTTCCACACACCCACAGTCCATTCATGAAAACATGATACACCAACATTATTTTGAATGAATTGTTTGTTATTTTTGAAGTTTTTGAAACACCTATACCTACATCGTTGGTACCAGGAGGCATAAAATAAGATTTTATGTTGGAATCGGTTTTAGCAACCACTAATGATTTGCAAATTAGATAAAATTATTACACACGCCGTTAAATATATGCCTCAAACATGCATATAAATCGAATAAAGGGCAAAACTGCAGGATGTATATATGTTTTTCCACTACAGGTTTTACATTCCTCACAGTCCATTTGGTCTGTGCTAATGGAGTCTGTTCATGCAGAGCAGCAGGTCTTAATGAAAAACCTTTGGCCGGTGATCAGTGCTATTGATCAGCCTGAGCCCCAGCTTTAAGCAGGGCTAATTGATCAATCACTACATGTTGATTCAGATTAATGGAACATGACTGGCACCCCACCCCCCTCCACCCCCAACACATGAAGAGCGTAACTGCATGTGTGTTTCTGTGTGAGGTAAACCAATTCAGCATGCATATGGTTATATGTATTCCAAAACACAACAAATATGTTTGCATCATTGAGGCAAGAAAGAGTAGATGATAAAATCATGACTGCTTAAGAATGTTCCTGAGCTAAAAAAGATTCAAAGAAAATTTGAATCAAAAATGTTCCTAATAGTGTAATCTCTGTTAGTTCTGCAACAAAACAAACACATTTTTAGAGTAGATCCAAGACCTGACAGTTAAATAAGAGTGAAATGGAAGGTTTGTTTGTTTGTTACAGCCATTCAAAAAATAATGGTCATGATCTCTTCTGTACATAAACTATAGACATTTCTTTCTTTTCACATTGTGAGTTTCATCACATCAGCATTTTATTCATTTGGACATTTGTGAGACATTTTGTTATGATTAGCACATCAATTCCCGATTTATAGCCAAAAACATGTTTTGGGGGCTAACAGTTACTTCTCCAACAAATTTTAACCAATTCACTCTTCAGTCTAAGTATGAGCTAACATGGAAACAACTGTTAAATGAATGAATGAATAAATCTCACAGGTATAAACATACTTAAAACAGTAAAACATAAATAGCCAGGTAAGCAGTATTTATTAATAATACACGTATATAAAACATGTTTTAGTAACCCTGATACAGTATAACAGAAATTCGTCTTATCAGCGACACGGGTGTGTTTATGTCTGTCCGGAGAAATTGCTCCTGTTTGGTTTGATGGAGTGTCATTTCATTCATTTCTGCGGACATTTAGCAGGGTTTGCATCACAAGCACATCATAACACAGCTTAAATGCTAGAGGCGTACAGATCGAGCGGCCAGGATCATGGAATCCGTCAATTTTCAGCGTTCTCAGCCCTGGCCGATGACCCGCAGGTCACAGGCAAATAGTTGCACACACAGTCACAGCAACATGCTGACATGTTGTTGGCGTGGAAGGTCTTTGCGGTGAGTGAAGATACAAAGTTCGTCAAAGTAAACTGCAAACCCGATTGTACACTTTAACCCCCATTAACCAGCTAAACATGGATATTTTAAAGAAGCTAGTAAAGGCACGAGCCTCAGTCAAAGATTGAAAGCTGTTACAAGGAAAATTATGGAAGTGAGTGAAAAAGAGAAAAGGGTGGATGTCCTGTCATGTGGTGAATTTATAAACATACTGGAAAATTATGTAAGTAATTGGCATTTGTTCCATTACATAAATCTGTAAAATATGTGAGATCGACAACCTTTTTTCAGTTAATTATTACTTATTTCAAGGAGCAGAGCACTCTATTTTCAATTGTTTAAGGAAGATCCTGTAAATTAAAAATTGTAAAGTTTAATACATGTTATTATTAATATTAGGAAAATAATATTTTGCATTGAAAGAAATTCGATTTTTACTTATGTAGGCTGTCAATTACAGGTCTTAGAAAGAAGAGTGTCATAAATGCTTATTAGCAGGTCATGCAGCCAATGAAACAAAAATGCAATCACTATTAAATGCTACTGTTAAGTAGCATAATGGCAATGTTTTTAAATGAAAAATAATTAAGGATTAGATATCCACTGCAAAATCTCCATTACTACACACAACACTTTTTTTTGTATTGTTAATGCTAAAGCTCAGCTACGATGCCAGCAGGGCCCTGCCAGGAAGAACTAAAACAGGCCAAACAGGAAACCCTAACAACATCCCCAACACACACACACACACACACACACACACACACACACACACACACACACACACACACACACACACATAGTTCAAAACCCTCCCAATGAACTGACAGGCTGGCTGGCCAGTGGTGGCTCCACAGAGGATTAGTATTTGTATGTGTTTCTAGGGGTGGACTGGAGATTCCAGCTGGCCTGTCATGGGACTCCCAATCGCGTGTGAATGTTACTCAGAGGGAACTGTGGCTAACAGGTCCAACACTGAAACACTCAACAGACTGAAAAGGTCACCTGGGGTGATCCCAGCTGGGCATAACCAGGAATACTGTTTTTCTGTTCTGTGTACTGGGCCAAAAGAAACCATATATTAAAATAAGGCACAGAGTAAACTTTGAAGAGAACAGAGTACAAAATAAATTAATTTGAATGAATCTCAAAGCAGATGTTTACTATTGAAGTTTTTCTATGAAAAGATGAATTTAGAAATATCTTTACTGTGGTCGGTTTTTGCTTTAAAGTTCACAGATTTTTGTGTCACTGAATCAAAAGAGTTAAGATAAAAACATCTATTAAAAAAGAATATATTTATTTGCAATTTAAAAGAATTGATTAATGAAGGGAAAAAAGCATGTTCTAGTTTATACCCGGATTGTTCATTTATTTGGAATGAGATTTAAGATTTTCTCACAACACATGCATAAATGGTGCAGTGTGAGGTGGCTTAAAGCTGGCTTAATGCGGTGCCTATGCTTTGATTCTTTCCTGTAGCTCTTCCTGTATTTTTAGAGCCTAGGCTCACATATTTTACCCATTCAATAAGAGTGAGGTTTTGATAAAACAGAGCAGAACAAAACTGAACAGACCTCTTAAGTGAGGAGAAGAATCCCATGACACAGAGGACACTGCCTCTTGTTTTATAGGCAGGCAAAGTATTTTTACAGTTGGTTGATGGGCTTACAGTGTTTCTGTTTAGTCACACTTCTAGATTAAGATCGTTACACAACAAATATGTCTTAAATGTGTGTTTTCCCAATGATGCACACACAGAGCAACTTTATTTTTTTTTATCATGTTATAAATATTTATATTTGATAAATATATAAACATGTCTGTCAAAGTGCACCAAATCAGAGAGACTTGAAATTCCTTTTGGCTAAAGACAAACAGGACTATGTGGCTTGGATCAAGTTGCCCAGTGATGGTATGGTCTGTACATCAGTGAAGGTATCATTAATGCTGAACGATGTATAGATTTCTGAGAAGCATATGCTGCTTTACAGAGAGTAAATGTTTTTCAGAGAAGATACTGCACCAGTCACAGTCTGCATGTATGCCAACAGCATGGCTGCAAACTTAAAGAGTATGGCTTCTTCTAATAATATGTTATATATTCTATGATTTTTCAGGGATTCACAAATGATTATATTCATATTATAATTACATTTTATATGCATCCCAACCTTTTTTTTCCTCATAGGAAGTTTATTATACTTTTGTTCTAATAGCCTGACAACACCAATATGTTTAAAAAGTACACTTCCCAGTTTTCAGCTTTGTTCATCAAACAAAGCTGAAAACATTTTCAACACTTTCTAGCAAGTTTTCTTTGATAGTTCAATTTCAAGTCAAAACAAATCTCCAACTGCAACCACCAACCAGGACAGTCTTTGACTCTTTCCTGTGCCTGAACCAGATGATTAGTCTCAAGTCATTTAGTTAACCTTGACCAACTAACCAGACACACACACACACACACACACACACAGTAAACAGCTCACATCCACCGGTCCTGACCGACACATTCTGTTTGAGACCCCACTTCCACACAATAACCTGTGGTGTGAACTTGACTGTGTACACTCAGGTATTAGGTTTCAGACTGGGCCTGGGTCCCATAGGGCTCAAAGAGAAACAGACACTGTGATCTTGACAATGAGCGAAACTGCCATAAAGTCAAAGAGAGAGAAAGCGATAGAGAAGGGCATGGACCACCCAGTGGCTGTGAGGAAAAACAACACTGGCAAAGTCAGCTTTGGACAGTTTGAAAGTTGTTGTGTGATAGCAATTCAAAGAGTGCAAGAAAAAAAAGAAAGGATGGAGGGATTTTTAGGTAGTATTTACCTTAAAGACAAGTTACAGTCTGCCATCTTGTTTTAGATTCAGACTTGTAGTCAGACGTTACTTTGTCAATTTTTAGGACTGTCTTTCTTCATTTGTGCAAACTACACATGAGGTTAAGTAATGACACAACTCAAAAACATCTTTCACTTATATATATAAGAAAAAGTGACAAGAAGCTTATTCTCCTGACAGTATTTGCTTTTAAAGCAACAGTATTGTATTTTGTATATATATATTTATTTTGCTTTCTTTGTTATTTTTATTTTCATTTTATTTTCCAAAAACATATGATGCTACTATGCATTGTACTTGTATTCAAATTGTTATGTATAACAGCTAATGATATTTCATCGTTATACAGGTGACAACATACACCACACTTGTAAGAAGTGTTTCTATAACTGTTTCTAAGCTTTTTGTCAATTTCTGACCAATAATTCATTAACTTGACCATGAAGACATTTGTGGATCTAAATCAAATTTTAATGAAATATTAACATGACCCCACTTGACATCCCTATAAAGTTTTATACAAATTCATTCAAATTTTTTTGAGTGCTTGTAATCAAAATGATAACACGCAAGCACACATGCTTAAAAAATTACCAAAACCATAACGGCTGGTGGAGGTAACGAATTGATTTATGACATTAAATAAGAATCGCTGCTAGCAATCACCATAAGACAATTATCAACACTTCCCAACAGTTCCCTTTTATCATATCAGATTAATTTTATAACTTTATGAGGCAGAATGCGGTAGGATAACACCAGGGAAAAAAACCCTGCATGGACTGATGCCTTTGTGTTAGATATTTAACCTCACAGTGAATGAAAGAACAAAGCATGCATGGCTAATTATAAACAAGCAGCATGTATAAAAGCTGACATTTACACAAAAGTTCATTTGTTTGCTGAAGCAAGATTTATAAAAGCAGTTTTTCACTGTCAAAATAACTGTAGATATTCAATGAATTACTATTCAATATAAAACATTTAAAATGATCATTTTATAAATAATAAAGCCAGTCGTGTATGGGGGTTTGTAATGTGTGGTGTGGTTCTAGAGCTGGCCACCAGGGGGACGAGGACATGCAGAGAGCTGATCTGGAAGTTTTAATTTTATTCTGGAGAGTCAGGCAGGCATGTGAGGCTGTGGAAGAGGGAGTGGGAGATAAAAAGGCATCTTTGTTATGCCTAATAAGTAGTTTTTATTAACGTTACTCTATTCTAACCGCAATAGCACTGACATTTTATCATTTTTAAATCTCACTAATATAAAATGTTGTAACTGTGGCTGTGGTAAAATAAAATTCACTCACATATCAGTTGTTTTTTATGTTCATTTTTGTTTTAACTTGTACTACAAATGAATAACAAAAAAGCATGTTACAGCATAATTTGAATTATATCTTTTTAACTAAATATGTTCTTTTTGTGTTAAATTTAATGTTACAATGGCTTTAAATCACAATTGTCTGAATGAAATCACAATTATGTGTAGAAGGAGAAACTGTAAGTACCATGTGACTCCTGCTGCTTCTTTGTCATTGTGTGTAGTGTCAGTGTATTTATCATAGTACCTAGTTCAGTTTGTCAGTAATAGTTTTTAATAATTTTAATAATCTTTGAGTTTTATTGCACAGTGTGATGAGCTATAGAAGGCTTTTAATGGCGCTTTTTCTCTTAACAGGATTTCTGTAAAAAAAAAAAATCTAGAAAACCAAAGTAATCTTTTAAAAGTCTAATACGTCAGGCTTGTGTGGACTCAGAGAACTGTCTGAATATGTTAAACTAATACAACATTTTTTCAAAACTTGCACAATGTGTCATCCAAACATTTTTGAGCTAAAGAGATTAAACACACTTGTACTGAAAGTATATGTAACATACCTCTGTATCCAGGTGAGTGCCTTCGGACATTTGGCCATTTTCTACTATCTCTGGTACACAAGGAATGGACACCTCAACTGAAGACATAAAGACACAAAAAGACGCATAAAGTTAGGTCTGCCAACAGTGTTTCCCACTACTGAAAAGTAACTGAATACACATGAGCTTTAAGCAACTAAGTTTTATTTTTCTTTGCCTTTTATCTCACAAACTATCTGCAGGTATCAGTTCCAACAAATGGCAAAACCTGAGCAAAATTATTAAAATAAACAACACAAAGTTGTTTTAGTGTTCATGTGAACCCTCAACTTAAACAGAGTATGAATAATCCAGGGATTTCTTCCATCTCAACCAATTATAGAAGGAAACAAGACAGAAATACAAAGGATGGCCTAAAGGGACAGGATTACAAACTGGAGTCAATTAAAACAGAAAGAAAGAAAAAATGGGTAGACAAGGCTAATGATACTATACTCACCAACCTCCGTCACTCATTCACTTAAATTTATGCTACGTATCTGATATCCTCATTTGGTCTTTATTACATGAGATGAGAATAATGAGAAGAATAGTAACTGTTCAAGGACGGTTCACATGGTGACAATACCTGAACTCAATGGAGTATCAATAATGGATCAACTATCAACTATGGATCGAAAAGATTTGCAGTGGCATCCTTTGGGTGTAAAATGTGCTCCAGAATTTAGCTCCAGTCTCAAATCTTTACTAACCATATACTTATAAGACTACAATAACCATGAAACTAATAAAATGTAAGTTATAAAAATGCAACAGCGCATCCAAATGTATTACTTTGAGGCAGAACAATAATTGGTTTGTTCTTTTTTTTTATTACAGATGTGTATTTTTGTGCTAATACTGCTAATAGCAATTTGAAGAATCAGTCACCCTATTCCAGATCAATTAGTTAAAATTAAGTTACGTTAATTTACACTAGTAATTTAATTTAAATACAATATAAAATTCTGCATGGCTAGTTAATAGCTAGCTAATAATCTGCAAATTAATAAACAAGGCTTAAATCGGAATCACGACTGGGTATCATGCTTCATTTCTTTTGATTAGCCTACGATAAAAATTAAATCTTTGTTAAATCTGCTAGGGAAACTGTCTAAAGCAGCAACAGCAGACATCGATGCATTTTTTAATAAGTCAATCGTAGGAATTTTGCTACCTACTAATTATTTGTACATGTCATAGGGCAGAAACTCGGCTTTTACATTTTTATGTCCCCGGCTGTCTGACAATCTGTATGTTAAGCATGAAAGTTACACACAGATATATGGACACAATCTTGGTCGGTTTTATCATAGTCGTGAACCCATCTGCCCTTTCTGTCTGTCTACCTGTCTGCCTCGCTCCTCTGGTTCAGGGCCTGTCATAACCGCTCTTCAACAGGCCCCCAGTGTCGGGATTAATCTCCCTGGTTGACTGCTGATCTGAAGGTGGAACGGCCACCATCCACCAACAGCAAAACTAATTTAACTGTGTCACTGCGTGACACTCCCCCCCACCATCCCCACTAACCCCAGACATGCACACACATTACAAAATATCTTCATCTGTCTCTGTCTCATCTACATGGTAGAGGGCAGGAGGGTGGGTGACTAGTCCGAAGGAGAAAGGTCAGAGCACTGAAGGAGTTCATCATTCTGAGGTGTCAGCACTGCTCTTTAGGAAAGCAGATGAAGGGGAGATGAGGGAGGAGAGCATGGGAGGCAGGGAGAAACAGAGAAAGAGGTTAAGGGGGGGGTCTGTTTAATGTTTGTGTGGTTATTGGTTATCAGCCAAAGGTTTGTCATGGCCCAGAGACTTGGCTGGCAGCCACTGAGTGCAAATCACTCATGGTTTGCATTTAATAATCATGTCTTTTCTTTGATTGTAGCCTAATTATGACAAAAGTGCACACACTCTCACATCTTACCAGCTATGAGTAGTCATTTGGTGGTTAAAACAGACCAGGGGGTTTATAGAAGCAGCAGAAGCTGGTACTCAAACACACAGAAGCACACATTCAGCCATCCAGAAATGATCACACAATGCATCCTCTGCACTTGCTGGCGTCTGGCATGAGGTAAACAGCTTTCAATAGCATCAAACCCAGTGCAGTTTGTTTGGGACCATCTGTCCAGTCTATTGTGTTCCTCTGTTATGGCTCTTTGGAAGCCCATTGGAGAACAGCTGATGTTTGGGCTCTTACAAAGATCCCAGCCAGGCCCTCGGGATCCTGCCACACTGTGTAATGTCCATTTCTTTCCCTCCTATTTTGGCTGTGTTTGGCAATATAAAGTAGCTTGCAGACTGACATGTAGCAATTTGCATGTTATAGCATCTCCGCTATCGTTTCACTACAAACACAGGACAGGCTATGGAAGGAATCCAAATGTGACATTTATTAGCTGTGGTTTTTGGATTCAGTAGATATAGAAGCTATAGATACAAAGTTATGTAATTAAATAAACAAATGAAATGTAAGTGCTATCTATTACTCTGTCATTAGAAAAAAATATTCAATCAAAATTCAGTTATTAATGGTGATGTATGGTGAATGGTGAATGGTGAATGGTGACGTAAAAGGGTTGAATCCAACTACATACTTTCAGCTATAAGGTGATAAACACTAACTGAGTTACAAGATAACAGTTTTTAATTCTGTGTCTGACAAAAAGAAAAGCCACTGAGATGGATGTCAGGGTAACACCATAGTTTAGAATTTCAAGAAGAACCTATGGCAGTTTGTAATCTAAATGTAAGTTGGTTTTTTTTATTGGTTGTCTTATATGCGTTTGTACGACTACAAACCAAACCACTGTATACTACATGACCAACCAGAGTTCAGACGATCACTCCAACATGAATAACCATCTCTTTGAATGGCAATATCTGTCAGGAAACTGACTGATTCTACAACATTTAGCTGCTAAATCACAAAATCGGCTCTAACGTTACATCAAGGTGTAAAGCTTAATTTCCAGCTGTGAAAATCATGTCAAGACTGAAATGCTCAAACCCTACAAGGCAGCGTTATCACTATTAGTATATAAATATAGTTTATTCTTGCCCACATTGTTAGAGCAACCTCTATATTTGTGCATCCAGCAAGCTGAGTTGCTTAACAAGTAAACATTTAACAAGTAAATTATTATTTACTTGTTAAATTTTTATTATCTAGTAATTTCTGATCTACTACTAAGTGGTGTCATACCATCCCATCTGCAAGAATACCAGTATAAATTTTTTGGTGTGAAAAAATTGTCTCACGCTATCGATGATATAGCAATGCAATGCATTTATGTTTCCTAGTACAAGCCCATACATGTCTAAGCCTCCAATCAAGATTTAGTGCCTTAAAAGGTATTTCAATAGTAAGGAAATGGTTTGGCAGCTAGAGTCCACACCTCCAACAAAGCGCTGCAAAATATGCAAGAAAAGTGTTCCTGCTAAAGTTAGAAATGCAATAAACACTTGAAGCAAAAATACACTGTTGACTACCGCCAAGGTATGAAGTCATGCAATGAGAAGTTATTAATAGCAGTTGATGTGCTGCCCACAAGTTACTGTAGTTGCTACCATACGATACGCAGATTAAATAATAGATAGAAATTATTGATGGGGTTCGGTTTGCTAACGGCATGATACCATTCCAAACGGTGGAAAGGCAGGGCTTTAGGCAAAATTTTAAGAAGCTCGGCCCAGGACGCATCCTGCCAGGTATATCTTTTTTTTTTAACTTAAGTGTTAAGCAGATGTTTGCTTTCTAATTAAACAAGAAAACCAAGGAAACGGTATGACTACATATATATATAAAATGCTGTTAATTCTGTCATCCAACAAGCTGCACTCACTGGTAAAATCTTCATTTTTTATTTATCACTATCCCAAAATACCTACAAATATTGTGACATAATCTTGAGGCTATATCACCCACCCCTAACTATTCACTTACTGCTCACATGTAACCTTCCTAAGATTGCTGGTGATTATATAAATATAAAGATCCAACCAGGATAACACAATTATGTAAGACGATTGCTAAACTACAACTATTATTATTACCAAGTTGCATTAAAGCTGTTGTAAAAAAAAAAAAAAATTACATTCCAAAAGACAGCTGTGAACCAGGGCCAGGTACAGGAAGTTTTCACTTCTTTCCACCCAGCATGCCCCTGGCCTTTCCAACTTTCAGTCAATTGCTGAAAAAAGCCAGATGCAGGCAGGATAATCACCATCTAATAAGAGGTTATATTGAAAGCAGGCCGTCGGTTACATATAACAAGCTTGGAAGATGCGTGCACACACATACACAAATATACAGAAGAAGAATGCATACGGACACATAAGAGTTGGGGCAGGTGTAATTATGGTGCACCAAGACAAAGTTCAGAAAGAAGCAATCACTCACACTCTGTACATATATGGACAAGCATGTCCATATAACAAAAGTAATGGTTTTGGTAGTTCAAAGTACAGTTGGCATATATTAAAAAGAATTAGCCTTGGTTCATGGTTCTTAAACTAATGTTACCTTCACCAGTTAATACTGGCTTCACAAGGGATATTTTCCAGAAACGAAATAGAGAGGTCTGAAGGCTTTCAACCATTAGGATCAAGTCTTCATACATGGACTTGGAACCAATTTTGGGGAAGCATGAGAAATGCAACATTTAGGGATCTGGCCAGTAAGCAAAAAAGGACAAACATGTTCTTCCTAACAACATACCTTGGTTTTCAGCCGTTTCATCTATTGACATTTCTTAGGTTGTCCAAAAAGACAAAAATGTGTCATTTGATAAATGTGTGGTACTATTATAACCCACATGCTTGGAATTTTTTAGTTGAGTGACTTATTACCATGTTGAACAGACAAGGCATGCATTTCTTCTTCTCTCCCAATTATAGTATGAGGAAGCTCTTTTGGAAAATAAAAAAAACAACCAAAAATCCCAAGCCCGCCAAATGCCAGATGCTGTGGGGAATGTAAATAAAAAAAGACTGCAATGACTTGCAAGACTCATGAATCCATATTTCATTAACAACAGGACACAGAAACCATATCACATGTTTAAACTGAGGCATTTTACTATTTATTGCAAGACTCATGAATCCATATTTCATTAACAACAGGACACAGAAACCATATCACATGTTTAAACTGAGGCATTTTACTATTTAATGCAAAATGCTGAATTTCATGGCAGCAACATGTCTCAGAACAATTGGAATAGGGACAAAAAAAGGCTGTAAAAGGAAATGGCACTAAAAGAAAGCTCAGGTTAATTAGGTTAACTGGCAATAGGTCAGTAACATGACTAGTTATGAAAATAGTGTATTGGACAGGTAAGAGTCAATTGCAAAAAACACTGCATCTACAAATTGTGGAACAATCTCAAAAAAAATTAAGCTGGGAAGACTTTAAATATTTCATCTTCGGTAAATAATATCATCAAAAGATTCTAAGAATTTGAAGAAATCTCTGTGCGCAAAAGACAAGGCCAAAAATCCATGCTGGATGCCTGTGGTCTTCAGGTCCTCATCCAGCACTACATTAAAAACAGGCATGACTCTGTCATGAAAATCACTGCATGGGCTCAGGAACACTTCCAGAAATCATTGGCTGTGCCACCCAGAAATGCAGGTTAAAGCTCTTTCATGGAGAGAAGAAGTCATATACAGTATACTGCCAAAAGTACAGGGAGTGCAGAATTATTAGGCAAATGAGTATTTTGTCCACATCATCCTCTTCATGCATGTTGTCTTACTCCAAGCTGTATAGGCTCGAAAGCCTACTACCAATTAAGCATATTAGGTGATGTGCATCTCTGTAATGAGAAGGGGTGTGGTCTAATGACATCAACACCCTATATCAGGTGTGCATAATTATTAGGCAACTTCCTTTCCTTTGGCAAAATGGGTCAAAAGAAGGACTTGACAGGCTCAGAAAAGTCAAAAATAGTGAGATATCTTGCAGAGGGATGCAGCAGTCTTAAAATTGCAAAGCTTCTGAAGCGTGATCATCGAACAATCAAGCGTTTCATTCAAAATAGTCAACAGGGTCGCAAGAAGCGTGTGGAAAAACCAAGGCACAAAATAACTGCCCATGAACTGAGAAAAGTCAAGCGTGCAGCTGCCAAGATGCCACTTGCCACCAGTTTGGCCATATTTCAGAGCTGCAACATCACTGGAGTGCCCAAAAGCACAAGGTGTGCAATACTCAAGGCCAAGGTAAGAAAGGCTGAAAGACGACCACCACTGAACAAGACACACAAGCTGAAACGTCAAGACTGGGCCAAGAAATATCTCAAGACTGATTTTTCTAAGGTTTTATGGACTGATGAAATGAGAGTGAGTCTTGATGGGCCAAATGGATGGGCCCGTGGCTGGATTGGTAAAGGGCAGAGAGCTCCAGTCCGACTCAGACGCCAGCAAGGTGGAGGTGGAGTACTGGTTTGGGCTGGTATCATCAAAGATGAGCTTGTGGGGCCTTTTCGGGTTGAGGATGGAGTCAAGCTCAACTCCCAGTCCTACTGCCAGTTTCTGGAAGACACCTTCTTCAAGCAGTGGTACAGGAAGAAGTCTGCATCCTTCAAGAAAAACATGATTTTCATGCAGGACAATGCTCCATCACACGCGTCCAAGTACTCCACAGCGTGGCTGGCAAGAAAGGGTATAAAAGAAGAAAAACTAATGACATGGCCTCCTTGTTCACCTGATCTGAACCCCATTGAGAACCTGTGGTCCATCATCAAATGTGAGATTTACAAGGAGGGAAAACAGTACACCTCTCTGAACAGTGTCTGGGAGGCTGTGGTTGCTGCTGCACGCAATGTTGATGGTGAACAGATCAAAACACTGACAGAATCCATGGATGGCAGGCTTTTGAGTGTCCTTGCAAAGAAAGGTGGCTATATTGGTCGCTGATTTGTTTTTGTTTTGTTTTTGAATGTCAGAAATGTATATTTGAATGTGGAGATGTTATATTGGTTTCACTGGTAAAAATAAATAATTGAAATGGGTATATATTTGTTTTTTGTTAAGTTGCCTAATAATTATGCACAGTAATAGTCACCTGCACACACAGATATCCCCCTAAAATAGCTAAAACTAAAAACAAACTAAAAACTACTTCCAAAAACATTCAGCTTTGATATTAATGAGGTTTTTGGGTTCATTGAGAACATGGTTGTTGTTCAATAATAAAATTATTCCTCAAAAATACAACTTGCCTAATAATTCTGCACTCCCTGTATTTGCTCGTCTGCCTTGAGTGACATAATCCCTAGGTTTTAATATGATGTCAGCCCACCATTGGCAGCTGTAGTAGCTTCAGCTCTTCTGGGAAGGCTTTTCACAAGGTTCAGGACTGTGTTTATGGGAATTTTTGACCATTCTTCGAGAAGCACATTTGTGAGGTCAGACACTGATGTTGGATGAGAAGGCCTGGCTCGCAGTCCTCACTCAGTGTTCTATCGGGTTGAGGTCAGGGCTCTGTGCAGGCCAGTCAAGTTATTCCACACCACACTCAGTCATCCATGTCTATATGGACCTTGCTTTGTAAAGTGGTGCACAGTCATGTTGGAACAGGAAGGGACTATCCCCAAAATGTTCCCACAAAGCATTAAATTGCCAAAAACCCTGTTCAACCCTACTCCATAGTCCTCCCTTCACCAAACTTTACACCTAGCACAATGTAGTCTGAAAACTACCATGCAGCTGGTAACCACCAAACCCAGATGGGTTCATTGTATTGCCAGTGTGATTCCTCTCTAGAGAGTACGTCTCCACTGTCTCTAGAGTCCAGTGGCAGCGTGTTTTACATCACTGCATGCAGTGCTATTAGCTGTATATGGTGCTCAGACCGGTCCTGCAGCTGGTCCCGGCGAAATACCGTCGCCTGCTCCCTCTGCGTGGCCGCCAGCACCTCCCCTGGCTGGCCCGGTCACAGTTCTACCATGCCACGCTCCTGGGTTTCGGCATCACTATAGAAGAGGAATGACGAACCTGACCACGTTTCAACACTTTTCAGCATTTTCCTTTTAGTTCCTGTTGTTGTCTTAACAAACACACGGACGTCGCTTTTCAGCGGTGTCCTGCACATAACAACAACAACAATTCAGGACCCAGTTCACTCCTTTCATGCAGGGGAGGCATGATGAGCTGATTGAGCTCAGGCGTATCAGCCTCCCCGGCAGCCGCACCACGAACCACGCCCCACCACAGGCTGTCATCAAAGTAAAAATTACCTTATTTTTTCCTACATTTTCTCAGTTGAATATTTGTATGGTTTCTATGTTGCATTGTGAGATTCACAAAAACAGGTTTGCTTTTTGTTTTTGTTGAAACTTTACAAACTGTCCCAACTTTTTCAGAGTTATAGTTCTACAATACCGTTTGTGAAAAAACTTGTAAACTGGTTGACCTTTAGAAGAGGAGAAACCCATTAGATAGGTGAGGGAACGCAGTTTCAAAGGGGATATAGTTAGAGTAGGATGAGAAAGTATTTGATGTTGTCATGCAGGATGAGTAAGGCAGATGCAGAATTAGAATAACTGATTACAAACTTCAGTTATTCCTTTCACAGTTGTTTCAAAAGAGCTGACTCTGCATCTTCAAAGTGCCAACTTTTCTGTTACATTTTGCCACCCCAGTGAAGACTGGGCACAAATCTCAACCCTACTCTAAACACACAAATAAAATATGTGACTTCATAACTAATTCTATGTGGAAACATGCAGGGCAGCATCTTAATACAAAAACAGCCCTCCTTAGAAACATCTATAGTCGTACTTTCATCCTTTCAAACATGAACGCACACAACAGAACCGTCCGTCCCGATGGACACATCTCTCGCGTGCTCTTACACAGCACACCCAGTGTCCTGCTCTTACACCATCAGCAGCATCAAAAGAAGAATCTATATCCTCCCTTCTGTCTTTTTTTTTCATTTGAGTGACTATGAGCAGCACTAGCAGCAGCTGCAGCCTCTCTCCCTACTCGTGCTCAGCCAGGGTAAGGCAATAGGTTTAGCAGGCGAGGAGGCGAGGCAGATTTATGGCGGTGGATGTGACCTCTGGGGCCGTAACACGGTGATGGGTGAGTGGCTCTCAACGGTAAGCTACTGGCACTTGACAAAGTGCCCGAAGCAGAATGAATTTACTTCTCTTTTCCTCAATCATCAAGCAGCCACTGCCCTGACCCCCATCCTGAATGCTATAACAAGATCTCCCATCTCACAAGGGCCTGAAAAATTTACTGTCACATCTACTTTTCAATGAGCTCAAGTGAGCACTTCTTTCACCTTCAGCGGAGCAGGTGCCGGTGTAGAGGAGGGCTAACCTGTGTGTTTTATGTGGTGTGTGTCTGTGTGTATGTATGTGTGTGCATGTGTGTGTCAGCGAAGCAAATAAACATACATGAAGAAATTTGTGGATACACATGTAAGCTAGTCCACACATTTGCTCCCTCAATTCACCCCTAAGTTATCCAAAGTTACTCTCTTGTGCATCTCAAACAATAATATCTAAAAGTACAAGGTAACAAATTAAGAAAGAAACAAAGACGCACAAGGCTATACAAATCTTTAATGGCTGCACACACACAAGAAATCTAGTATCCCTACACACACAAGCACAGAATAAGGTTGCCAGACAGGGACACAAAGGGCACTGCTATACGGGTGTCAGTAGACACCTCTACCATTTATATTAGAAGTCAATCTACCTTATCACATCTCTTATACACACACAAGCACACACCGCAGGCATTATGAAGAGTATGTGTTTGCCAGTTTTCATCAGCTTGATGGCAGTACAGTTGGACTTAATGACCCTGATATCTTTTTTATATGCAGTCGATAAATCTTGGTGCACACACTTAAATTTCACCTTTCTTGCACTATACTGTAGTCACTGAGGTGAAATCACAGAGAATGTGACAGCACTAAAGGCAGAGCAAAGCAAAGATTATAATAATAGTGCAGGTACGTCAGGAGCTTCATTACATCAGGTATAAATAACATGCATTGCTTTTTTGTTCCAATTTCGTCTGGTTAACAGTCAAATAAGTGTGCTAAAAAAATATAGGACAACTAAAGAGCAGGTGCAATGTAAGGAAGAAATAAACTCTATATGTCTTTGCATTTATACAAACTTTGCACAAACTTAATAGCACTAAATTTCAGTTATTAATGGGAACATTTTCAAGTCTCTGTAAAGGATAAAGATAGGGCAAATGGCTCTTATCAGCTGGTCTTTGCTGTCGACTTAATCTCAAACTGATGTTGACTTGACTACTGGAAAACACTGACACCGCTGGTCTTTGTTGCAAATCATTTTCATTTCCTTCTTTACAGATTTAATTTCCATCCAATGATGAATTCCCAAAAAGAAGAGGTGACGTAAGGGCAAATTAAAGAGCAGAGCAGCATGGTTCCAGTTCACAGTAGTGTACGATTTAAATGGTTACAAATTGGTTTAAATGGCAAACTGTCGATGGATAGTTACCACACCAATCCATAAACAGTGTATTAGACCAAAAGAAAAAGGGTTATGCCTGTGGTTAATTTTCTCAAATTCAGTCTTTAAAATGTCATAACTAATTCAGTCCCTTTTCTTTTATGAGCCCACTCTCACCCACTGGGATAATGTTATCATGATGAGCCAATAAAAATCAATGATTAAACATGTGTAATTTTCCAGAGACAATGTATTAAAATTTATTGTCTCTCTCCCTCTCTCTCTCTAGCGAGCCATTACATCAGCCCTGGAGCGGCAGACACTCCGCAGCTTACAACTGAAAATAAAGGACAGCATTAAAAGCTATTCGGTAAGCCACTGTAAAATTGATCAAGCTATAAAAGCTGCTACGTCCTTGCCTCCCTCTGCTGTCCAGCCGCTCCAAACCCAAAGATAGCATTATGATTGTGGAGGAGAGAAGATGGATAAAGAACTACAGAAAAGAAAGACACCAAAACTGAGAAGAAAGCTAGAAAAGGAGATAAAATGTATGTAAAACAACCAACCGTATATATATATACATATATGTATATATGTATATATTGTATATATACAAATATGTAATATGATTGGCAGAGATGAGCTGTGATTTATTTGCTGATTCAATTAAATTAGTTTCAATTAAGCTAGTTACTATGTTTAACACAGCAAGGCATACAGTACACTTCCCTACAGTTTTTATGCATTTCAAGTCTTCTTTTTGTCACTTTTTATTATTTTTGTGTGAAAGTTAAACCAAACAAAGAAACTGTAATGCTCTAGGTCAGCATGTTTATTTGGCTGCCCTGAAAATTTGATCCTCTACAGTTCAAATTCAGCTGTTTTACAAACTTTGGCTTTTCTTGTACTATTTGCATTATTTATTGTTTCAATTTTTATTTGTCTAATGTATCTCTGCCTCACCTTTTCTCCCTGTCCCTTGTGCTGCTGTAACCAGTGAATTTCCCCTGTGTGGGATTGAATAAAGTCCATGTGTATGCCTCCTGCAGGTCATTAGAAAGAATGCAGGTTTAGGGCACACTAGCACTGGCATGTCATTGACTTAGTCCATGTTTAATATAATTAGTATATAATTAGTACAGCAAGTATGTCAGCATTTCTATCATGTGGCTACACTTCAGCAACTTGAAAAAGATTTTACAGGGATAGATTTAGTCTGTTAAATTTTATTTTTGTGTGTCGCAACAGTGGCCAAGTTCACAAGATCACTGCAAAACTAGAAGTAAAAAAGTAAAAGGATGAAGTGCAACTCTATATAGGCACTTTCATGTCATCTTATTGACTTTCCGATCCAAAAACATTTCATGGCACTGCAAAAGCAAGACATGCTCATACTACCACCTAGTTAAGAAGAACATGCTCTAAAAATTGTGCAATGCTCAACAATAACCCCGGGGACTTGTCGTTTGAGAATCAGTATAAATGGTATGCTACTTGGGCCTTTCTATTGCAGCTCTAAAATTAGAAGAAATGAGACAAAATTCCACTGGCTACGAGTGTTGCTGTTGGCTCAATCAGTGGCAGTGGCTCGGCAAACTGCGTTTTTCTTTTAACTTTCAATTCTCCTAAGCATCCGTGCTTCACAGCCCCTAGGGCTATTGCCTTTCTCAATCTGTCCCTGGAGAGGCAGGAGTTATGGTCCCTGTCGATTGAGGAGAAAGGGATGTTATTCCCCTGTCACCTCCTGGTCTCGCCGCCATCCTCCCTGCCCTGATCTACGGCCTAACCTCCCCACCCCCAACCCCTTACTGCCTTCCTCTCTCCCTTTTCCCCACTTTGCTTTGTCGTAAGCTAGCAGCTATGCCGTTACCATCGGCGGTTTAGATTGGGATGATGGAAAAATGTTCTGAGGGAGGTGGCGGAGGAACTGATATTGGTTCAGAGGCACTGCTGGCAGCTGTGCGATGGAAGTAGTGGTAAATGCTTTAGCACTATGGTAAGATACTTTCAGAAAAGATTGGTTTGTGTGATGTGTAATGTGTGTAAACATATGAAAGAGGTGCAAGTAAAAAAAAGAAAGTATGGAAATCCATCCACCGATTTTCTGAACTATGTATGTAATTCAGGGACCCAGCTGACTTTGGGTGAGAGGCAGAATATACCCTGGATATGTCACTAACAGAATGGAAACATACAGCTTCTAATTTAGGCTGATTTTGCATATTGTGGCTCTGCTTTATGAAATGCACACTTACTAGAGCACAGTGTACCCTCTTTGCTGGGAAGGGGTTGAGGTAACCTACAAAACAGCCTGACCCAGGGGAGGTGACCTACGCCTGGCCAAATGCAGGACCTTGAATGACACCCTTGATAGTGGAGCAGTGACAGGGTTAAACATAAAAGGCATTTAGCTGACGATTAAATGTGGCAGGTGCTGACTCTATGTCACAGGAATCCCTAAAGATTTGGTTTCATGTTGGACAGCTGACTGCTACTGAATTAAATCAATGTAATATTTTTTTCAGGTGTCTCGGTTTGATTTAATCTCATTTAGATTTAATTTCACCAATATGCTCTTTGACGTCACAAACTAAAACGTAATGTTACACGTTTTTAAAAATGCTTGATAGATCGTGGGATTGCTGAGCAGCCAAAGATGTGAAAATGCTTTCGGTGGATTCAAAAGCAAAAGAGTTACATGTGACTCATCGTTAACAACGAAAGCATCTGCATGCAGCAATCCTTCAAGACACAAAAACTTGGCTGTGTTGAAATCCGACTGGACAAGTTTGTATGGGTATTTCAGTGTGTGCGATATGAGTTTAATTTGTGGTTTGGAAAAAGTTTCCAGCAAACTGCTGGCCCAGTGAACATCAGTGCAGCTGACACAAGACCAACAGAGGACTTCAAGAACTCAAACCCATTTCCATACTGACCAGTGTTCCTTTTTTTGAACTATTATGCACCTTAGGCAAATCTTAGGTTTGTGAGGGTCTCTCTGGGTGAAGGAATAAATAAATAAGCAGATAAATAGATGAATAACCCAGAGGAATGGGAGCCCGTGCAGCTTGGCCATCCATCATATATCCTATTACCCCACACTCAGCGGCTCCTGCAGTATGTATAATGTAGTCAACCTCCATAAGCAGATACAAATTCAACTCTTTTCCTCCTCAATTTGTTATATCTGACAACGCCACAGCTTGTGCCGTGTTGTTTCTTTGAATTATGAATAGATTCTCTCCACCAGACTTTCGCCTGCGCATGATAGCGTGGAGCTGTTATGCAGAACAGCTGTGGAAAACAAATTCGTAAAGCTTGGAACGCTCGGTAGCGGTTGGGCGAATATGCATAAACAGTTGCGCTTAAAGCCACTTAAGAACAACCAAATGGGTTCAATATTTCATCTCGGGATTTCTCTTATTGGGTGTGATAAATAACAAAATGTCAGGATGTAATACAAGTTCAGGAAATGCAGTTGTTTAAGTGTTTCAAATGGCCTAAGAATTTCGGGGAGATTTTTTACATAGAAAAGCGACACCACAGAAGTGGAGCAGGTCACACAGAGGCGGAGCAGAAGAAAGATGAATGCCAGTTAACAAATCAGACGCAAGAGCCCGAGTGAGAGAAACCGAGTTGGAGGGAGGAAGAGGAATGTAAATACATGGCAAACTGACCGCTGGCTGTTTGTTTGGGTATTTACACTGCGAGGCTACAATCAACTCCTCAAAGCTTGAGCCCACATGACAGGACCCATTTCAGGGCCACACATGCTCTAAACATCCAAACCAACGAGCCAAGTCTCAGTTTGCACAAACACACGTGCGTGCACAAGCACACACCAAGCCCCAAAGACTTATCCAGTTATTCGTCTATCACTTCAAAATCTCTTCAAAACTGATACAAGGGAAATGCAATTTAATTCATGCACAGAGCGAGAGCAAGGGAAGGTAACTTGTGAGGAAGTGATTTTTGGGGGGGACTTGGCTGAACTTTTGAGCCCTGTTTGGTTAAAGCAGATGTAGAATTAGCACACATCACTTTGCATCAGCGAGACGTTGAACACAAGCTGCCGTTCAGAGGCCAAATACCTCTCTGTCACAGAGACACATGCACACCTCTCCTCCAGGATCTGTGATTTGGTTGTTGCAATTATCAATTTGATATCAATGGATTCTTCTTCTTCTTCTTCCTGAAGTAGGTTTGGTGTCCCCAAAGAAAAACTAAGTCAAAACAGAGCTAACACCAGACACACTTGAGCTATTTAAGTTTGTCTTATGAGTGGAAAAATAAACAGTAATTACAAATGGCCTGTATGCAAGGTGCAAGGATATCACAACTTGACATTATGAAAAGCTGTAATCGCATTTCAATTCATTTTACACAATCTGCAATCAAGGAAATTTTAATCGTAATGCATTTTGACAGATCTACATATGCACATCTAACTAAATTAAAACAAAAAGCGTGCAGAAATAAAAGGGTCAAACAGGTGTTCGTCACATAATAGCAGCTTAGATATTGTTTAATTGAACTGTGTCAGATTTAACATTTGTAAATGTTAAATCAGCTTCCATATATTTTCACTGCTGTTCATAATGTAATGATACAGCTACTAATGTTAACATTGTTGCTTAACAACACATGAATTAGGGTTTTATTTGTGAAATTATCATGACATTTGACACAGCCCTGTAGCCCACACAGTCACTGGCCTATAGACGTTGTCATACAAATCCAGAAAGCGATACTACAGCAATCACCCACGTGAATTTGAAACATGCTGTCATTCCACAAGGGAATATTTCAATTTTTTGTGTATTTCTGGAGCTGGGGATCCTGTTGCATGTCAATGAACTGGGCTAAACATGCATGACAAGTGATGGTGTCCGGGTGGAGGGATGTAAGGGGGAGACAACCCTCTGGTAGTGTCTGTGTGATCTGTGTGTAATCTGCAGAGAGATGCATGCAATATACCGCCACACCACTTTCTATCGACAAGGCCCCTAATTGCAAGATATACTGAGAAACACATGTTCTGAAAAGAGGAAGAGAAAAGGGTGTCAGATGTCAGCAATGTGCAGGCATATGGTTCCTACAAGTAAGGTTACTCAAACTGGAAACGACACCAGAAATATGGTTTACTATTATTGTAACTGTCCCTGAGACAGCTAAAATAAAATTGTTTATTTCATATGTTTCTGTGATAGATTCATGCTCAATTTAGTTCATTTATTTATAAGATAAGATGATAAAAGTGTAACATTGATTAAAAAACATGTCTAAAATATGTGATTACAAAATATGGGTTTGTTAAATATGTAAAGTGCTGTAAAGTTTGTATGAGGTAGACTTTGTAATGGTCACATGACCAGAGTTTGGCTGAGAGCACAACCATGGCATTGTGGAGCTAGCATGGATACAGAGCTACAGATGCATATACAGCCTCAACGTTAATGTTAGTCTGCATGTGGTCCAAGAGGCGCACACGGTATGGTTTCATGTATATTGTTTCATATGTGTTCTACATTGGTAATAAGAGGGCATTTTAGTGATTTCCATTATTTTGCATTTTTTCTGTTCTGCTTGCTCAAGACTGTTTATGGACACTGACATGAGAGACACTCTGATAAGCTCAAAACATTTATGTTGTAAACTTTGTGTTTCTTCAGTTTTCACGGTGTCTGAAGACAATAAGAGTGAGAGAGAGAGAGAAAGAAATTTCCGAAGACATCAGTATGATGCGTGGCCATTCTTTGTTGGACCCCTGTAGTTACAATTATAAATTTATAAGACTGCACAACACTTCACAACACCTTTTCTTCATTAGAGTCACCTGGAAAGCGAAAGAATTTGGGCAGGTGACCCATCAGTTTCTCTTTGTTTATAACTGGGCCTGTAGGTTTTAAATTAAAATTACATCAGACCTTTAGTAAAATCTATAAAGTGCACAACTAGAACTGCAATAAAAATACATTGAGAAATAATTAGATATAAACTGGACACAAAAAAGAATGAAAAAGCCATAGAAAGCTCCATAATACAGTCCACTGAAGCAAAGGAGACCCAACAGAAAAGCTAAATAACCTCTGAGTTTCGTAACACGAACCACCAAATGAAAGATGAGCAATTGTCCGTCATTGCTGAATAAGAAGCTTTAACAAAGTAAAGAGATGACGTGACCTAGTGACCTAGCATTACTTCACTTTAAAAGGCCTCGCAACCTTCCACACAGCTATTACGTGGGGCTTTCTGATCAAAAACAAAACACTTACACCAACATCTGCACATCCCTTTCAGTTCCAGTGTCCCCAAACTTCACTACCTACTCCCCTTTTGTTCTGATTTCTCACTGAATATCACTACTTAACATAACTCGCTGTCTGCTTTGAATATCTGTCCCAATCATGCAGAAATTTACACCCACTCAGAAACAATTAAGATACCAGTATCACTCAGCAGATCCAATGGTTATTGTTAGAAAAAAGAAAATTATCTGTTTGTTATTTGTACCTTAATGGAATACATAATCATTATAAAGTTGTGACTTTATAAAAAAGCCAGATTTTGTTTATTTTTATGAATTTATTACTGATTCAATCAAGCATAAGAAATGCCTCCTTGTCACTGTGAGAAATGGATCAACTAGTATATTAGTGTTTTCACAACATCACACACTCTGTGTTAGAACAGTAATAATAGAAGTTACAGCTACAAAATAATAGCAATGTAGTGGTGTATGAGTTCTGGGCCAACAACCCCACTAAATCACATGCAGGTGATTGCATTTGCAGTGGACTTCATAGCACAGAAGCAAATTGGAAGGGCACCAAATGGGCTAAGTAATAATATCTGACACTCAATTATTTCTACAGTTGTGTTACATCAAAAACATTATTTTTTTGCCGCTCAGTTTAATTTGTCTTGGTGCATGGCAGGTTCAGTCATGTAACTGTGGCATATAGACTGATTTAACTACTGTGCCCCGTATGAATAAGAGAGGCGGTAATACTGCTGAGGATCATGCAGATCAGCTGCAAAGGAAATGCTATAAATCACAGTTTGAGAGGTGCACAGAACAGCAACAAGGAGCAATAACTCACAGCATATGTACTTTTCAAATGTGAATATCATTATTGTACAAGTCATAAACTGTTACCCACATAATATTTATCTACTAAAGACTAGACTGTAATGTGATGCTCGATTGTTCTATGTCCTCTAACAACACATGGTTAGCGACAAAAGGACTAATTCTCTAATGGACATTTTCTAATAGAGACCGTATCTAATCATGAGGATAACAATTAATAATAAATAAAGGAGAAAGATTCTTTCCTATTTCTAGGTCAGCAATCAAATTTGACCCAATTTTGTGCCAATAAAACCTGTGAATAAATCCACTTTTCTTTAATTCCCTTCCTTCCACGGGCGATCGTGACTCAAGAGTTGGCAGTTTGTCTTGTAATCAGAAGGTTGCCAGTTCGAGCCCTGGCGCGGACAGTCTCAGTCGTTGTGTCCTTGGGCAAAACACTTCACCCGTTGCCTACTGCTGGTGGTCAGAGGGCCCGGTGGCGCCAGTGTCCGGCAGCCTCACCTCTGTCAGTGCGCCCCAGGGCAGCTGTGGCTACAATGTAGCTTGCCATCACCAGTGTGTGAATGGGTGAATGTAGTGTAAAGTGCTTTGGGGTCCTTAGGGACTAAGTAAAGCGCTATACAAATACAGGCCATTTACTATTTTCCACTAAAGCAAACATTTAGATGTCACTGGATTAAAGAAAATCATAAGGAACATCTTCAAGCATTGTTTACTCATTCTAAATATATCTGTGTGGACACGTACTACATGGGAAGTAACAGTCCAAAGCCCTTCTGTTATTGGGCTCTTGTCCCAATGAAAGTTTGCCTATAATACAATGTTCAGTCCTGGCAACAGGATAATCTAGACTACATATCAATAAATAATTTTGTAATTGTATCATCAGTTCTACAGTTTTATGTCTTAAACATTCAACTGAACCGAAGAGCTTCAACTGATCACCACCTGGTGGTGAGTTGGATCAGGTGGCGGGGAAGGATGCTGTACAGGCCAGGTGTGTAGTGCAGGTGCACTGGGGCATCTTGCAGAGGACCTAATCTGGAAGGTACCTGGAGGATCTTAAGAATCTTAGGGCTCCTGCAAAGGAGGTAAAGTCTAAAAGTCTAGAGATGCGGGGGGTGGCTCACCCATTACTGTGGCTGAGGTCAATGAGATAGTTTAAAAAACTCTGTTGGCTGAGCCGTTGGGGTGGATGAGATTTGACCTGAGTCCCTTAAGGCTCTGGATTTTGTGGGGCTGCCACAAACTTACAAGAGAGACGTGTTTCAGACAGCATAATAAAAAATGATAGTCGATTTTTGAATATAACTATAATCTGTCTGAACTGTCTGAAATGTTTTACTTTATATCTAATAAATATAGAATATGTGAAAGTTTAGCTTTTAGAATTAAATTATTACAAATTTAAACTTTTGTATTTGGGCATAAGTAGAAATCTATGACCTGTGGAGTTTTGGTGATTTTGTTGTCCTAAGCCTCCAAATACAGGAAAGCACTTTTAAAAGAAGGCTGTCTTTTGGGAGATTGTAGAAGTTCTTCTGAAGATTGTAAAGTTATCAGTTTTGGTTCTAACTTGTAGAGTCCATGTCCATGTCAAATACATAATTACATTATATTCACAAATATATTCCCAATATATTCCCATATAAGTAGATTCACAGGTCTTAAACTGGTCTTAAACTGTTGGACTTTTTAGTAAACAGTAAAAGAAAATCAGCAAAAAGAATAAAAATGACAGAGTGAAACCTGAGATTGACCTCTAGCGCTTTCTTACCGTTCTTTGAAACTGGTATCACCGATCTTTTCAACAATAAAATGAGTCTCAACCCTGCTGAGTGCAGCATGGGTCAGGCAGCTAGATTGAATCCAGGGTGTCTGGTTAGTGTTAAAGTTTAACAGAATACTTTAGATGTCTGATTTCACTCAATAGGGCCAGCCGCTACTCTCAGATTGAGAATGCTTTGGGGTAATGCCTTGCAGATATGCTAGAGGGGGAATATACTTACACTGCTGCAATCAAAACTACAGATCATCTTGCATGGGATCGCACAAGTTGCAACACCAAACCTTCAGACCTATAATCCAGGTCCAAGTATAGTGATGTCCAAGTTTCAATATATGCACTGAGGTCATCGTATTCTTCTTCAAAATAATGTGATATGAATCAAAGACATGAGGTACACTTCCAGGGATGGTGTCGCACTAGTATGGAGGTGGCATTATTTTTCTTATTGTAGATAATCCGATGATACGTGAGACTCTTAAAACTTAAAGTGTCCTGTGTTTCCTTGCAAATGTAAAATCTGAAATATTTCATCAATTACTCATTAATTTATTCATGTGGCTTTCAGACCCAATGCAATATGTAATCAATTCAACTGGACACTGATCAGGGGTGTTGGAAATAATGGGCTAAGAGTGCAGCGTTGTTCCTAATGCCCCATAAAAAAATTGGAAAAAGACCATGGAAAAGCATTTAAATTTGAACTCCATGCATAGATTCCATACCATGATGAAGACGAAACTGATTGGATGGCTGTTACACCCCACGAATTTAGTGTTTTATCAGTTTAGTTTTTAATTCATAATCTGTGCACAGAAAATAAACTTTTAGAGTCTCGGATTCAATAACACCCCATCTTCACATCTTTTGGCTGCTTATTTGGCCACCCTTCCCCCTCTAAACACGTCACTCTCACTGCTTCCTTAAAAAAAAATCTTTCAAAAAGCTTCTTCTATTCTTGTACTGAAGTGTTCAGTGAAAATTAAAATCCTTCACTTGAAAACTTCTACTGCTGAGCAGAAAATTTCGACAACCAAGGCTACAGGTGCTGCCGTCTTAAAAAGATGAAGTACAAAGACACACGGCCAAGAAAATATTTCAGTTATTCTAAAGAAATGAAACTTTCATTCAAATAACAAAAATAATAATACTTTTTAAAGAAATCACAGAATAGGTGACCTTCCTTGTTCTTTTTAAGTGATGGTGGGTTGGTTGTGCTTTTTAAGAAGTAAGGCCAGCAGAATAATCAAATTAGCAAGCAATATTGTGACCTGCTATTATGTTTAGCTCCAAAGACTGCATGCTATTGCACGTCTTTTGAGCAAAACTAGAAAAGATTGTGTGGAAAACTGAATCAGAGAAGGCTTTGCTTTTTTCAACTGCCAAACAAAAGGGCAACTGTGTTATATTTTAAAGTGATACAAGAAAAGACAAAGATTACTATTTAAAGCAATACAATACAGTAACTGCTTTACATTTCTCTAGGTGGAATCATTATACTGGAAATGTGGCCCTTTTACTGCTTAAATTGAGACAAAAGTCTTTTTTAATGAATTTTTTGGTTAATCAGAAGAAACAACAGAACGTTTCCTTCATGACTGCCAACTATATACATGCACCATGATTGGTCTTCACTGTTTATCACTAGACAGAAATCAATCACTGCTGCACGATAATTTTTGGACATTACAATTTCTCTCATTTTTTACTTTTCCAGGATTGTGAATGTGGTCTAATAATTTCCAGGTTACTGAATGACTGAGACCCAAAATTATATTTTGATTAACGATGATTGCAGTGTGATACTGAAAGATAATGATAGACAACACTGCCTCAATGCAAAGTTGGTGTACTAACTCCACTTACAGTTGCATGACACTGGAGTCAGAGCTCACCTCTGCTGTTCTCTTCCTGCACTGCTGGGCCTAGCGTGGTGCTGCAAGCATAGCCTTCCTCTTCCTGGCTTGGAGTTGTTCCAAGTGGGAAACTGACAGGATGAGAGTTGGTAACTGAACTGGATGGTCGGGAACTGGCACAGTTCTATAAGATATAAGGAAGCAGTATCATCAGCAGCTTATTAATTGCCCATTAGTGATACAAATTAGTTATATATACTTTTTTAAATTGCAATTATCAGCATTCTTATGTTGCTGCCTTCTGTATCTATTCCACTTTGCACTCTTATGTATTTAAAAGTTTTAAAATGTTAAAGAAAAGCACTTTAACAGTACTTTCAAGTAAAAACTGGAAAATAAATACATAAACATATATTTAGAAAATGTTTACTAAACTCAGATGGACCAGTGGTAGATATTCCCATATTAAATTATGCCTTTTTTCCCTTGATTATCCCTAATCACGATTTCAAAAAATCCTATAGGCTATTGTTACCTACTGTGTTATTCTTCCCACACTGTGAGCACTAAGCTAGAGCAGCTGATGTAGAAAATTAAGTGAAAGAGCTCTTTGTTTTACACCATGCACATGCATCTTCCATCCAGACCAAAATAAACTGCAATCACACAAAACCCACTTATTTGCACGGCTCTCAAACAGAGTTGTGGGGTCAAGGAGGCCAACGACAAGGTTCCAGGGTTTCCTAAGTCTTGTACTGTACTATATCAGGCTGGAATGTCTTTTATACCCTGCTCTTCTGTCTTACTGCAAATAGAAAAAGGCAAATGCATGCACTGCGACATGTCATTGTCAGTCACTTTAACCAGCAGTGCCAGCAACAAAAATAAATGGCATTTTATTAAAAGTATTTTGAGCAACACATATTTTTGTGCTACCAGATAAAGACAAGAAAGGAAACACCAAATTCTAGTCCCATTCATTTTTTTCTTTTAAATTGTAACTTCTACATGCAGCTTCCTATATCTTGTCAAAACTTGAATTAAGATCAAAAAACTAATCCACTTCCAATTTATATCTATATTTCAGTGATGTCAGGGGCACGGAGCACTAAGGGGGGGTTGTTTTTTATTTGGGTCCTACAACTGACAGCTTTATTTCACAAAGCAATCTGGCTGTGAGTGTACAAGAAGAAGGTCAGGGTGGGTCAAGAGGTACGAGGTATCAAACAGACAGGCGACACTGTTCAAAGTGGCTGTGTGTATGTGTGTGTGTATAAAACTGTGCTCCCTGGGGTCAAACAAGGAAAAAAAACCCTGTTTGAGATCCACACCCATGTAGAGGAAAAGGGCTAAAGAGGTCAACAGTGGTGTGGAATTAAAGAGGGGATAGTGTGTGATTAGGTTTGGTGGAATTTATACAAGAAGCTGTCAAAGTAGGTGGTTCTCCCTGTGCTTGTGTGGATTTTTCTCCATGTGCTCCAGCTTTCTTCCACAGTTCACAGCCATGTATGGCAGATTAATTGGTCGTTTTAAATCTAGCCACCTGCAAATTCTTCAACTATAGCAGACTATAGCAAGACCAATGACTTTTAAAGTTAAATATTGCAACACCAGCGAAAAATTATATGTTTTTACCAGACCGTCATACAGTAGTGTCTAAAGGTTTGAGCCACCCCTCATTTCCACTGAACACTGACCTATGAATCAAAAAAGTATTCAAAAAAAGCATCTGAAATGATGAACCAGTCTACACATAACAGAAACAGAAATACTTACTGGCAGCAGGAACAAAAATGTTCCAATTTCTCTAAATGAAATGAAAAATACCAAAAAAATACTATGGAAAATTCCAAAGATAATGCAGTCTTGCAGGCATAAAATAGTATTTTTGCACTAACCACGTGATTTCACTAAGAGAGCTATTAGCCAAACACTTAGCATATCTTAGCACAGTATGCAGTGTGTCCTTGAGGAAACTAGACTGGTGGGGGTCACAAGTGGCAGGCCTAAAACACTATCTACAGCTGATAAAAGCATCTGAACGTTATGTCCTTAACCCCTTAATGCCTAATATATCATATTTGATACGGGTTTTGTGGGTTTTTGAGACTTCTACATGATCTGTGTGGGTTTTTTCTCCCCTGAAAAAAATAATAGATTGGATGATACATTTTTAAGCTATAGATTATTTAAGAAATAGAGAAAAAATCCAGCAAAGCCCTCACATAGCCTCTAAGAGACGCATTTAGCCCTTTAGCTCCTGCTCTCCTGTTTGCTGAAGCCTCATCAGACATGGTCTTACTAGAAAATTGACTGTGATGAAACCACTATTAAGAAGGGAAACAAGGAGAAAATATTACACAAGATAAACCTGGCCTTATGAATCCAAATTTAAAATTGTGGGTTCAGATAGTCATCAATATGTATGGCGGAGATAAACAGGGAGGTATAACAGCGAGTGTCAAAGCCATTTATAAAACACGGTGGAGGCTCTGTCATGGTTTGAGGCTGAATTTCAACTGGTGGTGGCAGAGACTGTGCCACCATTCATGGAATTATAAACACAGAAAAGTACAGTCACATAATCTGGAAAGGTGTGATTGGCAACAGCTTCATTGTTTAGCATAAGAAACATACTGCCAGTGCTGTAAAAGCATAAGAAATGACAAGAAAGCTTGGCTACGAGAGTTCAGGCTGCGTTAAAGAGTAAAGATAGTGAAACCAAATATTTACTTTCAAACTCTGTTTTTGCCTTATATACTTTTTTCCATTTATTTTTGCATATTTCAATAAATCTCTGTACATATTTCCCCTTTTCTTAGCAAAATATAAAGAAATGATGGGTGTATCAAGACTTTTGCAGAATACTGTGCATTTATACCCTTTGCACTGTTTAGAGACACTACATGACTGTACTGACATATAATCAGCCTAGAGATGAAGGCATATTCCAAAAGTCAGTACTGCGGTGGCTTTGACATAACTCGGCTTAGTACTGGATACGTTTAATGTTTACGATAAAGGAATAAGAGGACAATGAAAGCTTAAAACGGTCCTTTGTATTTAAATAACCACTTTCAATTCCTAAAATGAATTTACTGTGAATCATCCTTTTCTGGGTAAATCTTCACTCATGAGTAATGCAACATATAAATCCCTCTATCTCTGAAGAGCCATTTGTCTTCAAATGACCCCATATGCAGTAACACGCTGAATCCTCTTTATCCCTCACCCGGCGAGGCACAATACCCAATCCTATGTTTTACAACAAGGGGATATAGGGGGGCATGTGCGGTCATCTAGAGCCAAATGTCTCCTATCTAACCAAAAGACAGGTAGATACAGTATTTCAAGCAGGATTTATGGCACAAGATAGCATTAGCTAAAAACTGTCAGGCAATGGTGATGGCTAAAAAACGCATTCTGATAGCGGGACCCAGCAGGATTGGAAAATTGCCGCCACAGAGGGGAGAGGAAGCAGTAAAAATGATGGTAGATGGGGGGGGCTCACTGATAACATGAGCAACCAATATATCAGATTGCACCAGGAGGCAAGTCCCCCCCAACCCTCCCAAACACACAACCCCAATGCATAGACATGCATACAGGGACACATGCACAAAACATTAATTAACCAACTTATTTATTGCATTCCTTTTTTATTATAAGGTGGGTCACATATGAGTGCAGAGGGAGGTGCTGTGTGGTGTGCTCGAGTGGGAGCAGAGGCTTTTCATGCACATGCACCTGTGTATGCAATTGCAAGATGAGGATGGGGATAAGTTTAATGAGAGTTTGTCAAGGCGTTAAGGTTTGCAATCGTATGCGTGTCTGACATGTGCATGTTTGTGTGCGCTACAGACTTGTGACTACTTTTAATGTCCTTTGGTTAGGCTATAATCTCTCAAGACATACACACACAACAGACACACGTGCAGCATCCCACAATTTCAGCCAAACGGCGTCCACCAAGGTATAAATACTGGCCTGACAGTTTAATGTCAGGGGACGGCTTGTCCTGGATTAGAAACTTGTAACCCACCGTGGAGCTTGACATTGCTACGATGAAGGTGCTGCAATGGGGAGAGTGAGGAGGGCAGGGAAGGGGGGGTTATTATGGGTGTATGTTTGATGTATAAGGGCATCTAACACGGACTGTCGACTAGCTGAGCCGATGTACAGAGACTCTTTGTGGCATTGCTGTAGTAGGGATTTTTTTCTTTCTTTTTTTCATGAGAAGCGAACGCTTTAAGGAAAATTGAGTCTGTCACACCAGTGTTTATCACACACACACACACACACACACACACACACACACAACAGAATAAAGATGTGCACACACACACTTGTTCACAGGAAAATGGAAGATTACATACTGAAAAATTAAGCGCTTTTCTCCTCTCCTTGATCCTGTTGACCGTGCTTCGAACCTGAAAGAAAGACACAGAGAATGGGAGCAAAAGAGATAACTGCAGCGCTCCCTGAATTAAAACAAAATATCTTCCACAGCAAACACCTGCGAGTATGCAAAGTGTAAAAATAGAGAAGGGAGAATAAAATGTGGAATGGAAGGAACATATTTTGAGGGTTAGTTTGCAGACACTGACACGCAGTGGTTGGGATAGTGTATGTGTGTGCGAGAGGGTGTTCCAGCATGTCCCAGCGGCTAATGGGACTTGAAAGTGACACATAGAGCTGGCAAACTAAGGAGACGACTTCAAGCTATCATCTGTCAACACAGAGCGCCGGGACCAACAAATGGGAGCTATTGGAGGAGAAGGGACTGCCCTAGCAGAACAGATTACATTTTTACACTCAGATGAAACAGTGTACTGCACACCTTCATTTAACACATAAAATACCAGACAGAAGTTAATATATATATATATATATATACGTATATATGTACATATATATATATATATATATATATATATATATATATATAGGCGATGATTTCACAATAATTCAAAAACTGACTGATTAAAATACAGTATTAAATCCTGATAAAAAATTCTTGCACAAAAGCTGCTTTGGTTCAATTACATTTTGCTAATTTCTCAGTACAGTAAAATAAATATTACAGGATACAAATATAATTTGTAAAATTAAAAATTAATTCTTACTTTTTTTATTCTTATACTTTGACTTTACTAAGCCAACTTTATTCTTTCATTTCTATTGAGACGCTGTTATTACTTTGTTATTAAAATTTCTTTACACTGTTTACTAATAAAATACTAATACATAAGTAAATAAAAATAGGTAAAAAAAAATTGCCAGTAGTTCAGTTATTCCTGTCTTCTTCAAAATCCTCTGGTACTTGTGAGAGTGAGCGTGTGTATGTTTGCGTATGCGTGCGCGCTCTTGTGTTTGTGCCCTCTGTCAGCACTAACTGTAAATTTGTATCGGCTGGGCACTTATCACTACAGCCCGTCCCAGCCCGGCCCACAACGTTAGTGAATATGCATTATGGCTTATGGCTTCATTAAGTCACGCCGTGTTATAAATTATGACACCACAGTGAACGCATACACACGGTCTCAGAGACAGCATGTGTATGCAGAAGATGTTTTGCATACGTACCACTGCTGAAGGGCGACATAATGAAGAGAGCCTAAGCCTCGTGACAAGGCAGAATCAACAATGCCAGCATCGCGTTTCAAAAACCCTTCTATTATTTCTGACAAGATACTAAGGAGGTCGTCAACACAGTGCAGATGTTGGATAGACGCTATATTAACATTATTTTAATGGAGAAAATGAGACGCGGGGGTTTCACTGATCTCAAAAGCAGCCAGTGAGCTGAGGCAATTACATGACACAACTTAATTAATCATTTGACAATGAGGGGAAGGGCATTGTTTTAGATGATCGTTATGCGTTTAAGGGGTTTTGCGCGCACTCAAGGTTTCGCAATGATGCAAAGGATGCAAAGCATGGTTTCCCATGTAAATGGGTGCTAAGCGATTACCATATTAAAGCAGTCTGCCCGACAACACCTGCCGACATCCTTGGAGCTGATGGAAATAAAAGGTCATCAAAGCGTGGGATTACAAGGTGACCACCAAGGAAAAGCTAATTGCAATGAATAATGGAAAGCTTCTGTCAGGTAATTAGCAATTAAAACGATGCATTTTGAGGGTAATAGTAGCAGATGTAGTCTCTCTTCCATACCATACACAATTGTAATTATTCAGCCTAGAAACCGGCTTCATAAATGGAGCATGTCCTGACTTTCAGGCACTAGTTAATTCACCACCTTAAGAATATCAAAGCGAAATCTCCTGACACAGAGGCGGTTAGACTCATCTGTTTTAAATGTTAACAACTAACAGCAACTTTGCAAAGTTTTTACACACAGCGTGCTCACTGTGTGTTTTGTGTACCTGCCGTGTGCTATACCAGCTGTCGCTGAAAGTCCCTGCCAACACAGCTTTTGAATGAATCAAAATGCCAGGACACCGTATAGCCTGTTCATGGGATCCTTACAAAAAATAAATAAAATAATAAAATTTTTGCCAAGCAAATATTTTCTTTTAAGGGGTCATGAAGGCTGAAACCTAAAGCCAACGCTGCCAAGTGTCACAATCTGGAGGAAAAAGTAGAAAACAAAAGAAAAGCTCCCTACTCTTCGAGAGGTGATGGCGGGATCAGTGGGAGCAGATGAAATAATTACAAGAGTACTCGGTTTTCTGTTTTGTTTTGTTTCCCCAAAATTTTACCACAACAGTGAGGTCCTCTTGAAAATCAAACCTGAAGAGGAGCTGCTCACAAACCATGAGGGCCTCAGGGTCAAGGACAACATGAGTGTAAGAAAACAAATTCCCGAGCACTGAAAAGCCACTTAAGCAAGAATGCTATATTGATGTATTTTACAGCGCGAAAGGTCATTCCTGCCTGGCTCTGCATTGTCAGTACGTCGCTATGACTCAGGGACGCCGCTCTCGACGCTCTCGATGAGAAGAAAAGAGGGAGAAAACAAAATGGAAAAGGACAGAAAACTTGAGATGTTTTCTTTGATGGTCAGCAGCCAGGTGATAATGACAGAAAGCTGAAATAAATGAGACTGAAGAAAGAGAAATAGAAAAGAGCAGTGGAGGAGGGTGGACTAATGACCAATGACCTTGTGTATTCAGTCAAAGAAAAGCCTAACAAAAAGACAGCGTATATGTGTATTCACCATAAACGAATAGCGAGCCGCAGAAACGATGTCTTAGATTTTGCTTCCTATGCTGCATTTACATTCAGATTTACAGTCTTTTCTAGTTGCTTGTTGCTTTCTTTATTTTTGCACATTTTTTAGACTTTTGAATTTTTTAATTTTGTCACACAACTTTGGAAGGTGGGCCTAAGTTTAAATGCAGAATCACCTATGCAGACTTCACAAAGAGCCACAGTTGACCAAGAGTGATTTTTGTGACATGCGACTCATCCATTAAATCACAACTCTCTGTCTAGACGCTCCACCATTCTCCACCCCCGCACAGCTATGGTTTGGTAAATGGTAATAAGGCAGTAAGATTGCATTTTATCACCCCTTCATTCTATATTGTTTGTTGCATATTGTCCCCCCACCACCACCACTACCTTTTTTTTTCGGTTCGATTACGGGTACTGCTTGGAGCCCTGCAAAGCCCTGGCCAGCAGCTTTGTCAGGATGCTAAATGGAGGGCTGTGAGTTTAAAAACTTAAAGAGGCAGTGAAATATTAGCCAATGTGGGTGAGGAATGAGTGGCTGAGAACTGCAGCGTGTCAGTGTTAAATGGTTGGACTCAGATGCATATAAGTTAGTCCAAGCATGAAGGGCAGTGGGACGCTCGCATGGAAACGATGTCCCCTCCCCTCCTTCCCATCCCTCTACCCATCCACACACACACACACACACACTCTGCCGCACCCCACCCACGCTGATTTTAAGCAAGGAGCCCATCAGAAACTTGTCATTTCTCTCATTCACTCCAACAGCCTTGAGACACAATGCAGACTTACCTCTGTGTTGTACACCCCATATATCAGAAAGATGAACAGGCCCTGTAAACACAGACAAAGAAAGAGAGAAAGGGAGAAAGAAAGAAGAGGAGGACAAAGTTGTTACACCTGTTTTCTGTCTTATAATTTTGTAAGAATAAAAGAAGAAGGAAAAAAAAAAGATCAAAGCTAATAAGCGGAGCGACACATGCAGGTAAGGTTGATTTGAAGTCTATTCTAGTCGCACAGCGCTGAATTAGACTTTAGTCGGAAGTAATGAGGAAAGAAGTAGGACAACTTATCCAAAGTGGGCCACCTCTGTATAAAGCTCGGCTTGCATTTGTTTCGTCTGCAAGACTTCTTCCCCGTTGCAGGCTGCGCTAAGCCATCAAAGGCTTCAACCCAAGGTTCCACACAGTTTTATTGAAATAGAAAATCTCAAGTGCCTATATTCATACTGTGTTCTCTGACATAAAAAACACAATTATATGATTGAGTACTAACAAACACACACAGAGCACACGCATTATGTAAAGAAACAGAAAATCTGTGCTCATAAATCTACGCAAATAGCAAGAAACGAGGAGATAAAGACAGCATTAACAGTGGCGTCTATTAAAACACACTCACGTGTACACAGCCACACACACACACACAGAAAGAGAGCAACCTGGGCCAGACGAGACCATCAAGGAAAAACCATTGGAGGAAAGCGGAGAAAGAAAGAGACAGAGGGAGCATAATGAAAAAAATGGCACATAAAAGAAGATATTTCATGTTCACAACACTCCACGGCTAGTACCCAGGGCCCAAGAATGCCATGCCCTTGGATGCATAAAGGCTGCACTTTTGGTCACAGAAAAACAGCTATTTTTCATTCCGTTTCATTGTGGCATCCACTGAATGTACAAGCTGTGCATTCGCCTTCGAGCCATAATGTAATCCTGATGCCTCAATGAAAACAGTGAGAACAACATTCTCAGAACACTGATTGAACCGTGCCACAAAAGATGTACCGAGAAAAATGAAAAGGCAGTTAAAATCCTATAAATTTCAAGGCTGATAGATATGGTAGATTCTTTGATAAGAAAACCGCTAGCACAAAAAAAAAACTTTTAAAAGTACATCTCTCTGCTTTCACCGCTGCCAAGTACATCTCTGTTGCTTCATCTTTAAACCAGGGTAAGGACACATCCCGAAGACAGGCAGGCACAACCTGCCCAATGCATCAATCAAGCTGAGTTTGGAGCATCCAATTTTTGCCCGAGGAAGATCTCGATGCATCACCATTGACAACATGATTTGGGGGCCCATTCGGAGTGACAGGGCGACAGCGGCTGACGATGATGACCTCTAGGCCAAGCTACTACAAATTCACCTGGCCACATTGTCCTCCGGGGACTGAATTGCCCCGTCTGTCGCGCAGGCTGGTGACACCTTGCGTACAACTGACAATTTCTCTTGTCTCTGCCATTCTGAAGACACAACAAGGAATCGCACACCGAGATACGTCTGCTACATACGCATGTGAAGTGGCCAAAAAATAGATACAAATAAAAACAAAAACAAAAATATTTCCATAGCACAGTGTGACCATGAGAGCATTGGTGAGGTTGGTGACCTGATAACAGTGGGTGAGCTGAGGTTTCTGGTTTTCAAAGTGCATCCCATAGCTTATACTTTAACTACACAGGAGTAATTGGAGTATTCAGTTTCAAATGTTCAGTGAAAGAATGCTACAAAAAGAGCAGCGCCCACAAAACCTTGTCTTCAAGTTAAATAAATCAATCAATCAACGAATGAAGGATGAGACTGTGTTGTTTTCCAAGTGTGACGGCAAGATCATATTTTCATCTGTTATCATCTCTGCTCCAATTTACGAGCATTAGATGACACTCAGCCATCGAGCTCAAAGAGACTGTGGACTGCAAAGGTGAAAGGCTACTCTAGATATACGCCAAGCCTGGACGTTTTTCAGCAGTGTTTTTTTAGCAGCCAATTGAATCTATACCCTTACCGGTCATATTGTTAGGTACAGCTTGCCAATACAGGGGTGGTCCCCTAATTTGCCTTCGAACTGTTTTGATTTTTTGTGGCATAAAGTCAATAAAGAGCTCGAAACGTTCCTCCAAGATTTTGGTCTATATTGGCATGATCACATCACACGGTTGCATCCAATCTTTCAATCCCACCACATCCTGATGGTCCTCTCAGTGAAGACATTGTCACGTTCAAGAAGCCAATTTAAAATGACCTGAGCTTCATGGGATGGTGCATACACTATGGTCCTAACATTCAGGTAGGCTGGTGCATTTAAATAATGATTAACTGGCACTAAAGGGACCCAAAAGTGTGCCAAGAAAATATCCCACACACCATTAGACACTACCACCAGTGTGAACTGTTGATACAAGGCAGGATGGATCCACACTTTCAGTGTTCTTTATGCCAAATTCTGACCCTAAAATCTGAATGTTGCAGGAGAAATGACCATTTATCAGACCAGCCTTCCTGTCTTCTAGTCACCACTTTTGTTTAGCCTGTGTGAACTGTATCAATTCCTGTTTCAGGCTGACATGAGTGGAAGCTGCTGCAGCCCCTCTGGATGGGGTGCTCAGAGATGCTGTTCTGCATACCTTGGTTGTAATAAATGGCTATTTATATATAGTTATTGTTTCCTTTCTATCAGCTCAAAGATATAGTTCTTTGAGGAAAATGCTCGATTTGAACTTCAGCAGGGCATCATGAGCATGTCTACATGGCTAAATGCACAAAGTTTGTGGTAAGAAGCAGTTTAACCTTAGATGTGCGTAATGAAGTGGATGGTGAGGGTATATTATTTAATGTCGGCTAGTAAAAGGCTTTCGAAAAGTCAAGAGATATGTTTTTTTATCATTTTTTAAAAATGATATGGACTGACTCTAAATGCACATCACTAGCGATGTGTTATTATACAATTGTTACTATAGGGCTGTATTTGAGGTGTCTGTCCTTCTGCTGATAAATATATAATAATTAGGCCTCTATAAGGTAAAATGTGACTTTAACGCAGCCTAAAATCTCAACTTGTGATGTCCACTAACAATTATTTAAAAGCACAAGCAAAGTGTTTATCATGTATGTAAACCCAGTATGGCTCCATACTGTTTGCACACACAGACACATGCACACAAGTTAGCAAGCACACACACACACTAACAGACAGTGGGTGGTTAATTTGCAACACATACTCTATTGTATTGCATTAGAATTGCAATTCCCAACTTATTGTTGCAATTTGATTATCATGTTTTTGATCATTCCTCTTATTTGTAATTAATCTTTTGTTGTGCAGTGAACAAAGTGGGGAGAACATAGTGTGCACATTAGGAAAAAATGATCTATTAAAATCTAATTGAGTTAAAAATAAGTGGCAGCGCAACAATAATGACGGATTGTTTAAAATGTTAATTCATTAATATTATCCCTAAAAACAAACAGACGGGAAAATGGGGCGCATTATTTAAATGCAAGCGTGCCTTTCTAAACTCTGCCGCATTTCTTTTGAACTCTGCAGAAAACGCTACAAATTTATGCAAAGAACGAACACAGTTGCTTTCAAAGTATTGCCATACTGTACATCAAACAGGGGAGCATAAATTAATTAGCATCTCACTAATTATGGAACAATTGTATGTTTAAAAAGTTACTGTGTTTGACCAAAAACATCATCGCCCCGGAGAGATCCGCTCTGCCGCAGTGCCGGGCAGGAAAGTGCATTTGTTTAAACGTGCACGTGCGATCCTACTTATCAGAGATACTGAGAGTTTTGTCTGGAAAGCAGAAAGAACAAATCAAAGTCAGACATCGATTTACTTTCAAGAACTCTGAGTCAAGCCATTTAAAGCGGCTAGCCCTGATATTGTTTACTACTGGCTGTTTGTGATGTCGACAACCTCCTTTGGAAATTTACCTCTGTTGTCCTTGCAACTCACTCTTCGTAAAAGCATCAGCTGAGTGCATTAAATATTTAAGGTGAGCCATTAACCGCTGGTTATACTTGTAATAAAAGCTTTATTCCTGTCTTTAAGTGTCTGCTTTGTAAGAGAATATATTAAATGAAGCTTAACTCCCTCAAATGTAAAAAAAAACTACAGATCTTTGGCAAATACAGACGTCTTTTTTGATTATCTGCATGAATTAAGACGGGCAACTCCTGCGTTATTAGATAATGAAGAAGTTTGAATTTCAGATAACAGATTCAGGTGCCAGAGAACAGATCTGACTCTAGGTTTTTTCACATTTCAGAATCATTTGATTTTATGACAAGACAAAATGAATGAGCTGGTAGCAACTGATTGTTTAGCTCAATAATATTTTCTACAGAATACAAGGTTGCTGATGGACAGTGTACAGTGCGGTACGACAATAGTTCAGCAAGATAACACAAGACAATTATTTAAAACATAATTTACACGCTGGCTGACCACTAAAGGCTGCTACAGCTTGTGTACACAACTTCTCCTATTGTTTTAATTTGATGATGGGATCTGATGGGCTGCAAAAATTGACTGTAAATATTTGAAAAAATTCAACATGATCAATTAAACACAATTTTCAATTTCAATTTTCAAACCCCTGCATGTGTTCAGCAGTGACACAAACCTCCAACCTGAATATGAACACTGAACACTTTTAAATTTCCTACAACGGCTCCAGGTTTCCCAAGCACATACGCTGTCCTCACTTTGACAGTAAGCCTGCTGCAGGGGGAGGGTGTTTAAAAAAAGCCACTTTCTCCTATAACAAAAAAGATAAAAATTATACTATTTGTTTATGGCTTATGCAATGTTAAGCCCTTCTACTTCTCAGAGAATTCCCAGAGAACAATCCCTCTACATTTCTCCCCTCACTTACTATCAGCGCCCCTGTTTCCCACTCCCATCAACCTCCCCACTTGTGTAGAGAAAGGAAGCAGAGAGCTGGCAGGTAAAAATCTCAAAAAGCAGCAGTTTTATGGCACCGTCCTTGGGAAACAAATTTTCAATGTACAGATATGAAAACTATGATTAAGGTGGAAGGACAGTGTCTTGGCAAGGGGAGAGGAAGTGGCAGGGCAGCTTTTTCTTTCTCGCTGGAATGTATTGTCTCTGTCAGCCCAACGCTCCCTGTAGTATGAGAAGGAGCTTAAACGTTAACATGAGATATAATGACAGGGAAGTCTGCTGTTCTGTCTGCTTGTTTGATTGAAAAAAGAACCAGTATGGCTGCAATTTTTATTTATTTAGTGGTACAAATGACTTGCAGTAAAACACATCTATGTACAACAGATGTGTAAATTTTCAGCCATTCCCTTTTCTAAAAATATTTTTATAACCGTGGTCTTGAGCAATAGTTTCTATGATTTCTATAGACAGTTTCCAGGAGTTTTTCTTTGGACATTGGCTGCTTTTTTACTTATTTTCAATCCAGTCATTATACCTGATAACTTCCAGTTGTACTTTTTCTTTTTACTTAAGCCACTTAACACTGACCTATGAATCAATAGAGCATGAAAAGGGAACCTAACTCAAAGGATGAACCAATGTTGTGTCTAGACATAAAGACAATTTAGCAAAGAACCAATTTAAAATTGTATCTTTAGGGATTTTGCTACTCTCAACCTGTCACAAAAACACATCTGCTCCCATTTCTTGTGTTGCATCTATAGAAAATGCCAAATGTGACAGTTCGACAGGAAAGAAAGCTTGCCTATGAGTATTGAGGTTGCGCTGAAGAATAAAGATTTTCAAGCTTGTTACAATTGTAGTATCTGCCTTGCAAACTGTACAGTATTTCCCATTTTCCTAGCAAATTATAAAAAAAAAATGAGAAGCTTAGTCTTATGCACACTACTGTATACAAAAATTAATATGTCAACTTATAAGACAAGTAACAGGGGGTTTTTTTTACTTCAAGCATTTCATTCTCCTATGTAAACATTTCTGTATCTCTATTTTTGCATTAGAGATGCACAAAGGAAAAAACTTCTAGTTCAAAGTTTCTATCCCAGTATTAAAAACAAACATGTAGAATTAGTCCATGAACTACCCACACTTTGTTTCTTGCTTTAGAGCAATCGAGAAGCACATGCTCCACACAGTTTAAAGGAGAGCATTAGGCCCTGAAATTGCTTAATGTCAGAAGTGATTTATACTAACTCTGTCTATACTGTCTAACTGAAAATCACAAATCAAAATAGATACAGTTTTCACAAATTACATATTTCAAACAGACCAACAGCCTTTTCTTAAGCAACTGAAGACCACCACCTCCACATCCCCTCAGTGAATTCCAGGGTTCAGAGTCACTCTCTGCCAGAAACGAGAGCCTTTTGAACAAGCTGGGCCCGACGTCAAATATCCTCGCCTAAATTCAAACACGCAGAGACACTTTTCACAAATAGAGCTATCCGCATCTCCACTTGGCAAAAAAAGGGGAGGAAAAATTCTGCCCTCACACCTGGTAATCATTAAGGAAATGAGAGACAGAAGAGGTTAAAACACCGTGATGGGGGGAAAAAGAAAAGAAATTCACACTTCTGCGCTGGGACTTGCTAATGTCTCTGACCCCTCCACACATAAACAGTTTAATTAACATGTATACATAACTTTCACTTTAACTGTTCATGGCATGTCAAATCAAAGTGTCTGTCAAAGCTGTGAAACAGGGAGTTGATACTTTGCAGGCCCTCAGTTTGAATCCAGCTCCACGCAACTGCTCCAGCTGGAAAGAGATGCTGGCAAGAAGAAGTGAAGGCAGGCAGACAGGGCAGGTAGACGGGCAGCCTGCCACTCTGTCAGTTTGAGGTAAACACCGCCCAATAAATGCTTTGTAGCACCCAGAACTGCTCAAGATACGAATGAGAGAAGATGCTTGCAGTGGAAGAATAAAAGACAAACCAAACAGGTTTTTAAGATTTGGGTGGCATCACATCTTTCAAGCTGAAATTGCTCGCGTTTGCAGCAAGTGAGCACTGTATTCATTACTGGTGCAAACTCAGTTCACCCTACTGTAAAGATGGCTGTGAAAATAAATCATCACACTCTCAATCATCTTAAAGTTGGCCTCTGTTGTGCACAAAAGCATGACATCAACCATTAAAAGAGAATTTGTACAATTGAAAAAGATTGTTGGGTGCAAAATGCAACCAAATACATCCAGTCCTGACAACTGGAATAAGCTAAATTTTGATTTGGGTATGTGCCAAAGTTTTCTTTCTGTTTCTTTCTCACTGCACATTATTAGAGAAAGTGGATAAGTTATTCTATTAAAAAAGAGCCCTTAGGATTCCCTGTTTCTTTCCCTATACACACATCCAGTCAGTCGGGCTGTCACGTTGAGGAGGGGACCCCCCAAGCCAGCCTGCCTCCACGGGGTGTGTAGCTGCAGAGGAAAACTGTCAGTGTTCGCACACAAACAGGCACACACTGAAGCCAGCAGCAACACCAGTGCTGGTGTGCGATGGCTCAGGAGAGGAGGGAGAGTTATTAGCTTAGCCCTGAACCACCTACTTAATATAGGGGCCGGCGGTGATCGCTAACAGAGCCTGGCAGAGGTGACAGCTTTTGGCCCTGCTTGAGGAAATCCAATTGAAAAGCAGCCAAGAGGAACAACAAGCCCGAAACAGATGTTGCTCGCTACCACCAGTGCAACTTGGGTACACACAACCCAGCGGCAACAAACCGCAATGGCAAAACTGACACACAAACATACACACAACGGACACAGAGTGGAGCGCACACGCTTACACCACAGAGCCACATGAAACTGTGGAGGAACAAAATTTACAAAGGAAAACATCAGCAGCAGCAGATGTCTATAAGCACAGCAACGAGGAGCGATTTGTACGTTAAATCTTAGTTTCTATACTCTTTTTTTCTTTCATCACTTTTCTACAGATTGGCAATTACAGTTTAAACATATTTAAAGAGAAAAAAACAGGAAAAAATGGAGCAGAGGCCAAAACAAAATCTTTCTTCCTGGACAAGAGACCCACCTAACAATCCATCCATCCGTCTATGAATCCCTTGTCTTTTCTTTTAAGAATGTCTGGTAAGGCGTCTCAGTGAAAACACAGGTCTTCACATTATTACAGTGCCTTTGTTCAAGTATTAATTGAGTTTGGCAAGTCTGGCCACGCTTTAGTCCTAATAACGTTCATTTATGTTTTCCATCACCGCTACTGGCAAAAAGAGCAAGGAAGAGATGGGGAGAGCAAGAGATAAAGAGAAAGGGGGGAAAAATGGGCAAAAATCAATTGTGACATATCTTTATTACCACTCGATGACAAATGACGGCACATTTGCCATTGCTCTGGCATTGTGTCAGTGTGTGTCATATTGATTTTACATCAGATGGACGAACGTTATTGATGAAGTTCCAGAAAAACAGATGACCGCTCCATTTGATTTGTTTTTTTAGCGTTTAAATAAACCAGGATGACGGCAAATTAAGACAGTAATTGTCACGTGGCAGATCTCTACTTTTGCTTTTCCGACAATTTTTCTTTAATATAAACCAAATTTCGGAGCATTTGCAGAAACCAAGCCTGCCGCGAGATCAGCGGGAGTTGGCAACTACACCCTGAACCTGATCACACGGCACACATGTGGGAATGTAATGGAGGAGCGGTACTGAGAGCACGAGAACGAGAGTGAACTGTAAACAAACTAGCTTTTAAACAAGACAATTTCGAGTTGAGTGTCTTGGGCGCCAAGAAAAACACAGCCACGGAAAACTGATACAAACTTTTAACACATGGGTCAAAGCAGGAGTCTTTGAACTGCCGAGTGAAAGCCGGCCGCCAGTGCAGAAAGCTGTTTAATTAAAAATACTTAGGTATCCAACAGGCCTTTTTGGGGCGCCCTCTTGTCAAATTCTATGTGAGCCTGCTGTCAATCTTGTTTTTTAATTTCACAGTTTCCCGCTGACGAGGGGGGGTGTCAGATGGGAACAAGTTCTCCTAAAAACAGCAGCTGGAGCCTGGGTAAGTTTAGAGAAAAGGCCGCTCACGAATATAAATCTGATTTTATGCCCTTGCATATATGCACACTCGGTTGCAGTAACAGACATAATACCATATTAGTGTATATACTCTTAAACCGTATACTTATACAGAATTAGACACAGTAATATGTTGCACCTGGTATTATGTGGTTGGATCACTGCATGTAAGCTTCTTCCATTTAAACTGCTTTCAGAATATAGAAGGTATCAGATATTTTGCACAGATTTGCAATCATAGCATAGATAAATTATATAATTTATGATATATACTGTTTATTTTGCATTGCAGTACATAATAACCCAGAATATTTGGGGGAAGGACAAATAGGTGACGTCTTTAATGTGATGTCTTTTTAATTTTGCAAGTCAGAAGGAGTTCACATTAACAGCTGCAACATAAGCATGTACAGCAGTACAGCAGTACATGCTTATGTTGCAGCTGTCCACCCATTTTTGCGTGGCAATGAGAAGCTGGAAAGGCATAACACACACACACAAACACACACTCCCAATATACCACCACAAGCACAGGCACTCTTAGTGGCTTCCAAACAGTAATTGCACTCTTATGTAAGTACAAGCGAGCTCAGAATCAAAGTCAAGTGTCTGGAAGTTGAATACCACCTGAGCCTCAACTTACCATTTTTCCAAAAAAGTGTGCCAACTCTAATGGGCCAAAATACGTACCATTATGTTTTTGTTTGTTTGTATTATTTATTTTTCTATAAAGAGTGTACGCTTTGCCTAGAGAACTATGACACATTTGCCCTTGGTCTATTGTTCTTGTGCCGGTGCGCGTTCGACTTATTCATATGCATACATTCGCGGGCATGAAAACAGTTTTAAAGCACCTGAAAGGTACATTGGAACCTGCAAACAAACAACTGTAACGCATGCACAGTAACATTTGAGCAGAACACTTTGTGCAAATTGCACCACTGACAAGACCGTGTTGCAGTGCCCTTGACTAACAATGACAAATGGATGCAATATGCAAAGTCTGAACAAGTTGCTTTTGGGTGCAAAATAGGAAAAACGTTGCTCCGGGTACCATTATGGGATGCGTTTGCTATGCTGTTTCTCAACTAAGGTGAGCCCGGCCGAGGTTAATGGCACGTGTTAAGATTGAGAAGTGTAGGTGAGTGATGTCTGTCGAGAGAAATCACAGAGAGCGAGACAGAAAGACGGACCTTCTTTCCCTCGTTTAGACATGTGAATTGCCGATTGGTGTCTTGCTTGCTTTATTATCTATTATTATGCCGAATCTGTGACCTTGTATTTGTAAAGGACGTAAGTGACTAAAGACACATTAGCAGCATATGAAAAAATAATGTGCTCTAAAAACCTATAAATTATTTTTAACTAATAAGTTGTTTTCTATTCCCGAGACACTTAGTGTCATGTTTTTGTAAATAAAGAAATAGAGCAATAAAATAAAAGTAATACATCTAACTTATAATGTAGTGTCCTTACAAAGCAGCAGGAGCTTCACATACCTACTGCATTTCCATCAATCTGCTGTCAATCTGTCTCACATCTGATAAAAGTGGAAATAATTTCACTTTTAGGATGCAAAATATGGGTTTTATAGTGTTTTTTATTTATTTGCCTAAATTAATACATACATAAATAAATTGTACATAGAAATTAATTATATGTAAAAAAAAATATAAATTAAACCACTAAGAGTTAGTAACACCCCAAAAATAAAAAGTAGAGAGAAAAGGACAATAAGAAAGAAGGTCTAAAATAATGTGTATCTACACGTGAGTGCATGAGTGTAAAAGCTGGGTTTGTAGTTCTGTGTCTGTGTACACCTACCCAACATAACCCCACTTCTGTGTCTTTCTATATTCATCCGCCTGTCTGTGTTCGTGCACGCGCATACACGTGCGGTACAACACCACCGTGGTGGCAGGGTGCATCCATCATGATAAACCGGGAGACTCGGCGACTGTCACATGCAATCACACTTCACTACGGTTCACAGGACTTCAAAGTGAAAATGAATGATAGCTCATCGACATGAAGACTTCATATATCTTCGTTTTTTTTTTCTCGCTCTTTTCTGTCTTTTATTTTTGGGAAGAGACTTGTATCTTTTCTCCCAGCCCCCCTTCGTTGTGAAGCTCATCGTTTTTGTCCATGGCTGGACACACAAGTTAAAAATAAATAATTAAAAAAATACATTCTGCCCATTCAGTTTGTAAGAGAATCTAAACGAGTAACACAGATTTTCAGAAATAAATTCAAAGTTTGCTTGTCCCACAAATTACATTCATGTAAAGTGTGAGTAAAGCTATAACAGACTTAAAGCTGCAATAGGCGTTGTATGGCCACCAGGGGGCTCCAAGAGTACCTCACGAGTGCCTTCTGTTTGTCGTGATGTTAATTTGTGTTAACGAGTTCTTTTATTTATTTCTTTTTCTTATTTTGTGTTATTTCCTGTTTTGTGAGGAACATGTCACCTTCCTTTAATGTCTTGGGTGTTGGATTTTTTCTTTTTTATTCAATTTTTGGTTTGGTTTGTCTTTTTGACATCATTATTACACAATTGTTACTCTTCTTTGCTCTTTTGCGTTGGTCTGAGTTGAATACATTTTGCCATCAAAGTGTGATCGCTGGGCTCAGCATGCCATCCAACTTGTTTTGACTGAGATTTTTCCACATGGACAAGCCAACTACAAGCAGACTAGAAAATAACACATTAAGAACAACTAAACCATTGGTGTCAGCTGCTGTCCATTTGCATTTTTGCAAGCAGGTAACCCCAGCCTTACCCTACGCTGCTTAATGCACATATCTGGCAGATTACTGGTGCTTCCCAGTTGTTTATCTTGCTGTGTGCCTTACCCTGTGCCCCCACTACTTTTGCCTCCTTATTTTTTGGTTATCTGCTTGGACTCTTTCTTGATTGCCTTTGTTATCACCTCTTATAATTTTATTTACTTCTCTGCAGTTGATCCTGTGCATGATCCCAATGTCCTGCATTTCGTATTTCCCTTGTGAACATATCAATATTGCGTTATCAAGCTCTGCTGACATATCGATAAACATAATCCTACCTTGCTAACATGAGCATCAAAGAAAAGTGTCTGCATCCCTGACTTGGTAAATCATGTGTTATGTTTGGCTATTAACCAAGCAGCCACCATTTATCAGGTAACAGTAATCTAAGTTACTGATTACTAATAGTAAAAACAGTGTTTCAAGAGAAGCAAAGCATAAAAACATAGATATAGGTTTTAAACTATCAGTATTTGTTAACCTCAGTGCACTTGAAAACAGAACCCATGTATGAATTGCTGCACTCTGGGGATTCAAACCCTTGACCTTTGCAACTCCAGAGCAGGTTATTTTAGAGACTGCGCCACTGGGAGACGTGGCTTTCAGCTCACGTTCTCACAAGTTCTCACAAGCTGAAGCAATGACACTGCATTTGCAAAACTGGGCTCTGTTTGTTCATTTCAATGTAACAGGCATCCAAAGGTAGAAAATTTGTTGATACGTTTTGTTTTTTTACAAAAAAGATGCATCATGCACGCTTCCCTCCCAATGAAGCCTTGATGACAACGCAGAGAATGACAGCAATATTTCAGTTTGAAAGTTAATGTGATAAATGGCAAGTGTTAAACTTGTTAGATTTGTAACTGCTAAAAAGTCAACTGAGACACAATAATGCCAGCTCTATAACTGCTTCAGCACAGGCAAGGATAGCCTTTAATCTAGCAATGACTCTGAAATGACAGTATGCTTTAAAAAAAAGAAAAAAAAAACTAAAGATCCTGGTATACACCTCCTCGCCTCTCCCTCTCTCTCTCTCTCTCTCTCTCTGCACCCTGTCCCAGGCTCTGCTCTTGCTCTCTAAGCTGTTTGATTGGCACATGCTTTCACTTAATGAGGGATAATTACTAAGGAAAACAAGTGGGAGACCACATCTGCTCAGTGTAAAAAGAAGTCCAGGCCTGGTGCAATCTGTCAGACAGGGCTTTCAGGTTGTGTGTGTGAATGCCTTAACCACCTTCAGCGGCCCCCCCAGTCCAGCACAAACCCTCCAGGACCCTCCTTGCACGCCGGCCCGACGAGAAGCAGATTAATAGGAATCAGCATGTGGCTGTAAACACTCGACGGGAAGAGTGTATATCTATGTGCGTTGACATGCATAGGAAATGACCCGGGGTATCTGTGGAGGACTGGCTATGGGCCACGGCAGGAAGGGCAAGAGGCCAGTGGGGACATCAACATCCCAATCAGTGTCCTGCTGCCAGAGCTGTTGTTCTCCAGCTCCTATCGCACTGTTTTGTTTGTTTTCACACAATGCTACACTGTACTTGTAGTAAAATACACAGGTAGCTGCCATGCTTCCCAGACACATCCACATAGTGCTCATAAATCATCTCTGCATGGTATATACAAAGAGCTAAATGGTCTCTTAATGACCTGCCTTTGTGTACAGGTAGTCCTCATTAAAGTTTTGAATGGGAACTTGTCATGTTTAAATTGTGAAATTATAATTTACTGTATTCTCAAAGGGATACTCATTTTAACCGAGTTCCCAGCTGATGTCAGCTATCAGATATTTAAAAAAATTGACTGAATATTCTGTAGGTTTAATTTGTAATTTGTACTTCACATTCTTGATTACAGCTACTTAACAGAAATAGTGGCAGCACACATACATTAGCCAAAATGAGGAGAGAATTCACATGCTACTTTTCAAGTAAAAAGAACAGCACAGCTTTGGTTAACCTAGATCAAATCATTTCATTTTATCTGCCTCATAATTTAACACAAAGTCCCTCCAGATGAGCACGTTGTGTGGCAAGTCTGTGGCCCATTGCTTTGTCAGTCAGTGTAATCGCTAAGGTGTAATCAATATAAATTAAATTATAATTAACAAATATTTTATCTATCAGCTTGACAGCTTCAGGAGTTATCACATATTTTTTATCTATTTTAAATACATTTTTTTTTTAAACTAGATTTTTTTTATTATCACATGCAAACTGGATCTGACGTTTGACAGCCTTTTAACCTTCCGACACTCTCGTCCCCCCTTCAACCCCCCGCCTCGGCACCTCCTTACCACCCACCCACTAAAAGAACAACAGGGTTTTGCTTTCTTGCCCTGCGCTGACCCAGTTCCCACTAATTATCCGCAAAGTATACATCAAAGCCGGGCAAATCTACAGATCTGCAGCAACGTGGCAGAGTAAGAAAAACCAGGACTATCCCCAACCTAGTCACCCCGAGCTGTTACCAATACGGCCGCGTGAGTTTGTCTGTATTTGTGAGTATGCGTGCGAAGTAGTGTCAGCCGATACAAAAGGCAAGACGGTGAACTTATAAATAGAACGGTCATTGTTTCGACATGGGTAATTTTGGGTGTCGGAATTGTTCCTGACACTGTCAGCTGTGTGGCTTAGCCAAGGGGGAAGGCGGCAGAGGTGATGGATGAGTGAGGTCATGAAGTCTAGAGTCAGCTGATGGGATAACATGCATATATGCACAAAAACAGAGAGATAAATATTACTAATAGCATCAAAGCATGGAATCAAATACAAACTATAACATGCATTAAGGCCACTGAGTATAATTGCAATCTTTTTTTCTCTTTTACTCCTTCCCTCTCTCTCTCTGTCTCTCTGTCTCTGTCTCTGTCTCTCTCTCTGTCTCACACACACACAAACACACACACACACACACACACACACACACACACACATAGTTATCATTGGGCAGGGGGCAAAGGGGATGGTTTGCTTTCTTATGACACAGTCTATTACTAAATTGAGCTGGCAGGTAATTCTAAGGCAAATAAATGCCAGCAGGTTTAACACAAGGAGAGGTCTTTGGGGTGGCGGCAAGAGCAATGACAGAAATTCTTTGGCCTCTTTTGACAGGAAGCCTATTATTCTCGCCGCTTTATTTTCCCAGGCTAGTTTTTAAAACTGATCTCTCCAAGAGAACTCCGCACCCTAACAATCAGTCCTTCCCCATCTGAACTGCTGCAGCTGGTTCTTTGGTTCTGCTGGTCTGTGTCTTTACTCCCTAGACTTAATATTTACATTCTATGAGAATGAAGGCTGATTTTTTTTGTCTACCTTTCAGTTTATTTCAAAGGTACTTAGGTGAACATTTTTGTAAAGTATTTTCTGTACACAAACCTTGACGCTAAGGTTGTGAAATAAGCCCCTCCATCTGTAAGAAATCCTCCCTTCAAACAGGTGAACGAGCGGTTGTATGAAATATTGCAGCACAGCTCTAATTTTAATGTTGTTTATTTAAACTAAAATAAACATTAAAAAAATATAACAAAAAAAGATGAAAAGAGGCAACAGGGGAAAAAAATAAAAGTACAAGTTGAGACAAAACACACTATAAATATACTACTTTTAAAAAAAAACAGCTGAGCTACATCCTCATTATAAGTGCCATCTCAGACGGGCATGGTGGGAATCGGTGCTGACCTTGGTATCCCGTTTGAATATTGTTTTAATGCCGCGTCTGGTAATTGAGAATGCAACGCAAACAGTGGACTCTTTTTCAAAGGGAAAGTTATTTTCCCAGGCAGTGGGAATGCAAACAATCAAGGAGTGTATTTATTTGTTTGTTCATAATTATCCAACAGACTCATTAAAATATGGATTTATAAATAAATCTCCATGATTTTACCTATGACTACATTAATTTAAACATTTCATCATCCACTGCTGTATAATTTGTACGTAAAATATTTATGTTACAAAGTTGCATTTGCAGTATTTTAGTTTATTTCAATACATAAGGAATTAAAATTCAATTTAATAATTAGAAAAAAAAAAAATTAGTGAAAGCATATTAACTAATACTAGAAATGATGAAATCTTCACAATCACTTGCTATCTCTGTGCAACCAGTAAATTCCACTGCACTGGGAGAGATGGCCGCTGCTTTAAATTGCGTGTGATCAGCGCTACGGCAGACAATGAATAAGGACGTCAGGGGAATTGAGGGGAATATGGTTCCTGTTTTCTCAAACAGTCCAAAATGAAAAACATTTCCCTCCATAATCTGGCCAGTGAGAGCTCTGCCATGTGTGCACATCGACACTCTCCACTGTGTCACTGCGTTAGTTTGCAGAGTGAGTTTATAGGCACTAAGAACTGTGTTACAACACAGGTTGGACCACTTCAACGTTTGCTGACTGACATTTTGCACGTGTTTCATTGAATCTTTGTTTGATTACATTGAATGGAAATTCCACGAGCATAACTTCTACAAAAATCTTAGTGTATATTTACATTAAAAAGTAGCATTCCAAAAAATAAGCCGCAGTTATAAATGGTACAGTAGGAAAATATAAGAAGGAGTACAGGAGGGGAATACTGTAGCTGTGAATGGGCCAGTTGTGCAGGTCCAGATGAATGGGCCGGAGATGCCTGACTGTGAAACTGGATCCAGGTCCTGCTGTTTTGGTTTCTTCTGCCAAATGAGAAATTAAAATAACTTCTAACTCCTTACTCTGTAGGGCGTTGATGGCAGCGGTGACAAGCGATCACACACATTGTCCAGATACACATGCACACAGACATTCACAATGCTTAACGGGCCGTTATGTTCAGCAAAAAAAAAAAAAAGCCAGACTTTACACAAGAATTCGAAATGCAGGATCACACATGTACCACTATGTGCCAGTTCTTTGCATACACTTTCCTTCTTCTTTTCATTTTTTGTTGTGAGATTATTTTGAATTGAGGTAAAAAGTATATAATAAATAACAATATTTGCTTTGTTTGCACAAAAAACAAGCAACATGAGAAAGGGAAAATTAATTTGAGCTCTGAAATATTTACAAGCCAGAGCATTGCTCTTAAGAACATGAAAATCTTTTTTTAAATTTTTTTGACTTGATGTTTGCATGGCAAAGCTGAAAACCGTTAGCAAAATTAGACTTTTCCACAGGCAGGGCATTGCTTGATCTATCAGCAAATATCTAACTGAGCTGGTACTTGTAAACTGGGCAAATTTCAATGAAAGCATAAAAAAATAGACTGTGCAAAGATTTTAAAAATGACGAAACCCTGAAAACCTCATCTCACATTCAGACAGGAAGTGGAATTAAAACTGAATATGAGGTCTTTTAAATACATACATGTTGCCAGTTTGAGACATTTTTACCTGAAAGGGATAAAGCGTTGACACTGGCAGACTTATGGTTTAAAAAAACTGGATAGGGATCGGTGATTCTGTGTTAAAGTTGTCGGTTCGTATTTTGGGGCAACATTAAGTACTTTTCTGTTTAGCTGCGAGCTCGTTAAGTGACGAGGAAGGTTGAGCTAACAAAAAACTTAAGCCTTTAAACACATTTGCTGTGGTTTCTCACTTCCGCTCGCTCAGTCAGCATGAGCAGAGCGTTAGCATATTATAAAGTCCGGTCAATGCAGTAACATCCAGTTACACTAAATTTGTTAACATCAAATTTTATCTCAATTTTTTTACAGATTTTTTACAGATATTCTCTGATGTTTTGTAGTCTCTGACCTACTGAGCAAAAAGGAGAAATCACCTCTTCTCAAACAATCGCTTCAGATGCTGTAAAAGCATGGCTCACTTATACAGCAAATCTCCCATATGGCAAAAATCAATAAGCGGTGCGAGACTCTATTGATCATATCTGTATCATGGATGCATACTGACGTCCACCAGCCAAACGCGTGTAAATGTGTGTTGATGTAAGTGGGCTGAGTAGGGGGGGTTCATTACAATACAAACAATATTTCTTTTGAAATCTTTAGCTGCTTTAAAATTACACCTCAGTCTTCCTTTGGATTATCAAGAGTGTGTTTTATTTACTTTGTGAGCATTTAAGATGAAGTAACTGGAGTGCAATGCAATGTTATCATAAGCAAAGGCAAGGGGCAGAGGCGGGGGAAGGGGACAGTTACATGGACCAACTTTTTGGCAAAACCAAACCAGTATACACTGCCTCATTCTTCCTTGGCGTGTACAAATATCTCTTCTAAAGTCATCTTTCTCCCACAGGGACAGAACACCTGTAGACTCGCCGCCGCGTTCGTGTCATTAAAAAAAAAAAAAAATGTTGTTGTCATCAGTTCCTGTGATATAAAAGAACTTAATGTGCTATGAATGACACAGCTCAGATAAATTCTCTCATTGATTTCTCTATATATTTGCAGTGTAATGACAAGGCACAGGGCTGCCCTCCGCAGGAAGCGAATGGCCATAACAGAAATAAAAGGATGCATTCTTGAAAAAAAAAAAACTGAAAACAAACCACAGGGACTCGTTGCGCTCTCCACGACTTACTGAGAACGATCGTTACCCTAACATTTTCTTTCCAACTCCGTAACTTCCTTCCTCTCTACTTTGTTTTCTCCCTTGCCTCTTTTCATCCCCCCGCCCACCCAATGTCTCTCTCGGCACCTCAAAGTTATTGATAGTTTAAAGTTATGGGCTAATAATAAGATGGACACTGCATGGCCAGGAGCCTATTATACCCAGGTAATGGATAGTGAGGGGATTTTGAATGACATTGCCAAGAGATTGGATGACGGAGGATGGAGCAATTTATGGCCTCCCCAAAGAGCCCCTGTTCCCCTTTTCTCTCTCGCCGACACGCGCGCACACGCTATTCGCTGCTATTTATCTCCAGCTTGATAAGGAGGCAGATGAGGCATGTCTGCATTTATGGTGAAGATGTTCATAAAAACTACCGGCTCAGAGCAGGAAGTTAGAATTGAGTCGGGGGAACATCATATCTGCTCCAAACTCCACATGGTTCTCTTTAAAAACTAAAATGCCATATATTAGTTTTTCATTTCTGATGTGTGTTTGGTTTGAAATGAAATGTGACTTGCAGCTGTTGCTGTGGGTTTTTACATCTACTGGGCATTAGAAGTGTTTACAATAGTGCAGTATTGACCAAAACTCCCTAAAATAAAAATATTTCTCTATAGCTTTACAAGAAGGTACTGCACACAAGCCATCGGACCAATCAAGAAAAATATCAACATTTCTGCCTTCTTGTTTTGCCAGACAGAATTATTAAACAACTCAAATAACTTCTGCACAGATGACACGCACATGTCGGATACTTTCACCCAAAACGAAGCAGCAGTGAGGGCTCAGATTCAGAGCCCTCGCTGCACAGAGAAGCAGACGTACAGTGCATCTGTGTGCCCGGTCTTCAGTATGTTTGCTCATAATGGCCCGCTGCAGCTGGTTTGCACTGAGAAATAACAGTAAGGGTAGACATACTTCAGGAAGAAGGGAGCAGGAAGAAGATGAGCGAGGAGGGCACGAGGGAGAGCAATGAAAAAGGCTTGTCAACATTATCTGTTTTATTGATTTAACAGTAAAGGCTTGCCGCTTAAGCTTTATGTTGCTTTGGCTGGCCCATTGAAAATACAACAGCTGCAAATAAAAAACGATTTCCTAAAAAACCTGAACGTTCTTATTTATTTATTTGCTTTTCTTTTTTTTTAATCTTATTCCTATCTCCCACTCACTAGCTCAGGTTGTGTATGCATCGTTGTTAAGGTTTTACACATTTCATCATCTTTACGAGCATCATTACAGAGGGACCATATTTTGCTGGACTCTCCCACACCAAAGGGATCCGTGATACTATAGAAGGCAACAGCATCTACACGACCGTAATGATACACTGTAACGCAAGGTTTAATTAACATATTAAGAGGGTCATTAAACTAAATTAAAATATAAAAACAGGCTCAATTAAAGACAAGGAAATCTTTGAGACTAAACCTTCAAATCATAAAAAATTTACAAAGAAAATTTGAATCATTTTGGCCTTTGCGCTTTTATTCTTTTATTTTATTTCTGTCATTATTGTTTTTACATTCTATTAACTGCAGCTGACCAAAAAATAAAACTCATACGAATCATTCGGTGTTTTCTGCAAGTTAAGATTGTTTATTCAAACATATATGGACCTCATCTGTTGAATTTGTTTAAAATAGATGCTCACACCGACCCTAAGTGTAGGGATAATAGTTAAACAGTTTGTAGTGGCACCTACAAGCAGAGATGGATGAGGAGGAATTATTAATGATGACTGTCCTGATTACAGGATCAGTTCACTGGAGAATGAATCACGGACCAGATTTTTCACATCTGTGTAAGAGAAAAATATCCAAACTCGGCTAAACAACGTGGGGCCAAAATCAAAAGTCTTCTGCAGACAATGAATTTCTGTATGAAGAGTCGTGAGAGTTTATTCAGCAGCTGTCAAGATATTTCAGTATGGACAAAAGTTTGACCAAGACGCACAAACAGACACTGACAGACACTGATAGAACAACTTAGAGTTACTTTTAGCCAATAGGAAAGGTAAAAATAACATCCTGACTCCCTTTCCTCCCCAGGTTATCTGACTTTTGTCAGTAAAGAAAATTAAAGCACAAACATCAGCATGTTTGAGCACATTTACACCAACAATCCTCTTAAACCTTTTTAATTATATCATTTTCGTTGTTTTTAGCAGGTTGTCTGGTAGCTCGTTTCATAGGTGAAGTAAAAATTCTCCATCTTTAATTGTCACAGTGAGAACAGCGGGGTCAAAAGAGCAGAGTGTAGCCTGGTAGGGTTCCTGAAAGAGCCACTATGTAGCTCTTTAATCACAGAGCAGCTGGGTATTACCACAGACCTCTTATAGCTGCCCAAAAATCCCAACAGCACCAAGACACGCACACACAAACACACATAGGAAATATGCATGGTCTATCCATTACCTTTGAAAGTATATAGTAAGACAAAGAAAGTATTTAACATTAAGAAATTTTATTTGTAATCTGTGATGTCAAAAGTGTAACTGCAAATATTTCATTTCTTTATTTAAACCTAAGGCCTGAGGCGAGCTGTCTCTGAGGCTGCTTATTTTACATTTTGATCCCAAACTTTGCCATTTTGCAATATACCCACAATACATTGCTGGAAAGAAAACCAGAGATGCAAGAGAACAACAGAGGCTGGACAGCGGGAGACACGCCGATGCATGGAAAAGAATAGAAATCCACGTTATGCATTAGCATGCAAAGCAGTGCATTTGTATAATAAGAGCCAGGAAAGAAAACCTTCTTCATTAATTACTGTCGACACAGAAAAAAATATAATGAGATATGAGGGAGAAACAGAAACTATTTATGGTAACCAAGGAGCCGGACTTAATGATCAGACCGCAGCTGAAACCTCTATTGATTTTCCCTTTAAATATACAACTCAATTAAAGATACAGCTGATTAAAAGACAACTACAAATCGCAGCAGCAGATCTGGAGACGCTGCCGAGGCTGGCTGACCCGGGGCCGCCCGCTGCAGCGAGAGAATTACATGATTTCATATCCGAGGCTTCCCCGCGATCACTGCTGAGGAAAGTAAGGCTTCAGAGGTATAACTCTTTTTTTTGTTTGTTTCATATTGTGACCATTTTAAAATGGAGCTGTAATGGCCACAGACACACCTCTCATGAAGTGAGAGTTGTATTGTTTTAAACAGTGCCAATAAAAAAAATATATATACATCTTTGTTCAAAGTTTGTGACAGTCGAACTGCTGACTTTTAGCACTAAAAGCCTAAAAGCCAACGTTGATAAGGCACAAAAAAACAAGAGTAATGCTGACCTCTGAATACATAAAACACAAATAATCAAACAAACAATACAAACCCACTTTCCTTGTTAAAATGAAGCACCTCCTTAACACAAGCCAGACCGCAGCTCTTTTTTTCCCCTTTCTGCCTCAGCCTTGTCACTGACAAATAAAAACCTTGACAGTCTGTGTACCCTCACCATGTGAGAAGGGCAGAATTACAATGTATAATGGAAAACCTTTCTGTTTCTCACTGATGAAAAAAAGCTGTTAAAAGTCTGAACTTTTTTTCAAGTTGTTCAAAAGTTTTCACCACAGCCTTATTCCATTTTTTTTTCTTTATGACAAGATTTTCAAAAATAAGAGGGTAGCGATATGAACATACTTCTCTCATTGGAGATATTACAACTGAGAGAATTCTGCATGCTTGGATTTGTTTAAAGAAAAAAGACATCTCATTTTAATTATAGTGTAAATACCAAGTGTATTATTTCTATACGCTATAATCAATACAGATCCCCAGACGAGCTTTTGCATGCGTATTGCAGTCATGACTAATATTATTTTCCTGAATATTGTTTAGGTTTCGAGACTTTTACACACTGAACACAACATCTGTGAGCTGAGTGTGTGTGTGTGTGTGTGTGTACCTGTAGGGAGTTTAGGAGGATGAAGACGTAGGCCATTACAATGGATAGAGGTACCAAAACACCACACAGCCACGTCAGTCCAAGGATGGGCAGCAACACCAACACTGCTTTCACTGCAGCCCTGTACCCACAAACACAACAACCAATCACACCAATCTGAAGTAGCTGATTGAGCTGAGCAAACCACGTAAAATGTATTTAATTATTTCCTTCAGGTTCTCCTTCTGATCATCTTCTATTCAATTTCCAACTTTCCCAACTTTTTATTAGTTTTTTTGTCAAAACTGAGAAGCTCCGGTGAGCCGGTTGTTCCATATACAACCCTATACAGCTGGAAGGCTCACGGGGTGAAAACTTCCCACCTTAAATCCACCTTAATTCTGTTTAGAGTGGAATTAGCTTTCCGCTTAGGTGACCGCCAAACCGCAACAGCTGTCTGTGTGTTCTCGTGTGTATGACATGGCATGCGACGGGCCCTAGTTTATTCAGCGGAGGAATGTGTTTGAGTTTCCGAGACGGCTGCCACCCAGGCAAATAGTTCAAGGCCTGTTTTGAAAACCTTCATAAAGCACCTACTGTGAGCCCCAGTGGACTAAGGTAGGGTCAAACACGCCCACAATCATGATTTCATCTGCTAGGATCACATAGAAGCTTGCAGGATTTTACTCCAATCACACTGAAGTGAAAAGACAGCAGGGACGGAGCCTGGGATGGTGCTTTTGTACGGACATCACAGTGCAACAGCAACGGAGATGTCAGTGTACCAAGGCAGATTTAGCAACGGTACATGGTATGGAACAAGGAAAGTTAACTGTACAAAACTCCGGGACTTTAGTTAGTGATTTGCACGGATGCTACATTTCAAATTACTACTAAATTAATCCAAACTAAAATAAGTTAACAAACACATCATATGTATTTATGTATTTTTTTTTTTAATAAATTTGTCAGTTAGTAACATAATTTTTCAATTCCGAACAACACCACAGCTTGAATTATTTCTATGAAATAAGCACAAATTAAATATACTGTTGCAAGACAATATATCCAATTTGGCATGACTTAAACAATATTAAACACTGAGAGTATAACATTACAATCCTTTATATGGCTATCACTAATAAAATCCACTCAAAAGTATTCCTCTCTCTTGCCTGATAAACAAAAGCCACTGATTTAAAATGACAAATGCAGTACAAAATCACTTAACGACTACAGCTTGTCTGTTTCAAGGCCTGTGGCCGAGGCCAATACATATTAAAAAGAGGACAAATGGTGCCTCCTTGTGGTTGGTACCTGATCTGTTCATACGTTCGCTCCACCGGACTGGCTCCCATGGCCAACATGATGGACCTTCTCTTGGCTGTGGAGATTGTGATGACCACAACCCTGGTTAATACCAATATGTTCACCTTCAAAATGAAATCAGGAGAGTACAGAAATGAGGAAGAAGCAAAGACTCCACAGAGACCGTCGAAAAATGAAAGTAAATGCAAATATCTAAGGATAGGTAGTAGCATTAGGTTTTATAGTCCAAAACTATTATCCCTGTTATGCTCTATTTTAACAACATCAGTTCAGCTAATTAAAATAAAATTTGCTGACCATGATGATGAAGATGACCGGCCCAGCAAAACCCCAGATAATGCCATTCTGCAGACTGAGCCAGCAGTAGTCATCAGCCGAGTACTTGCTCGGGGCTGACGCTAGTGTGATGGTGACTATCAGCACAGGCAGACCTGGTTAGATTGAGAGGTTTTAAAAAATACACACAGAGGAGGTAAAAGCACTGATGTTTTGTTGAATCCTACATATACAAAGTCAGTTAGAGCACTGCACATTACATAGTGTAACAAATCAACTACGTCCATCCAAATTTGAAACTGCAACAACACACAGCAACCACAACAAAAACCTGGCAGCCCGTCTGCATGCGTAACGATAAGGAACAATTTGGTTTGGTCATGTAACTGTACCCCAGCCGATGAGATAGTAATATTTCATATGTTGCTCCTCGCTTAGGTTGACTGCAACCACCTTGCTCCAGAGCAGCAGACCCTCCACCAGCATCCAGCTAAATGCCGCCATGAAGAAGAGGTGGAGCAGTGCCGCCACGAGCGTACAAGCCACCTTGAAACACACGAGTACAGGCATAAACATAAGATTTGTCATTATGAGATGAAACTTGCATTGGTGATACTCAGTAATAAAAGTCAAGAATAGCTACAGTCCTTAAATACACACACAAATGAAAAATGTTTAAACTGTATGTTTAAGATGAAATATCCCATTGACATCATTATCAATCTCAGTATCACAGATAACTGTATGCATGCTTTTGTATCCTCTATTCAGGAAATGTTAGTTTGCATAAATTAATGATTATGATTTATTTGCAATAGGAATTAAAAACCAACTAAAGACATGTTTTTTCATTTAGACATTCAAACATTTCTAATCTTCAGCTAAATACTGCACAATTGATATGTAGGTGTTATAAATGCTCTGTATTTTCTTGAATCTAGATTTATATTACTTGCTTGTTTCACTGTGAAAATACTGCAAATAAGTGTCACTCTAACAATATTTAATGACGCCCTTTGTAAAAGTTATGACATCCACAAACCTACTTTTAAAAATCAACATAACATTTACCTTGTTGTGAATGGCTGAGCCGCTGCACAGCAGAATCACCTGGGCACAGATAAGGGCAACGAACAGGTTCTTGTGAATGGACGTCCTGTCGGATTTGGGGATACTGTGGATACAGAGGGGGATAACAAAACCTCATCCAAAGGAAGATATATGCTATGGAACCTGCTTAAACAGCATTGCACCAATCCAATGCTATCTCAGTCATACTGCAAAGATAAGATAAGATAAAATAACTCTTTATTGTCATTGTGCAGTCATACCTAGTACAATAGTACAACGACATTGGAAGCTGTCCCACATCAGCACTACGCACAACTGTTACCCTATTTCTCTGGTTTTGCAACACTGCTGATTAACACATGTCACCAGTAACATCAATCGAAATGTAAAAGAGAGAAGCCACCAACCATAAATGAGCCAAATATCTGGTCATAAGAAACAGATAGCTGTAACAGACGCTATGATATGTGTAGTGATCTTGCACTTGCGTGTTTTACATGATTACATAAAGGTAAACAAGAAGGGATGCTGGTACATAATATCACTATGCTCAGGTGCTACACTTCTCAAAAATAGCTGCAGATTGATCAACAGTTAACTGTAATGCTGTCTTCAGGCGGCTGCAGGGATTAGATAAAAGAAAAGCCTTTCATACAGAATAAAGAGCAGAACAAGAGATACTCTAAGAATTGTGCAGAATCTCATTAATTCAGATTGACTTTGTTCTGAAATGTGACGTAAAATACTGACAACGTGCTTTATGCCAGTTGATTTTACCCCCCACCTGTTTGCATAACTAATTGAAAATGTCAGTGGCACCACAATAAGGAAACCATATATGTCACTGTTTCCTCCAACACCCAAAAAGATCAAAACAATTGCTCGTATTATCTTTACATGACTTCAATACATTGAATATTTCCATCTCAGACTGAAATATCAAACAGAAAACATAAAAACAAGAGACAGCTGAAACTGGCTGAGAGGTAAATTAACTAGAGAGCCTCTCATTATCTGCCCATCAGGCTCATTTCATGTCTGCATCACTGCTTGAGACCACTGTAATCCCGCCGCATGAATACGTCCTCGGCTTTGTGCGCCTCAGCTTTGTCTCTGGTTGCGAGTGAATTTAAGCGCACAAACACATGTACATCAGCGCACGTGAAACGCGAGGCTGTGCTCTCTGTTTTTAGGGCAGTCGTAAATTGCCGAGGCAGCTCCTCTCCAGCTGATCGCTATCCCTCAATGACCGTAATGTTAATTAACAGCTGCAGAATGCCACCATAAACCTTCAGGGTGGACTCACATGTAGACAACAGTAATTACTGGATTAGCGCAAGTCAATACTATCATAGCTTTAGGAACAGAGCCGTAGCAACAATACTACTGATCAGTTATCTCAGCATGCCCAAAAAGGTGTAAAAAATACACAAAAAGTGCCTAAATGATATTTGTGCTACATAAATTCCATATAATGAGTCCAAATTATAAGCTTTTAGCATTTTCAAGACCACTATAATACAGAGAGTTTTTTGCTATTTTCACTTTGGAAATAATGATGATCCTGTTTTCAAAATTATGTGGGTACTTGAGCAATACAATACAGTATACAACATAAAATATGTATAGCAGAACCACTACATCTGCTTGACACCATGTGTAAAAAGTGACTGCTGTGTTTAGCAGCACAAAAGAAGGTGAGGCTGCCTTGCGTCTCGTGGCTCAGGCAAACAGAAAACAGGCAGCTATTTTCGCATCATAGGCAAGCAGGTCAGGAAAAATCAGTTACTTACTCCAGCACAGTGAACAGCATCAAGGTCACCACCAGAGCACACAGAGATGCGCCACAGCCAATGAATGTCAGCTTGGTCAAAATAAGCTCTTCCTCTGGACTCCACTGGAACAGAAAGGAAAGGCAAGTAGTGGGAGAAAGACAAAAGAAGGGAGAATGTTGTCAGAGAGTCCTAGAGGTTGACGAGCAGCTGTCCCATATCTGAAAAATCCCACGTTTGATCTGAAAGAAAGTGATTTCTTACGTCATCGCTGAATTTTTGTCGGTTAAAAGGACAAAACATATATGGTTGCATTTTTATAAACTCAAAATCTTGCTGATGGTATTGCTCTTTGATGAACTTACAAACTTTTATGTTCTTTAGGTAAACAGTGAAAACAGCTGTACTACAATCTACATCCTTCAACACAACAGGCGCAGTATGAGTGACACCTGCTGGCGGACACAGTGTACTGCAAATCCTATCCCCAAGATCGAATATTAAACTAGAGCTGGATTTAGACATGTAGTCATGGTAAAAAGTAATTCAAATACAATTAATTTGGTTTTATTTATATAGGATGAAATCACAACAACAGTCACCTCAAGGTGCTTTGTATTGTAAGCTAAAAACCCTACAACAATAAAGAATAAAGTACATCCTCCATCAGCTATAATACTATACCGTATTAGGACATTTATTTAAAATGTATTCCTTACCAGGTCTTAGATGAACAATAAAAGACTTACTATATCATGTCACTATTTATTTAACACAAACTAGAGCAAAATGCAGAAGCAGTATGTGAAAAACTAAGTGTAACTTAGAACCACCTTTATCAGCAATAACTTGAAGTAACTTCAATTGTTTTCTCACAGTTTTCTCATTTTGGGCAAGATACTGAGCCCAAGTTGCCCTCATTTGAATCTATCAGAGTATGAAGGTGTGCAATAGATAGAAAACCCTTGCCTAGAAAAAGCATAGAAAAAAGTTCCTTTATGAATAGGTGCGAATGGGCTAATAAGGTAAGTTGTACAAAGTGCTTTGAGTGCTCAGGTAGAGCAGAAAAGTGCTACATTTGTCATTTACCAACGGCTGCTAGGTGCACAAATCATCACCTCTCCATCACTGTGCTTGACAGTTGGTATGAGGTGTTGGTGCCGACATGCTGTGTTTAGTTTTCTCCAAAGGCGGTTCTGTGCATTATGGCCAAACATCTCCACTTGTGTCTCACGGTTTGCACAACTGCAATTTTGCAAATGCAAAATTGCATGAAATGCATTAAATGTTCATGAAATGTACTTTCATGAACTTTAACATCATAACTGAGGCCTGAAGTGTAGCTCTTGGGTTTTCTCTGAATATTATCTGAATTTGAAAGCCCCAGACCAGCAAACTGCTAAAACCTCTTTATAGAGGTGCTCACACTTATCAATGTTCATGTAATCACTTCTATTTGCTTAGCAGGTACTTACCATCTTAATATGTATGGAAGCAGTAACAGTGCACTTAGTTTATCATACACTGCTTTTGCATAATAACTCATACCTTTACAAAACTGTTTACAGTTTACCTCAAATAACCTAAAACTTGATTTGTGATTTAAATGGGGGCATCACAATCGAGCTCAAGTTACCTGTGATTCGAGGTAATTCATCAGCACTGCAAAGTTTGTTGTATGGTTACACAGACAGGACGTGACACTAGAGCCATCAAGGATCATTGTGCAGCCTTCACTGGACCAGCTACTGGTATTCGTGTGCCTATACACAAGCACAAACACACTCACTGATAAAGAATCACGCTCATATTTAGGACTGAGACATCCTGCAGAGATAGTGACATGTCTTATAAAACATCAAACAATAGGCTACGTCCTACATCATTTATTGAATTAATTGAAATAATACAATTTTCAGGCATATTTATGTGAATGTGCTGTTGGTCAAACTTACATTAGGCTGAAATTCCAGAAGGCACAAACAGGAATAACTCTCTTTGAATATTCCACCTACAAACAGAATCATATGTTTGCACTTGTTTTAATCTTTATCCTCTTGTTTTAATTTATCTGTGGGTGGTCATCAAACTTTGGCTTATTTTTTAAATGACTATTTCTTTCTATTCCATGTGCTGCTTGCTAAGAGATGAAAATTACTGTAAAATAAAATGCTGCAACTTATTTTTAATAAACGAAAATTGCATAGGTGCTAATATCATGCTGTGTGACATCCTCTGCACAATAGACTGCGCCACCTGGGATGATGAAAGGGTGTACTTGACAGCAACAGGTATGGTTTCGGGGTTCGAGGCATGGCGGACCGTGGCTGATATGATAGCCGATGCTAGATCTCCTGGGAGAGTTCTGGGAAAACAGGTAATGGTTACAAAAAACACATGAAAACTTCAATTCAAACTACAACCATCAGATTAATCCCCATGCTTTAAAGCAGGGGTCCCCAATCCCAGTCCACGAGGGCCGGTGTCCCTGCAGGTTTTAGATCTCACCCTGGGTCAACACACCTGAATCACATGATTAGTTCATTACCAGGCCTCTGGAAAACTCCAAGACATGTTGAGGAGGTAATTTTTCCATTTAAATCAGCTGTGATGGATCACAGACACATCTAAAACCTGCAGGGACACCGGCCCTCGTGGACTGGGATTGGGGACCCCTGCTTTAAAGTAAAAGTGGCTGAAACTAGACCACAAAGATAAGAAATTATAGTTCATTAAAAACAGAGAAACAAACAACAGGAAACCTTTTCACATTCTCTTGTTGACTCAGTGCAGACTCCTTTGTTCCTGACACAATGTCACTGAGCTGGTTGTAATGGGTATGAATAAATATCACCTCCTCATATCCTGTTTAGAGATAGTGGACAAAAACACTGTGTGGGTCATTGGTTCATCTAGGTGAGCATCTAACAATGTAATATGTGTATATAGCATTTGTAGTGTAAACTAACGGTTAAGGTCAGCATCTAGAACAAGTGCATTTCTGTGTGTTTGTGTTTACTACCTAGTGTGTGTAACCTCTGGAGCTCGGTCTCAGGAATAAGCAACTCATCGTGGCTACTGCTGCTGGGCTTGTGAGAGCCAACCGCAGATGGCTTGTAGACTTGATTACAGCTCTCCTGGGACAGCTTCTGCCACTTCATGTACACATCTGACAGCCAAGCAGATGCAATAAAAATATTAACAGAAACCATAAGTTAAAAAGCCAAGAGCCACCAAATGTTTGGATCATTGCGTGTGTGTGTGTGTGTGTCCTTTCACCTATATTCTTGGTAGAAAGACTTAAGCTTCTTCCCTTAGTACAAAGCATCTCTGCAAAAGCTTCAGTGAACTTATCAATGGTCTTGACAAGAGTAAATGGGCCAACGTTGACCTGAACAAATCGATCAAACACAGGTTAATGGAGGTGAAGAGCTATCTTTGGAGAGTAAATTATATTTAAGTAAGTAAGCAGGGTGCCTCAAAGCAACAGAGTCCTGGGTTATGTATGTACCAGCTGGCTGGGGCCTTTATGTCCTATGTAATTGCCTGTATGTGCAACGTGAGCATGAATAGTTGTCTCTGTGTGCTGGAATAGATATAGATGGTGACATATCCAGGGTGTACCCAGCAAGTAATTAAATCTAAATTTGCATTATAAATAGAGGATAGAAACACAGACTGTGTTAGGTGATGCAAACAGGTTTCTTATGTATATTTAAGAAACAACTTTAAATTATTTTCTGATGGATTAAATAAGGTTCTCACAGTCCTTATCCTCTTAAATCCCAGGGTACACTAATTTGCTACAATGCTTTTAATAATTTAAGGAGGTAAAATGTTATTAAACACACAATTTTAATTAAGTAAAAAAATTGGAGGATTTCACAGAGATATCGCCATAGAAACATCACGCCTCACCCCATCATCCGTCAGACCCATCCACTGTGAAGCCATGCGTGGCTCCAGGATCAGACTCGCAATATTTAGATAGTTGGTGGCAATGGACACCATGACCTCTGTGGCATTATCTCCGGCGGAGTAAAATCTAGCTGGTGGAGTTACGTCCATCATCTGAGAGAGGTAGAGAACATCGTTGGCGGTCAGGAGGAGCGGGCCACTTCCCTCTATTTTATGTAGGACAGCTTGGGTCAGCTGCTGCAGCAAGGTCAATTTGTCCCAGGAGCTGTTAGCACCCACCCCCCCTGTTACCTGAATAAACAGAATAGAACAAAGTTATAAGATTAACTTAACTGCATACACTTAACTACAGCGCAGCGCTGCTGATTCACTGGTCCTCTTCTACTTCAATCACTTCTATTCACCAAGCATTCTTAGGTGATTCTCTGGGATTTTGATCCTAACAAATATACAAAGTTGAGATGATGACTCTCCAAATTGGATCAGATAGCTCCAAGAGTGTCTTAAATGTGTCAATTTTGTCTTGGATACATCTTCCACAAAACAGCTTAATTGGAGAAAAAGTATCGGAATTTCAGGAGTAGGACCACGGCTCCAGACATGCTCCTTCTGGTTCTTATCTATATATGTTCCCCCAGTTCTACAAGCTTTCATTCTCGTTTATGTGCCCCCCCCTCCCCCTTTTCAATTCTTTAACTTCTTCACTTCAATTTAGTAATATGGGGATCTGCCAGGTCCGGGAGCCGCCGCCAGTCCCCTTTGAGGCCTTCCCCAAATCGCACCTCAGTTCATGTCCAGGCCATTCACCTTTACCTACTAAAACACTGTAAAACCCAAAATGAGGACGTGGGCCCAGCGAGCGAAATGAAACGTAAATGATCAAAGAATATTCTTTGTTGAGGATTGTTTAACACGTGTTACTCTAAGTTGGTGATCTGCTCACAAACATGAATACTAGGTAGTTTATCAGACTGTACCACTACTGCACTACCTAATAACCACCTCAAAGCCCAGCTGGCTGACTCACAGGTTTATTGATGAGATCCTTGTTCAGCCTCCTGAAGAAGGGTGTCTTTGGTAAACTGAAAACACCCAGCCTCTCTGCAGAGACGGACAAATATAATATAATATGCTGCAATCCATTAGCACACAAAAGCACACACAGCACCCTAACAACCTATTTAAAAATAATTTAAAAACAAGAAAACTCAATTACATAATTCAATCACATTAGTTGATACATAATAATTATTATCTGTACCTCGCCTACACTGACAGACAGCTCCTCTGGAGGAGTTGCATTTGGCTAGGCGGGAATGCTCCTTGATGGGGTCAAAAATGCCGCACTCTTCATCGGTTGTCTGGCTCTCTGCAAACATGGTGACGGGAATAGTGAGGCTTATACATAATATTAAACTGTTGAAAATCGCATAGGGAAATATCAGTATTGATATTATGTTGATAGACAGTAGTTTGGATAATACAAAATAGAGAAATGTTGCAAATGTAAGATATTTCAAACAGGAAACTAAAAATACACAGCAGTGCTTAAAAAAAGCTCGTTATAACTAAACAACAAGTCTTACAATACAATACAATATAGTAAGGTGTAACTGGGTGAATTCAAATTGACCCAGATAGGCAATACCTGACCTGCACTCCCTGTTAGAAATGGAGTAAGTTTGTTAACTTGGCTAAGTATAAATATTGCACTAATACTAAAATAAACATAGTTTCAAATTACTCATTTATAGTTAGCAAATGCTTCTGGATATTTACAAAATTGTACTCAGCATGCATCACTCTAGGCATCTATTCTTCCATTGTAGCATTTTAAAATCTGTTTTACTTTATTCATATGAAAATATTTTACTTGTATACTAAAAAACTGTGTATATATATATATATATATATATATATATATACATACATGTTTATGTATTTTTTAGTTTTTATTCACTACTAGCATAATCTGGACACTTATGTCTTATCGTAAGCTTTTACTTTGGTCTGCAACACATGATGTTAAATCTGCTTTATTTAATGTAAATAAATGTACATAAAAGCAAAATGCAATGATCAGCAAATCTTTTGAAGTCTATATTTGATTAAAAATAGCAGAAACTACATTAATCAAATGTAGCTTTTCTGAGGAAGAATTTATGATTGTTATGAATTTGATACCAGGATCAGAAAAAAAACTAAGACGGGGAAGCAAACGGCCAGGGAAGTTGTATACTAAACAAAACTAATTTATAAAAAGTTATTAATAATTAAATGACATCTTACAAATGATTAGGCCGCTTAACATGATTTGATCCATGATCTTACAGGCACACATAGTAGAAACTAGGGAGTAAAAGTTAAACATCCCCAGGAGCCTACAGGTGGATGCTGGGGTGGCTGAGGGGTCGACATTACAGGACATGATGTAGGGCAGCAGCGACATTACGTAGGCCATAATATTGGGAGGGTTTTTACATTTCTGGTTAATACATGAGGATAGTCCAGCATGTTATGTTGTAGCTCAAAGACTTTGCTTTATTTAAAACTATACTATGGAAACAAAGCCCCAGGAAACAAACATGCGTTTCCTGGGGCTGAGTTCCTTTAAAATAGACTGAGGTAAAGTGGGACACTGTCCTGCTCTAGCTAAAGACGAGAGTATACAATTAATACTTTAAGTATACAATTCAAAAGCCAACAACTGTGATTGTTTGGAGGATTACTAAAAGCCCAACTGACGATGAATGATAAATACAGGTTTTGGAGCACCACAGGCAACCATACTGACGACATATGGTACACTAAGGAGAGTCACGGCTCAAAAGCATCTTTTTGCTGGCATTTAATATTAAAAGTAATATATGTAACTGTGACCGACGATATTCTCATTATTGTATTTTGAGTTTTTAGTGAATTGATCACACCCAGGAAGGCCTGTTTGTTGCAGCAACACAATACCAAACCGCTTTTAGCATGGCTCTCCAGTAAAAGAAAAGTCTGAGCGCTAAGCTGAATGAAACTGGTCTTGGCATGAACTGGCATTCAATTCAAACTGAGTAGGAGTGGAACTGTACATCAAAGTTATTGCTTTTATTTATGCTAAAGCACAGTCATGGTTATAAACTGGTAGATGATGTTATTTAGGATAAAACAATGTTTAACTTCTAAGTTTAAAGCTGATATTATTTCTAATAATAATAATTTGTATCCATAGAGGACTTTTCCATGTTATACCTTGTTGCCACAACAGTAGAAGCAAGAGTTTATAAGGTGCTGGCTTGACCCATATATTCTCCAGGTTTCAATATGACTGAACATATGTGGTATGCGCTGGAAAAACATGTGTAAACTCTTGAAGGCTCTGCTTTCCAGGTCACAGGACTGGATCGGCCACTAACGCCTCTGTCCCAGATAACACACAATGCTTTTCGGGGCCTTGTGAAGTCCATGCCAAGCCATAATCGCTCTGGATGTACAAATGGTGATCTAGCCACTATTTGGCAGGAGTTTTTAATGTTGACACTGGACTGTGTATGTCTGAGATGGTTTGATGAGAACGAGAGAGAGGGAAAAATGGACCCGCCTGACAGAGTAGCAGGCAGTGCCAAGATTTTTCAAGTCCAGTAACTGAAGGAAGGCAACAGTCACCCTACAAACATTACACTGATTACATTAAATACACACAAACACACAGAGATAGTCTTTAAAAGACCTGCAATTAAATTCTGATTGTGTGAGGGAAAATAAGTGACTGAATTCCAACACACTGCCTTTCTACACACTCGGCTCCAGCAGGGAAAGGGAGATTTTTGGAATTTCACTGCTCATTAGAGACCATGATGTCAGAAGGGGAGACGTCTGTTTTGAAGGGTGGGACTCGGGGTGATATGAGTCAAAAAGCATTTACCAGAAACATCAGGAGCCCCACCAGCTGCCAATTACAACTTGGTCACTAGCTCCCTTAGGAGGAAGGAAGGGAGGGAGGGAGACAGATGCTGAGAGAAAAAGTGTGCCTGTGTTTGTTTACTAATGTTTAAAACTTGAATATTAAATGGTTGTCATTGGTTGCCACTTTAGCAAACACAACGTAACATGTGATCATAGGATATTTACACGTATAGTTTTTTTTTAATCTGGAAATGATCTGATTTTGTAAAAGAGCCAATAAAAATAAAATGAATGACATTTAACAGTTTTAGTTCCATTTTTTAATACTAAGAGATATCATTTATGATTAAACTGCTTCTGTGCAGTTAAACAGTTTCACTATTTCATGACATTACTTGACATCAGCTTCTGGTTCTAGCAGTCAAAGCATTTTTTTGACTTTTTAGATGTGATCACATTACGACTGGGTAATGATGTGGGTGTAGAAGATGATGGGACAGAGACTGAGGGTTATATCAGTAATATAGGTGGAGTTTACTACAACAGGCCAGCTTAGATCTTTTGTTATGTCTGACGTTATTGAAATGATTACAGTCAAAAATGACTTTCAAATGGACTCTCTGTAATCGTTTTTCTGTACAGCAGCTCCACCCAGGCCCAGTGCCAACCTACTTAAACTGCAAACACCAAGTATAAGTAATTCTACCGCTGGATCTTGTGGATAAATTGAGTCTCTTTTGTCTTTTATAGGCTAAATAACACAAAACTCCATACTTTCCTCTAGTTGGTGAATAAATTTGCTTTGCCATAGCCTTTAAAAACCCTTCAGCTTTTGACCATGTTGTCTGATTGCATCCTGATTAATGTACCTTGACATGGGCTGTCACTCCACTGCTTTGTAAGGGAGGTCTCTATTTCCATTGCTGCTTCGCTCCACTTGAACACAAGCCCAGAGGAAACGAGTGAGCACTTCTTTTCCATGCTGGAAATTTCGCTGTTGTTCAGTACCCGATTCCAAATGTGGAGTTCTGTTATGCTCCCTGAGAATGATTCGTCACTCTTAAATGACCCCCCAAAGGTGTCCTGCTCCTGCCCGATAATGAAAAGGCCATCAGGTCCAATGCTGTCCGTACTGTTTAGGCCTTCAGCCGCAGATACAGCGTGACCATGAGCATATATTGCCCAGCGTCCACCATTCTGGCTCCAAGAAACGCAGACAGAGTGCCAGGAGTCATCATAGTTGAAGGCGTCATGGTAAGACCCGTGAATGCCATGGACGAGCAGAGCCAGCTGCACAGGCTTGCCCTGGTTCAGGTTTACACGGAGCTGGAACTCATTAATATATGACGGAATGGAATAAGAAAAGACTGTGAAACGTCCAGAGCAATGCGGATTGAAGCGCAGAAGGGTGCAAATGGTCAATGATCCCATGGAGGGGAACTTGTACAAGAGACGGGCATGAGTCGTGTTCGAGCACCCGGTGAAATTTAAAATGAGGGTCTTGGAGGACCCTTTGGTGTCACCACACAGAGAGAGAGAAAAAAAGACTATTAAGGAAAAATGCTGTCACAAATATTGGAAAAGATAGGAGCTAATTATAAAAAATCACTTTGCAATCCTATTCTTACTGTAAACAGCTGGAAAACATTTAAATGATTAAGTAAGCAGGAATTTGTCTTGGACAAGAAAAGCAAAATGAAAACCATTTATAAAAGGACCAGCACTAATGTGAATGCAAAGTTTTAAAAAACCTACTAAACCTACTTGTGATGCGTGTTATGACTTTCTTGGCAATCCACACAGACTGAGAGATGTTCAAGGATTTTAAAAATTTGGTAAGCTCCCGGCTCTCTTCTGCGTTGGAGACAGTAGCTAACGCCCCAGAGCGCTGCTTACACATTTCTCCAGCCCTGTTCCACTGCAGGCTGTCAGGAACATACGCATAGTAGGATACATCACAAGTCTGGGTGATGGTTTCCAGGAGAAAGGCTGCTCAAAAAAAGAAGAAATGTGAGAAGACAGGTAAGAAGGTGTGACCAGACTGAAGTGGTAAAATACAGATTAAAACTTATTGAGATTCAAGTGAAGTTTTAATCCTGTCCAGATCCTGACCGGGGCTTTGTTATTATTATTATTATGGTTACAATATCAGCAGTGCCAACACAACCAATTATATTTGTGAGAACAGGCCAGACATGCTTGTTTATCATACGAATGACATCTAATGAAATTTTCCATTCAACATTTGAGTGAGTCGCCAGCCAAATAATGATGTCCATTTTCCAAGCCTCTCGGTTCACGCAGAGGAGGGTTAGGGTTTAAAGCACCTGCCAGTACTCAACTTAGGTTTTTATGCTGTTTTTATGCTATTTACAACTAACCACCAGCCAGAAAATAGTATAAACATACAAACAAAAAACCCACCTGTACTACTGTCCTGCATCCCACTTATTCTTATATTTATTTTAGTTACCTTGCATTCGTTTTCCAGATAAAATAAAAAAAACAGTAGTACCTGGGACTAAAGTGCAAGTGGAGACCTTCAGCTTTAATTCAAGTGGTTTTGCAGTTGCACATTATGAGAGGCTCAAAATTAACTGACAAGCAGTTTCAGACAAACAAAGCAGTTGATTCATGATCATTCATCATTGGGGTGAAAGAAAACAAAATACACCCCCCCCCACACACACACGCACACACACACACACACATTTTAATCATATGTATCATAAATGACTGCAGTTCCTAGTTTAGTTAAATCATGGGTGAAGAAAGAGAGAGAGAGCCTCACCTGCTTTATAGCTGTGAAAGCAAACCTGTAAGACAAGCACAGGTGTTTATGTAGCTCATTTTTAAAGGTATAAAATAATAAAGATAACTGGGCGTATCACTGCAGTATATTAACAAAATTTAAGCGAACACCTGTTCACTAAGGAGTGTCGCGAGTGCCAAAATGAATTAAATTAATACGTCATTAAATAATTAATTGGGCCGGGAATTAATTAAAGTTTGAAGTAATTAATTAATTCAATACATAAATAATGATTAAGTAGTAATTCACTTCATTTAAAATGTTTAATGCATATTTTACTTACTTTGAATTTTAATCAATTAATGATTGTCCCAATTGATTAATTTGCCATAATTAATGATGCATTTATTTTTCAACTATTTAATGATATTTATTTATTTTTTTAATTTAACTACTTGTTTGGTTAAATAATTATGGCACTCGTGGTCCTCCATAATATCACTGCCAGCCTAGCCTCCTCGTGTTTTTTGTAAAGTATTCCTTTAATGACTATTTCATATAAAGTACACATTATTAAAATTGTTGACCATCCAGTTGTGCTACTTTCACAGAAGTCCGTTCATTGTATTTCACCAAAATTATGATAGTTTTTTGGTTTTTGGGAAAACCTATTTATTTACTTCAGGAATAAAATTACACAAAAAAGGTGTCATATGGCGCTAGCTGGTAACTCATTACTGCTCACAAGACATGTTAAAAAAAATGACAAGTGAGAAAAAGTGACAGCGATCAAAATGAATCCTCTAGACTAATAAAAGGTTTCTGATTTGCTTTACCTTCTCGAAACAAGTGAACCGCTTCAGGTATAAAACCATTTTTGCGCCAGTTTGTTTGAGGAGAAATTAGCTCATTCAAAAGATGACAAAAAATGTAATAACAGGAAAACATAAACACAAAGATGTGCCAGCTACTCACAAGCAGGCCCAGACTGCAGAACAATATCCTTTGCATCCTGAAATTAAATATATGCACATTAGCAGGGAATCCAATTCGATTTCCTGCTCCTACGAGTCCTTGTTTCAGTTAAGAAAAGTAGTTGTTTTTACCTGAACTATTCGCTCCTTTTTGCGCGTCTTCACATCTCAAGTTGTAGAGTTTACCCAAGTTTTCTTCTCTGCTGTGTGCTCACAGCCGCTTACTAAAGTACAAGAAGACTACCAGCCGCAGCAGACTCCCGAGAGCATGCAAGGAGGATGCAGAGGCAGGCAGCAGAGGCGTGGGTGTTATTGAGAGCGGGGTTATAAAAGTAAGGTTCGGGGACCTCCGGAGGCCTTACAGCTTTTGACTGGTCTCTTTAAATGTTAGGCTTCCACTCATCAGCAAATGTAAATCTATCTAGCAGTCCAAGTTAATTGTACTGGACAAACTATAGATTTTCAAAATTTATTATGAGGATAAGGAAAACCTTATATACATCCAACATCTGCGTAACTTTGTGCTGAACCTTGGGGGGGGGGGCTGGGTCAAGATCTCTGTCTAAATAAATAAATAAATCTGGGTAAATTCCCAGATGATTAAACATGCAACTATTTTGCTGGTAATACCTGAAATTGAGTAAAGAAAATCAACAGCCTATTTATGCAAGATAATTCATAATTTTATTGGGGGGGGGGGGGGGGGGTTATATTGGTTGGGTCTGATTATTGGGGGGGGGGGCACAATCCCCATAACCCCCCTGGAAATTACGTCCCTGTATACATAACTGGTGCTGTTGGAGCTGAAACTAGAAGAACGGCTGCTTTGTAATTACTAGGGAGTGTAGTGCAGGGACATCTTTAAAAAATTATGAGCTAACAATCAGTGATGGGAATAACAGCGTTACAAGTAACCACATTACTAATGGCGTTACTTTTTTAATAACGAGTAATCTAACTAATTACTATTTCTATCATTGCAATGCTGTTACCGTTACTAACAAGAAAATGCGGTGCGGTCGCACTACTATTTTTCAACAAACAGACGGTTGAAGCTGTCTTCAGCTTACCGCATCTTATATCAGTGGCAGGGAAGTAGCTGTAAGTAATCTGGGCGCTACAGCTTTAAGCAGCTGCGCGCACTCCCGCGGGCGGCAATCACTTTCTGGCAAACGATCACTTTTCGGCACAACACCTGTAGCTAGGGGGCAAAACAATGTGTTGTCTTGTGTAGTTAGTGTGTAGTGTTGTGGATAGTTTTGTGTTGTGTGTCAGAACAATGATGTGACTGCTGTCTCCAGGGAGAAAACAGGAGTGATACACCTCCTGCTGTCAGGCCTGCAGGTATCAGGTTTGTGATGTTCTTCTTTATAGTGGACAGAAATTTTTGGAGTGGCACAAATAATTTGTGTGGCATCTTATTGAATGCAGAAAACCTGATTGTTATATAAATAGTTTAAATGGTTGTAAAAAAAAGGGGGGGGGGGGGTAAAAGGTAAATGGCTGCAAATAACTTTGTTGTTTGTAAAACTTGTGCATATGATTTTTAAAATTGACAATTTATATTTGCATTTAAAGTTATGAAATTTGATTCACCAAACATGCTGGTTTGGATCCAAGGCCAACATCTGTTTGATTAGGCTGACAAATAAATGTTGGCTATTTTCAGGTTCTTCGCTATCTTCCAGTAGTAGTTCTTCAAGGTCATCAAGACACTTAAGTTTTATGTATCGAGTATCCTTGGATTGATAATCTGTCTCATCTTGAAATTGCCTTTCGGTCTTAAATGTCCAGCGCTGTCCATTGTAGTTGTGTTTTATGAAATAGTAATCGGTGTACAAGCCAGAGTCTAAAACATGATCTGGTAGCTGCACCTGGGTCTGTATTAGGGCTGCCACAAACGATTATTTTGATAGTCGACTAGTCACTGATTATTTTTGCGATTAGTCGACTAATCAGATCATGCATCCATTGGACGTAAAACGTACAGCTTATTGCACCAGCATGCATCTGCTCTTATTTAACTATCGTTATCTTACAACTTTAAGTGTTTAAGGTATGTCCTAACTAAAAATAAAGACAAGATGATAGTTTATTAAATTTTAATGAAATTTGCAGATTGTTTCGGTGGAGTTTAATAAACTCAGCCGTCTGCTCCTTGCTATCTAAAATATAACAAGACACTGAAGTATATTCTCAAGCATCTCACACTTCTGATAATCAGTTGTCTGCTTGACGTTTATTCAGCGGTGTAAAAACTATAACTTTAGTCTCAGCCAAACTGATTTACTCAGGAACAAATAAAATACTGAAAAAAGCCGAACAATAACATTTTTAAGTTATCTAAGTGACTTATATATCATGTTTAACCTGAGTAGCGAAAGACGGCGGTGGGTCTGAAAACGATTTGCCAGGAGTCCGGTGTTCTCATTGGCTCTAGTGAGCCTTGAACCCCGGCTAGCTATCGAGCTGGTGGGTAACAAACGTCTCCGAAAACGTCGGAGAATATGTGGTGTCTTGATAAACCAAGCAGATATTTGAAGTTTACACAGCTACATTCTCGCATGAAAATATGTTAAACATTTATTTTGTGACCCAGAAAGAATAATAAGAGTAATATTAAAACTAACTAGCTGCCGCCATTGTTGGAAACTGAGCAGGGCCGCACTATGAATTCTGGAATAGGTTGGGCCACGAAGTATACACCCGACCCATCCTTCAAATCTGGAGAAATGAAGGCCGCATTTGTCTGCGTCTTCGAATGTGGACAGTCTTCGTCGTGTCGCTGTAACGTAATCGGCCTACAAATGCGGGCACAAGAGGATGCGGTTCCTGAATTTGGACACAGCTACGAAACCGCACACAGCTTCTTCTTCTTCAAAGTTTAACGGCAGCTGGCATCCTTGTACATGCAGTGCTGCCATCTTCTGTTTCAGTCCGTTATTACACTCTTAAATCCTACTACTTATTCCTGCGTCTTTTGGAATCTTACAAAGCTTCAAACGACGCGTCGACTATTAAATTAGTCGTCGACGATTATCGTCGATGTAATCGTGACTAGTCGACTAATTGTGGCAGCCCTAGTCTGTTTCCAGGTTTGAGGTCAGCATGCACTATTCCCAAAGAACCCAGGTGGGACAGAGCATTTCTGAGCTGATGTAACACTGGCCTCAATTCACTTATTGGGAGACCCTGGTTATTCCAGTCCCGCATGTACTCCCAAATCTTTGATCGAGGAGTTCAAAATTTAAGCAAATGCGGTCACCGTCGACAAAAAGGTCGTTCCATTCCACAATGTTGCATCTATCAGCATCCAAGCCTCGCAGCTGCTCCAGGATGAAAATTTCCATGTTTGCCTGTTGCAGAATTTCAGGGTTTCTCTTGTTGACTTTAAAAGCAACATGTTCGTTGGTTTTTGTATTGCGACATTTGGTTACAATACCAAAGCCCCCTTCTCCAAGGAAACCCTCTACCTCAAAGTGATCTCCGAAAATGGTCCCTTTAATTATTTTAAGATCATATTTAGAGGAGGATGGGTTGGCTGATCCATTGATGTATTCTTGTTGAGAAAATTCTTCTGAGTATTGGGAACTGCAGCTGATTTTCTGTGATCTTTCTCTTTTCCAACTTGAAGGCTGCTGAGAGACCACAAGGTTTTGTCCCCCTGTGCTACTCATGCCAGTGCAGGGAGAACTCTTAGAGAGGCCAGAATTGAAAAAGGGATGGTGGAGAACCTCTGACGGTGCTATCTGCTGGTTTGGATCCAAAGCCAACATCTGTTTGATTAGGCTGACAAATAAATGTTGGCTATTTTCAGGTTCTTCGCTATCTTCCAGTAGTAGTTCTTCAAGGTCATCAAGACACTTAAGTTTTATGTATTGAGTATCCTTGGATTGATAATCTGTCTCATCTTGAAATTGCCTTTTGGTCCTAAATGTCCTGCGCTGTCCATTGTAGTTGTGTTTTAGGAAATAGTAATCGGTGTACAAGCCAGAGTCTAAAACATGATCTGGTAGCTGCCCCTGTTTCATTCAACAGCTCTCACTCTCACTCATCTGTGAAGGAGGAGGTGCGCGAACCCACCTACTGGAGCCCTGAGGCATTACCAATGGATCAACGCACAATCAACCCAGGCAAAACTTTCACTACTTATCTCCCTCTACATTCCCACTGCATATTTTATTCAAAAACATAGTCAAAACAACAAATAAAACGATAATAAAGGCATGACACGAAATATAAGGAACAGAGATGTACAACTCAAAAACTAATCAAATTTATGATCCACCACAATGACACAAAGAATCATTCCAATGTGTGTGCATGCACTTATTATTATATATATGCACGTATTATTGTTCACACTAAATTTGACCCTAATGAATTTAATATGAGTGAATTAAAGAAAATGTTAGTTTTGGAGAATTTTGAAATTATGAAACTGAGTCATAAAACTTTTTGTGTATTTGTTTATTTTTTCCTTACATACCCTGTCAAGCTTTTCGCTGTATAGTCATGTCATAGGTTTGGGAGCAAACAAGAAATTGATTAAAATGTTCTCTTTTATTTGAACAATCATCAACTTCATATATTCATATTTATTCAAGCAGTGTTTTTATAGCTTTTTTTTAACCCTGGCCTCTCTCCTCACTGGGCTATGGAACATGCAAATACCTTTATGTTTAAATTATAACACCACATTCTAACCTGTCATTTCATTCTATACTCAGCTGACCTGTCAAATGTACAAATATGACTGTGGAATTTGTATAAAATTATACATTTCATTTTTTATGCAAAGTTTTATCAAGATCGCTCTTTTTATCCAGGAGGAAATAAGGAACACATATACGTAAAATCTTTATAGTATAATGATTACCCTTAGAAAAGTGGTCCAAAGGCATAACGTTGCATAATGATATTTCAGTTTAAACATGGAAAAAAAAAAAAAAAAAGGATATTAATCTCACGCAGATTTGGATGTTGAACTGGAGCAATGATGCTGGACAAGACTAGATTTTAGCATCCATGTATACCTGTGCTGTTAGACCAGCAGAAGAATAAAACTACCGGTAGGTCTGATTTTAATTCAACAAAGTCTTATTTTATTATGAGTGCAGTCTTAACCACAGCTCCATGGTTTATTGAACAACATCCTTCAAGATAAAAGGTTTGGATCTTTGCAAAATCAAACCATGTGCATATATTTTTGTAGTACAAGTAGCATTTTTTTTTTTTAAACCAATTCATATAAAGCACTAAATAAAACAAAAAACAAAACTACAACAACCAACAAGATTAAAAACTGTGCCCTGTTAAAGCATGTGTGTTGAGAAGAAACCCCAAATATACAAGTCTCTCCTGAGTGCAAATTTTACAGTACGAGTTATTCAATGTACAAAAGCAATATTGATCCAAACATGACAACAAAATGACTTCATGCAAGAAAGAAAACATGTGGGTAATCAAGACCTTTAACAAAGTGTTGTACCTGAGGTGCTGACTATCGAATCTGCATGTTTGAACTAATAAGAAAAACCAGCAGTAGAATTATTAAATGCCTCTGAAAAAATATATAAAGTAAAGGAGCAAAAACCTGGCACAGCACATCTTTACATCTAGTTACTCCTAATGCTGTTAATCTGCTAATCGTAACGCTATACACATTCTGGTGGCTTAAATGTTTAACAAAACACTTGATTTTTATTAAAATAAATGTAAAGTGCTGAAAAGCAACATTTTTACTAAGCTAGGGAAATCAGTTTGAATATTTTAACAACAGCTACCTTTATAGAACATTAGAAGTAAGACAAATTAGAGGAACTACTGCTCTGGTGTGCAGATGGTTGTGTAAATACAGCTTGTAGATAGCTATACTGCAGTTTTCTTGTTACCAGTCTGTAAAAGAGCATGTGATACGACAAATAAAGACTATACCCAGTGCGGGCCGCTGTTGGACTCCACACCTGGAGCGAGGGCGTACACAATCTTGCTCACAACTCGATGTCTAACAGTACTGTGAGTGGCAGCTCTCTCTCTGGCTGAGTTTTCTTCTTCTGTATCCTTTTCAAAACTAGCTGAACTTCTGCTCTCTCCCTCCTCCTGCTGGTTCAAGAGAGAGGACAAGGACTCCAGGACCAAGTGGAGCTCATCTCGTGCAGACATTACGGTCTGAAGACAGGGAAGCTGCAGGGTCGGGGCCCCAATTCCATCCTTGGAAAGGCCGGTGATCAGCTCGTCAACAGCCTTGGCAGAAGAGGAGATCGTATCTCTGCAGCTTTTGAAGTCTTTTCCTAGGAGGAGAGCAGCAGGGACAGACTAGTCAACAATCCTTAAATCTACCAACACTGCTGCCACTAAACTATCAGAAAATAATCTGGAAGAGCTAGCATTGGCCTTTGCCCATCAAGGAAGTACATTAGTGTAAGTGTCTGACACTGTGAATCAAAAACTTTACCATGTAAGGCTGTAGACAGAGATGAATGCAACTGTCTAATGGCTTGGTTCAGCTGGAACAGTTTGGTTGATGTCGTCCTCAGTTTCTGCAAAAGTGAAGCCAAGGCGTCCTCCTCCCCTTCCTCTACCTCCTGTGGTTCCGATTCCCTCTCCTGTTTGCAGACATTAGTACATACACATAATGACAACAAGACTGCAAACAAACAGGACATGCTTGTAAGGCAAGCCACAACTTCATCTGTTAAATTACATACAAAACACAACAAAGATCCTATCATAATGTGTATAAATGTACTATTAACTAAATGCAAAAGTTTTGACTCCTGTATTTTGCTTAAGTTATATTTTAAAGGGTGAGCAGAATACATTTTACACAAAAAGTGAAATAAAAGAATTGCAGCCAGTGTCTGAATCACTATAAGCCGAAAATATTTTGGGTTCAAGCCTCTGTTACATTTACCAATAGTGAGAAAAACACCCTGAAAGTAGCTTTTGGAGGATATAACTCAGTTTTATTTGACTACAATAACACTGTGGACAGCATAAAGCCCAGCTGCCTACATGTGTCATGTATTGGTTTGAAAAGGTAAAAAGGGCAAAATAAAACCTGCTACTTTGTGTGGCTAAGATAAGGACAAACAAGCCTGTTAGCTGTGACTTATGCCCCTTCATTCAACACATTCATTACGCGGACGATCACCGAGGGATGACCGCAGAGAGATAAGCTTACGGCACACTGAGCTTTACGGGAGCAATAAAGGCTGAGTGGCATCTTTAACGGGGCTGTTGTGGCAGCGAGTCTTAATCCGTAACATTTAAGCCTGTGTCAAGACGGAGGATTGTTTTTAACCTTTACCTACAGGATGCTCAGCTGAGCGTGCACTGTTGTCTTTTTGCTCTGGTTAAACCAAAACAAGTGCCAGGACTTTTGTAATGAAGCTCCACAAAGCAGATAACTAATGCCATTTCTTCCCTCCCCCAATTTTGAAACATATTTTTTAAGTCTATGATTACATTCTTAATTAAAAAAAATATGAACATAATGAAACAATAGAGGCTTAAAAAAAAAAAAAAAGCTGCATTATGTTGTAGATCTGATTGTGAAAAAAATTGAAGGGTTTAGAGAAGGGGTGTCAAACATAAGGCCTGGGGGCAAGAATCGGCCCAGCGAAGACCTGAATCTGGCCCACTAGAGAGCTTTAGAAAAAAATATGAAGGAGTATGTAGATTTTCAACTTCTAACTGCATTTTCTTTTCTTAGGTTTTACAGCTTTTCCTATCCTAGCCATAAAGTCATTAGTTAAGAGAAACAATTAAATGACGGGAAAATTACAGTTTTTCCACTTTTGGTGCACTTGCAGTAAACTAAAAAACAAACATTTATAATTACAGGACAGTCTGTGCAGTGAAAAGGAGTTTGACGTCCCTGGTTTAGAGGCTACAGATTGTGGTTTTTAATGGATTCTGTTGATGAAACTTACCGAAATATGGCAGTACATGTAGCTCTCCAGAGCACGAGCTAAATCAAGAGTCTTTGACTTAAGGCTCTGGAGGACCTGCATGTAACAATGACAGGTATCATGGGTAGCAACTCAAAAAACACTTTAAAAAAAACACACCAGGTATAGCATTTCTGTGGTACAAACGAGGACAAAAAGGCACAACATTTTAAATAAGCGAGTGATCTCTTACTGAGCTTCTGGGATAGGACAGTTGAGCCTCTCTCAGCATTTCCCTGGTGATGGTGAGGCTCTCCTCCAAGAGAGATCGGACACCCTTACCAGTTCCCTTCATTAGACATGTGACCACTGAAGGCTAATGATTAAAAAAAAAAACAAACAAACAAACGGGACACAAATGACTTTTTATGACCACATTATTCCAGTCAGTTACCAGAGCTACAAAGAATGACAGATTTCAGATTGTTTGAAAATTAAAAATTAACCTTTCACCCTTTGAAGATTAATGGGCAGCAACAATTTGTGTGTGTGTGTGTGTGTGTGTGTGTGTGTGTGTGTGTGTGTGTGTGTGTGTGTGTGTGTGTGTGTGTGTGTGTGTGTGTGTGTGTGGGTGGTGGTATCAGAAGTTGGCCACTGCTTTTCTTCTTAATTCCAGTGGAAGTAATAAGGGTGGATTTGGTTTTTCCACTCACAGCTTCTACATTTCAGCTTATTTTTGTTAAATAAATAATGACAGTGTGTGGTATCATGTTTTATTATTCATATGAAGTTTATGACCTGTTAAGGACCAGATAATTAATTATATCCCAATACATAAAACCTTAGCATTGGTGTACCCTGTTACCATGGCTATACCTTACACTCACATTCATACAGTTAATAGTTTTGATGAGGGGGCATGAGTAGAGTGGACCACAGTGCCCAAACAGAGATCTCCCAGCTAAATTTTTGGTGGTCTTACCTTGCCCATAGTCTGGGTGCCCAGTCCCGTGACATTCAATGACATGCCCGTCACCACCGCCATGTGGCCAAGTGCAAGCAAAGTTGCATCCAGGCACTGACTAGTTTTCCTTCGGGCTTCTTTCACCATCGATGTGATCTCAGATTCGCAACCCTGGATGTGAGGGCGGGAGAGGAATGTTTCACTCAGCATCGAGTCGGCACAAACAAACTGATACACAGGTTCAGTTCAAATTTATTTAATAGTGAATCAATGCAAGCGAGAGAGCACAACAGCCGACAAAGTCTGAAGGGGCAGTAAATAAATTAAAATGCTAGAAAAAATTAAAAGTAAGGATCGAGAGGGGAAAATTGTGTGTTTAGGTGCTGAGACTGGTAAGGAATTTAGATTTAGTTTCCATATATTCATGTTCTGTTTGGGGCTTCAAGGTTGAGAATTCCCTCAGCTTTGCCATTTCCATAGACAGAGCTCAAACAGCTCAGAGCTAAGACCCGTCAATCAATGCTCTGCATTTTGATTAGCCACCCCGTCTCCAAACTACGCAAAATTGAAAATCATTTGTCAGCTTAGATTTTGCACTCTTTTTGACTCATTCATATACTGCAAATGCCAGAAAACCCAGACATCATGTCAATGCATAGCCTTTAACTTAAAAAAAAAAAGGAAAAGAGAAAAAAAAAGGCTATTGATTTGCCTGAACTCAAAATGGGCAGAGTGTAATGATTAGAGAATAATGATACAATCTGCATGTAGGCTGGCTTAGCCTTTTATCGTCACCATGCAGAAACCTCAATTTGAAACTTTGTGTACTGTCACTTTAATGTGTGATACCTTTTTCTTACCTGAATCAACATCTGGAAGAACCCTCCCATCTTCTTGACTTGGCTTTTAAGTTCCTCGGCAATCGTGTAGAGCAGACCGGAGGAGGGTTTAACACTGGCCAGCCACTGCATGGTTACAAACACTGCATTCTCTAAGGCTGTCGTGGCCTTCACCAACTCAGTTTGTGCCACCAAATTACCCACAAACACTGCAGAAAAAAAAAAAAGACTCCACCAAAAAGCACCACAATAAAAGTTTGTGCCCAATAAACACCAGGCCACCTTTATGAATGTGGCCCGGTCATACGTGCCTTTTGGCTCAGCTCTTACCTTGGCAGAGGATGAATATCCACAAATTATTCTTCTAATCATTACCTATCCATCAGTAGCTATTGATTTACTAATGTATAATGAAGTTGACTGGAACTCACCACTGTCCTGGCTGTCATCATCCAGACTGTCGTATAGGTCAGATATAGTTTGGACGGCCACGTAGACCAGGTTTAGATCTGAGATTAACCGATCTGCCATGCTCTCCTCAGACCCTGTAGAACTACGCAGACGAGCCAGTGACTGGCCAACTAGCTCCTTGCAGATGCCAGGCATCCCAGGGTCTGAGATGCTGGAATGGAGGGAGGGGGATTTGGTCACACCCATTAACCCTGGGTCAGACATAGAGAAGAGTGGGTGATGATCATTTGTCACAAAAATCAAATGTAGTCGAGTGTTTAACAGCTGTAGCACTGAATGCTGCATGCAGGTCTGAAAATTTATATTTATGTAACAATGTCGCATTTTAGAAAGACAACAAGAGGCAGTTTTTTGCCACTCAATTCCACAGACATTTGCCTTAAAATATTTAACGCCGTGTTCTTTAATGTATATTTTCTTGTGTGTCTTACCAGCAGACTGTGAGGAGCCACTGTGGAGGCTCTGAATGGGATGCACCCGGATCTCGTAGAGACGCCCTGAGATCCTTTTGCTCTTCAGCAAACTCCTGCTTCTAAAGCCAAACCAACCAGAAACCCACTTGGTACTGCTGCCAACGTTCAACATTTATACTGACTTTTTCTTTAGACACAGGAGAATAAACTTTACTTGCAGGAGAAACCCAGAGGTGGAAAGGTCAGTAAATAGAGATGATTGTTTAGGCAAAGGTTTAATGGAGTAAAAGAGCAATATGGTGGAGCCACAGAGCCTGTGCAGTGTTTCATTTGGCTGTGCCTGGTGGTAGTTTGGGGACACCAGGACTGAATAACCACAATGTGAGGGGGAAAATGTTCTGCATGCACAGCAGGTGCTGTGTGTGTGTCCACCATACCGCTTTCAAACAAACACCTTGGCCTGACCTGCATGCATGTGAAAATTAGTGAACACAAGAAATACACCAAAGAGGGGAATCTTCTTTGGGCAGAAAGTTTTCAGGAAAAGAGAGAAATCAGTACTGTTTAACTACCAAGAAATATGTGCCAGGTTGTAAATCACAATGTTGGAAACTGGGAGGACTGTGAAAATAACTCAAGTATTCCAAATTTACTTGAAGTATTTATCATCACTCAACTTTCCACATACGAAAAGTAAAACATTTTTTAAAAAAGGGATCTGTTTTTGTGGCACGCTTTGTGTCCACTTGTTCCCTTACAGAGAGCGGGTCAATGCAAATCAGTGCAAAAATGCTCACTTCTATTTTTTCCTTCCTAAAAGCTGTGATAAAGATGAAATGTAAAGTACATGCACACACACACACACACACACACCCTTCCCTCAGGGACAAGCAGTGTTTTTGAAAACTTTCCTGCCTCCATATTTCAAGCAATTGATCAAGAATACCTATTAATTCCCTGAAAGATGCTAGGAAGAAGGATTTATGAATAGGAGGAGCTGGATAATTACCTTCGTCGAGAAAAGGAGGAGGCAGAGGAAGAGGAGGCTGATATATCTTGCTCCCACTCATCATCGGGGTCGTAAAACACATTGTCATCTTTAGAGCTGGAATCCCCCTGTGGTGAATAAACTCCTGATGACATGTCCACTCTCATTTACTCAGCTTAATGAGAAAAGCATCGCAAAGTGAGGCAGCATCCCTCTGTCAGGCATAAAACAATCCATTCTGGACTATAAATGAGGTCAAACACTTAGGAAATTTGCAAGTGACTGGAGCTGATGTCAGGCTCTGAATTTGCAAAACAAGGAAGAGAGAGCCGTGCAGGCTGAACAGGTGTGCTTTGTCTTACTAGAAAACAAGTTCATCTGAGAAAGACATGATAGTAAAAAAAGGTTATGAATTTGAATGCAGAATTGATCCCAGACTTACCCGTTCGAGCTCCCTCATGGCAGCAATGTTATTTTGGAACTTTTCCAGACACCAGAAAGTGGTAATTCCCAGCTTTGTGTTTTGAACTCGCACCTGTAGCACACCACTGCACTTCTCACTCTCCGAGCTCTCGTGTCTAAAACGGAGAGTAAACTCAATAAAAATAATAAGGTCAGAGGTTCACAGCAGCCACATGTTCATTTACAGCTGTATTTTTGGCTGTGGTGACCCCTAAAGGGAGTAGCTAAATACAAAGAAGACTGGAAATAAGTTTACATGCTTTTACTTTTGAAATGCCAATTTTTGTGTTTACATGATGCATAATAAAAAAAATATATGCGATTTTTGCCCATCCTTTCTTTCCTACCTGCTGAACACTGTGTGTTTCTTCAGTTTAGCACTGATTTTATTGGCTTCCTCAATCATCAAGGACAACTTCATGGCATCCCACTGTGGAGAGACTGCAACAGAGAAATGAAACATTACCTTCAACTAACAGCCCAGAGTTAAATATCATTTGGCTCAGATGATCTTTACTTAGCAGTACAAGATAGTACACAGCAGGGATTCACTGTAAAAAGGAACAGTTAAAATAAGCTACTCACTGGCTATTGCACTCATTTTCAACAACATTTCTCAAAGACCTTATAAGGAATTACAGTAAGATGCAGGTCGCTGTGCTCTACATTCTGCCGATTAGGGTTGAGAGGCTCATAAATTCTGACATTAAATCCATTCATCTAATATGATGATTGTACAAACAAATGAACAGAATGAGAGGGCAGCATAATGGTCAGACTCTCCAACACTCCTTACCTTACCAAAAAGTCATTTTAAGGCAACATTGACTCGAGTCAAATAAAACAATTGGATATAAAAGGAGCATCTTAGAGGGGCGGTTTCTCAGAAAATAAGATGGGCAGAGGTTCAACTATCTGCTCCTGTGTCTAATGTTTGTAAAACAAACAAATATACTATCATTATAAGACTCCAGGAACCTGAAGAAATCTGTGCACAAGGGACAAGGCCAAAGATTAATACTGAACACCTGTGATCTTCAGGCCTTCAGGCAGCACTGCATTAAAAACAGGCATGATTCAGTCATGGAAATCATTGTCTGTAAACACTGTATGCTGGGTCAAAGAAGACGCTAACGGCACTGGGCCAAAGCTCTTCTAAAATGGTCCGGAGCAAAGTGGAAAACTGTCCCGTGGTTAGACAAATTGAAATTTGAAGTTCTTTTAGACAAACATGGAAACCATGTTCCCCAGTCTAAAGAGGAGACGGACCATCTGGCTAGTCATCACCGCCCAGTTGAAAAGCCTGCATCTCTGATAACATGGAGGTCCATTAGTGCTTTACATATTTACTAAGGATTATATATGTCTTCGGTGTACGTTGATATAGTGGCAAACAGCTTTTCTCTAATGCTTCTGCTGGTCAGGACAACTCTGCTTACACGATGTGATCCTTACTCCCAGGCACGTTCAGTGGCGACTTAACTTACCATGTTGGGGTGTATGGTTTTGCCTTAAAGCTCTTTTCTTCTGAATCTCCTCCAGCTCCATGCCGATCTTTTTCTTTTCCGCCTCCAGGGCCTCGACAATCCTCGCTTGGCGCACACGATGCTCTTCCATAGCCTTGAGTGAGTCATGGTAATGTAAACAACATTAAAAACCATCAGGGTAAAACATTCCGCCTGAAGCCAAGCTCCACGGTGGCTCGAAACGCATCCCAAATGGTTAAACATAAAGCCCAGAGTCAGCATATTTGCTAATGCTCATTCATAACATCAGAAAACATGAGGATGAGCAAACGAAAGGGGGGTGATGTAATTAATGAATATAGATTTCCTGTATACCTACTTCCAGAAAAGCGAGAAGCTGACTGCTTAAAATATCGCACATTTCGCCCACCTACCCACCCACCTACAGTCAGAGGGGAAATAAAAGAAAAGGCAACGGTCTCTTTGTGGAAAAACTGACGGTACGGCGGTCACATTCCTGAGCTATTTTCACTTTTATCCATAAAAAAATGCCATCAAAAAGTGATTGTTCATGTCCTGTTTAATTTTGCCCAATTCCCCTGCAAGGCCGTCTCCACCTGCACCTGAGATCCAAAGGGTTGCAAACACACAGAACCTTCACACAGGAGGCTTCCCATAAAGGCCGACCGGCCAAATGTAAATTGGGTATTCTTTTTTTTTCTTTTTTTTTTAAACAGGTGCACAAATCAAAATAATCGAGCCCATTCTTTTTTTGTTGTTTCCTCAATTTAATCAAGAATCCTAACCTGGGTCTCCATGTGGATACGGAGACGTTTCCTCTGGACATCCACCTCCTGCTCCAACTCCAGCTTGGCAATTTTGAGCTCTGCCATCTGGCTGGCAACCCTCTGCTGCTCCAACTCCTGTTGGTGCTTCCGCTCATTCTCCTCATTCTGAAGGAACGAAATGCTGGCATTTATCTGTAGTTTGCATGATCTGACAGGGTATGAGAGTGTGCAAAACTCTACTATGCTTAAAGGTTCTTTAAAAATGCACAAGTGTTAAGAAAATACACCTAACAATTTCAATTTGAGGTTTTAGTTTACAATATTACAGTAAATAAAAATTACACACTGTCAATAATCTTATACAGGGCTACAGTGATAAATGACTGATAATATCATCCAACTGGCCTATTTCTAGATTTTAAAAAAAGAAAAACAAGAAGAGAAAGTCTCGGATACCAGCTCTCTCTCCAAGGCTCGGATCTTTTCTTCATAGAGCGCCTTCTGGTCAGAAAGCTCTTTCTGAGCCACTTCTTTTGCCATCTGGATTCCTTGCATCATCTCCTGCTTTGCTTTAAGATGGGCTTCTTCAATTTCTGCCTCAAGCCTGAGAAACACAAAAATGAGAATTCAGGTTTTGATAGTATGGAATTACATTTTATCAGAAAAGCCTCCGTCTGGCCGGTTTTCCCTCCACTCACAGCACTCTTTGAGCTGCAAGGAGCTCGTTTTTAGCAAATTCGAAATCTTTATGACCGTCGCCTTCGCCTGTCCAGCATGACGCTCTCTTCCCAGACTGCACCTCTGCTGGGTGATTAAATCGGAAGTAGTGATCGCCTCCAAGAATCACCCTGTCGCCCTAGAAGCCGGACAAAAGACACAGATCCAGAGAGAATCATTTATGAAACCCTTTGGGCCTTGCGTGGACAGACCATTGTGTTTGATTTACAGTGAGTAACAGAGGGAACAGATAGAAGGACACAAAAGTTAGAACTTGCTGCTTTACTTACATGGTGTAGGACTGTGGATTCAGAGAGGAGGTTCCCATTAACAAAAGTCTTGGCGTTTTCCATTGGAATGATGCTGACGGTACTGTGTATGTTGGATATAACACTGAAAAAAAAATATAAGGAAATATAAACTATTTTAAGTTAAATGCAAAGAAAAGGAAGAGGCCAAAGAAAGAGGCCAAATATCTTAGTAGAATTTATATTTGTATGGGTGTAGTCCCAGAACTCTCAGTTAGTTGGAGTTTAGGGTGGGGGTAGGGGTTAGGGTGGTTACATCCAGCCATAATATCTCTTGAAGCAGCTATTCCACCTGACTGAACAATGTGGTACTGTTTTCACACCCCTCTGAGGAGTTGGCCTCACCAGTGCTGGTCAGCAATGAGGGCGCCAGTCAGCTGGATATCATGGCTGGAGTTGGACTTGAGCTTGCCCACCGTGGTGCGACCCTCTTTGATCATGTAGAGAAGCATCTCAGACAACTGAGGGTCCTCGTTCAGATTCACAAGGTTGGGAAGACGGTTGTCCACTTTGAAGGTCACTCCTGCTTTCTGATCACACAGACCAAAAATTATTTATAGAGGGGGGGTTTCATCTCTTTCGTTTTCAGCTTCTTCTTTAACATTAGCATTTGAACACAAGCATGGTGGGTGCAGGATGTTAGAGAGAGTAAACTAATAAAATGAAGGTTACACCGAAAAAAGAAATTACCTGCAACTCTTTGGTCTCTTCACGCTTGCGAATTTCTGCTTGCTCAAGTTTCTCCCTCCACGCCCTGCCGGAAAATTTGAAAAAAATATTTATAACTAAAAGCAAAAATGACACAAGAACAAATTCTACCACTAACATCACCCACTGCTAAGTAAACCCCAAGTCATATATTAATATCAGCATTTATAATGGCCGATAAATGAAAAAGTTTTAAAGAAGAGATGGGAGAAACACCCTTCAACCAAGTTAAGAGGGTTGACGTTGCATAGTTCATCCACCAGAGGGCACTCTGCAGCTTTCCAGAAGAGAACAAGTGTTTGGAAAGCAGCAAAAATAACCAGCTGATCAAAGCAGAGCATAATTTCCATCATTTCCTTCGGGATTAATAAAGTACTTCTGATTCTGATAAATGAGTAGCGCACAACTTGCTGTGGTAATAAATCCCAATTATACTGAAAGAGCATTGTCATATTATCTAAATAACCACACATAAATATTTTATTTAAAAATTCTATATTAGTTGGGCTCTACTTCCACGTCTTTGTACTGCTAAAAATGTCCAATTTTTATTTCTAATATCAGAATGTTGAATGTTTTAGCCTAATAAAATATACACTGGAAAGAATTAAATCTTTCTGTTATTAGAACTCAATAACAAACTGTACGTATCAAGACTGCGCAAATACACAGAAACATATAGATCACTGTAAATATACTATGACTTTGTGTAAGTATGAAGAATAACTTTGAAATTAGCTTTCATTTGACCCCCTCCACTGCAAAAAGAGGACCGTTCATTTGAGGATTCAGCAGGATTATAGCAGTAATGCTGACCGATTGGCCTCAATCATTTCCCTCTCTTGCTGACAGAGTTTATTCTTCAAGGTGGCGATCTCCTGCTGGAAGAGCCTCACTCTCTCTGGTTCAACGCCCTGGGAGCTCATCTGGGCCGCTCGCAGCTTCTCCACCTCTGCCTTCAGCTCTGAAACACAAAAAGTTCATCCAGATTGTTTCCTACTGAGAAAACTGTTGCAGCAAGATTGTGTAAACGTGCAGGGACGATGCCACTTTAAAGAGGGATAATCAGATTTGGTCAGAACTACTCGGCACTGTCCCTCAGTGAAGTTGACTCGCTGAGCAGCATTGACCTGGTTTGTCGGTCCGAGTCATATTCACTTTGAGCGTCTCCCGCTGACAGGCATCGTGAATGAAATCCACAGCAAGAGCTCCCCTTAGTGCTAAAAACGTCAAACAGCAGCGCTATCATCTTATGAAAAATAAAACTTGCATGACAGTTAGCCGCCATGTGCAACTGACAGTGCATAAATATGGCCTGGAGGCAAGGTTAGGGCCAGGCTTTAATTTCAACTGGATAGCGCAAGAGCTGGTGATGGATAAACGGGCCGACAGACGGGAGGGTGAGTGGTAAAGGAGGAGAGGGAACGCGATCGGGAGCGAGCGCTTTTCTCTCTCCAGTAAAAAACAGGAACACATTCACATATAAAGAGAAACACAGGGATGAACAAAAGAGAGAGGGGAAAAAGCCTGATGAAGGAGGAGCTGAAGGACAGACATGAAAATATTTATATGTGTGCGTGAGAGAGTTCTTCCAGTCCACAAACTACTCTGTGGTTTTGGTTGTAAATAAGATACAGGTGTGGCTTTGTGTGTTGAAAGGCAGATGTTCAGGTTTACAAAGAACTACAGGGGAAAAAAAGGAAACAGAATCGCTCATATAAAAATGATTTTCCCTCCCTCTCTTTTTTAGTTTATAAGGTGACCAAGGATTTGTCCAGCCTCACATGTCAAACCAACACAGTAAGTGTGCCTCGAGAAAAAAAATGACTGAAACCCTGCTTTAGACATAAGGCTTATATATAGGTACCTTTTGTCTACAGTATACAAATTCTTAAGCACGTATGTTATGGATGTCTGACCTCTGATGAGCTTGGCATTGGTGTCCTCATTGACCTTGGCCACATTTATGATTGTGCGGGCTTGCTGGGCATATCGTAGAGTGCTCAGGCTCTCCTCCACGTTGCTGCCCGCCGGGCTCAGCGTAGCAATCATGGCCGTCTTAGAGTTACCGCCGAGGCTCTCCTTCAACAGCCTGTGGGTGTCAATTAGAGGAGAACCGTCTCTGCGATTGCTGACAAACAAACAAATACAAATAAAGAAATTGTGCACAAGCACACTGTTCCCTCACCATGTAAGGACAGAGTCTCTGTACGGTATGAAGACTTTCTTCTTGGTCAGCGCTTGTTCTGATAAGGCAGAGATGACCTTTCCGAGCGTTAGCAGTGATTTGTTGATGCTGGCGCCTTCCTATAAAGACACAATTTTGCATAAAAAAAATAAATGAACAGGCCAACAATGCAAAGAAACCAGAGCCTTCTGAGACAAGAGACTGTACTCTGATTTGTGAATGATAAAAATTATATACCGTGGTTCACCTAAAAATCTCCAACAAGCAATGATTAACTGCTTAATGACTTAACCACAGATGGTAGTTAACATGTACTCACCCTGAGTCGGTCTCCACTGGTCTGGGCAGAGCGACAGCGTTCGCTGCCTGCCAGATCGATCAAGTTGATCCTGCTGGTGATACTGTGGTCATGTTCCTCTCCTTCCACAAGCTCAGTCTGCACACACAAACACAAATGGATTCACAGGCACTTAATGTAAGCACGATTCATCCACTCCCCCCGTATTAACGTTGTATTCTTTTTACGTAAAAACTCAAAGAGGGAAAAGAGGTGTAAATACACAGTGAAGAGTCCATACCTTAGTCTGGGTCATGACCAAGGTGAAGACAGAGTGAGATCTGGAGCTCTTGTCATTCATTCCTGTGGCCGCCGTGGCTCTCTGCTTATTCCCGAGCTCCAGCCAGCCCTAAAGAAGAAGGAAAAAGTACTTTAAATTATTATTGATTCTCTGTGTGAAATCTCACTTGAAGATATTCATTTCCATGACAACCCTCTTAGATTCGGTTAACAGGCTTTTTGTCTGCTTGACACTAAAGACCTAGCTTGTTCTTGAAAGCACCCACTAACAGGAGAGTATAAAAAGACAACTGGTTCATCTTACCTGAACATCATTGTAAGAGCGCACCACATTCCTGTGAAGAAATAGCAAGCTGAGCAATTCTGAAAAACATACCATGCAAGAATGTTCAAGCTTTCAGCGAATAAAGAGAGAAAGACGGGATTTTCTTACGCTGAGAGCTCAGCGACATAAGGCCCGTGGATCGGATGCTCTCTCACCCTCAGCTGGAAAACAAATCCAAACAAAGGTTTTCTACATTTTTCCCCCGGGGTAAGTCAACCACAGTGGCAAGTTAGAGATAAAAACACGTGCCAGGGATGAGTGTCACTCAACAGCAAACTACTCACGGGCATCCTCCTCTGGTTTGGTTCTTCTCTGGTCACCAGCAGGTCATGGATCTTCTCATTGTACACTTCAAAGTAGCTCATCTCTACATGACATTTGACCTGAGATTCAAAAGGGACCCAAACAGATCATTTAATTATTTTTCAGATAAAAATGAAATTGGAATAGAAATGTAAAAAAAAACAAAAACAAAAAGAGAGCTTACCTCTTCACTTTTTATTGAGGCCAGTTTGGAAAAAAGCTCGTGGCAGAATTTTGGGATCACCCCTACCTCCTCCTCAAAACCCATCATCCTGCAAAACAATCAGTCTTAACACATCAAAGTGACAGATTACAGTACAAAAGTAAAAAAAACAACAACAACAAAAAACAAAAAAAACATGACCACATAAGTGAGAACACTGATGTAAATGAAAAGTGAGTCCACTCACGTGTATGATTTACCAGAACCTGTCTGGCCATAGGCAAACAGGCAGGTGTTAAATCCTTCAAAGGCCCTCAGCAGCAGAGGCTTGGCCAGCGTCTCATACACGGTCTGCTGGCAGGCAAAGTTGGAGTCGCTGGCATCCACTGAGCAGAAAGAGAAGTCGTAGGTGAAGGAGTAGCTCTGCCTGGACTCTGGATGCTGGACAACAGTCTCCTGGCCATTCATGAAGATGACCTGTGAGGACTTCTCAGCTTTCTCCCTGTAATAGAGCAGAACACAAAACTTCAGAAATGTGTTGTTTCTCTTTCTTTAAACAAGTAGCATGCCAGTGTTTTATACACAGATTTTCCAGAACCAGACTTTAATATACTGACACGGGGGCCTGCTTCTCAGTCACCCAGCAGTTAAACACTAACCTGGCACTGAAGGGGCGAACACGCACAGCCACGGTAACAGCACTGTTTTCCATTTTAAGCAAGTCCTGCTGCTTCAGACCCTCACTGGTACTGGGCAGGATCTGTTCAGGAGGAGCAGGATCGGATGTCCTGACCTGGGTCACGTCTCCCTTTTGGTTCGAGGTGTTTGTCTTTATCACCTGCAGCGTCGTGTCAGGTCTTCGCACACCTGAGGTCGTCTTGCTGATCCGAGGAGCCGAGACGGGTTTAGTGTTTTCGGCTTGCTGTGCTCGGGGTTTGGGCCTTTCCAGACTGGCAGATTTGACCAACACTGGCTTGGGAGCTTCTTTTCCTGCCAGTCTCTCAAACACGTCTCGTTTGGCAGCGATTCTCTCAAACGGGGTCTTTCTGGTCGGCGTTTTAAATGTCTGGGTCTCGTCTGTGTTTCTACTTGAAGATGAAGAAGAGGAGGAGGTCTTGTTCTGTGCAAACCTCCCTTGTGTTTGCACATGAGTCGCAGTTTCTCTTAAGCTCGTAGACCTGAATAAACCAGGTGTCCTCCCGTTTGGTTCACTGAGAACTTTGGGAGTTGACTGCAGGCCACCAGGCTGTCCACGTCCGCTCTTGTCCATGGAGGGAGTCCTGGTCCTGCGCTGCAGAGTCAGTCTCTTCTCCGGAGCTGCTGTGGTGCTTTGGCTACTGTCTGTCATCGTTTGTTCCGCCGTTTCGGCCCCGGTCTTCCTCCTTGACCGTCTTTGTAGGGTGAGCCGAGCTCGGTAAGGGGTCTGCTGCCCGCTGCCGCTCTTTGACAGGGCAGAGACGACATACGTCCTGTTCACCGGGCGGCTTTTATCTGATGACCTGCTGTCTTCACATGCAGACTCCCCTGATGCGGTCACACTTTTGCCCAGCGTCGTGTCGGCTATCTTTCGCTCTCGGCCGGGTGTCCTGGACGTTGATGTTGACAGCAGATTGTCGTAATAAGCGGTGTGTTTCCTCGCTTGCACGCTAAATAACGACATGGCTGTGGACTGTTAGAAACCTAAACGGTGTAATTACGAGAGAGGCGAATTAACGGCAGATGCACTTTACACGAACAACTACATTTAAAAACCACGTAAATCGGACGTAAATATGACTCCATATGTTAGTTAAAGGAAAATAAAAATCCATTCGAATAAATTATTACTTGCACTTGCGAAAAAAAAAACTTCTTTTGTTTATGTTCTCCTCCTCGCTTCCGCCTCTACCCGCTTCAATTTCAAATCGTCACCGTCACTGGCAGCTGATTGGCTGGATTCTCTGAAAGTGCTACGTCACGTCATGGTCGCGGCCTGTAGGCACTTTATGATACCGCTAGATGGCAGCACAATACCGAGCCACAATAAATAAACTGTGACCGATAGTCATCTCAGAGATTGCGTACCAGTGGAAAAAATGTGCTAGTCATAAGCTCCCATCTAAATTTAGTCCTTTACCGTTAAAATAAACGAAATGTCTCAAACTCCCTAAATCTACTGAGGAAGGGAGTGAGATATAAATAAAACCTCCAGAGAAACTTTGAGAAAAAATTACCTTCTAGTTGGAATAATAAATGAGAATAAAATCAGACTGATTAAAGTTTGTACAAAAGGCAGGGTGCGTTCAATGCCTTGCTCAAAGGCATCTGGACCTTGGTTCAAGTCTGGATTAATGAGGATTGTTATTCTTCTTTCAGTGCCCCTTTCATGCTCCTCTCACTGTGTGCCACTAGTGCCAGTTCTAAGCCCGGAAAAATGTGGAAGATTGTGTGGAGCATTTCTCTTTTTGATTAAGTCACTTTGCACTAACCATACAAAACACAGATCTAAAAAAACAGATATAGAAAACACATTTCATGTATTTATTTATAAACAAAATATACAAATTAAACATTTACAAGTTACACAATAAATAAGCAACTTTTCATGAAAGACTGGAAGAAGTTGCTACTTCTTGCGACGGTCATGTTTCTTTATGATGTCCAGGAGGTTATTTGTGGTAACCAGTGAATCCTCGTGGTCCTTCTTGTTTCTCTGCTTTTCCCTCCTTTGCTGTTCGTGGAGGTGCGGTGAGTTTAAGAGCTGAGGGGGCAAAATGGAGCCAGTGGGTTTGACTCGATTCACCACCTCCAGGAACAGCCGTTTGTTGTTGTTGTTGAGAAGAGTGATGGCTGTTCCTCTGTGTCCCAGCCGACCTGCTCTGCCCACCTAGATGGGGAAAAAAGGTAATATTAGATTAGCTGTCGTAATTGAAAGGTTTTCCTAATGAAACTACAAAAAAGTGATACTAAGCAGTGCTGACTAACCTGATGGACATACTCATCCATTGTGTTTGGCATATCAAAGTTAACCACCAGTCTGACATTGACCAGGTCCAGCCCTCTGCCCAGAACACCTGTACTGATCACTACCTCAAAGTCACCATCCAGAAGACCCTGAAGAGAAAACCACAATTAGAAGTCTGTATGTACCATATACAGCAGACATTAATAATGAACTGCATTTACTGGCAAGCCTATTTTTATAAGCATGTAGTTCCCATAATTATATTTTACACACAGCAGAGATAACAAACCGAGGTGTCCATAAAATAATTCAGCATATTTATGTCTGATATAATCAGCCAGTAAAATTACATACTCTAAAAGTGGGACTCTGGGATTATAAATCACTTTGACTCCTAATAATTTAGATTTATTCTGGATTGTTTCAGGCCTTGTCTGACTGTATCAATAAATCCACACCTCTTCAGTCACCTGTTAAGAAGGTGTCAGTATTTAAGAACTAAAGCACATAAATGGAAAAACAGTGTTTTTTTCTGCATTGTGTCTCTTTGCATTGGACATGCAGACTAAAGCTGGATTCTTGGGGAAAGCCTCAGCTGTGGGTATCTGTCTGTGCTGTTGAAGATAAACACTTTAGGACACCAAACGTGGAAGCATTGTTTGGTTTTTCTTCCCTGTGCATGTTTTCCCACTGGTCTCACCCGGAGGATGCGGTTGCGCTCCCACTGGCTCTTGTCAGAGTGGATTGCCACGGCAGTGAGGCCCGTCACCTTGGCGACTGCCTCGCAGAGCAGATCAGCGCCGAGTTTACTCTCTACAAACACTACCACTGGAGGCTGGTACAGCTTACCATCCTGAAAAGTGAAAAAATTAAAATAGCAGTAAGATATTTTTTTTTTTTTTTACATTTTACATATTTTCTATATAAAATCTTACCAAAAATGCTATATAACTAATACTTTATGTATACTATGTGCCTGTAGAGGCATCTACACATCTGGATACATTCCAGCCCTCCAACAGGTAGCAGTAACTGTAACTTGACAAGTCAGGAAGAAATGCATACTCCCAATCACACCTTCTTAATTTTACTGTTCTTTGGGAGAACTTATTGTAATCTTGAGTCAACTATTATGCACTATGCTGTAAGAGCTGCTATATATGAAGCAACTGCTTTGATTAGTTTTTGAGTCATGTCCATTCCAGTTTTTCCAGGTTTCCTTGTCGTGTCTCATCCAAATCCCAGTTTTGTAGCTCTGCAGTTCCACAATTCACTCACTGCTCGTGAGACAATAGCTTTACACTATGAGTTACTGAGTTATAAGAAAAGAGTCTTATGTTACTCAAACTACGACCTAAGAGCACTTTTCTCCTTCAAGTTAATTAAAGTCGACCATTTCTGTTTTATATAAACAGTGCAAGCTATTGCTGGGATTCCTGGAGTGGTACCATGGCACTGTGCCCACCCGTTTCCTTCAGATAGAGGCCAGAGTGTCCACAGTGGCTGTCTAAATATGGCAGAAGGGGAGGCTGGTTCTTCATTGGACTTTAAAATATTCCCACCAACAATAGCCAGCTGTTAAAATACCAAGCTGGTACCAGTGCGTGTCAAGACTGAGCAGTAAATAAACTGTAACCTAAAACTGATCTAATGAAAAACTTTGTGTTTTTCTTCTAAAGTACTTTCTTGGAGTGCAAAGTCCAATTAGACCTGGTCTGAATTCAAAAACTAAAAATATCTACTGACCAGTAAAAGAAACCATATGCTGGCAGTGGAAGTGTGTTCAGGAATACTCCACTTACAATGAACCTTGTAAGACTTCATGATTTTTAATCTAAAAACTCAAACTTAAGATTGAAAAACATCTCATCTATGACCTACGTTGAGAATCTCAAATAGCTTCTTCTTCTTGGAAGGTTCCTCTACCCAAAGCAGGATCTGTCGGACGTTGGCGCACGGCTGGTTCTTCTCGCCAATAGTGATACGTACAGGGTCACGGACCAACCGGGCGGCCAGCTCCTCCGTGCCGGTGGGGATGGTGGCCGACGCCAGAAGAGTCTGATGTTCTTCTGGGACTTGCTCAAGAACCTCCAGAACCTGCTGTTGGAAGCCCATCTTCAACATAGTGTCCACCTACAGGATGCAGCACAACTTTCATGTTGCAGGACTCTCAAAACTGATTTGAATGATTTCTACACAATGCATAGATGAATACTTTCAAAAGCTGTCATTATGTTGTCTGTTCTAAAATACAACTTTTACATTACTAATCCTTAAAGCTATATAAATTGAATTGAACTGAATTACTTTGTCTTAAAGTGCAGAGTTTTTGTCAATTGTGAATTTCAGTATGTTTGTCCTACCTCGTCAACCACCACAATCTTCACTTTGTCAAGCTTCAGCTCTTTCTGCTTCAAGATTTCGATGAGCCGCCCAGGAGTAGCGATGACAATCTAAAGGAGATTGAGAAATGAACAAAACCATGGCATGGGAGAAATGTACAGCCTCAAGCTTTGACTGCAGCAGGAGGAAATTATTGTTTAAGAAAAATAAAACAGAGACTGTACTTTGATGCTGCTCTTCAGGCGGTGGAGCTGTGGGGGAAGCGGCATGCCTCCGACCAGCAGGGCAGTTCTCATGTTGGGGAGTCCCATCACAAGTTCCTTGGCCTGTCTCTCTATCTGAATGGCCAACTCCCTGGTGGGGGTCAGGATCAGAGCCACAGGGCTGCCCACACTGTGTGCTGATTTCTGAAAGCAGAAGCAATGTTACAGACTGCATGTCACCAAGAGAGGATTTGTGAATTTTTAAATGTAAAATTGTTTGTGTCTTTTTGAGAATACATTTATTCAATTCGACTCTTTTATCTGCAGAGGTCATTGGCAACTACGGAGCAGCTTTTCTGTCAGATACTGGAGTCTAGTGTCTTGCTAAGGGGTAGCTCAGGAGGGCAAACGCTTGATACAAAAGCAGATTCAGTCCAGATTTACATATTTAGATCTGGGCTGTGGTGCTATTTATCCAGGCTGTAGAAATGTCTGCCTCCTCAAATATAATTTAACTTGATGGCATTTGTATGTGACATATTAGCTTAAATACTGTACCTCGAGTGCCCTCACGACCACTGGCAGCAGAAAGGCTACAGTCTTCCCCGATCCTGTGTCTGCACTGGCAATCACATCCCTGCCTGTGAGACCAACAGGGACCATCTGCATCTGGACTGGGGTAGGTGTGTCATACCCGGCCTTTTTCAGGTTACCACTTAATGTGGCAGGGAAGCTGCAGTGCTCAAATTCAACAACAGGTCTTGCGACATCTCTCCCCTGGGTTTCTATGCCCAGCTCCTGTTTAATTCGTTGCACTTGCTCCTCTGTTAGGCCTGATATGAACCGATCTTCCCTGTAGAAGTAGCCCGGTTCACTTTCAACCACCCTACCAGGGTCAGCTGCTGGCTGTTGACTTTGAACAGTCATTTCATCTCTATTTTGGTCCTTTTGCATAAATGCATCTGCCCCAGTCCCCATGCCCATTTGCACTAAATGGCTGGCTTTGCATTCGAGACTGCAAACATCATTATCTGTAGCATCACAGATGTACTCTCCATAGCGACCACACATCACACAGGCAGGTTCTCCTGGCTCAGGCCATCTCTGGTTCTTTTTAAATGATTTCACTGGTTCCTCCTCCTCCTCCTCATCATCATCATCATCATCATCATCATCATCACTGTCATCTGAGAGGGAGCTGTGTCCATCTTCGGGTGCTAAGCTCTCTGCAGCTGCTTGTGTTGTCGCATCTCGTGTTTGGGTGTCTTCACATGCTTCCTCGCTCTGAGCAGGTGTCTCGGAGCCACTTTTGCTATCCTCCTCTTGAACAACTTTGCTTTTCTTAATCACAACTTGAGCCGATCCCTGGGTAGGTCTCTTCACCTTCAGGGCTCGTGGCAGAAACATGTTTAAATACTACCTGTAACCACAACAAAGCAGATGTAAACGCTCAGTTACGCCAAAAGATTTAGGTGACATGTTATGGCAGCAGCTGCAATTACGTTGAGTATGAAGAACCTCCATAGCTCACTTTAAAAAAAATAAAATAAAATAAAACAGGGCCAAATCGACTTTTTCCAAATGTAAGTTTTAAATAACTCTTGCTGCGAAGAAACAAAGTTTTTGAGTATTTTGAAATTACACTTTCTGAGCCACCACTTGGTTGTTACTTACTCACAAAAACAACATTACCTCTTCGCGTCAAATCCTCCGACAGTCGCAAACAGTTCCCGCCGCACACTGATGCCGCAACATTACTTCCTTTGGACGTTGGGAATTGTAGTTCGTGGAGCCGAGTTGCTTTTTCCCCCCTGTTATTTATATCGCTGTCTTTAGCAAAATTGTATTTAAAACATGACGTTTTAAAAATGTGTATCTTTGTCCTAGAATTTTTTTTAAAGTATATTGACCTCTTCTTATTCATTTCATTTTTTTTATTTGTCATATTTTACGTTAAGGGTGCGTTCAGGGTAACAGAGTATGAGTAAAAGTAATAAAAATGCAGCCTATTAAACAAACCCGGGGTGGACATTTTGCAGTGTAGTAAGTTAATGCGTGTTACCGACTATATTGCGGTAAAATATGTTTGTGGGCGGTTGAATCCAAAGAATTAGGATAAAAGTGTTAAAATTCCCAGTGGAGTTTGAAAGCACCGTTCGCACATGCGCGTTGGACAACAAACGTGCAGAGCTAGAGAAAGCCTCAGTGCGGCAGGAAAACCGCATCACGGCACCGAATAGAGGACCGAATGCAAAACACACAGGTTATTCATACAATGACACATGGCCATGAAAGGAAGAAGCCGTCTGCTGCCAAACAACTCAAATAATGGAAATATTGTTGTTTTCATTCCAGTCGACGAGCATTTTTCCCTCCTCTCTGATTTCCAAGGAAACCTAGCTTGTTCAGACGGAGAGCCTTTCAACTGGTAGAAAACAGAATGGATGAAAAACACCAGGAGTAGCGACCCATTGTGTGAACGAGACCGAAAAAGACAAAACAAACCTAGTCCCAAGAGCATTTTATTACTGGAAGGACATACATATCTGTGAATAATCTGCGGAAAGACAGACCATCTCTTCAGTTTCCAGCTGTTTATAGTTTTCCACCAAATTCCAGTACTGGGATGCTTTCGCTTCGTAGGGTTTGAGGGAACAATCAGGGGGTTAAATATGGGTGAAGTTCAGGACGTCAGGGATGTTAAGAAGACGTTCGTTGCTCCAGCAATAAAGTCTTTTGAGCACTATGACTTCTCCCGAGCCAAAATGTGTTGCAGCCTCACATGGTTGGTGGCCAAAGCATACGGGACAGGTAGGTCCATCACCGCACCGACTGCAACAGTTAACCGGACGCAGCACGAGTCTGTTTATGATTTTAATGCTTTTGATTGTTTGTTTTTAATGCATGCTTGTCAGAATCCAAATAAACCCAAAGCAACAAATGTGTAATGGAGATTTATGATTTATTATCAGTCAATTCCCATATGGGCTGGTCCACATGAAAACTGCCATCGTTTTCATTCATTTCTTATGAGGAAAGCAATACGTGTTATACCAAACGAAAGAAAGGTAAAAAAAACAAAAAAACCCCCACTTCCTGTGGTCCCTAATCAAGGGGGGGGGGGGTATTTAATGGAGAATACTTATACAGATATTAAAGTACCTGTTTCAAATGATGTCACCTCCAGGGTGCTGCATCCATGTCAGAACTGCAAAGTAAGTATGGCATGACATCCTGTGACACCTAACGAAGTAGATGTAATCCCACAGTTTCAATGGAATTAGTATTAAATACTTTAACTGTTATAGCGGATGCATGGATGCATATCCAACAATGCGTTGATAATAAAGTGGCAAATCAGTGTGATTATCTGGCTTGCACTTGAGCATCTATAATAGAAAACTACAGCACAAACATCTGTTTTGGTGGAGCATCCACGTCTTTTTTGGATGCACGAGGTAAAATGAACAACAGCGGGAAAAAGATGTTTTTTCAATTTTATAAAAAGGATCCAAGCAGTAACTGCAAATGTGTCTTAATAAATGCAGCGCAAGATCCTTCTGTGCTATCCTTTTCCCATTTTATCAACTCATTCATCTTGATCTCTTTTTTTTATTGTAGTTATTGTATTATATTCTGGATTCATACACCGTCTCAGTTTATTTGAGAGCGTCATTCCTTGTTTCTGTGTTGCTTATATCTCAGCAATCATGAGATCCCTTGCTGATCATCTTGTGTATTTTCAGTCAGAACTGAATGAAATGGGCTGATTCCAAAAATACAGCCCCCCAGAGAGGGAGGGGAAGGGCAAGAAAGAGAAAGGGAGCGGGATCATCTCCAGATCCCAGCCTACGCTGCTGTGAAAGCTTCACATGCATCCGCCTCATTAGATTGAGGCGAGAGTACATCAAAAATATGCAGTCAAGTATGTGCGAGATGTGAGCTGTACAGCAGATCATCTGCTGTCAGGAGTCGCTGTCAAATGCTATCGCCCAACATTTACAGTGTCCTGATTCAGAGCTCAGAACAGCAGCACCATTTAATACCAGGTAAAAACCAGAGGCTGACAGACAATGAGTGTAATTCCCTCTGTATTCACTTAACAAGACATTTTTCCAGATGTCCTTGTTTAAAGTATTAAGTTGTAACAATGACTGAATGGAAGATTGTGAGTCTGCATGAGTAAAAGCTCAAATACTACCAAGCTAATGAAATATTAAAAGATAATGCCGACTTTTTCATGCTCAACGCTTTCTTTGTTCTTAAAATGATTAGGAGCATTACAGAATATAAACCAGAAACACAAAATGTTGAAAGATAACATAAAAAATCGTCTCCTAAGCAGCTCCAGAGGTGGTGTTCTGTGAGCTCAGCCTGACCTCTCACCTCCCCCTGTGGAGGATGAAGGCGGTGCGGGAAGTTAATATAAAGACATAGTGCATTTTTTTGTTCTTTGTTAGGATCCTTAATATGAATATATTGCTGACAGGAAACCCTGTAACCTGGATAGTTGCTACTGCTGCCTGCAGTTCTGTTCTGTGATAACACTGTGTACAGATGACCTTGCTGATAGCGGTCAGTCAAAGCAGGTGATTCATTGACCTCCGAGAGCATTGGCTGGAGGATGGGCAGCATAAAGCTGTCAGTGTGTGGATCACCACTCGCACACACACACAGGCTTTTATCCTAATTAAGATCCATTCTCTGTGCCAAGGAGACAGGAACGAGCCCTGCGTCTGTTTTGCTTGCAGACATAATTTAATGTTTTCAAATAGTCTCATTTGAAAACGCTTAATCATGGCTTCCTTAATCTGCACCAGGGAAAGAAGGGTTTGCAGTAGCTTTACTAACAACTGTGCATAACATACTTTATGTTCCCAGACGTGGATTTGTGAAAACACTTGATAGAAAGGTATGGACCAGAATTGCTCAAATTATTTGTACGCTATCCCCCCTGCAGTGGACTTGCCTGAGATAATGAACACACAGGCACACATGCTCACGTGCAGCCTCTCTCTTTGATGAGGCAGGCAGTGAGAAGGGTGTTCCCAGGGAGCTGGAAGCTGCAGAGATACACACTGGATGAATCGATCAGGTTACCGCTCATCCTGCAGTTGCTATAGCAACGCCGAGGTCTATCCACACATATCCATGTGATGTTATTGTCAAAGCATGGCAATGAAAACAAGTAGTTGTGCCAAAGTATTGCTAGACAATCTGTCCACAGAGGGAAAAATCCTCAGTGAAGACAGATTTAGAATAACACGCCCCAAACTTGATATTAGCTCATCTGAGTTTATCCTATTTTTTTTTATCGTATTATAGAATTTAAATGACTATTCATTAGAAAGGTAGAAAACTAATGCTCCAGAATGCTTTCAGCTTTTTTCCTCTCTTTACACCAGCGCTTTTAATAATATACTTGTTTACCTTCTCTTATATGAGCCTCAATGATGTGGCAAGGCAAGCAATTTAGAAACATGCTAATGTTTGCCAGCATTTTAATATCTAATATGAATTGATTCATACATTGTTATTTAAATGATTTGGCGGCATGTTGCAATTAAGCTCTTCTTGTCAGCTAATTCTGCTTCTTCTGCTCTATCATACAGACAGCATCCCGGCAGACTTGAAGGACCCTTTCTACACAGACCAGTATGAGCAGGAGCACCTGAAGCCTCCTGTGGCCAGCCTCCTGCTATCTGCAGACCTCTACTGCAGGGCTGGCAGCCTTATCCTAAAGAGCGACACTGCCAAGCCGCTGCTGGGTCACGATGCTGTCATCCAGGCGCTAGCTCAACGCGGTCTGTACGTCACCGACCAGGAGAGGCTGGTGACTGAGAGAGACCTGCGAAAGAGGCCTCTGCAAATGGTAGGGGAGCTGTGTGAAAGCTGATAAAACTGTACAGAGTAAAGATTCTTTCTTATGTGCATCAAGTTAATAATGTATTAGGCGTGCACCAAGCTGTTGGTGATAGTAGTACAGTGGTAGTAAACCTTTGCTTTGCTTTGTCAGTAACTCAGACATCTATCACGCATACAGTCTCCTTCCTCGTCTCATTATTTGATCTTGCTGTTGCTGAAACTTTACTTAAGCAGACATTCTGGTCTGTTGAGGTGCAGAAACGCATATTTTTATGCCTTCATGCACTCAAATACAAGATCACCCTGCAGCTTTCTCTCTCCTAGCTACATAGTATATTCAAATTTCATGGTTTCCATAGAATATGCTGTTCTTTTAAGATATTAGAATAAATAAATGTATTTTACTTATTAGCTTGATCAAGTATAAGTTTAATATTGTTTGCTAAGGTACTAAATTTATCCCCTTATTTTTAAACTCATGTGCAAACCTTTATTGCTTACTGATCAGGACATGTTTTTCCTCCCATTAATTGTAAAACATATTTCTCTATAGTAATTCAGGTAAACATGACAAACCACAATAGTTCTTATTCATGTTGATATATATACAATTTGGTTCATACTAAACTGTGATTAAACTACTTTGTGGAAATCACATAGTCTCTTAATGGACTATAACTGGACACCAACAGCTTCTACACATTATACACATTGCATTAGAATTACAATGCAAAACGACCACAGTGTAACAAGAGAATACAACAAGTTGGAGAGTGTGTCACTTACACATATCTCTCATACAGATTTTTGTCTTGAATTTGTCATTTATTAAGCTGATTCACACCTCAAGGCTTTTACTGCTCTGTGCGCGTTGCTATTTCCTACATGAAAGCATGCTGTAGGGTGGGATTTACTGTACACTGGCAGCTCCTCTCAGTCTGTCAGTGTCAGAGATGAGATGACTTTGCAGGAAGCCTACTGCGCGAGATTGAGGTATCCTCATTATTTTGGGGCAAAATCGCAATAGGAGGCTTTATTGCTTCAGCGAATTTGCAATTGAGACACAATTAGCACACAGTATGCCTGCAGTCTGCTTGTAGAGTCTTGCTGGTTTTAATTTCCCTCCAATGCTAATGTAAAAGTTATTTAAGTTTTGTTTGGGGTTACATTTAAAGCACTTAGTTTCAAGATTACAACAAGTGTTTCAGTGCAACAATTTCTCTCAGATTTAAATTTTGATGGGTTTTTAAAGGTAAGGGAAATGTTGCACTTGTGAGTGTTATTTGGCTAGTCTCTCTTAGCTCACTAATGCAAGGGTTCTTTATTTGATTGTAATTCACTGCGGTTCATGGCTGAATGTTGTACTAGAGGGTGTCAGCGTTTGTGTTTGTGTGACAGAGCAGGTTTTTGTGAATGTGAAAATGAGCTGTTAGAAGAGTGTGAAATTACTTTCCTTTGCCATTAATTTTTCATCCTTCACCTTTCCTTTTCCATGCTCTGTCCTGGCCTTTTTCTTCTGTTTTCATCATCTCTTCTTATCTCTCTTATCTTCTTTCTTTCTGCACTTTTTCCTTACTCCCTACTTACCTTCCTGACACTTTCAAATCCCCTCTCTTACTTTATTTCCAAAGCTTTCCCCTTTTTTAATCATTCCCATTAAATCCAATCACTTCCCTCTCTGTGTTCACCCATCTTTTTCCTTGCTTCTTATTCCTCCCACCTCCTGATTTCGCTTTATCCTTTTGTTTTGTTCTTGGCTCTTTGTCTGCACCACCATTGGTCTTTGTCTGTTAAGATTTCCAAGACTGGACATTAAATGAGACACGAAGATGTGATTTAAGTCATTTTCACCTTTTTCTCAGTTTTATAAATGTTACCCAACAAAGACAACGAACAATCTAAAGGTCCAGCGCAGACAGATTCTATTTAACTCACACAAAGTATACAAAATCTGTGCAGTGTCCGAATTACGTTGATGTGAGAATAAATAATAATCCACTGAACTGACAGCTAGTGCATCGTCTTCCTGAATACTCTGCTGGGGCAGCAACCTGACTCAAACCGAGCAAGTGTTTCCACTAGTGGAATGACTGCAGTTTGATAAGCACTACGAGACTGTATTAATATTGATCAGCTGGCTGCACACTGCAGCTCAAGAAGAGCTTTATTAATTATTAAGAGACTGTTTCAGTGTCTACCTTGGCTGTTAGGGGTCCGAAGTGAACTCATGTGATAGAGAAAAAGGCATTTCTTCTGGAAGAATCAGACAAGGTGGTTTCCTGTGTTGAGAGGTTTTAGTGAAAGAAAAACATCACTGCTTTTACTCCAGAAGCAGAGACCGAGCACCTGCCTGCAGCTGTATCTGTAAGCTGCTCGGGATAAGAGCACCAGCAGTGTCGTTAAATAATGCTTCGTGGCATTTTGGCTTAGCATCTTTTTTGACTCAGCAGTTTGCATGAAGAATAAGAATATTCAGAATAAGCAACTTTAGAGGATGTTGAAGGCAGCTTTAGTAGGTCAGGCAGCTACAGAATCAGATGCTGCTGACGTCTTGTCTGACACGTGTCAGTTGCGAGCACATTGCTGACATTTCGCTAGGTTGCCGACCCGACGTTGCTTTATAGTCTTATTTTTGTGTCCCTCTCGTTTCTGCCACTATTCTGCCCACTCAGCCTTCTCTCTTCTGCCATGTGACACATTTCTACACGTGAAGATGCAGAATCCAAATCGCAGTTTCCTCCCACTCGGTCGCCTACACACATTCTGTATCGCTGACTCTCCCCACCTGTAGTGCTCTCAAAGAATAAAGAGGGATGTGAAGGTGGGCAATACTGAAATATTGTTAGCGTTAAACATCGTCCCTCCCATGCAGCACTACAGTGAACACAATTACCTGCTGAGAAAAGCTTTAATTGCTAGGCTTGTGCTCATTTGTGGAAGTGCAGTGGCCTTCTTTGAGTGAGTCCTCTGGAATGATGGAGGATTTATTCGAAACACAAAGATGTGTGATGCAGCAGGAATATCATGTTTGTGTTGTTTCACTGTACATGTGGCATGTGACAAAAAAGGAAGTTTGAGACAATAATCAACAGATAATCCTTATCAAATATCAAGCAGTGTCTTCACTTGAAAAATTAACCCTGGAGAAAGTCACTCTGTTGCCATGGTGAAATTAAATTATATTGGCCGGGGTGAGAATGTAGCCAAAGGATAAACTCTGTGTTTGTACCTGTGTGTGTGTGTAACCTACGGAAGAGGATTAGAGCCAATAAAAGTCTATAATTTGGGGTTATGACTTTTTGAGTCATGTTATGAAGCTATGAATCTTAGACTTTTGAGATTAAAGTCAGAATAAGATTTGAATCAGATGTGTGAGATTTAAGTCAGACTTATAAGATTAAAATTAGACATATAAAATTAAAGTCATATTTATGAGATTAAAGTCAGATTTATAAAATTAAAGTCAGACTTATAAGATTTAAATCAGACTTATAAGATTTAAATCAGACTTATAAGATTAAAATCAGACATATAAGATAAAAGTCATATTTATGAGATTAAAATCAGATTTATGAGATTTAAGTCAGACTTGTGAGATTTAATACAGACTTATAAGATTAAAGTCAGATTTAAGAGATTGACTTCTGAATTTTGTGATGACATGCAGAACAGTGACAGCCTAGTTACAGTATAGTAATTGGAAACAATAGATTGCAGGAATATTTATGTTTCTTTAAATAATCTCACAACTGAACAGTGGATGTCATAACTATTTAATTTAATAAAGCAGCAGTAAATAGTTCATGATGCCGCTATGAGATTTTCATTATACATTAGATGATAATGCATTTATTCTGTGAACTGTATGCTCTGAATGCTGGTAGTCAGAAGCACCACGTCCTTTTTTCTGGGTTATTTACTGGCTTTATGTGTCTCTGTGACTGTATATAAGTAGAACCATAAAACTAAAACAGGGTTATAGTCACTATAGTCATATTCTTTCAGAGGTTTACCTTATTGGCAGCTGTGTTTGTTACATGTATGCGAACTGATTCAGGTTTGTTCTAGTTGAATCCAGGCTTTAAGCTGTCGTAATGTATTTTTAGGCGTCATTTCTAGTTGAACCTTAATTACATTCAACCTAGTTCTGGCCCTCTGTTTAGCTGCCTGCCAATTATATAGCACATTTATTGCACAAGTCAGACTTTCACAAAATATTCAAGCTTCTTAATTTGAGTCCAATTGGTCTGGAACAAACTGGACAAGGAATGTTATCTTACAACATGCTAGCTTTGAAACATCAAGAAACATAACTGTGTCATACCTGCATTACCCCTGCAGGACAGCAGTTCCCTCTAGCAGCTGATAATACAACTGTTTTTATTGCTGGTCTGTAATGATAGGACTTGTCCTACACCAATACTTTATTTATTTAAATAAAGCTGCTGCTGGTAATGTGATGAAAGGCCTGCACATGGACACCATATCAACCATTTTAAGTACATTTCCATCCCAGTTGGATTTTCGTCAACTCGGAGTGATGAAAAATGATTGCAACAGCCATATACACACTGTGTGTACCAAATATTAGTTTTACTGTGACAGACTGATTCATCAAGACATATATATACCATGGATGGATGGATGGATGGAGGAGCGTACACTTCCTCCTGTTATTCTCTCTCTCCTTTGCTGCCTCCATCACTCCTCCTATTGGGCAGGCACTCCGTTTCCATGGTTACACTCCAGTTGGCTGGGTGTTGCGTTTGTGTGTAGGTGGACGCAAGAGAGGGGGTGCTTATGCCTGCATATGTCGTTATTTGCGATATGAACTTGTATGTATGTGCAGCTGTGTGCTCTGTGTGTGTGTGTGTGTGTGTATGTGTGTGTGTGTGTGTGTGTGCGTGTAGTGGCTGTTATAGTAGGAGATAGACTCCGGGAGAGACGCTGAAATGCCAGATTGATAGAAGCACATGGCAACGCTATCACGCTGCTTCATGTGCAAAGAGGCACACACAGAAGGTGATTTACAGAAAATTATGTGCCAAGCATGTAACAACACACTTGTCAACATCAGACCGGCTTCCTCAGAACCTTTTTCTCCTCATATTGCAACTGATCTTGTGAACAAAGATGAGCTGAAGCAGCAGGGTTTAAGGGAAGCACATCCAAGTTGTTTCTGTCCTTGCTGACCTCAGTGGAGTCACAGGCAGGAAGTTATGCTTAATGCCAGTAGTGACTCCGGGCAGTACAGTATGGATGGATAAGCAGCAAACCACATTACACAATGTCATGCGATGGCCTGAGGACTGCGTCTTTCTATAGTAAAAAAAATGCTATTATGCTAGTGGAGATCTGGGGTAAAAATCTGCAAAGTCAAACATGCGGAGCAAGCCACAGTGTTTGGCTAGAAGAAATCCAGAATTCCCGATAACTGGTAAAATCAGTCAGTGCACTGCAGAAAATCTGCAGCAGTGTTTCCTGTTTTTGCTGATCCATTTAGCCTGTTAAATAGAGACGATCCACACATGAAGTTATGTCAGAACAGAGGGTGTTTTCAAAGATGATGGGAGGACTCGGAGTGCTTGCATTTCAACAGAGTAGGTCAACCCTGGATGGAAGCCATGGTACTGTCCCTCAGTCAAGTTCCAAGGGTAGCTTTGAGGTTTCTGAATAATTGCTAGCTTCGGGTTTGGAGCATATGGAAGGTATGCTGGTTAAATGCTGAATTCCCACAACTGATGCCAGCGTTCTCAGTTGGTGTTTTGTGCATTTTGTAAAGAAAAGGTAATTAAAGGCACAGAAAACTGGAAGGTTTTAAATGTTAGGTTTATAGCAATGATCTTCACAACAACATTTAATCTCTTAAACCTGCAATTCTGTGTCACACCAGAAACTTTTTCAGGGAAAATGCAACATTAACTTGTGACAGATCAGGCAGAATGACTGGAAAAAGGCTTAAAGTTAATTAAACTGTCATGTGTTTGTGTTGGTCAGGCCACCATTTTGGTCTTGACTGACACTGGTGTGAAAAAAAGTAAAGATATAAATATTCTATGCAGGATTAATTGTAATAACTTTGTTGATGAACTTTGCATTTTATTGGTTTTCTTTAGTGCCAATTAATTAATTTTTCATTTGAAGCCTCACTGTGAGGTTGTTAGATTGTTCTTGTCGAGTTAGTTCCTGTAGTGCTCTTTGTATAAAAGGTAATCTTCCTATGATTATCTAAAGCACCTGGTAACTGGGACTATAGCAAATCCTACTCATTCCAGCTCCTTCACAGTGGAATAAACTCTAAAAAATGATAAACTCTTAAACCTTGTTGGGGGTTTTTCTCCTATTTTCACTCCATGTAGTATAAAGTAAAGCTCTCTCGGTCCAGCTTTTTGCCTTTCCTTTGGTACTTGTGTTGACCTTCAAAAAGAGAGGTACAGCTGAGTGGTTTTCCATGTCCAGCTGAGTTGGCGTGAATTTACCTGAAGCTAGACAGTTTCAGTTTTTAGACATCTGCCCCAGCATCGGGACTCAGTGCCAGGTCAGGAGAGCTTTAATTCTTAAAGCAGACTGCTTTTCAATATTACATCACCCCTGAGTATGTGTGCTACCATGGCCATGTGGTCGCACAGGAGACCATTGTGCAGAAGTTTGGGAGGATCAGTGAAGCCTCGAACGGCCAGAAAAACAGACAGAGGCGGATCATTATCCATGATGACTCAGTGCAGTCCTACAAGCGTTTATTGTAAGCGAGTATTGTTTAGTCATTAACTCTATCCAGATCATTTTCCGTCGAAATAAACTCAGTCTATGGAAGCATCTTTCTCTGAATACCTGTGTCAGGCCTCAGCAAGCAGCTCAGAGCTCTGACATTGAGATTTCGGTTTATTTACAACAGATTGTGAGGTTGAAAAAATCATCACACACGCTGTCTTTTGTAGGTCACTGCGGTTCATATTTGCAATTCTTTTGTGCTATGTTAAATCAGGCTTCTGTGGTGGATTTCCATCTTTGCTATTTTCCCTTCTTTTTTTTTCAGCCATGAAGCCATATTAAGGATGAGCCGTGTTTGCCTTCTTTGTGTTTGCCCGGGTGGAAATACAGAAAGCCAGCGATACAGCAGCACAATAAAAACAGGATATTGACCGTGAAGCAGCATCTTCTCACCTCCTGAGAAATCTAAACAAGATTTATGGACACAATCAGCTTAGATGAGAAAGCAAAATAGTGTGTGTGTATGTGTGTTTGTGTCTGTAACCTGTTTATTCATTAAATCAGAATGACTTAGCATTTAACTATTTGTACAGTTTTCGTAATCGCCCTGAGATAAAGGTGATATCTTGGGGATAAATCGAATTAAGGGACAGAGAAACAGCCTTATGATTAAAAAGTCTCCATCAAAGGGCATGAATAAGTGACATTTCCCCCTCTTTCAGCCATTTAGATACCCTCCAGCAGGGCATTTGATCTCTGAATACCCCAGTGGAGCTACTTCTAGCCAGAGCTGCTGCAAGGTTTAATATGTGCAGATGCATGAATATGAGGTAGAGCATCGTTGAGGGGAAGCATATGTGCTCCACAAACCAAAAGGTTAGGAAACATGACATCACGGGATAAAACAGAGGAAACAAGCCTTACTTTAAACAACAGGGAGGTCTGCAGTTAATGAGGAAGGCTGACCCTTTCCTCTGGCAGCAACCTATCTGCCTCTTCTCCTCTTTCCTTACTCTTTCCTTTGCATCCATCCAGTCACCAAAGGCTTTCTCTCGTCTCCTAAATTTCATTTGACATTCACACATGGTCAGCTGATCCTTCACAGTTCATTTGTTTGACCGTTACACAGAGCAGCGACTCTCCCAAAGAAGTGGAACATCCCAAGCATGCATAAAGCTCGATGAAAGCTCGGACCTCTAAAGAGGCATTTTTAGCTTTTTTCAAATATAACGAGACAGTTACATTTGTTTTGTTTTTTTATTTTGGAACATGGAAACACAGAAGCTAATAGTCTAATCCTTTCAAAGTGCAAGTCGGGAAGTTTAGTGTAGCACAAATGCTGTGAAATGTTGCTCTGACAGTCAGCTTTTGTTTGGCTTCCTAACTCTTGACAGTTTCCCACTTGATTTCATGCAATTCACAGTACTAAAGCTTTTTATTTTAAGCTTTTTATTAATAATACTTCAAACACGTTGTTTAGGGATTTAGGTGAATATAACTGAATGCTTACTGACTCATCTGAGCTCACGTAAGCCGTTCTCCTACTTCAGCATCGTGCTTTACTGTCTAAATTTTGGGTCAACCATCTCCACGGCAACACAACAGAAAGTCGCCATCTTCAGTTCTCATGTCACGAATGTTTACACAAATAATCGAAACTGCATTTTTTCACATTTAAGCGCAGACAGAAGGTGTCATTTTCTAAAGTATGCTTGATTCCAGTTTCGCTAACAGCCGAATGAACGCGCATCCTACGCTAACCTCAATCACCCACACAGTAGCGTGTTTTCATTCAGTACAATTAGAGGCTTCAGGTCTGCAGTCGAGTAAACAACACTTACTCTCACTGTTGTCATTTTATCTCGTCAGACCACAGCCGATCCAAATCGATATTCTCACATTACTCAGCAGAGGGGGAGGAGGAGATGAGAGAGAGCAAAGGAGCCCTCAGAGGATTTATGCTGGTCCCTTGGCCTTTAAAATTGGTGTTGCCTGGAGTTGTTCGTTTTGTTGTGGAAATAAAGGGCAGATTTGGATATGTGTGCGCGCGATTTCTGTTGTTTGTATGTCTTTGTGATAATGTTTTACACTGTTTGGACAGGCTAAATGAAGGCCAACTGGAAGCATCTCGGCAGTGTATTATTAAATGGGTTCGCTTTGCCGCCTGGTTGCCAGATAGTGGAAATTAGGCACTGGAATAATGAGTCGGCACACAGGAAATTCATTTCAGAGATACAAATAATACATTTGTGTCATATGTATCGTCACTTAAATTTGTCCTGTGGGGGGGTTCTGGCTGTCTTTGCAGGTCATTTTTAGTACAAGTTACCAACCTTTGTTGACCGAGTCAGCAGTTTTTTTGCAAAAATGTCATTTGCAAAGTAGAAAATCATAGAAGATCATAGATCATATCATTTATTTACATGCAAAGATACATTAAAATATGCTCAGTGTGCAAACATGAGAGAATAGGATTCCCTTGCTTTGTGCTTGAGAAGTAATGTCATCACACAAATTATGCATTTTTTCTGGCTTTGGCTTGATATGGTTAATTAGCATAACTAATGGCGCGTTGTTCAAAAAGAAACTAGAAAAGTATTTTTTAAATATTTTTTAGTCATGATGAAAGAAAACAGGCTGGTCATTGATGCAGATGTTTGCTAACATCATAAAAACAAAACATTGTAGTAAGCAAAGGCTTTAGCTATTGTAGTTCTTAAGTATAGTCCCAAATTATTGTAAATACTTTATGTTGTGCAGTCTGGCTATGCAGAGAGCTCAGGCTTGAAAGGATGTGCAGCAGGTGAGGGAGGTTAAGAGATGGAAATCTGCTAATGAATATAGAGCGTGTGTTTAGAAGATGGAGGGAGTATTTTGAGGAGCTTGTGAATGAAGAAAATTAGAAGGAGGATGATGGATTGGGGAAAGTTAGTGACTCAGGAAGTCCAGAGGATTAGTAAGGAGGAAGTGAGAGCAGCTGTGAAAAAGAAAGAGTGGAAACACAGTTGGTCCAGATGACATACCTGTGGAGGTATGCAGATGTGAGGGCAGCAGATTTTTTTTTGCTTAACAAAATCTTGGGAAGTGAGAGAATGGCTGAGGAATAAAGAAGAAGTGTACTGGTACATGTTTTCAAGAACTAGGGGGATGTTTGGTAACAACAGAGGGATAAAGTCAATGAGCCATAACATGAAGCTGTGGGAAAAATTTGTTGAAGCTAGATTAAGAAGTGAGGTACCCATCAGTGAGCAGCTGTAGATGTGATGTTTGCTTTGAGAGTGTTGATGGAGAAGGATAGTGAGCGGATCTGAAGGAGTGGCACTGCGTCTTTGTGGATCTAGAGAAAGCGTACGATAGGGTGCCAAGACAGGAATTGTGGTACCCTTTTTGTTTGTGATGAGAAGGAGACAGGTGTAACAAGGAAGCTGTAAGGAGCAGGGGTAGTGAAGGTAGAGGAGTTTAAATACCTGGGGTCAACCGCTGAGAGCAAAGGATGGTGCCCTGAGTGGAAAAGAAAAGAGTGCAGACAGGCTGAAGTGGATGGAGACAAGTGTCAGGGGTGACTTGTGACAGAAGGATAGCAACAAGAGTGAAAGGGAAAGTTTACAAGAAGGTAGTGAGCCCTGCTATGATGCTTGGAGACAGTACCACTAAGAAAAAGACAGGAGGCTGAGCTGGAGGTGGCTGAGCGGAAGATACTAAGAGTGACCAGATGAGATGATGTCAATATTCAGAAGTTGTCTTCTTTAGTTCATTAAATAATGGTTTATTCTGCAGACTGTATTCTATTTCTATTTTTAGAGATATAACTAATAAAACCTACTGCTGGTTAATAATGATAAGAAATAAGGATGAAAAATGAGAAATATGGTTTCATCCAAACCATAGCTTAAAACTGATGGATGTATAAGAGAACTACTTGAAACCCACTCTTACATTAACATTGCACATTAAATTATTGTGTATATTTACATGTTTCCAAATAGAACAGGCTGCTGCTTAACACCTTGTTATAGTCATTGTTTCTTTTATAATTCATATTTGTTTTTGTTATAGAACGGAGCCGAATAAGCGAAAAAGTAGATATGCCAAAATGCAGCCAAGCGGTACAGTACAGAGTATGGTGGTTTTTTCTTCACAAGATTACAGTCTGATAATGCAAGTTGTCACCAAACATGGCTTTATCTAATTAAAAGCACACGCCCTGCTTTCAGCAATAACCATGAGCCAATCAACCGAGAACGGATGCCAGTAGTGTTGTCAGGAAGAAGTCTTCTTCAGGCCCATCACAGCCCAGCAGCCACTGTGAGCAAACTGGGTCTTGGACACATTTGTTTCCAGGGCAACAGCCACATGAGAAAATTTAACCACAGAAAAAGTTTCAGTTGTACAGTACTGAAGAAGCTAATGACGGCTTTTTCATTCTCTTTGCTCGCTACTTAAAGCATATGATCAAATAATACAAGGACTATTTTGTTATTTTATGGAAAAGAAACAAGCTGGACTGCTTTTGTTTTACTACAGTGAGCTAGCTGGGAGATTTTAATTTTCAGTCTTTAATCTTGTTACTGTTTTCCCTTTCAGAGCGCCCATCTGGCAATGATTGACACTCTGATGATGGCATACACAGTGGAGACTGTGAGCGTGGAGAAGGTGATGGCCTGTATTTGTCAGTATCCATCCTGCTACGCTGAGGTGGAAACACCTTATGACACTGAGGATGCAGTGACCACCTGGATCAACAAGGTCAGTTATGGTACACAATGTTTTCTTAAGACATGTTATAGAGAGATAGAAATGACTGTGTTTGTGCTTGGCATTTTGTACCTGGCAAAAAAAGAGTGTTTGGTCCACAAGACTAGTGTCTTAAGATTACAGGTGTTGTTGTATTGCTTTCTGTAAGCCATCCCATGAGTCGACGTATGATTAAACATTTTATTTTGTCACAAGAAATCCAAACCTGCAGAAGCATAGGTCATTCTGACATCAAGACAAAATTTCTCATCGGTCATATCTCAGCTGTGCAGCACAGGTCAATTTGTCCTCCTCACAGGCGAACCTCTATAAAAATCTTTTTTCTAAAGAACAAATAATATTTTGTAACATCAAGGATTGATCAAAAGTAATGCCCTTTGAGATTTTGCCATTTCATAAATGTCCCCTGTCATTGTGTTCAGTGTCTTTTTTAGAAGGAGCTCTTTCAAAAGTCTCACACAGGGGCGTTTCACCAACGTCGGTTTCATGAAGCTTGACCTCTGAAATTCACATTGCACAGTGAAGTTCAGCGAAAACACTGACCTAAATACCATGAAATGTGATCTAGATACACCATGTTGCCTTCGTGCCCTGAGGTTCTGCCATATGATGCATACAGGTGGATTTACTACAAATGAGAAAAAATCCCTGCACATTGTTGTGACTCAGTGTGCAGGTGAACCCTAAGACTTCACCTCCCCACCGCTCCTCGCTGGGCGCTGCTACCCCCCACTGGGGGTAGTTGTTGGTTCTGGGGTGCGTAGCTGGATGTTCTGGTGTGTTCTCTGTCAGGTACTGGGTGGTTCTTGGGCCCCTGGAGCCCTGGGACCCTGATCTTAGCTCACAGCCTCTAGGGCAGCCTCTAGTGGGGTGAGCTGCCTGTCGTTTCTGGTCCTTTGAGACTCCCACCCCTTGGCCGTGGGTATTCTATCTATGGCCTCCAACTTCTCCTGCTGGGATGGGCGGGCAGATATTGCTGAGATGTGTGGCCTCAGGTCTTCAGTACTCTTGGAGGCTGTGGCCTGCCCATTTCTCCTGGATCCATCTCTGAAAGCCTCTGGCTCCTGGGAGGGGTTATTGTAGCTTGTGACGAAGACACACACACCCCACAAGAAGATTTCTAATTCATGTACTTTTGCATTTTCTGATTTTTGTGTGTCCTAGGTGTTGTATGTTCGTTCTTTCTTACAGGTGAGGCAGTTGGCGATACATAGTGCATGTCTATTTGTACCCTATCCTGCTCATAGGGGGTCATATGATTGTTGGGTTTTTCTCTGTATTTATTAGTGTGCTATCTACTGTACAATATAAAGCGCCTTGAGGCGACTTTTGTTGTGATTTGGCGCTATATAAATAAAATTGAATTGAACTGAATTATTACACCTCCTCAATTTTTTCTCCTGCCTGTCTTGCCTTAGACATTATCATACTGTGTACTACATATAATGTAATAATTCAAAAAACACAAAAAGATATGAAGAAATAAACAGAAAATTTGTAGAGCTGTTTGTTATTATCCTGTTATTGTTTATAATCCTGATACCTATAGAAAATTCATTAAATTTAGCTCTATTGTGCCACAATGAAAACAAAGATTTTTACAGTCACATCTGCAGGAGATAAGTCAGTGTTCAGTCTGTGTGTTAGTTCAGGTACAAAGCATTCTTATATCAGCAAACTGACATTTAATATAGAGACTTAAACCATGTTACATTAGGCTATATATGAATGAACCTATGAAACATGCCCTACAAAAGTGTTACTTATGCTATCATAGCAAATCAGAATTTCTAAGCGTGTAAGTGGTTGTGGTCATCATCTGCAGACACATATGGCTGCTCCTCCATATAGTACTAAAGAATCTACAACAGTCTGTTTGCATTCCTCTAATAGAGACAAGGAGCTGCTGCCAGCTTTCAGCTACACACACACACATACACACACTTACAACAGCAAACAGGAGGTGTGGTCTTGGTGTCCCACTGATCTGACATATGGCTCTCTGTTGGGTTCCACTTGTGTTTTACTGATTTCACATTTTTAACTAATTTTTCAAATTATTTTTTGGATGCTAGATTTAAATAAAATCAATTCAGCTCCACTTAAATTCATTGTTAATAAAGTAAATTTAATATAAAACGTGTATAGTATAATCCACAGACTGGTGTCGTGGTTTACTGTAGAAATCACAACAAAGTTACAAAAATGGACCAGGACTGCTTTCTCCTTTGAATCAGCTCGTAATAAGAAATAAAAGATGGCCATGGGGTCACTGTTTTTGAATATTTTATATATGTTACTTTAATTACTGGCAGGACAATAATGTGGAAACTAAAATTTCAGTATTAAGGTTACCAATTTGAAAATAAACTATGGAAACTAACTTAAAATAACAAAACTAATTAGGCTGTTACGCTTTCTAAGAGAGCAATTTGAGTCATACACTGCTCCTTATAATTTGCTTATTGATGCTTTTTGTGGCTCGGGTCATTTTAAACTTCTTTGTGTTCTCTCTTTCAGGTAAATGAATATCTGAAAGAGATTGTGGCGCAGGAGCAAAGGAAGAAGGAAACGCAGGGCACTGAGACTGCTGGGAGTCCTCGGGTAGGTGTTTTTTTTCCCCTTCAGTTTCTCATCTTTAGTCCTTCACAAACTAGGCATAAAAACATAAATGTTTGTCGGACAGTAAACAGAAGCAAAGTAAAACTATTGGCTCTGCTTAACAGAATTATCGCCACATTCGCCTTTTGACTGACAGATATTTGTCACTTTAATGTCTGGGAACAGCTTCCTGGACAGAAGTTAAGCTGTTAAAATCCTGATGCCATCAAAGAAAATCTGACTCACAGATGTCTGAGCTTTAGATTACGCTCAATCTGTCTTAATTAAGTCACACAGAGAGAGGGAGAGATAAGACCAGGTTACTTCTTCAACACCATAATGAGTTTATCTGCTCTGACAACTCTGCATGCTTCAGTCACTTAATCTTTGCCTTTACCAGAACATCAGCACTCTCCAGTCTAATGAGGCAATCAGGGGTGACCCAAGTTCAGGGTCCAGCCCACAGTCCAAACCAGTTATATAACCGACTCTACTATCAGCAGTAATTTAGAATGCAATGAGACAGGCTGGTGTGTCTGTTTATTGTATTTAAGTAATCCATGTTGGATTCTGTAATTTGTCACTGCATTTGCAGTAAATAATTAAGTGATTCACTGAGTAATGCCTCTCATGGGTGGAAATGAATTAACTGAAATCTCATAAAGTCCTTCTTTAAATTCAAATACTTCATAAATCTCTTAAGCAGGTCTATACCAGTGCATATGTTCACAGATACAGTATACCTGCAACAGGACTACATAGTACTGAGAGTAAATAGCATATGTGATGTATTATTTAATACATAATGTGAGACAGAATAGGCTTTATTGACTGCATTTTGCCACTGATATGCATCACCTTGTGTGCTGTTTAGTCATCAATACTATTAAATATATAAATGGAAATGTAAATTATTTAATTAATTCAATTCAATTTTATGTGTATAGCTCCAAATCACAAGAACAGTCACTTCAAGTAATGAGTAGTAGAGAGAAAACCCCAATAATCAGACAACCCCCTATGAGCGATCACTTTGGCGACAGTGGGAAGGAAAAACACCCTTTTAACACTCCAACAGAACCAGGCTCAGGGAGGGGCGGCCATCTGCAATGTTTGTGGTGAGGGGAGGGTGACATGACAAGAGAGCCAGAGACAAACAAATTTCTGAAGTTTTATTTATACAGGTGTCATATAGTAGACGGCATACCCTATTACGTTATGATATAATATGTCAATAGGTAATATTAATTTTGTCACCTTCTTAGTATTTTAAATGATACACAAATTATGTGGGTCTGCATAAGGACTGGCTGTCCATAATATATAATAGTGTTAATATGGATGTAAGAGTTTGTGATAATGATGTTGCTTATCTATTGTTTTATCAAGCATTACTAGCATTTCGGGCTAATTCAGTTAACCGCCACAGTGTTATCAGATTTAAAGCAACTGGGGGTTTTCCTATGAAGCAGCTATGCACATCAAGTATGCACAAAAAGAAATGGCCTACATTCCAGTCTGCCCTAAATCTTATATTTGTCCCTTTTGCCTTGCTTTCTTTGTCACAGAGGTTATTTGATAAGGAGGAATAAGTTGGGCTCCAGTAATAGCAGGGGGGGCAGCAAATGCTCCAGATTTCCCGAATCGCATCTTTGTCATTTATGACTTTATTATTGTGGAAACTCATTTAACAATAGCAATAAAATCCTGATATATTTTTCAGATGAAACATCTGTGCGTGTGTGGATTTAGTGTCGTTATGACTTCATTGTGTGCTAACAGTCAAGCTACATTTAGTATTATGGAGCAGTAGCAAAGGGGCAAGGTTGGTATGGCAGCCACTTTCTGTCAACCTGACAAAGCAGAATGATAAGAGAAGAGGGAGGAGAGGAGGAGGAGATGGATGATGTCATCCGTGTATTCACCTTTATCCTTATCCTTCATGCTGTGCGCCTGTTTCTCGACTCCAGATCATTCATTATTTTTACTTTTTTTACTATGAAGTCACCCTTCTGTGAGTTTTTTAATGATGCAGTGGGTACCGCTGACCCCTGAAAGTCAACTCATCCTTAATAACCATAAAAAAATGTAATAAAATTCAGCTGACATTTATCAGCAGTTTGTTCTTTTCTTTCTTTTTAGTTACTCCATTCCTCCCTCTCCAGACTCTCTCTATCATCCCATCCAATAACCTTTCTTGACCCTTGCTCCTCTGGCCTTCCTGTTTTTTCAAATTTCCTTTCTACCCCGAGTTAAATCAGGCAAAAAGTCCATGCACTAACACTGTCAGTGATGCTTTTTCCTAGAGATGTTTAGAGAGTGAGAAAGTTCACCTAAGGGTAAAAATTGTAACCCTGTCCAATGTGTTTTAGTGTGTGTGTGCATTTCCAGTCACAGTCCCAGGGCTGGGGAAAACTTCCACAGTGTTTGATCCTGATCTGACCAGTCAGTATGCAGACACAGCACTGCATGCCTCAGCTAGCCCCTACAAACACACAGGATGACACACACTTTAATTGGTGAAGTTGAAGGAAAAAGTGCCATCGCATCATCATTTCATCATCGGATTTTTGTCATGCTTATTGTATAAGAAAACCCTTTTTAAAGCGGAATGGCTTTAACTTGCCCTGTCAATGTGGGTGTCAGCACAGTCTGCATGTTTGGCCCCCGAGCTGGAGAGCTGGCTTTTTGGTAACATCATTTGTCACCTCTGGGCGGCTTTTGCGGATTGTTGTGTGTTTGTGTTTGCTTATGGCTGCTTATGACATTGTCCAACCACTGCAGAAAGTCACAGTCATTGGATGCTGCTGTTTTACACCTTTAGATGAATTGAAGTCCACATTTATCCGTCACTATGTTTGCATTTAACTTTTTAAAAAGAGTTTTTCTAAGGTTAAAGTTTCTCTGGATCAGGTGATCCTGAATCATCCCTTAGTTATGCCACAATAGGCTCTTTCTTCTTCCCCTCTCTTTTTTCACTCTGTATATGTTTATACACATCTCTGCATTCAATCGTTACTTATTGTTAATCTCTGGCTCTCTTCCATAGCATGTCTTATGTCCTGTCTTCCTCCCATCAGCCCCAACCAGTAATAGCAGATGGCTGCTCCTCTCTGAGCCTGGTTAACCCGAGGTTTCTTCCTGTTAAAGGGGAGTTTTTCCTTCTCACTGTCACCAAGTGCTTGCTCAAAGGGGGTGATTTGATTGTTTGGGTTTTCTCTCTATTATTGCAGGGTCTTCACCTTACAATATAAAATGTGTTGGTGTTGTTGTGATGTCTCACTTGCAGCCTTCAGCCTAAAAAAGTGTTTTGGGTTTTTTTTTGTTTGTTTTGTTTTTACTTTTTTATTTAAAAAAAAAGTAAGAGTTAAAAACACCCAGAAGAGCAAAGGGAAAAAATACAATTACATGCAAAATTTATAGCTACTTTCTTTTTTGTGTGTCTATGTCTAGCACATTCATCTATTCTCTCCCTGTACCTCCATCACTCCCCACCTCCAAATACTTCCCCCCCTTTAGTCTTTGCAGTATTACTGCAGTGTGAGTCACGCACACAGCCTCTGTCTCAGTCAGGCATAGAGAGACACAGACTGACGCTCACCAGGGCAACGGTGTTTTTATTTCAACCTACTGCATTATATTCAGAGGTGATGGTGGGTGGAGAATAAGAGGAGGGAGCTGCAAAGGCACGTCCGGACAGAGAAGGGAAGACTAATTCTTTAAAGTTGCCAAAGCTGAGCTGCAGCTCAACCGGACATCATCCTCTGTATGAAAGGATGAACTTTGCTAGTAACACAGAGAGAGAGAGAGTAGGGGAATGACTGGGGTGAATTTGGGTGGGGTGTGTGTGTGTGTTTAAATACAGTAGTAAAGGGCGCTTGCATGTGTGTGCTTTGCTGTAAGATGATAAAAGTGGGCATTACCTCTCCCCAGGAGTTTGATTGGTGGAGATTTTACTCTCTGTCTAACCAGCCTTAAATCATCACATTAGATACAGACAGCATCCATTTCCTCTGTCTTGCTCTCAAACTGGGACAGCAGGGTTTGGAGTAGTTTTGGTTACCTTGCTGCAAAATTTCATTGTGTTTGTTCTTCATAAACACAACCTTACACTCGGGTTAAAATGAGAAAATAAAAGTTAAAACATTCGTGATTTGTGAGTATATTTTTCCAAAAGAGACAGAATGTTGATGAGAGCCTGAGAAGTGATCAAATCCTGATCTCTGTGTTTGCCGTGTTCCCCAACTGACAGCCAAATGTTGAAGTTGGGCTGCTGGCCTGCACTGACTTTGTGAGGTCATAGATTGGGTACAGCTTTTTGTTGTTGTTGTTGTTGTTGTTGTTTTTGTTGATGTCGCTCAGCCTGGAGAGGTGATGTGACTGCAGGGTTTATGATACTTTTATTGAGGTCAAGAATCGTTCCGTTTCAGTGAGCTTAAGGGAAGTAGAATTATCAAAGATTAGAAGCCAAATCAAATTATCATTCAGACAGCTGTGGCACCAATCAAATCAGAAGAATCTTCGAAAGCTACTATTGATCCTTTCATCCTCTTTGCTGTCTTTAATATTTATTTTTCCTCTGGCTGACATTAATATTTACTTTTGAAGGTTTCAGAACAAAGCAGCTGTATCTTCTCACGACTCACTGTGTGGCTTTGAAGTCGAGGGCTCGCAGACCTCTTGAGTGGCACTTACATTTTAGGTCTTTGATGCTTCTCCGTAGCGTGGGAATTAGCTGTTAACTGAGGCAATCCTCTCCTTTTTGGAATCAGCTTACAGTGACACTGGATAGCTGACAGTTTGGTTACAGTAATACATTTTTTTTTCCACTGAGGTAACGTGAGGTAAAAGTGAGCAATTAAAATTTCAGTTAAATGTTTCAGGAGACAATGTGATCTTTTTTCAGGGGAATTTGATGCTTAAGTCTAAAGTTCCATTTGAGGTTTAACACATCGACTGTCAGCTGGTGGAAAATAGTCGTGGTGTAGTGTTTTCATGTATCTTTAAAGACTGAGCCTCCGAGCTGACGTGAGGAAAGTACACGGTAACTCTGAAACCCAAAGCAACCGTAATATATGTGTAATAAGTAACAGCCTGCTGTATACAGTCTTTTTGTACACTCTGATAAAGGTGCGGGTTTGTCATGTCTTTGCTTGTAATACTAATCCCATTACCAACTAATCTGACTAACAGGTATTTCTTTGTTGCTGTTTGTCTTTTCCCTTTGCTGTGCATCTGCAGTCTCCAACAAAGTGGTACATGAAGCTTGTGCCTGTAAGTGAACTAATCAGTGCTGTGCTCTTTCATCTGTGTCCAGAGTGACTGTCTTTCATTGCTCTTTCTTTCCGATCGCCATCGTTTTATCATGTGTGCATCAGTCAGTCACTGTGATATAAACCAGATATTTTCTCTCTTCTCCTGTTTTGATTTACAAGTGCTGTATGCATGTGATTATTGCTATTCTTAATTGAAAGCAGACAAAGTAGGCTGTAAATGACAGTTAATATCTGAGTGTCCATCATTAACCATGTTCTGTACATGAGCCTGAGTTTACAAAAGTCAATATAGCCATTATTTGTGTCTCTAACATACTTCCTTGTATTGCTAACTGGAAGGTTGAACTATAAAATCTTAGGAAATCACTGATTATTATTCACTTTTAGAAATATAGAAGCTCCCACAGTTACTATACACATCAAAGTGATAAGGAAATGGCAATATTTCAATGTTTTTCCATACAGAGCTGTGTGTAATTCCTCAATCCGTGCGAAGATGAAGATGGTCCACATAAACAAGAGCTCATTGTAATATAAGGAGAAAATAATTAAGGTCACGTCATGACATCTGGAATAATAATCAGTGATACTTACTTCAATCATGCAGCTCTCTTCATTCTCGTGCCAGTTCTTTTTCCTTTTCAGTTGCAACAAGGCTCCATAGCTGTTCACTTACTTTAATACATGAGTGAATTCAATGAGGCCTTGCAGCGCTTGTTGCTGCTTTAAAGCTCCATTATACTTCCCTAATTTTGCTGCTGTCATTAGTGAAACAGTAAGAAACAGCAGGAGGAATTTGGCTTAATAGCTGCTGTAGGTGTAGGCTTGATAATTTTGCACAAGCGCCTGGGTTTATAGTACTTTACGTTCTGCAGGCTCGCTACAGGAAGGAGCAGGCCTCGACCCAGCCGGTTCCTTGGATCCCCCCAGTGGACAACCTGCTAAAAGACAGCACAGATGGCTCGGCCCTGGGTGCGCTGCTGCACTTTTACTGTCCTCAGCTGCTGCCACTGGATGGTAAGAAACAAGCATGAGGAGTGGGTGGGTCAGTGGAATTTCCAGTTAAAGGAGGCTTGATAATAAGTAAGTACAACATGACAGTAATGTATCTACCAGCGGTTAATTGCTTATTTGACCAAACAACTAAACCCAAAATGTGTCTTATTGGTACATATTGAGGTGTCAAAACTCATAATTGAGAGTACAGGGGGAGGTCGTCAAATGTTTTCTTTATGAGGGAAAGAGTTAATGGTTTATTCAATAGATCAAACATCAAAATAGACTCAAGATAATCACATTATGTTGCCAAAGAGCCGAGTTAATATCAAGACAAATATGCAAACGCACAGACAACAATGAGGGGAACAAAAATCAATCAGGAAATGTTGTTTACTGTGTTTAAATGAACAGTGTTTCCTGATTGATCTTTTGTTCCTGTGATTGTTTCAGCTTTGATAAATGACTGTGGATGTATGTGGTGCGGGGGTGTGTTTGTGTGTGTTTGGCCAGCTATTACACACACTTCATCAGCAATGTGATGTAATTACCTTACGTCCAACCACCAGTTGATGCCTACTGTGGAGTGTTTTGATTGGTCAGGCAGACGTTCACAAAACTTTACGCTATAAATGCCTCAGCAGTTCCTAAAAAGACACACAGCATTGTTCTGAACGCGCTCCATCACTGATCTTAAACTATTACTGTCAGCACAGTAAAAAGGAAAACACTGACGTCTGCATTGTAACCAGACCGACTTCAATCATCAAATTCGTACTGCGTCACAGTGACACCTGATGGATCTCTCTGCCCTCCTAGATGTTTGCCTGAAGGAGAATATGAGTCTGGCTGATCGACTGTACAACCTGCAGCTAATACAAGACTTCTGCAAAGACAACCTGAACAGCTGCTGCCACTTCAGCCTGGAAGACATGCTCTACGCCTCCTCCACCGTCAAGGTACTACTGTCTAATGAAATACTTGCTTAAGTTAATATATAAGATTGTAAGAATAAATTTTTAGGCACTGCATTCGCGTTCATGGTGGGATCTGTGGCTCGCATTGTTGATGCTGATCTTGATTTGTTGGTTTACTTGTTGCTTGGCTATCTCATGGTTGTCACTGTAAACAGATTCTTCACTCTTAGTCATTACAGTGTTGCAAAAATAGAATTTCAGCTGCTAAAACTTTAGAATGGGACCCAGTAGAAAATGTCTGTTAGCAGAAAATCCAATCCCAGTCTGCAGTGCCGCCTGCTTTATTTAAAACACTAGTGTGCGATGTCAGTCCAAGTCAGAGTTGATGACTTTTTTCCAAAACACTTTAAAATTATTCATAAGTGTTGTGCCGACACAGATTAGAACCCCATGTGGTGTTAGATCCAGGCTAAATGAAACAAGAGAAGTGTGCAGCAGTGTAGGCCAGTGTGGTGAGTCAGCTGTGGAAAAGAAACTTTTAGTCCAAACTATCCGTCTTCACCAGCCACAAGCTCCACTCAGCCTTTTCCTCCAAACAATCTATGCATGCGTTCATTTTTCTGTCCTTTAACTTGCTTTCCATTGTTTTTCTTTTCATCTTCATTTCCTAATTAGCTTCTGTAGTTACTCTTTCTTCTTCTCCAACCATCTTTTTTCTTTTGCTCGTTTATTTCATTTAAATTTTCATTTCGTTTGTGTTGCCGCTGCTCTTAAGGAATTTTACTAATGATGTTTCTCCTCATGTTTGCTGACCTTTCTCAGACAGTATTAGTTTCTCTTGACAGAGACCTTTCTGATTTATAAATCCTTCAGTCCTCTCTCGTCTGTAACACTGTTGTTTCTCTGTGTGTGTGTGGTTTCTTGGTGTATGAATGTGTATTGCAGCTGGAGTGCCATGGAGACAGTCCGCATTTTACATTAAACTCACTCCTTGCCCTGCTTTTCTGCCGTTACCATAAAAACATATATAGGTCACTCGAGACACACAGGAAAGAGCTTATTTTACCCTCTCACTAATGTTCCACTCTCTCTTTGAATCCACAACATTTCAGTGTGTTTACTTGGTCAGCTGGTGTGCATACTGCACATATAAATATACATATGTATATATATATATATGCTGTATATGTATGTATATATGTATATATGTATATATACATATATATATATACATATATATATATATATATATATATATATATATATATATATATATATATGTATATTTCTGTTGCATACCTACTAATTTATCATCAAATTGCCATTATACCCAGTGGTTGCCACAATCGCAGTGCACTTGTGTTTGCTCAGTGGTTTGATCTAACGTTCCCTCTCTCATGCTTGAGTTTGTTTTTACTGTGTCGTTCTCAGTGTGTTTTGCCCGAGAGCTGCACAGGCAGGGGAAAAATAAGTTGATGTGTCTGGATAAGTTTGACTTTCCCTGACTGTCACCTCAGCATGTCCTCAGATGTAGGAGAGCTCTGAGCATACACAGAATACAGGTCACTGAAAGGACAAACCTCAGGGGACTGTCCAAACTGACTAAAACATGTCTAATATCTAAAAGAAAAACATGCTGAAAAAAGCTGTTTTGAAGCTGATATCCAGCAGAATGATGAAGTTTGAAAGTATTGAAAGCATCATTATATACCTAAACTAATGAAATGTATTCATATTTAGAGGAAAGTGCCCTTTAAATGCTTTATTTTGCACAAAATTTCTAAAAAAAAAAAAAAAAAAAAGCAAAAGCAAAAGAGACATATTAATTTCAGCCCAAAGCACATGCATTCTGTTCAACATGGTGTCAAAAAAATAATCACCAAGTTTTGTGAACCAGCCATTAGCAGCATTTTGCTGACAGTGATTTCAGGAGGGGTAGAGCAGTCTCAGCAGGCACAGTAATTGCCTGAGAGAAGCAGTGCGGCAGACACGAGTGCACACAGAACTAGTTAGATTCTGTAACCTTGACCCAGATTGCAGGGAGTCACACCCTCGGTGGTCGTATGTTGTTGCCCGGCATGCTGATGGAGACCTTATTATAGAGACTGAGCCGCCACATTAGAGAGGAGGGGAGGCGCACGAGGTGTTGATGTGGAAAAAAGTGGAAACAGGAGAGAAGCGACAAGAAGGTGTGATAACACAGTTTGAAACAATTAGGAAGGAGAAGACGGGAGGAAACAGAGTAAATGGGACAGCATCTTTTGGGAAAGTGATGACAAGATTGGGCACACGTGTTACAGTAACATACACAACAGACTCACACTTTGCCTCTGTGAAAGTGTCCCTCTGCTAATGCTGCTGCCAGATGTGGTTAGCAGAGATTAGAGCTGGTGGTTTTTCACAGTTAAAACACACTTTTCAATTTATTGACATTAAAAATGGTCATAATTCATATGATATAACACGTGACAATGAAGTACATCAGAATATAGGATTGTAGTAAAGAGAGAACCTGGAAGATGCTACACTTTAGCTTAAATGATGAACTCTAGCTGGTGTGGAAAAGATAATTTAATAGATGTTATCAGTCCTCCTAAGAAATCAGATGCAGAAAATTGGAAAAGAGCATGAAGCGTTACAGTGGGAACATTTATTGCCCACACACCCCCACATTAGTCTGCCTGATATCTTCATGTCAGACACCAGGTCTCTTTCTGGTAAATATGTAGCCCTCTCCAAGATTAAGAGTCTGCACTCTTTCCTCTCAAGGTACACAAAATTTGCATGTATGGTGATGACAGGTTGACTCAACATTATGTTCAGTATACCTTAGTAAGATGCAAAACACTTTCTTCCTTTCTGTAAGGAAACCAAAAGCCATATATCACATACATTACCTAAGACCATTCTTTGCTAATGGACACCAGACCACTAAATCACTCAACCCTCTCCCATTTACTGGCTCTATGTTTAATTAATTCCTCAGACATCATAGTGGCAATATCTGTGGACTCGAGGAAGATAAATGAAATTCACCTGCTCCTTTTGTACCAGGAGGTTCCTCGCAAACATGCTGTGGTTGCCCTGAGGGGGCAGTTAACACCCTTACTATAATTCATAACCTCCCTCTTCAACGTGATTAGTCATTTGTTTGTGATCTGACTGTCAGCTGTGAAGGATGGCACTTTTACTTCTTTGACCAAAAGTGGCACACAGGATTACATATAATAGCCGTAGCTTTAGTAAACACACATTGTACTCTACTATAATTTCTCTTCACTGTCAGGTAAAGAGTGGCAGGGTTACAGGAAGTAATATGATGTTTGATACTAGGCGTCTCTGAGCAATCGCTTCTAAAAATCCAAATGTTTTCTCCTACCGTCCTTCAATAGGCGTCTGGCAGCTGTCTGATAAACTTGGCGATAGATCAAAGGGTGGTTTTTCCAGATTGGAGTGAGTCTGTCTGGCTGGCTGCTGGACGTAGATCCTTTAATCAACCCTCTGGCCCAGTGACTGTTAAGATTAATTCCCTCTGAATGCTCACTGTGTGGCTATAGGCCTCATCGTGCGCTGAGCTGGATAACATCATTTCTAGGGGCTTTGTTGGTATATATTTTCCTGTGCATTTGAATGTTTCACTGGTGTGTGTGTGTGTGTGTGTGTGTGTGTGTGTGTGTGTGTGTGTGGCACATACAGGGGAGGAGGGGGAGGGTGTTTATTCCCATACCCGCAAAGTGGATTAGCTACCCCCACCCCACCACTCTCAGCTCTGATCTTCTAGTCTTCTAGTAATCACCAATCTGACTTCATTCTGAGCGTCACACACTCAAATCTGCAGACAGCCAAATTTGGCAATGCTGCAGACCTGGCAACCCACAAGGCAGTAATGTCATTCACTGGGGAGATAGGTGTGGTGGTGGTGCAGTGGTTGGTTTTAGGGATCAGACTGAGTGTGTGTGTGTGTGTGTGAGTGCTGAGGCTGGGGGTATTAAGCAAAAACACTCACACCTGGTGTGTCAGTAGTAGTCGGGCGAACAGATGGGAGGAGAGAACAAGTAAGCTGGTGGCACCAATCTGGGCAGGGCGGATGACAGGAGATCTTTGTCTCTTTCTCATTCAGTCATTTTTTTCCTGCGTTTTCTTTCTTCTGAGGAGTGCTTCACATGCTGAACACCTAAAAGGTAACCGGCACTATTTGATTTGGAGTCCATTAGTAATTCTTTGCTTTTTAATCCCACAGTCATCAGAAGAATAAAAAAAATTGTAAATGGGAAGTTGATCATCTTTTGCTTTACTGGACTTTAACGACTTTGTTAACCATGTGCTCCACTGCTTCTCACACCAGCAGAGCAGCATTCTGCAGCAGACACACCTTTTCGTCTTCTTCCAGCCCTGCACGCTCGCATGTGAATTAGATGAGAAACAAAACCATGTGAAATGCTGCAGTAACACCTCCCCCCCCCACAGCCAACCAGGGTGCTGGTGTTAATTGCCTCCGTCCTTCCTGGTGTGCTTTTGTGCTTCAGTTGACACGTGCGCTCTGGTGTTTGACTGGTACAGAAAGATGCTGCTCATGACTTGAGTCAGGCTTCTTTAGAGCTGGAGCACGCACCGTTGTCTTTGTCTGGAGACCGTGGACTGAGAGCTGGTAGAGGGTGGGATTCCTCAAGGTCGTGCTTTACTCCACCCATTTGCATTCGTGTGCGTCTGTGAGTGAATAAAGAAAAACTGGACAATCTGGCCTGATAATTCAGCAGAAATTGATTACTGTAAATGAATCTCATCTGTTTGGATTGGAGACATGTTATTTGGTCATTGCTTTGTGTCAAGACAGCGACAGATTGAAAGAATTTAGAAAGAGGGAGCAGAAGAAAGGCAATGTTTCTACAGAATAAGCTTTTTTCCCATTATTATAAGGAAACAAACAACAGTGCTTTGGGAGAATGAAATACTGAGTCAGGGACTTTGTAAGATTGATGTTTTTTTGCAGCGCAGTGCACTCTCCTCCAGCAGTTTCACCTCCTAGTGTATGTTGAGCCGATTCAAACGTGGACATGACCTGGCACAGCAGTGTTAAATCCCTTTGAGCTCTGACACTCAGTCTCATTCAGGTTGGATGCAGGTGACCTTTATTTTGTAAATGAGGTTAATGTCTTAATCGCTTCTCGACTGGCACTGGTACTATTTGCTTTAGCATCATTTACATTACCTGAGCCAACACACAGAAAATATAATTTCCCTGTAAATGACTCTACAGTCGTTTGAACTGTGAGGCATGTTTCTCTTAAAGAGGATATTCTATCAACTGCTCCAGGCTTGGGTAATTAGTCACATATAGACTGGATACAATACAAATTTATGATACCTCAGCTTAACAGAGACACCTGCTGGACAAATCAGACAATGCAGTTGAATGAAGTTCCACGTGCTCTTTTGGACACATCCAGATGTTATTCCCTGTGCTATAGCATTTATGTGTTTTGAATGGTTTTAATCTTGCTCTTGTTTTCCTCCCCAGAATAACTATCTGGTGTTCATGGCAGAGCTGTTTTGGTGGTTTGAGGTGGTCAAACCGTCATTTGTGAAACCAAGAAAGCTCGAGAACGAAGGCACAGGCAAGTGGGAAATTCTAACCCTGCAACTTTATTTGTATAGCACTTTTCAAGGAAACACAAATTGTTTCACACTTTTAAATAAAATTCAGACATTAAAGCGCACATGATCGAACATAGACGCATAATCAACCTTATGGTCAGACGTTCATTCCAACATACGCACTTCCAATAAACACAAATCATTATAACTATGGATGAAGGGAAAGCTAACCTAAAATGTAATGCCATTTCAATGAAATTTAAAGTAGCTATAGTCATGCTAATGTCACGGTTTGTAGTGAAGCAGCAGTAACCAAGTATGGTAATGTTTTTTTCTCTGAATCATACACAAATTAATCAGGTAAGGATCATGCAATATTACATTGTGTCTATTGAAAAACCACAGTCTGATCATTTTTATTTGTCTTATCACGTCAGAGCCCTCATCCTTGTTGAAGAATTTCCCGACAATCCCCATCTCCAAGGCAACTAAGAAGAGTTTTATGGAAAGGCCCCCAAGCCCTGAAAGACCCAGGTATGTTAGCACCAAGTTACAATGACGAGAAATCAGGTGGCAGAAAATTCTCCGTTCCCATCATCATGTTTGTCATTTCCCTCTCTCGTTCTCAAGTTTACCCCTGCGGCCCCAGCCCCGAAACTCAGGTAATTATAATTTTTAGATTTATGAAAATACATACAAACTATATACAAAAGCCTTCTGTTGTCATTTTTACTCATCATATGCATCTTCTAGGAGAGATCAAGAGGTCAACCTCAATGTCCTTTGTTGATGGCAATCTCGGTACCTGGCCAAAAGAGAAGAGGTGAGTGTTATTGTTGCCCTCTTTATGTGTAACCTTTTATAATTTGTTAACCAAATCTGCAAAATTAAATTACAATTTCTTGTTGTTTTTTGTTTTGTTTTGTCTTTTCTGTTAAGATCTGGGCCTTACGGTGTGTCCTTTGACATCCCCTTTGATAAAGAGGAGTCTGCGCCTGCCACTGTTCCCTCCACACGTGGCATGGTCAGGTCTGTCAGCACGGATGACGGTTCTGGTTTCAAGGTCCTCCACATGCCCCGTGGAATGAAGCGTAACCTGTCCTTCCAGCCAGTGAATGGTCAGAGTGTTGGCATTGAAGAGGAAGGCTGCCCAGACAGCCTTGCTGGCATGGGGCCGAGCAAGCAAGGGTACTCCAACGGACACGGAGGAGTCATGGAAACAACTCCCTCCATGGAGGAAGCCCTCCAGATTATCCAAAGCCCAACCAGGCCACCAGTGGAGGGCATCAACAATGGTTTCTTTCTGCATAGTCAGGAACATGGTGCCGGCGTTGGTGCTTTAGATCCAGTGTCAGAGGTGGACTCCAAAGGACCTTTGAGCACCACGGACACCACAGAAGTGGACACTGGCATCAATATCCAAACAGAGGACATGCTGGATGAAGATTCCTCTCTGAAAGACTGCTCTGTGAACATGGAGCTGGACATGGACACGCCAAGCCCCTGCCCGAGCAGTCAAAGCAAATCCCCTTCAGCAGTAAAGATGACTAGCTTTGCTGAGCAGAAGATGAAAAAGCTTAATCCATCAGCACCAGACTCAGGAAGGGGCAGCAGCAGCTCTCTGAAGACCACTCCGGAGGGCTCTGAATTTGGGCTCCCATTATCTGTCTCATGGGCCCCGACCCCTGAGCACAGCCCGGTCCGCCAACAAACCACACTGCCCCCTATTTCACAGCCGTCACTCACACCTGTCCAGCTTCCACCCAATGACCCTGCTCAGGTCATGGCTACAGAGATGGTGCAGCTGCGGATGAGGCTCGAGGAGAAACGGAAAGCTATTGAGGCACAGAAGAAGAAAGTGGAGGCAGCTTTCACAAGGCATCGGCAAAAGATGGGCCACTCTGCATTCCTAAACGTGGTAAAGAGAAAAGGTGACGGTGCAGCAAGTGGAGAAGAAGGAGGAAAAACTGAGGGAGAAGGAAAGTCGGCAAGTACAAGTCCCACCTTTAAATTTGGGAGGAACAAGGCAGACACACCTGACGGGGCAGAGCAAAGCAGCACGGCTTCCTGTTGGCAAAAATCTCCCGGTGCAGGTGAGGAAGGCGGACAAAGCCACGCTCAGCTGACGGAAGTGGATCTCACAGAGTATACCCGTTCAATTGAGAAACTCAACCACTCTTTGGCCTTTCTCCAAACTGAGATGCAGCGCCTGGCTCAGCAGCAAGAAGTAATCATGGCCATGAGGGAGCAAAAACAGCAGCAGGCGTGGGTCATCCCTCCTCCACATACAAACCCCTCGCCACAGAAGCACGGTCGAGCCGGAGCCGTCACTCGATCCTCGGGACCCTCTTCTCCCGCTGACTCCCCTCGTTCCACCCACCGCTCTCCAACCAGCATCAAACGGAAATCTGCGTCCTTTCACTCACGTAATCCTCGCACCGCTCGACCCAGCGAGCTCAAGCTGGCCCCTTACAGTCGCGTCCTAACCGCGCCGCAGTCTGTCGATAGCATCCCAAGGCTACGCCGATTTTCTCCCTGCCAGCCCCTGGCAAGTTCCTTCGTTTACATGGGGGAGAAACCAGCAACCGCCAATTTGGAGACGGTCGCTCCAGTTGCAGATGAAAACAAGGAAACACATTCCCTCCTTTCCCCAGAGCGAGAGCTTGTGGGTATAGCCGGCTCCCCCTGTAGCTCCCCAAAACTGCAGAACAAAAAAGAGCAAAGTGAAGTAGGTACTAATGCCCAAACCCAGGAAACAGAAGCTCCCCACCAATCTAAGACCACTGACACGGAAACAGATTACCAGAAAGTTCAGAAGTCAGATGTAGAGCTCAAACCTACTTTAGAGTCAACATTCCCTGAAGTTCTAGCCCACCCTGTGGTAGAGACCTTCACGGTGATGCCAACAGAGATCCCTTTCCAGTCAGAATTGTCTGGCCAAGCCAAAAGCAGTTTGATTGAGGTTCCTCTGTCAGTGGTGAAACCGCTAGAGGATCCAACTCTGGATGACAGCCTGGAAATGCAGCAGGGGGATGCGGAAGGCCTAGATGATGAACAGAAGCTGTGCCGTGGTTTCTTTTTCAAGGTAGGCTAAATCACAAAAATTAACACACGCACAACCTGAGTGGCATTTGAACGTGTCTCTGAGGGGAAAACAAATTTTAAAAACATACATATTGTAATTGTAATTGGGCAGACATGATTGTTTTCATAGGGAAACAGTTTTTGTTCCTAGCAGAAGATGATAAATAGCACAGGATATATGCTGTTTGAGGACAGTATCATCTTCCCCTTTATAGCTTCTAAGGCTGCTGCTAACTGCTGTCTGGGTTTCAATGTGGGTCACAAAACTGGGGCTGCTGTGAATAATTCAGGCGCAGCTGTACGGGGCTGAAGATGGGTCGGCTAGAAAACGAGGGTGGATACAGAGGGATGAGCAATGAGCGGTCACATGAATTAACCTCTACAGGAATCAGATTTGTAGTTGAGTTGCATTAGAAGTTTGCTGTGCCACCATTAGCAACAGCTGAATTCAAATTCATTTCGTCACATGTGTTTATATTTATAGTCTGAACTCAGATATTACAGCGTTAACCACAGGTACATGAAACAAAGCGTCTGTTGCATAATAAAGTGTTTAGAAAGCCTTCAAAGGAATGTGCTCTTTCTGGCCCTGAGAAAATCCTCTGTTCTGTGGCTTCTGCAAGCCCTTTTGAATGTCTCATTTAATATTACAAAAGCACGTTGACCTTTCCACAATCCAGGTTTAGAGTCATCTCTTCATTATATCAGATTAGATTGAACAAAACAACAATAAAAAGGATTTACTGGGTATCAAAATGACACTCGGTTCTGCCAGCTCTGGATTTGCATCACAATCACAGAAGGTCAACTTTGCTTGAAAAACAGATAAACAGCTAAACGTATAATATTCATAAATTGACACAGCAGCTTGAATTACCTCACACACACATTTTAACCCAGCTGCCTTGTGTTCCTACAGGAGGATGGAAAAGCAGAGGAGAACATGGCGCAGAAGAGGGCTGCACTGCTGGAGAAAAGGATGCGAAGGGAAAAGGAGAGCCAGCAGAGGAAGATGCAGCTGGAAGCTGAGCTGGAGCAGAAGAAAGAGGAAGCTCGGTGTGTCCATCTGAGAAAAAAAAGTTATCTTTTTCCTACTTTTTCTTCATATTTTTTGTCTCCATTTTTTATTATCTTCCATATATTTTCTTCATTCTGTCCATTTATGAAACACAAGATCACAAGATAGTTATAGTAACCTCACAGCTTGCTCAAGCCCATTATATCCCAATATTTGCTTAATATATCTAAGACTTATAGACCTGATTAACGTTCAACATCTTGCCAAATAACTAGTCTCTTTTAATAGCAGTGCAGTACAATATTTACCAATCGATCAGCTAACTGTCTCTTGTATGGTGAATTTAGCATTTCAAAGTATCTTATTGCTAACTCTCCTTCCATCCATCCATGCATCTCTTCAGACTGAAAGCCGAAGAGGAGCGGGTCAGGAAGGAGGAGGACAAGGCCAGGAAGGAGTTCATCAAGCAGGAGTACCTCAGGAGGAAGCAGCTGAAGCTGATGGAGGACATGGACACCGTCATTAAACCTCGACCCGCGGCGGGGGCCAAGCAGAGGCGAGGCCGACCCAAGTCTATCCATCGTGACAGCATGGATTCACCCAAAACCCCCGTGAGGGCTGCCACAGGTAACCATGGAGATGACCCCCTCTCTTAGAGAGGTCAATGCCATCTCATCTCTCACATCAGTATCTTGCTGCTGCAGTGCATTGTGCCACCTTAGACTGTGTTAAGCAACCAGCTGAGCATTGCCTTCTTCCTGATGTTTCCTTAAATGCTGTTTTATATAGTAAAAATATGAAGCTAATATATGGCATTGATATTAATGCAATAATAATAATTAATATCATGAAAAATTATTCTAAAATAACAAATTAAAACCTCACGGTGAAGGAAGCAGTGCAGCATCAGTGTATGCAAGTGTGATATGTGTATATTTTAAAAAAGCATTATATGATCTGATTTTACTGAATATGCGTTTAATTATGCATCATATTAGTCGGTTTTGCATGTATATGTGGTTGTGAGACATTTCAGTCACAGCACTGAGGCTCTAATGCAGTCGCAGGTGGCACAAAACACCGCAGACAGTCCGGCGGTGTTTTCATTCGTGCTGTGGTGTAATCGTGTCATGTTGTGTCGTGCCATGTGTGACTATCTCAAAACCAGGTTCACGCCAGCGTGTTTTTTCAGTCTCCAGCTTGTCCCTCGCTTCCCTCAACCTGGGAGACAGCGACAGCATTCACTCTGAGAAGAGAGCAGCAAGGTGAGATGTTACTGGGTTCTTTTTTCCCCCAAAATGAAACAAAGGTTTAACACTTGGTTTAGATTTTTGTGTTCCATTCAGCAGTAAATAATTTTACTGTTTTAACCTTTTCTACTTGCTGTAAGAGCCTTAAATCCATATATAAATCCAGATATATAGTACAGAGTAAATTCGCACTGACTTCTCAGGCAGAGCACGTGCTGTCCTCTCCGGTGTTACAGTAGGAGTTTTATCCTTCACACCTGCCGTGATGTGCATTTAATTGGACCAGGAGACTAACTCTGACTCTCCGATCTAATGTTTTTCCTGTTTTCTCTCAGTCTTCCCTTTTAACGCTTTCCTTTCATGTTGTTTCAAACGTCAGAAGTTCTAGTTTAGCCTCTAGCGGTCTCCTCTACTTTCTGGGCTCTCCTAAACTGAGAAGGAGAAGGTTAGTTTTTCTGGTTGACGGTGAAATCTTAAAGGCACTTCATGCTGTCCTGAGCCCAATCCTGCACTGAAAACCCTTTAGACCACAATGGGTTTTGTTAGGGATTGAGTAAGCACTTAAAGCAAAAGCAAATGTTTTTTTGTTAAGACGCTCATAACTAACTTCAAAGCAGGTCCGCTATGCTTCCTTCAGTATCACCATCACAAAACAATCACTTTTTTCTTTCCTGCTCACCCTTCTGCTGTGCTGTTCTCACCAATTCTCACACCTGCTTTAGTTATTTACGTCTGATAAAACACCAGGTGATTTATTCAGAACCACTGCTTGACAAACCCAATGCACACCCGAGGTAGAGCATCCATCCTATCAAGTCATAAACACGTTTTTTTTATTCAAGGAAAGCTGAAATGACCTGTTAATATGGTCAGTTTAGTCGCACAAGTTGGCCTAATTGCTCTTACTGTGCATTTGCTTTGCTTATATTTACAAATGCATGGCTCAGATCATGTAATTTGGTGGTGTCCATGTAAAAAGCAGCATTTGATTTAATATTGTGAAGTTAAAATACTCCAAATGCAAAGAGTCTTACAGTGAGAGCAAGTAAATGCCAAATCCTGCACAAAAATGTATCTGACCTTTTTTACTAAGCTTAATGCACCAAACTGTACTCACTGCCTGCGCTTGCAAGCTTTGCTGCTGCCCTGGTTACCGTGACTTTGTCACACAGCTAAAACCCAAACCAAGTCCTTTCTTTTGATGACCAAACTGAACTGAATAGCAGTGCCTGCAGTATGCTGTGCTGAGTGTTCAGGATCAGCACACACCCAGAGAGGTAAACTAACGCTCTATGTGCGTGTGTGTTTTCTAGGCCTGACTCTGCTGATGGTTTCCTGTCCCCCAGTCGCTCCAGCAGCAGGAATGGAGAGAAAGACTGGGAAAATGGATCCACAACCTCTTCTGTTACATCAAATACAGAATACACTGGTAGGTTAACTCAGTATACGTCTTAGTTTGTAGACAAATATTAAAAGTGGCAAATATTCACAACATAGAGTTGTTAAATTATAGTGAGATCTTTGTTCTATCCATTTGAGATTTATTTTTATTTTTTATTTTTTTAGATTGATCTCATTGTCTGAAGCAGGGTTTCCTTTTGTACTGATTGCAGTTCAGAGTAATGATATAAACAGTTGTTTCTGATTCAAATAGCTCACATTCCTCTGTCGGACTAACTGGTAACCCTACCCTTAGCAATCGTCATACATGATTCAGCAGCAGAAAGAGTAAAACCAAGAAAACAAGTCTTTCCTTTGACATCACTGGAGTGGTTGCTATAGCAACAGCCCCATCCTCATCTCCCCGCCTCCGTGTTTCTTTCAGGACCGAGGCTGTACAAGGAGCCCAGCGCCAAATCTAACAAGCACATCATCCAAAATGCTCTGGCACATTGCTGCCTTGCAGGGAAGGTCAACGAGGGGCAAAAGAACAAGATTTTGGAGGTACATGTCCTTCATAACTATACTTACAGTTCCAGTAAAACTGACATGGGACCTTTGACTCTCTTTGAGGTGTATGTATAGTGTGCATTTTCATATAAAGTGGTCTTTAAATACAGAGACACAGTTTTTGTAGATTTGCCTCTGTACACCATCACAGTGGATTTGAAACAATCAAGATGTGATTGAAGTGCAGACCTTTTGAAGACTATCCCATTTCTTTGCCTTGAGTAACTCTTGGCTTGCCTTTGCAGTGTATTTCATTATCCATTTGCACTGTAAGGCACTATCTGATCAGCTATGCAGCATTTGGCATAATCTCTGCAGAGATCATAGCCACTTCACAATTGATGTATCATGAGTGTTTTGTAAGGTGTATATCCAGGTGATATTTTAAGACAGATTTTTAAATAGGAAAAATATCTACATACCACATGAAGTGTCCTTAAGCATATGTCACCTGCTTATCTAATGACATTTACTCCCCTGATCTTGACAGGAAATTGAGAAATCAGAAGCCAACAACTTCTTGGTTTTGTTCCGAGATGCCGGATGCCAGTTTCGTGCTCTCTACACTTATTGCCCCGAGACCGAAGAGATCAACAAGCTGACGGGCATCGGCCCCAAGAGCATCACACGCAAGATGATCGACGGCCTCTACAAGTACAACTCAGACAAGAAGCAGTTCAGCCAGATACCAGCTAAGACCATGTCAGCCAGCGTGGACGCAGTGACAATCCACAACCACCTCTGGCAAACCAAGAAGCCAGCCACCCCTAAAAAAGTAGTGCCTGCCCAGTCCTAATGGGACTTGATACCCTGAACATTTCATTTTCCCTCTTTGAACATAACCAGTCTCGGTTAGCACTTCACTGTACATATCCATGAAGATTCAAACACCTGCAATGCCAGTTAGATGAATGCGTATTTATCTTTTATTTTGTTTGTTCTCCTCATTGCATTCCTGTCCTTGTTTATCCTTCATATTCGGACCAGAAGTGATAAGACTTTAATGATCACGAACAGCTGGAATGTACGACACTGTTGAGGAATGATGTAAACGTAATCATGTTGTTTGGAAAAGAGATTTGAGACAGTGTGTGAGAGCGCGTGTGACTGATGTTTTCCTTCTCTATGTGCCAAACGTTAAAAGAAAAAAAAGGAGACAGTATGAATGCCGGGACATTTTACTCCATACACTGAAGCTCTGAATGTTTTCAATTCATGTATAGATTGACTTTTGTTCGCACTACCCTGTTGAAGTGTGGCCTTACGCACGTTTTGTTTTAGTGTAAGAGTGCAGTGAAAGTGACTGTAAAGCGACAGCCTCTTTTGTATTTGGAAGAAACCTCTTTTTTTCTTTTCTCACCTGTGTGAGTAAAACAGTTTGTACATTAAGGTACGTAAACTCCAAAGGGCCAAAATAAAAGCCTGATTGCATACAGCTAGCATTAGCCACACAGGATACGTGTGTTCAGCTCGACAAAGCAAAGCGGTTCCAGCTTTTTCAGAACCCCTGTTTTTGAGGAAGTGATTTTAATGAATGCAGGACGTTACTGTAGATCACTGGTTCTCAACCTGTGGGTCAGGATATGTGCAGACAGTTTGTGCTATCGAGTACAATGTCAGGTTTCTGGTTTGTTTACATTGCTTCAGCCCAAAAGATCGGGAACCAGTGTTGTAGATCACCTCGCTGCTGGTTCACAGCAGGTTTGTGAACAAATGAAACTGCTCAGTATTATTTATTTTTTATTATGAAATGCTGCCGACTACAACTTGTAGGGTTCTTTGCAGTATACTAAGATATTGTACAATCACACTCCTGGCCACTGGGATCAGGACTGATATCCAAACTATAATGACACCTACAAAGTATTTCTCTTTATGTCACGATGAAATGTTAACATTAAATTCAAGATGCACACTCAGACTCTTTATCATCATATCTGCACCCAGCTATAAGCCACTTTTGGCCCACCAAAATGAAGTAAGAATAGCTAGAATATAGAACATGCTAGATTTCTCATAGTTGCAAAAAAATATGTTCTGTTATTTAGAAGGTAAGTGATGCATTAAAATAAGTAGTTTTTCCCAGTTTATTAAAAAGGCCACTTTATGAAGTGTTTGTGTCATTTTCAACATGTCTGTGCGTCTTTTTCACCACAGAAACGGGTTCAACCGGAACAACTAAAGTGTGCGTGTTAGCAGCATATTTGTCATCTATAAATGCAGCAGTTCGTGAATTTATAGTAATATGGTAATTTTGCTAGATTTATTTTTTTCTATTAACACTAGGATGAAATTCACACAATAATGCAAGGCAGAATAGGGCAGGTAGGTCCTTGTTGCTGCATACGGGTAGAGTCTCGCCATTTGGTTTTACTGGCGTCAGCGTCGTGTTACTTTTGCCACTGAATGTCAAATCCAACACCATTTGCAGGTACGATTTCCCCAAAAAATAAATCTGCCAACGTGGTGCTTTGTTTTTAACTGGGGCATGGGATGGGTGGGGGGTATTTATGACCAAAAGAGAGCATGTATGTGTTTTTGAAATTGTAATCTAGTACGACTGGGAGAAGAAGTGTTTCAATGTTCTTTACTGGAAGGATGTGTCAGCAGAAAGCTCGGTCTGCCTGCATTTGGCTGTTTTAAGGCCAAGGTTAAAAAGAAAATTATTATTTAAACTGTATTGATATTGTACAGTGTTTTCATGTGAGCAACTTATTCACTATGATGACTTTGTTTTTGTTTCGTCAGACGCTGTGCCCTCATTCAACATGTGGCTGAACATGTAGTGTCATTTTTCTTTGTTTTTTTTTTTTCATTTTGCATTAAATAAAATGAAGCATGACATCAGCATGTATGTGGTGTTGATTGTAAATAAGGGTTTTTTTAATGGACGTAAGGATATGCAAAGAGGGGGTTGTTAAAAGAAGCAAACTCTTTTCATGGATGGATAATATTTAACCATGCAACAGTTTTGGAAATATAAGTCTTAGGGTTCTTTCTATTTTTTATATTTCTAAGATATGGCACTGGAACTGGACTATTTGTGTTTTCAAGGTTTCAAAGCCCAACCTGGTTAATTAGGGTCCATCTGAAATCATCATTAGCCATTTGCATAAAATGTTATGGTCCAAATTCTTTGGTTTGTTTTTTCACACTTTGAAATCTGAGGCAATGTTGGAACATGAATATTTCCAAACCTATTAAAGATAAAAGACTGAAATGTTCACTGGTCTTTCCTAACATAAACATGAATGTCTTTGGGACAAATACATAAAAAAATGGCGCGTAAATACCAAGAATTTCTATTGCAAAACAGAACTGGTGACACTTTTGGAATAGTTGCATTTCACAGAAATGCAAAGTGAAACATGTAAAATACTTTTTTAACAGAAAAATGAAGAATTCATACTGGATTGAACAAATAAGATAAATTGTGCCACGTAAACACAAATAGATCAATAGGTAGTCTAATCCAAATTTGAAATCATAACATTTTCAGAGGTGGTGCATCAGAAAATGTTCTACACGTATAAAGAGATGGAGTACACCTTAGATAAAGACACAGTAGTTAATGTGTTTAGATGAACTTGGAAATATATGCAGTGCTCAAAGGATCAAAGTGGTAACATCTGGGGAAAAAATATCAAATCTGATTCCAGTGAAAACTATATATTTAGCTAAAGTAACGAGGCTGGATTTCCAGGAGCAACTTTATCTGAGCCCGAGTACCTCAGTGGCCAAAGGGTCCACTGTAAATGGGAGCAGAAAATAATTTTAACTTAGTTTCTGAATCAGTCCCAAAAACAGAGCATTAAGGGGTCCAGTGTTTTTACTAAGGCTGTTAATAAAACTGTGATTATTTGACTAGAAAGAATACTAATTGTTGTCATGCATAACAAATTATTTTAGCCATGAGCAGTAAAATGTAGTTAATGAGTACATTAATGAAAAATTGCCATTAAACAAGGGAACTCAATTTTAAAAGGGTTCGGCGACTTTTTTCATCATTTTGAGTGAATATATATAAACCATTTTCTATATTCTAATTAGATGCCCAACTTTCTGATAAAAAAAAATGCATATATTAGCTTGATAGCAATTTAACAACTCGTCTTACAGATGGTTAAAGAAAATTGCATTTTTATCTTCTTTCTTTGTTATTTATCTTATAAAATAAAATAAAGTAAAATAAATCCTATCCTTTTTTCATCTCCCCGAATTTCCTTTGAAAGTTGTCGCGTCCGTGCTGTAGGTGTGACCGCTGGGCGTCGTTGCTACAGTTGATTGGTGGTTTGCGGCTACGTCCGCATGGCAACCGCGAGCTGTGTACAAGAAACGAGGCAGGAGAAAGGAGCTTTCTGGCAACGCTGAAAAACCTTTCAGCAGTCAAATACGTCCTCCGTGCCGTCTTCTTCGTGCACGTCGCTACATCTGGAGACCGCGGGCTTTAATGCGGCGGGCTGTAGGCGCAGACTGACTGACAGGTGAGATGCTGGCACTGGTTCAAGGCGGTGTTTAGCACTGCGCTGTAGTCTAGCACGGTGTGTCCCCAGTAAGGGAGACAATGATTGGCATGCTTGTCGTTTGCTGTCCTGCATTTGTGTCCAGTGGTGTTAGTAGTCGTCACTGGCTGCCGTGCTCGAATAAACAAGGTGTGTCCGAGGACAGATAAAGTGCTGAGGCTGTTAGGTTTGGGCCGCAGACCTGCTCTCACATCCCGGCCCGGAGCTGGCTGGATGTTGTGTCTGTGTGTGGAGGGAACAGGGCGGCGTCATAGGCTCCTCTCCCAGCCTCTCTATGCGCTTACTTAAACATACAGGGCGATTGCACCATACATAATGAAGACCCCTCCTTGTCTTTGCTGTAGCTTCCTGTGTAATGTTGCAGTGATTAACCATTTAAAGACCCAACCTTGGAACTGCATCTTTGATATTTTCCAGTATTTAAACTATGAGCCATTTAGGGACATTATGCATATGTGCAAAAAACATCACAGATGCCCTTTAAAGCATCCAGCAAGCCTCCAGCAAAAGGGACATCACAGAAAACTACAGTTTAGTGACTGAGGTTAAAAGTCCAAAGAAGTACTATGAACTTACTTGAACCATCATAATAGGCCAGAGTAAGAATTTAATTAAAGTGCAAAAATTTGAATTTTGTAAAACTAAGGCACCAGAATCATTAATGGGAAGGTTAACATTCTCTAGACAAGCTTGACATTTGCATTTGCAAATGTAAGAGCAAACGCAGAGTTTACCATGAAGTGTAAAGTAGTGATCATCCTCAAGAAGAAAGAAAACATCTAATAACCTCGAACAGTATTCTGATCTGGAAATTAGAGTGACACAAAGGAAAACTGCAGCATGTAACATTATCTGTAAGCCATGGTACAGACAGTGTGATGAGTCTCACAGAGTCCAGTGATGTGAGAGAGGACGTAAGCAGAGAGATGAATTCTGAAGTGTAGATAACTTGCAATGAAGGGACAGCTTCATTGTGCTGATGGAAAGTGGCCTAAATTATGCTGCAAAAGCAACCCAGGAGTTTTTGAAGGTAGAGAAGTAGAATATTCCAGTTTAACCAGCTGATCTTTATTCTCTCAAGTGTGAATTTCACTTGATGTAAGCAAACCCAAAGAAAGAAGGACACATGAACAAACAACAGCTGGTTAGAGCTGCAGTAAAGCTTGGCAAAATAGAACAAATTTAAAACATTGTTTATGATTAAGTGATTGTTTTCCAGTTACATTTTCAATTGGTTGTATTTTTTTTTCAAAGCTATTAAATTGGTGCACAGATCGAGAATTATAAAAACTGTGTCACTGTGCAAAAATTTCTGGACATCACCTGCATTTTTGTTTGTCAAGTATTTTTGCAAATGGATGCAAAAAATTTGGGAACGCATAAACCAAAATGTCAAATTAACATGCTTCTGCCCTTTCTCTCAGTTTATTTATTTATTTATTTTTTGTACAGCCAGCTATAAGCTGCCCCCAAAAGATCTGCAGTCATGACAGCAGAGGAGACGATCAACATAAAGGAGGCTGAGGTGACCAAGCTGATCCTGGACTTTCTCAACTCCAGGAAGCTGCACATTAGCATGCTGGCCCTGGAGAAGGAAAGCGGTGTTATCAATGGACTATACTCTGATGATATGCTTTTCCTCAGGTACACACACTCATATGGCACAAGCGTGATAGAGAGAAGGTTTTTTACAGGATTCTTAAATTGTTCATTTGTTGTTTTTAATCAGGCAACTCATTCTGGATGGCCAGTGGGAGGAGGTGATGCAGTTCATTCAACCGTTAGAAGGAATGGACAAGTTTGACAAGAAAAGGCGAGAGAAGCTATATGGGGCTGTTTCGTACCAGTCTCCACACAACAAATAACATTTTTAAGCGGACTTGTTTGTAAGCACGTTTGCACTTGTGTTTCCAGGTTTCGCTACATCATATTTAAGCAGAAGTTTCTGGAAGCCTTGTGTGTTAATAATGCCATGTCGGCTGCTGAAGACCCTCTAAATGTATGTGTACTTTTATATATACGTTTGTCTTTGAAATGCATTTTGAACTAGATGCATGCTTCCTAGCAGCTGCTCGTTGCTAAATAGAGCAGCATGTGATTATAAAGCTCTACCTTAGTGTAAATTCTCTGCGGTAAAGAGAATTTTAATCTTGATTAAAAACAAATTACACATTATAGTATGTACTTGTTAAAGTATAGCAAGTATAAACTCTGAGATACTAGTTTAGCAACAGTTACTTTCTATGATTTGCTTTATTTTTTTGAAAGATGCCTACTTTTTTAGAGCGAACCAGCATTAAAAAAACAAAAACAGTCTGTGACGGGCCACATAAGCTCTCTACTTAAGCACAGAGAAGTAAAATTGCAGGTGGGTTGGTATCTCCTTAAGCTGGTAAAAAGCCAGTTTCACAGCAGGCTTTACTCACTCCCATCCTATTGTGTGATAATCTGTGTTTGTAAGGAACACCTAATGTCATCCTTTATCTGTCAAAACACCAGTGGGCTTCTGTACTGAGCATACCAAAATATAATCACTCTCTGGTCCGCCTGAATTTTTCTGCTTTTACAGCTAGAGATCACCATGCAAGAGGCAGTGAAGTGCCTGCACTGTCTGGAGGAGTTCTGCCCGACCAAGGAGGACTACAGCAAGCTGTGTCTCCTCCTCACACTGCCACGCCTCACCCATCACGCAGAGTTCAAAGACTGGAACCCGAGCACGGCACGAGTGCATTGCTTCGAAGAAGCCTGCATAATGGTAGCTGAGTTCATCCCTGCGGACAGAAAGCTGAGCGAGGCGGGCTTCAGGGCTAGCGGGAACCGCCTCTTCCAGCTGCTAATCAAAGGGATCCTTTATGAGTGCTGTGTAGAGTTCTGTCAGGTAATCTGATGTGCTGTTAGTGAAAATGGCTAAAGTTAGGCTTAAGTGGCTGATAAAAGGCTCAAACCTGTAGAGGTGTTCAAAACCACTAAAAAAGGGTTTTATTGCAAAGTATCCTATTACTTTTTTTGTTTAAAAAAACAGACTGTCTGGTTTTCGCACATTTGTGTCTCAGAAAGAACAGAATAAGTTTTAAGAAGCTTTTCTGTTTTGTAGAGTAAAGCAACAGGAGAGGAGATCACAGAGGGTGAGGTGCTGCTTGGCGTGGATTTGCTGTGTGGGAACGGCTGTGACGAGCTGGATTTGTCGCTGCTCTCCTGGCTGCAGAATCTTTCCCCGGGTGCCTTCACCTGCGCCTTCCAGCAGAAGACCCTCAACATCCACGTGGACCGGCTGGTGAAGCCCAGCAAAGCCGGCCACGCCGACCTCCTTACTCCATTAATCAACCGTCTGTCCCCGTGCCCTACCTCACCCTTTCGTCAAAGACCTCATTCGGCCGACACTTACATGTCGAGATCCCTAAACCCTGCTCTGGACGGCCTGTCTCACGGTCTGGCGGCCCAGGACAAGAGAGGCCTGGAGACAAACATGAAGTTCGCTCTCAGCCGGAGCCTCGTGGAGAATAACGTACATCAGCAGGACGATTCACCTGAGAGGTAAAGTCAACGAAACTGGAAAGGGATATTTTGTACATCTTGTTGGGAGTAAATATAAATTTTATTTTGCAAAATAAACACTGACCTTTCCCCGGTGTCAGGGAGACATTTGCACTCATTCAGCATTTTAATTAAAAGTAACTACGCAGTCGAATCAAACTTATAAACCCCAGAATAAAAATGCTGCTTGACTTGTCCATGCAAAGGTTCATTAGTTAAATCCTGCCTACAAACAACTAATCACGCAGGCTATTATGTAAAACCTTTTCTTTATTTAAAATCCCTCTAACGTATGTTATTATACTTTTTAAAAAATATATATATTTAGGATAGATGTCTGCCAGACTGTTACTAGTTTGTTTTACAAGGTGACTGCAAATAAAATGTCACAATTTTAAGGTTGAGACAGGATGTTGGCCCCACCTGTTGGATGTAGTCAAGCTGTACAACTAGGTGCAAAAATGCATCAGTGTTGATGTGATATGCATGTATATGAGATCATAGTTAATGGATTTTATGCAAAACAGCAGAAATATTATTGTAGCTGACACAAAGACTAGACTAATCTTTAATCACAGGTTAATTAAGAGCTTTTTACTTTGACTTTGCTACTATTGTTTGCATAAGCCTTATAGATAAAATGTTTTTGACTTGAGATATAAAATCAGATAAACTGATTGATATGTCTTCCTAACTATAGGAAGCACCCACAAGGGCTGGATGGACCAAACGCCACACGCACACCTCTGACTCCTGGAAAAGACGGTGGGCCACCGTGCAGCACAGAAACACATGAGGTATGAACTGCAGACCGTAAGCAGTAGACTTGTGTGCATGGTTTAAGCCTGAAACCAGCCAGTGTCATCCGCCGTTTAAAGGTGAAAGTCCAGTCCAGGCTTCACCTCCGGGTTCTCAGATCAAAGTTGTTTCTCGACTGTTATGAAGAAAAAGCAACAGTTAGCTGTGTGGTCACTTGAGTCAAAGTCAGTGAAAGATTTTCAGTCTGGAGTTAAAGACAGAATGAATCCCCCCTGAACCGCCTGGTCTTAACGCCTTTATTGCATTATAAATCCTGCCTGAATTCTATACTACACGTCCACATAGGGCACTTGCACCTTGCTGCCCCCTGTTCCAGTGTAGCGAGGTGGAGCTCATGGACACTGGAAACACATAATCTGCTTTGATATGCAGCCACATCCAAAGATGGCCTCCTGTTTTCATCATCGCTCATCTTTATACATTTCAGGTCCCATCTAGAAGAGCATAGTACTTTAAGATTATATCACCGTGTGTGTGTTTGTGTGTGTGTGTGTGTGTGTGTGTGTGTGTGTGTGCGCATGAAAAGTGGTGAGAGGCCTGAAGGATAATATACTGTTGACTCAATGCAATGAGTTCCTTGAAAACTTTTTTATGGGGTGGATGATGGAGGACAAGGCCTTGGGAGTTGAAGAGTTGTCAGCAGTGGCTCTGGGAACGAGTTTGCCTTTTATAATCTGGTGTGTGTTGTGTGTTGTGTGTGTCTGGACACTTCTGAGCTTTGAAGCACAGAACAGTGAAAGGTTGAATTGAATTATTCAGCCTACAGGGCCTGCTTTGGTAAAATTGAAAATACAGTTTCAGGGATTTCTCCGTTTTCTGCAGAAACAATTCAACTGTTTGGAATTTTTTTATTTTTTATTTTTTTGGCTCATTTTGGTAGCTTGTGTCCTTGTGTGTGTCCAGCGTCGTGACTCCACTGAGCACATCCAGGAGTATTACAGGCAGCGGCTCCGCGTGCAGCAACATCTGGAACAGAAGCAGCAGCAGAAGCAGCTTTACCAGCAGATGCTGCTGGAGGGGGGAGTGAAGCCCCAGGATGGAGCCCAGCACAACCTCACTGAAACCTTCCTCAGCAGGTGAGGGTGTCATTCCTGCAGGATTTGATGTCAGCGAGGAATGAAACGCAAGCCGGGTGCTACGACAGAGCTTGTCTTTGTCTAGATCCATCCAGAAGTTGGAAGAGATGAATGTGGGCATCGACCACCGTGGAGAGGACATGATGGCGCAGCTGGGCCAGCAGTGGAACGGGCTGACGGGGAACAACAGCACATCTAGCCCCAGGGTGTCTCATACCCGTCACACCCCAGATAAAGGACCACCGAGGGACAAGCCAGGTGGGGTGAGCAGCAGCACGCCAGTAAGCACTGGGAGCCACAGCTTGCCTTTGCTCAGTGAGTCCCCAGTTCCTCCCAATAAAAGGTAGGAGCCTCCTGCTATCCGTCTCCACCAAAACATCTTAACTTGTTAGAAGTTAGAGTCACATTTGCTAATTGATTGAAATAGAGCATGTATCAAAAAGAAGAATCAGATTTCAAAAGGCTATGTTTGCTATGTTTAATGCAGCTTTCCTCATAGCCAGCATTTGCTAATTATTATAAAATATTTGAAACATGTCACTCTGAGCTCTTACTGATGGGAACCAAAAAAACCCAATGTTTATGACTTGTTTATGCATTGTTCTTTTTTGTGCTCAAAGAATCACTGGCTCTGGTCCCACAGTCCAAGATGACTCCACAAGTTCTGCAACACGTAGCACACATGAGGTATGTAAGCACGCTCTGTTGATATTTAACTTCCACACATTCCACATACAGTGGTACGCAAAAGTTTGGGCACCCTTGATAATTTTCATGATTTTCCTTCATAAATTCATTGGTTGTTTGGATCAGCAATTTCATGTAAGTATATCATATAGCAGATGAACACAATGATATTTGAAATGAAGTTTATAGGATTTACAGAAAGTGTGCAATAGTTACTTAAACTAAATTAGGCAGGTGCATAAATTTGACCCCAACAGAAAAATTCCATCAATATTTAGTAGATCCTCCTTTTGCAGAAATAACAGCCTCCAAACACTTCCTATAGGTTTCAATGAGAGTCTGGATTCTGGTTGAAGGTATTTTGGACCTTTCGTCTTTACAAAACATCTCCAGTTCAGTCAGGTTTGATGGTTTCCGAGCATGGACAGCCCACTTTAAGTCACACCATAGATTTTCAATAATATTCAGGTTGGGGACTGAGATGGCCAATCCAGTACCTTGTACTTGTTCCTCTGCATGAATGCCTTAGTGGATTCTGAGCAGTGTTTACGGTCATTGTCTTGTTGAAATATCCAGCCCCGGCGCAACTTCAACTTTGTCACTGATTCCTGAACATTGTTCTCAAGAATGTGCTGATATTGACTGGAATCCATGTGACCCTCAACTTTAACAAGATTCCCAGTACCTGCACTGGCCACACAGCCCCACAGCATGATGGAACCGCCACCACATTTTACTGTGGGTAGCAAGTCTTTCTCTTGGAATGCTGTGTCCTGTTTCCACCATGCATACCGCCTCTCGTTATGTCCAAATAACTCAGTTTTAGTTTGATCAGTCCACAGCACCTTATTCGAAAATGAAGCTAGCTTGTCCAAATGTGCTTAAGCATACCTCAAGAGACTCTGTTTGTGGCATGTGCGCAGGAAGAAGGCTTCTTCTGCATTACTCTCCCATACAGCATCACCTTGTGCAAAGTGCGCTGAATAGTTGAACGATGCACAGTGACACCATCTGCAGCAAGATGATGTTGTAGGTCTTTGGTGCTGGTCTGTGGGTTGACTATGACTGTTCTCACCATCCTTCGCCTCTGCTTATCTAAGATTTTTTTTGACCTGTCACTTCCGGCCTTAACTAGAACTGTGCCTGTGGTCTTCTATTTCCTCACTATGTTCCTCAAAGCGGAAACTGACAGCTGAAATATCTGAGACAGCTTTCTGTATACTTCCCCTAAACCATGATGTTGAACAATCTTTGTTTTCAGGTCATTTGAGAGTTGTTTTGAGGCTCCCATGTAGCCACTCTTGAGAGAAGATGCAAAGAGGAGAAAAACTTGCAATTGGCCACCTTAAATACCCTTTCTCATCACTGGATTCACCTGTGTATGTAGGTCAAGGGTCAATGAGCTTACCAAACAAATTTTATGTTCCAATAATTAGTATTAAAGGTATTCAAATCAATAAAACGACAAGTGTGCCCAAATTTATGCACCTGCCTAATTTAGTTTAAGTAACTATTGCACTTTCTGTAAATCCTATAAACTTAATTTCACTTCTCAAATATCATTGTGTTCGTCTGCTATATGATATATTTAAATGAAATTGCTGATCCAAACAACCAATGAATTTATGAAGGAAAATCATGAAAATTATCAGCGGAGTCCAAACTTTTGCGTACCACTGTGAATGCTTAAACACAGCTGCAAACTTCATGACACTGTTTGGTTTATTTTTTTATCTTCCTGTGAAGCCAGCAAAGTCCAAAACACAGTTTGTTAAGGTGAGCCAGCTCGAGGATACACAGGCGGTGCGTGCAGTGGCCTTCCATCCCGCCGGTGCGCTGTATGCCGTCGGCTCCAACTCAAAAACCCTGAGAGTGTGTGCCTACCCGGAAACACTAACTGCCAGGTGGGAGCAGCTTACAGGGACCTACAAATCCACACTGTGAGATATTTAATTTGTAATTGAAAGCTACAGAGATACATGTAATTTTTTGTATCTCTAGAGCAATTTTGATGACTTGAACAGCTTACTTCCTTTTCTTACTTTGAAAAAGACAACGACCCCCTATGAGCAAGCATTTGGCGACAGTGGGAAGGAAAAACTCCCTTTTAAGAGGAAGAAACCTCAGGGAAGAGCAGCCTGCTGCAACCGGTTTCATCAAAATGAAAAATAAAATCCAAAATATGTAGATTCAAGGAACCTTTTTAAAAAATTTTTCCTTAAAGGTAGAAGTCATGCCTTCGTCATTTTTTTTTTCTGTCTGTGTCCATGTTTGTTTGCTTCTTTAGTGGTTCTGGTGCAGTGAAGCAACCGGCTGTGCGCTTCAGGCGGAACAAACATCACAAGGGCTCAATCTACTGCGTCGCCTGGAGCCACTGTGGACAGCTTTTGGCCACTGGCTCTAATGATAAATATGTCAAAGTCTTGCCTTTCAATGCAGACACCTGCAATGCCACAGGTACACACAATAAGGAAAATATTAGAAAAATAAGTTTAAGCTGATGCAGAAAACGTCTCATGTTTCTTCTGTTGCTAAGCTGCTTGGAAACATCTGTATCTTCACCCAAATGTACTCCTGTGATTCAGGCCCAGACCTGGAGTTTAGCATGCATGACGGCACCATTAGAGATTTGGCTTTTATGGAAGGTCCTGAAAGTGGAGGATCTATTTTGATCAGTGCTGGAGCCGGGGACTGCAACATCTACACTACTGACTGTCAGAGAGGACAGGGCCTTCACGCCCTGAGTGGACACACCGGTATGTCCCTGTTTATCTGCAGCTGACAGATCAGTCTGAGTAAACTCTGGATAGGAGTTTTCAAAGTGTGGTCCTCAGTAGCGTTTTATGGTATTGTGTGCTTCATTCATCCACTGTAGGTTCTTTGAAACACAAATTTAGCATGAGTACCAACATTTATTACATTTATTGCAAAGTTGTTGAAAAGACATAAACAGAGTTGTTGTCTACAAAGCTCAGATATTATGTGCTGTTTTGAACAGGTCACATTCTGACTCTTTACACATGGGGAGGGTGGATGATTGCTTCAGGCTCACAGGACAAAACTGTTCGCTTCTGGGACCTGCGGGTGCCCAGCTGTGTTCGGGTGGTGGGCACAACTTTGCACGGCACAGGTGAGTCATACTGAAACTTGCTACTTTGTTTGACTGGAAATGGTTTTCACCACACTGCTACAGGTTAGAGTGGTTTTACTGGAAGATATTTTTATGAAGAGCACGACTTCCATAAAATAGAAATGGAAAAAAAGAGAAATTAAAGACAGAAATCCACTGAAGCTTCAGGGCAAGTCAAAGATATTTAAAAAAAGGTACAGTAAGTAATTTTCTGAGGTCATGTCATAAAAAAATAATATTATACTAAGATATACATTATTTTGTATGTAATTAAATCAGTATCAATTTATTACATTCTCAGAAACTTAGAATTAATCCAATAAAAATAGTAATATGGGGAGCAGGCACCAGTGTTTTGAAAGCAGCCATGCTGCCCGGCCATCTTGAACACAGTGGCTGAGATGAACATTGTTGCTCTGCCTGGTCTTGGTTTTGTTTATGTATGTGGCTAGAGACCAACCACATATGTTGTTACCCCTTACAAGTTACTAATAATTTAAAAATTGCAAATAGCTCTTTCAAACTATATATGACCATTGATCATTTGTACCTGTATATTTTCATCTTCGTCTCCTTTGCTGTTTCCACTTTATCCTCTTCCTCCTCATCTCTAGCCTCATCGTGAACTGAAGTGAGAGCTCTAACAATTTATGAAACATGCATAAATGTGCATCCCCCCCCAAATATTATTTTAATTCCTTATTGTCAGGAGATTAGACATGTGGCCTCTCACCTCTGGACAGCTAACAACGATCTGGCTAAATAATAGCTAGCTTAAAATCTGGTTATAAACTAACGTTATGCCAGCTGATATCGGTATCAGGTGTTTAAAAAAATCACAGTTTCCCTCAGTTTGATTACATTTTCGCATCGTGTGAGTTTATTCACTGTCTGAGTCCAACTGTGTTAGAGCCACTTAAAAAAAAGTTTAATTAACAGCTGCCGAACATCGAACACAAGTACTCATTGACTCATATCAGATTCCTTTCACAATATTTTACAGCCTCCTCCAGAGTAAATACACATGAATGCTAGCTGAAGTAAACAGCAAACTAACAACATAAACTCACTACAGATGAACAAGAGCCAGAGTTGTTTGTCCTACAGCAGCCACTGTAGCTAGGATGATATTTTACATGCTGTAACTTTTAAAATATGTTTAAATATGCATCCAGTTTTGCACCAAAATATACAGTTTTCATTTGAATAAGGACAGTATTTCACAAGAAGCGAAGATGTAGTGCATTTTAAAATGCCCCTGGCAGGTAGTGTTAAATTTGGCACCTTATTTGTAGTGTTTTCAATCCATTCTACATTAGTTTTGTAATATTTTGTTTACTAAATCTAAGCAAAAAGATGACAAAGTTAGCCGCAAAGATACATTATCGATGGCCCTTCACTCTTAAATGCGGCAAATCCAGTTATTGCTGTTATTTCCAGGCTGCCTGTTTGAATGCGGCCCTCTCTTTGTCATGTTTGCTCTCCTACTATTAGCATGACCTCAGCTATCTGTTCTACCCAGTTACAGCAAAAAATCATTCAGATGATGATTAACTCGGTTCAATAAAATCTTGTTTGCAGTCTGGGTTAATTGTGATAACATTAATCCACTGATATCACATTAGCAAACAACTAGCTGTCTGATAGCGACATGTAGGACAGTTAAAGTAGGAGCATATCTGCTGCCTGCATGTTTGTAGTTTGTCAGCAACCTGTCTCTTATGAAACACTTAATATGAACAGCTGATGAAACCATAATCAAGCGCTGCAGTCCACACCAAGTGTTTATCACTGTGGTGTAGTATTTGCTGATGACAACTGTAAAACATTTTGTCACAGTTTCCCTCTGCAAATGCAAAATGCCTGGATAATGTTAAATAAAGTAACGATAAAGTTTTGAGTGTAAGAAACTGCTCCTGTCTGCAAAATACTTTTTAAGCTGCGTCCAACAACATGACGTTTTTCACACTGTATGTCACTCAGGAAGTGCAGTTGCTTCAGTGGCAGTGGATCCCAGCGGCCGCCTGCTCGCCACCGGTCAGGAGGACAGCACCTGCATGCTGTACGACATTAGAGGAGGCCGCATAGTGCAGACGTACCGCCCCCACAGCAGTGACATACGCTCTGTGCGCTTCTCACCGGGAGCCCATCATCTCCTCACTGGTTCCTATGACAACAGGATCATAATCAGCGACCTTCAAGGTAGCTTGAAATAAGTCATCGTTTGAAGTGAAAAATCTAATTTTGAAGCACTTAAAATTGTGTTTGTAAGCTCCTCCTGTGTGATATTTCACCCTTCTCTGACCCCAGGTGACCTGACCAAGCCCCTCCCTCAGACGGTGGCAGGGGAGCACTGGGACAAGGTGATCCAGTGTAGGTGGCACCCACACGATCGGACCTTTGTCTCCTCGTCGGCGGATCGAACCGTCATCCTCTGGGCTCCAGGCCCGTGAGATTTAGAGAAAGAGCACAAGAGCACAGTTTCCACATACACCCCAGCTCCGAGGTGTATTGGTGTGCAAAACATGCATATCGTAAACATCAAGTTGTTTATATGTTTAAAGATAAGTGCACGTGTGCGTACAGTAGGGTGACAGGAACACTTTTGAGCCAGAAAAGCCAGTCACTTTAAGGAGGACACTTTCTACGTATGTGTGTATATGAATGTCTATATGTGTCTTTGGGTATGTGCCAATGTGTGCTCAAGCAACCATGAATTTCTGGAAATCTGAGTGTATATGGCTTTGCAGTTTGAGTCAAATTTAAGGGAAAATGTGAAGTTGAATTTCTAAATATACATAGAACATGTCTGTGTGTTCACTTGATACCTTTCAGCTTGTGACTTTTATAATTTCAGCAAAGATTAAATGGCAAATGTGATACAGAGTATAAAGATGGTCGCTAATGCCCATCTTAAAAAGCACTTTACTTTACTTTGACTGCGAGCTTATCTTTTATTTTAGCTCTTCTCTCACACTGCCCAAGCAAGTACACTCAAAACATGGAGGTAAACGAAGAAGTAGGGTTGGTGTAATGTGACATTTAGCATCTTAACGCAGCAATTCTTTTGATAATTTCTGCAGGAAGCAGCGACAGAATTTAATGTCCTGGAGAGAAGCCACATTTGGTTTTGCATATCATAACGTGCCTTTTTTGTAACTGTTGTGTAGTTTTTTGGATGTCTGGATTGATAGATTTGTTTTTGTTTTTTTAATTTGCAGCTTTATTTTGGTATTTTATCACATGCCTTTTGTCAGCTGGAAGTTCAAACAAGGTTACTGCACCCATCAGCATCACTTATATGCATACAACAGTTTATTCACTTACATGAAAGCTCAAAAAAGAGTACCACTGGGTGTGAGTTACAGGCAGCACCTGAATAAGTCGAGTTAAGCTTTAGGAGCCTCTTCTTGGGAACTCTGGTCCGAGCACATGGATGTTTTCACCCGCAGTCGGTCGATAAATTTGGGATAATTTGAACATTTGAACACACTAAGCCAAAGCTTGTAGCAGCTGAAAAGTGATTGATAAAGGGAGGAAATGGTTGATGTGACAAGAAAAAAAAACCTTAAATCAGAGATGCAAAGTGTGGATTCACGAGAACCCGTGTCCCAGAGAAGGTTTAGGGATTTATAGTGAACTTTACAATAGAATGCGCTAAATGCAGACAACCATGAGAGTCTCTGTATTTTGGATCAGCAGGAAAATGTCAAAACAGTGGTAATGATGCACTTTAAAGAGATGCTTCAGGACTGCACAGTGTGAAACGCCAGTGTCGTTGGCTTGTTTAACTTTTAGCTTCACTTTTTTGAGCAGCCTGGTGCAAGTGTGAGACAGAGATGACGGTACAAGCTGAGAAAACGACTGACCTTTGTGGGATTATCGTATTGTGCTTTACATTTTACCTTATCTGTGACTCTTGATGGCATATTCCGTGTCACTGTCCACCTGTAATAGTTACATGCACAAATGTGTCACAAGTAAGACAAGTGCCAAGGGGTCATTAGGGTTCAAACTGTTCAAAAAATAAAGTAGTGGCTGTCTAACACACGTTCTTTTAAGGAATACTTTGAAACAAACTGACAAAATAAAGATATCTAGTGAAAAAATTGATCTGTTTCTTTTTTTTTTTTCTTTCTATTAATCACACACACCCACTGGCTGCTTGTTTAGCACACATTGTTCGTACTGGTTTGGGTCCAGAGATGGTTGCAATATATGGTTATCTGAGTTACTGTTGCTTTCCAGTCAGCTTATACCTAATAAATTGACTGGTGAGTGTAAATCACTGATTTAAATTATCTTAGAGCCTGTGCACACAGGTAGGTGCAAAGCAAACATAGTTATGTGTGAGTGCAGGCCACACATGGGTTCACCTTTTCCTCTGTGCAATTGCCAACATAAGTCTGCTACTGCCTATCCCAGCATACTCCCATTGCTGCATAGCAGTAATGCAGTTTTTGGGTTTTGACAGAAAAGCAATTTATTCATTTTCAAAGCTTGCCAAGTCTGAGCCAGTATTTTCTAGGAAAAATATTGAAAAAAAAAAAAGTGATAGGAAGTCATACAGCACATAAAGGAAAATCAAGTGCAAGAGTTTAGAGATGCACTGGGGTGATAAAAGGATGGAGGTAACTGCAGAGAAGAGAGCAAGAGGGGGATTTAGCATCACTCACATGCTGCGCTCGATCATTCCCTCTTTTGTGCAGTGGACAATGAGGGCCAGAGGTACGGGGGCTTAAAAAGGATACGCGCACTGTCATAGCCAACAAACCTGGAGAGGGACCAGCCAAAACCAGAGGTATCAGTTTAAAAAATGTACAAGTGTAAAGGAACGTAACTGAGTGTATTTGCCAGGAAAATAGAGTCTTTGAGGCCTTAAAGGGAAAAGGACAAATCTGCTTTTGGAGAAGAGGAAAACCTACAAAGATATAGAAGACATGAGGTGTCAAGATTTGTGAATTTTATTTATATATTTATTTATTTTAATTGAGAAAGGATCTGTACAGCTTACAAACTGGACCTGTGACCCCAGCGTTGGTTCATGTTACTTGATAGAAACATTTGGGATTCAGGTGTAAAATTTCTTTGGATGTTTGGAAATTTATGGCGAGAAGTACGGGAAAAGCCAGTGCATGAAGTTGCTGGTTTACTGGCTGGCTGACAGAGCGCAGCAGTGCTGACGGTTCAGTTGCTCAGTGATGGAAGATTAGTTTGTGGAGCACGGAGGGGAATTAGTGATGAACAATGGCTCTGAACTGCCTGTTAGGCAAGCTTTTTGTCATACAGCAGTTTGAGTCAAGTGTTTTTCTGACTACAACCAATTTTAGAATTAAATTAAAAGCACATTTATCTGATGTGGTGATACGAGATGTAATTTTTCCATCAAAATGCATCAAGATAATGTCTCGAGATTTAAAAAGGAAAGCGTGCTTTAAACTGAAAGAGGTAGCTCTTTAGACTCACAGCAAGTTTTCGATTGCCTTTACTGCAGTTAAGAACTAAGTAAGAACGAAGCCATCTGCATGTGTGGCAGGGACTTGCTCTTTGCTGTCTTACTAGATGTAGATTTGGTAATGGTAATGGATTTATGTAACTAATGAAGAGCTTAGCTTTGTGCATTTTTATATGATCATCTGAAAGACTCGAGGGTCGACAGGAGAGAAAAATTCCATTGACTGTGTGCAGCTGATCTTTCAGGAAATTAATATGTAAGTGTTGTGCACAAACTCTTAATTCTGTATTTTTCCCGACTCTGTCCTCTCTTCCCCGAGCAGCTGTTGAATGTTTAGGAGGACAGTCTCTTGCCAGGCGTCTCCACAATGCTGTATACTTTAGCAGGAGGAGGCACCCTGTGCGGCGTGGCCGCCCTTGTGCTTCTCATAGTTTCTACAGCGACGGACTTCTGGATGCAGTATCGATACTCTGGTAGCTCGGCCAATCAGGGGCTTTGGAGATTCTGCATCAACCACAAATGCCACGCCCACACCATCACTGTAGGTGAGTGGTCCACCTCAGAAGTGGCATTTGGGCAAAACAAAGATTTTTTGTAGCAAAATCATACATTTAACTGTAACAAAAGTACTTGAATGTAGAGAGTAGAAAAATTAGTCCAGCATTTAAAGCTAAAGCAAGTGCACATGGTTTATATGTAGGCTTAAGACTGCAGTACCTCAGTTATTCAAAAGATAATTTGTTTAGCATGTTTAAAGGGCTACATACTGAACTTAGAGGATATTGTGCCAGCATCGACCCAATATCAATATCAGCATTGGTGGTGATACTGTCCACCTACCTCTACACTGCAACTGTGTGCTTTCTCTAGAAGTTAACTGGCTACATTTCTTATTTACAGTTAAATATTTTAAGCAGATGATTCTTAAGTGTTTTACACAAATCATCAAAATCATGGCAGGTTTTGTGACTTCTTGGTGAAGCGACATGAGCTGCACAATCAGTGCAAATGTGTAAGTGTATATTCAGCATGTGGACATGGTTCTGACCTTTTTGTTTCCAGCCTTCTGGGATGCCACACGGGCCTTCATGCTGCTGGCAGTGCTGAGCTGTTTTGCTGGCGTGGTGCTTGGACTGAGCGCCTTCACTAACGGCACCAAGAACAGGAGAGTGCGCACAGGTGGCATCGCCCTGGTCCTGTCAGGTAAACCAAGTGATCAGATCAGACAATACAAATTTCAGTTCAGTTTTATTTATACTCAGCAATCACAACAACAGGCCACTAAAGGTGCTTTATATTGTAAAGACCCAACGACAATAGAAAGAAACCCCAACAATCAGTTGACCCCCTTTGAGCAAGCAATTGGCAACAGTGGGAACGAAAAACTTCCTTATAACAGGACGAAACCTCCAGCAAAATCAGGGGGCGGCCATCTGTCGCGACCAGTTGGGGCAGCCTGGTGCCAGCCCTCTGTCTTGGATTTTATTTTTGGAACTCTTTCCATAATGGAAATTAATCCAGAAACAATTATACATTCAAGTCCTGAATGCAAACTAATTAACTAAATGTCTTGTGTTGATTTTTTAATATTTTTTGGGGCAATATAGGGGTCATACATAGGGTTCAAAGAAATGTGAAGCGCTTCGTGTCTTCATGTTTTTTCCTGTCCCCTCTGTTCTCAGGTTTTCTCGCTCTGCTGGCTTTGGCAATTTACACCGGTGTGACTGTTACCTTCTTTGGCAAACGCTTCTTGGACTGGCGTTTTTCCTGGTCCTACATCATAGGCTGGGTTGCCATTATTTTGGCCTTTGCAGCAGGTTTGAATTGTATTTATTTCTTATTTAAGGAGTCATGTTTATTGTGAGTTGAATTACAGGGATTAGAGAGGCAACATGCATTTTTATTATTTTAATAAAACCAGAGCCTCAGTATAGGCTTTTGTCAAATATGGAACTTGATGAAAAAATGACAAAAAGGCATCACCTGGACACATTTAGATGGACTAAGCTGCTTGTTGGCATTTCTTACCTTAGTAACAATTACTCATGGCTACTCTGTCCTTCTAATGAGCTTTCATTGTTTGACAGCCATCATTTTTGAGAAGGTATTTTAATCCTTATCTACATGTCATTTCCTTTTAGGTGTGTTCCAGCTCTGTGCCTACCAGCGGACCACTGCAGAACCCGCTCCCTCCAATAACCCAGAGAGCTGAACAGCATTAACGCACTGCTCCGCTTGCAGGCTGTTGCTGCTTTCGAGTATCTAGGATGGAATAAATAAATATAGATTCCTTTCTTTCTGGTTTCCCTGCAATACATATGTGACACCATATGTTAATACACCACTAATTTTAGAGCTGCTTTCACTTAAATGTAGATACATAAACTGTGACTGTGAATTATTGATTTAAAACCAATTAAAAACAATAGTATTCCAGTTAGTTTTTAAAACTTTAACCAGAAAATGAATGTCGTTTAACGGATTGTCCAGTAGATGGCGCTCTAATGCCACAAACAGAAGATATGTAAGCAGGATAAGGAGTCTTTTTCCTTAAGTTATGCAACTCAGGCTTTGAATCATCTATGAGGTTTCAGTAAGTCTTGATTCATCTGACTATTAATATTTACCAATTGTATAGATACAAGTCATCAACATATAAAGTAAGGATTAATTGTTGATACTGCTGGGAAAACCTTCATATCAGTATCAGCTAATACCGAGAGGCAATAATTATTGTAAAAAGTCTTTAGCGCACACTAAACACTCGACCATGCTCAGTCATGAATTACCTGCATACAAACACTAAAGAATCTGTGTTTTTCCCCATGACTTCCAGTTACAACTCGTACTCGATTTTCAATGCCCGTGTGCGTGCAAGTAAATCCCAAGGAGGCGGCCGTGGTTTTAGAAATTTCTCAGCAAACACTGACATGAATTGAAAATGGGTTTAAAAGGTGTGTAGTTATTTAGATTGGATAGTATCCAAGTTACCTGGGCCACTCCCAGACTTCATGTTTTCCATCCATTTACCACGTCCAATTTATCAGAATAAAACGGGAAAAAAAAGAAAAAAAGATCAGAATATTATTTACTTTGAAACATTTGATTTATTTTGAACAATAGCAAAGTCATCTCACAGAGACTACTTTGAATTACACAGAATGCAAATAAATATATGGGACAATAATAGAATTAAGGGCATTAACAAATGATACAAAATTATTTACAACACTTGTAATAGTGCAAAACCTCACAACTACTACCCTCCTCACTGAATTAAAGGAGTTTTTTTGAGGACAGTACTTGTGTGTGTGCTGCCCCCAGGTGGGGGGTTGTAAGAACTGACAGTACTGTATGTGGCATTATGAGAATAAACTTAACTGAACATCACAAAAGGACTCTGAGAGCTCCCATAAAGGTGATGCTAAATCACTGAGATGGATATGCATTGTTAGTTTAAACAGGTCGTACAAAGGGGCGGAGGGGGGAACAAAAAAACAAACAAAACAGAAAAATAGTTTTATCAATTGGTGAAGTTGAGCGAACTCAATGAAACAGTGTTCTTTCTTAAAGGAACACTGGAGGAACCAGAGGATGTGAACCCCACCATGAGAACAAGACTTTGAAATGACAGGAAAAGTTGACAACCTAAAACCACATGGCAGGTAGTGGCCCACGACCCCTGAGTGAAATCTTTTTTGTTGTTTAAAAATAAGGTCTAAGCACCTTTAGTTACCACAGAACACCAGTTTTGCCATTTCTTCTTAATCCAAACAGCGTCTTGGATTGTGACAGGCACACCACAAGTTTTTAAAGTGCGCTTGCTCCCTCGAGACGATTCTTTCACTCAGTTTCTAACCCACGAATATCAAGTTCCATTTAAAAAAAACAAAACAAACCAAACAAACTGCTCACAGAAATTACATTTTGTCATGCAAAACAATTCATTGCATATTGAAATTTCTTTTTGGGACCACTTGTTTTACTTTTGATAATCTCGGACCTTGCAGCAAGTGTGGTTATTTAGAAAAAAATAATAAAAATCCTCTTCAGGTGACAAAGAGTACACAGAATCAGTCAAGTGCCCATTTTTCCCCAGACACATACATTAGAAATATGTTATTGGTGCTACTTTAAATAACCTGAAGAAATGCCACCTTGGTCCCCAAGAGGCCTGTCATAGAGAGAGGTTTGCAGTTGACATCAAAAAGACAGGTTTGATTGCTACTCTTGAAGACCAAAGTCAGAAAAGCTGTACACAATAACATTTCTTTAGCCAATACAGCTTCCTAATATTCTCGTGTATTTTGTGCATTGTTGATGCATTCATCCAGTAGAGACTGGGAAGAAAATAACCTCTGAGCAATGATCATTAAACAGGTTTAAATCATGCCAAACTCGAGGAAGAGTAATACTGCAATCATTTCTGCCTGGACACAGAGAGAAAGAGAGAAAGGAGAAGACCATCAGGAAAGTATCGAGCCTCTGCGGGCTGATCTGAATTTTGGATCTTAGCCATCATCATTTCAACCCACCGCTGATGCGAAATATAAGAACCATTTGAAGAAAAGTACCCGAAAGTGACTGGATTTAAAAGGTGGATAGACACCACTGCTGATAGAGGGCTAAATAACAGACAAAAACATCATTCCATCATCCGTGCACTCATGCAAAAGACGTGGACAGTGTGGATCTTTGGCTATGCATAGCACTACGTCTCGAGAGGTGAGGTGCAATCATCGGCACTACAGCAGGCTAATGCTTTAAACCGGTATAGCCCTGTTCAAGAATGCATGCTCAGGAAGAAGAGGACAACGTAAATTCACAGATGTGGAACAGTTGCTGCCAGAAGCATGCCCATCAACTTGGCTAATGTGGCACCTCGCTAAGATAGAGCCGTTTGGCTTTGGTTCAAACAGACACTGCAACCAGGCAGTGCGTGTACACGTTTTTGGCTCGGCTCTACGTGACTGGGTCGCAGCATGTCCTTTTGTTTTGCTGTGTTGTTTACTGCACTTGGAGGAAATATAGCCCTTCAAGTCAACAAGTTGTGTCTGAAAAAAATTGCACATGTTGGCCACTCTTCCTTTGCGCAGGCCACAAAGTCTGAGTACGTTAAAGTTCCCCGGCTGGTATTGCTGGGAAGAGGCAGAAATTATCTTCCGATCATGAGTCAACCAATCTCTCCTTAAGTCGCTGATTGTTATGTGTCTTGTTGGTACCTGTGAAATGAAAGAGAAACAGTGCGTCAAGCTACACCTACTCCTGGAATTACATTTGTTTGCTTGGCTGCAATATTAACTTCGTCTTCCTTCGAGCAAACTCATGATCAAAATGTAGATGACTGAATTCCCAACACTCCTTGTGCAAACAGTTTGGAATTATTGATAAATGCAAAGACGGGAGTATTACTAAAGCTCCTGCCCTTCAAGTATATCAGCAACATGTTTCAGGGTTGAATGCAAATACTTTATACCGATTCAGGTACACTGGTCCCCTCAAAACAAAGAGTCAGTGGAAACAGCGCTTCTGACTGATCACCTATGATAAAACACCTCTATTCTAATGCAATGTACTAAGGTCTTCAGTCACGATCTGTACTTTTGCAAATTTCTACACATACAGACACACAACATCTGACTTAACAGGCAGTGGCCCAGGATAAGTCAGATTTTCCTAGATACATGTTTCCACCCTTTCTCCCCCTCGTCTACAGCATCGGAACCAAATGAGCAGGAAAAAACGATGCAAATTTTTCTCTTTATCATCTCCTTCTGTGTCAAGCTGCAACCCTCTTCTCTCTGTAAACATGCCAACACACAATATTTAAAAAAATAAATTAAAAATAAATAAGTCAATAGACATTTTACCCGCTCTGTAAGTTGAATTCAGACAGAGCGCCCAGGGACGTCAGCTGTTCCTCTAGGGCCACGATACGTAAACCGATGTAGCCTGAAGACAGCAGCAGCAGCAGAACCCTACAACATATAAGATAAGTCATAAGATTCACTGCCTGGGTGGCAAAGGATCAAATCCAGACCGTTCAGATTCAACCAACAGCTGCTCAAACAAAACAGACTAAATAGTTTGATGAAATAGTTCTAAAGCCAATTCCAAAGTCATGCTAGAGCTAATGTAGTTTTATAAAATATGTAATATTATTAAAAACAGACTGAAAATTTAGTTTCGTCACAATTGTCCCATTTAACAAACAAAAAACAAACAAAAACACCAAATAGTTGACGAATTACTTTTTGTTGGTATATTCTACAAGATTATCTGCTTTAGAACCACTTTTTACTTTTTCGCCCCTCAGATTGAGAATTTGGGAGCGAAATGCAAGTTCCGATCAAGTCATAACAATAAAGACAGCTGGGGGAGAAGGATCTACTCACAAAATCAAGTAAATGAAGAGCAGAGTGTTGAGGTTGCTGGCCTCTCTCTGAACCACCAGGGACTTGGCTTTTTCAGTCACATTCCACACCCATGATCCACCTAAAACATAATATAATAATTTAACACCAATAACAACACCAAGGTTTTAAAGTCAGTCGCAAGCATTTGTGATATCATAATTTCAGGCCTCGACATTCGATAATTATGCACAGTTTTGCATATCCTACCAGCATAGACAAAACTAATGCCGGTAACTAGTGTTAAATGGCCATGTGTTGGTTACCTGACAAAGACAGCTCCTCTGTAGATGAACTTTCACTCTGCTGCATATGCAGGTTCTTCAGAGAGGAACCATTTACATTAGGCACTGCCTCTGTAAGCAGAAGAAGCGGGGTGGGGGGTTAGACTTGTTTCTGATCGAGATGGTAGACGTGCAAAGTTCAAGGTCTGATAGGAGAATAGTAGATAATGCTATCAACACGTAGCACTGTCAGCTGAGGTCTTGCAGCATTTTCAAATTATCTTTTAAGAAACGCTACAAGTTACTAACAAGTAACAACATAATGCATTAAAAAAAAAAAAAAAACCCCAACCAAACAAAAAAAACAAAAACAAAAAACAGCTCAACGCTCAGAGGTGGTGCTGAATTTTCACCTTTATGCGGTCTAAGCAGAGGGCGGTCCTCTTGTAAAGTCTGAGACTTGGAGCCATCGAATTGGTCGAAGCTATCGTCCAGACTGGACTGGCTGGAGTTCTGTCAGTAAGACGAACACAGAACAAAAATCATCAGTACAAAAAACAGAGCATGAGAAAAAAAACAAACAAAAACCCCCCAAAAACAATCATGGTTTTAAAATGCAGAAAAGAGTTACTCACCACAAGTTTGTTCTTATCAAAGCTGTTTTCAGCTGAGGAGAAGAGAGGACTACTGTTTGCACTGACATCCTGAAACAGAGGCATTAAAAAAAAAAACAAAACAAAAACCCTATTAAGTTGTCATTCATGGAATTTATATTCTGCATGCTCTGAAGAGGTTTATTTAAACTTGTAGATGCAACAGCATGGCTGTTTGCCACTCTAATGTCAGACTGAAGACATTGCAACACAGAGTACATTTTCTCAATCATGGCACAGCAAATAACTTCAAAGAATGGAAAAGCACATTCGTTGCAAGACTTCCAAGAAGCCAGCAGTGACACAGTATAGTTTTACAATATTGTGATCCATTACAGAAATTTAGATTTCTTTTGTGACCTCAGCCACTCACCTCTAGCTGAGGACAGACTGAACGCAGCAGCTGAAAACACGACTCTCTATTCCGCAGAGCCACAAAGACGTACTGCACAATGGGAGGGAATATAAAGAAAACAAAATGAGCATTAGCCATCTGCCCTACAAGACAAAGCTCCATCATAAAAGGTCACCCAGCCACAGACTACATTACATGAAAATCACATTTCAAAGCTTACGTTTGACTTTGACTGTGCAGTCTCAATAAGTGTTAACTAAAGATTGTGTGAGGATAAAGGTGAGAAACTGACCTTATCTCCCTCAATGGTGCGAATTGACAAGGCGTTGGGTACCAGCAAAGCTGTATTCTGCTTCTTCACCCTTTTAATGCAGGAAACTGGAACCACTACCTGCAAAAACACACACAAAGAAAAGGTCAGACTTGCGTCAGTCGAATCCCACAACGAGCTAAAAAGAATGATGGGCGAGGTCTGAGCTGATAACTACCTTAGTGTCCTTAAGCAAAACAGAAGAAAAGAAACAGGCATGCGTGTCAGTGATGTATAGCCGACCATGGTAGGGCACTTCCTTCTGCAGGGCGCAGATGTACGCTGGGAGAGGAGGGCAGGACCGTTCAGTTTTACACAGCTTGTTCATTTTTTCTTTTAAATTTAGATTCTCCATTTAATCCATTTTTTTTAAAACTTACCATGAATCAAGTCTTCACTCTCTGGAATGTCTGGAAACAACTTGTGAAAAGTCTTGTTGTGCTTTTTGAAACTCTGAAATAATAAAATTGGATTGTTACTTGACTAAAGTTAAATACTTTCTTCATCAGTTTGCTTTTAAACCTGAGGTGGACTTACACTTTGAGAGCCAGTGCCCTCGGTCTTCTCAAAGCCTTTGCTGTCGACATCAAAAGTTTGCGCCCTGAGGAAAACATAAAGAGTGATTAACACCATGATTAAAAAGGAAATGACATTTTACCCGCATGAACCATATGACCTGACTTTTTCCTGGATTACAAGTCTGATAGATCCTGCGTCAAATGAGCAGGACAAATATGCAAAACTCTCTCTACCATGTTTTCATTTCTTGAATTGCAGTCCGTCTTTGACTGCCACACACAAACACACAGTGCTACGTAGCAAGGAAGCAGTGATGGAGTTATAAAGAAAGTAAAGCTGACGACAACTACTTTCTTTAAATGTAAAACTACTTTGTTAGGAAACCTGTTCAACAACCTTAAAAATGTGGACAAGTGATATTTTCACCTGCTCCCACGCATCCTTGGTATGTTTTCCACATGAACAGCACTCTGAAGCTCCTGTGACACCCACATATCTTCAAATTTGTCACATTCTTTTAATCTTTAGCTATGAGGTAAGGCAAGGACTGAGATTTAACACTCCAGTTAAACTACTAAAACACTTATTCATAGCGTAATCTGTGAACGGGTAGAGCTTCTAATATGGTTAAAAAACAAAAAAACAAATCAACATTTGAATATCTTTGAATCTCTTGTTCACTATGCCCACACAACTAGACAAAAGAAATAATCAAGACTGAATCATCAGGAATCAAACTCATCTCCACGCTCATGCATTTGAATCATGTGAGAAAGCAGCCTACATGGGGTGTGTGGTCATGTGTGCATGATGCCCGAGGTGGGTCAGGTCTTGTGATACGTGTTCAAAATGAATCCACATAACATCAGCTGTGCAACTGTAAGCACCTCCAGACAGTCAAATACTGTTTATTTAATGTGGAGTTTTATTTTTTCACCCATTTAAAATGTTCATCTGTTTATTAAAACAAATGTGAGATTAAAACAAGTTCTTGCTCTACCAGATTTAACTGATCTGAATAACAGTATACACAAAAGTGGCTCTTTGGGAAAGTTTTAATTTAACACATTAAGCCACAGTATTAAATTAAGGAAAAATAGACATTTTGTTTGATTTTTTAATAGTAAAGTAAATTTAAAGGTTCAAGTTTAATCTTCTACCCCTCCATGGTGGTGTATAGAGACAAAAATAACAAAACGAGTCACTTTCCAAACATTTGTGTCAGGCTGTTATTAACCGTCACAGAATCCAGGATTTTGGCTTTTGTGTAATTAGAACTGTGTCCCCATGAAACCTACCTGACAGGTGCTTGTCTGGTCAGGGTTTTGTGCTGTTGCTGGACCTCGAGCTGGGCCGCCTCTAAACTCAAAGCTTTCCTCGTCTCCACCTTCTTGATGCTGCCATTGCTTAAGGTGCTCCTGCTTTTCCTTACTTTGGCTGGCAGCCCGCCACTGCTGCTCTCTACTGGGTAGCTGCAACAAATTAAGGGGGGGAAAGGGGAAAAATTACAAAATGAGCCACTTTAGGTTTTAGAAAGACTTTCACATGTACGCAAACGATTTAGAAAGTCTCCAAGTAGACAATGACCTTTCACAGTGCAAGTACAAGTGACTCTGCTTTTGTTGGACACAAAAAATAAGTCAGAGCATCCACTGATAGCACCTCGACATGCATTCAAAAATAGTTGGACCAGTCTACCGGAGCCATTTAAAAAAAAAAAAGAAAAAAAGAAAAAAGGAACATCTTACCACAGGATGGCAAATGAGAAAACCACTAAAAGCCAGAATGGAAAACAAAAATCAAAAATCTACCATCAAAACACAGGTCACTGCCAACATGATAAGATTACATGTTTTGGCTCTACATCAACTTCGAGTGTTTTAAGCCTCTCTTTAAAAAAACAAAACAAAAAAAACCAACCAAAAACCAAATCACTTATCCCTTTCCACTGAAGTCAGCTGTAATGCACAGATGTATCTGACATCTATGCCACATGTCAGATACATCGATGCCCATCTTTGTGATGTGCTGGCACCGGTTACCCGATCCAAAAGAAAAGGTTTTACTGATAACATTACGTCAGAGCTCAGTTGACCAGAAGCACCTGACTGCTTTACGATCTGATCGACGTATGTTCATGCTCTCAACCTGACAAGCCTCTGCAAATATACCATTTCAATAAAGAGTCTTGTAAAAAAGATTAGAAGACTCACTATAGTCCATATGCTCTGTAAGAGACCATGGCCTGTCCTTGACAAGGAACTAACAAAAAGGATTCACAGGATAAGACAGTGGAATGATTACAACATCCTGAAATCCCTGAAACACATAGCCCACATTATACAAGACGGTGTAAAGCCTGCATTTCTTGTTCAAAGAAAACAACACCACACAAACTAACTTTGAACTTCCACTTACCTGCTAAATTTAAATCGCTTTGATGAACGAAAAGTCATATACCTACTGACAGTAGGCATTTCCTATCCTAATAAAAAAAATAAATAAATAAAAATTTTTTTTTTTGCTTTTTCTAAAAAGCCTGCGCACAGGCCTCAAGACAGAAAAGTTATCCAAGATCTAAACAAATATTAAGACTCCCCCTGCCAGAAAGATCTTTAAAATCCTCTTGACATTATGCACGTAGTTCCAGTTAAGTTGTTGTACATAAAGCCTTGTTACCACATCCTTCTACAGGGGAAAAAAGAAAACAAAAAAAACCACCCTGTTGCTCACTTGCTGTATGAATGTGCTAGCAAAGAGGAAGCTGTTTCTATATGAGAATGGTGTGACACTCCGTAGTGTGTGACGTCAAACCCAACCACACCCCCCAGAACAAAACAAATACAGGCAAGAGCACACAGTCCCTCCTCTTTCTCATGTATGTACACACACACACACACACACACACACACACACACACACACACACAGGCATGTCATTGCCTGTGCTGTCTTCCTATGTTAAATCAAACAGGTTCCATTCCACAAAATCCACAGATCAAAAGCATCAAACTCAAAATCTGACAAGGAAAAAGATCAGCCAATTATTAACAGCCATGTGTATGACAGTTAAGGTGAAATTCTTGTGAAGTGAAAACACTAGCCCTTCTAGAAAGCGGTGCATTATCCATTTCCCCCTTCAGTCAGTGAATCTAACCACAGAGCAAAAAACAAACCAAAAAACAAAAGTTTAAATTTTCTGTTCTAAATAAGGTAATCACCCAACTGTACCGACAGTATACCATGTTGACTTCTCTAACAGTGTCAGTCATTTCTGTGCTGTAATGATTTCTTTTCAGCATGACCTTTTAGTAGGACAAAGGTGAAGAAACAAAGAACATAAATGCAACTGCGGTTACCTGCCCTGTTATTTGGAAAGTATTCCGCTCTGTTATGCAGTGCAATACAATTAAGCAAGAGTGGATAACATTTCAGCATCTATGTGAATGTCCAGTTTTTAACCATTTATGTAAAACCAATTTTCAGTTATTTGTAGTTGCACAAACTTTATTTTTATTGCATATTTAAAACTATATAAACCTCTTTGACATTTAACAAAGATTTGGAAACTGTGGGCAAGTAAGTTAATGTGGCTGTTACTTGAAAACGGGTACGTGCTGTCACAACAATTTCACAATTGGGCCTGAATTGCTGGTCGGGTATTCAAATATGCTCACCTGACCCTTTCCTACTTGGCAGAGGTTAAAGCGACAAAGCAATATAGGCATTGTTGAAATACTACTAGCTTGTTTGACATTCTCACCCACTTCCTCTATTTAGATCTAAGCAAAACCATTAAGGTTAAAGCAGTTTCCTCTAAGTCAGGAAGCCACAAACACCCCTACATTTCAACAGCCTATCTGAAAATTAAGCTCCTCGGTGATATTTTCATTGTTCAGCCTTTGCGTTAGTTTGTTAACATATCTTCCGAAAGCACTGATAACGTCAATGTGCTGGCAAATTAAGAGAGTAATTAAAAAATAATCATCTAAAAATAAAAATATTTCATGTTTGCATGACATAAGTTTTATCTCAAGATTATCAATGAGGCCTCAATAGAAGAAACTTGCTCAATGGTGTATAAAAACGTCAAGGCCAACGCAATCAAGGCTAGTGAGTAAGTACCCAGTGTTTAAAAAAAAAAAAAAGTAATGAAATGAGCAATGTGGGGAAGAAATGATGAAATACCCATGTCCTGCACAGGCTGCAACAGAGGCATTTCTAAATTTCAAAGGCGGTGGTGTTCAGTTATGCGTATGTGTTGAATTAATTAGACTAAGGTGCTGACATCTGACCTACTTTCTTGTTCAAGTAACGAATTACGACTTCTCAGGCCAGTTTTAGTATCACTCGTGATATTTCACTGTCAAAGATATCTTAAAAAAAACAAAAAAACAACAGATTTAAAAAAGAAAGTTATGGAGGTATGTTATTCATTAGAACTCACTGTAGAGTACAATACGTGAAAGAAAAGATTCTGTACAAAGAGAAATGTGATATACCTCATCATAGAACAAAGACTGCCGACAGATATCTTTCTTTATCTGCATTTTTTTCTCTACTCCCATCTTTAACCACACAAAGAGCCCACATTAGAGGTCTCAGTGGTTCCTAGCTGACAAATCTGAATCCACTGACAAAACAAAGAAGTTAAAAACTGCTTTGGGAAAGTGGATCGTCGAAAAATAATATAGAGTATGACAAAGATCTCTGCAATTTGACACAAAAAGAAAGTTGCGTATGGCTAGAACAAGTTCTGCTTTACCTAACAGTCTGAACATGACTGTCTGAGATCAGTAAGCAGACTCGATTGTTCGTCTTACCTTTTCACATCTTCTGAGTAATGAGAATCCACAGGACCCGGCTGGTTCAACAAGACTTTTGGTCTTTCCATGACCAACTAAATTCTCCCTTCTAGTCTTCCA